>NC_083570.1:25819688-27019688 GCF_027579695.1 Neoarius graeffei
GGGAAGAACTTTAGACTTTGTCCTACATCACACACCAGCTACCAATCTGGGTGATTGAAGGCTAAAGTACCAGCCACCACATCTTTTCAAATCTGCTGTTCATCACCAGGCAGCTGAATGTCCTTTGAAGTAAACATGAGTCTCAACCTCAGACCCTTCATCCATGGGGCACAGAACATCTGAAATCTTTTGTACACTTTTCTAGCCATGAGCTTCAAGTCATGGCATTTTGAACATCACAATCTGATTGGCTGTCTGTATTTCTGTGTATGCTTATTTTCTAGGGAAAATGTACTTTAGGTACAGCATCTAGTCCTTAGATTGGAAAGCTATCCAATTTAAGTTTTCAAATTATCATTTGAAACTAATCAGTGGTGAGTCATGGAGGCTAGAGGAGGCTACTTTTGTTGGATTGTTTGCGGAGTCATTCAAAGGACTTCTTTCTGTAAAAGGTGGCGGCTTGTGGTACCATTTAGTCATGAAAAGTGCCACACCATATAGCGACAGGTACAAGTCTGGCTTGCAAGATCAGGTGGGGATGGATGGGTCATCTTCAGGAGTCTCCAAAGATGTGGAGATGAAAGCTTTTCCATTATTCTGTGGCAGTAATATTGTAGCCTGGCTAACGTGACTTCAAAACTCTCCGAGCTATTGGTCTGGCCAAGATATTAAGCCCAACCATTTCCCAGAGCCCGTGGTTGACCCGCCTCCCTGAAATGCCTCAGTTTGCTACTGGTCGAAGCCAGAAAAGGCTGTGACGAAGCTTAAACCAATCACATCACTCTTTTTCCTCTGACGTATGCGATGCGACGGGGCTAACTGGTAGATTAAACTCTTACCGAAGCCGGTCAGGAGCAAGGCGAAAACGTCCCTCCTTTCAATAAATACCTCCAGGGCTGCTCTTTGCTCCGTTTTCAATGAGAACTTCCCGTTGAATGCTTTCAATACAGCATCTATGCGTAATAGATGCGGAAGCGTGAATGAAGCGCTTCCGGCATAGATTCTGTAAACAACCTATGGCTTCCGGTCGCAGTTCTACTACGTCAGTGCCTTGAACACGCCTCCTACCCAGGGCCGTTGGAGATGCTCAAAGTTGATTGGTTCCCGATTTTTCGGGAGCTTGGAAGAGCTGTAGATAGCTTGCCTGGCCAGACTAAGCTCGCAACAGGCCCTTGTGTTGCGTCACGCTTAGGATGGGCGGGCCCAGGCTAGTAATATTGGTGACTAATGATCAGCTTTCTAAAAGCGTCAAATGTAAAGATGACCTTAAAATGGTAAGGGATCCCTTTGAGCAGAAATTCATAGGCCTAGTTAAAGTAACCTTTGTGGGACTATGTTGGGCAACAGTGTCTTTCAATTCTTTCAAATTTTTCTCTCTTTGCATATTTCTTTGATGCGTTATTCACTGTGTGACCCCCAACATCAACATCGCTTTTGGAAAATACATTCTCACAACCACCTTTCCAGCACTGTAAGCAGTTCTGCATGTTTACCTTGGTCTTCAATTTGAGACCTAAAGTTGTGAGACTTCATTTGGACTAATATTCATATTGCCTTGAAGGTTTGAAGCTGTGCAGGTTTTCCATCACATCTGTGGTGCGTGAAAGTTTGTGAACCCTTTAGAATTTTCTATATTTCTGCATAAATATGACCTAAAACATCAGATTTTCACACAAGTCCTAAAAGTAGATAAAGAGAACCCAGTTAAACTAATAAGACAAAAATATTCTACTTGGTCATTTATTTATTGAGGAAAATGATCCAATATTACATATCTGTGAGTGGCAAAAGTATGTGAACCTCTAGGATTAACAGTTAATTTGAAGGTGAAATTAGCATGGTGTTTTCAATCAATGGGATGACTGTCAGGTGTGAGTGGGCACCCTGTTTTTTTTTTTTTTTTATTTAAAGAACAGGGATCTATCAGAGTCTGATCTTCACAACACATTTGTGGAAGTGTATCATGGCACGAACAAAGGAGATTTCTGAGGACCTCAGAAAAAGCATTGTTGATGCTCATCAGGCTGGAAAAGGTTTAAAAAAAACCATCTCTAAAGAGTTTGGACTCCACCAACCTACAGTCAGATTGTGTACAAATTGGAGGAAATTCAAGACCATTGTTACCCTCCCCAGGAGTGGTTGACTAACAAAGATCACTCCAACAGCAAGGTGTGTAATAGTCGGCGAGGTCACAAAGGACCCCAGGGTAACTTCTAAGCAACTGAAGGCCCCTCTCACATTGGCTAATGTTAATGTTCATGAGTACACCATCAGGAGAACACTGAACAACAATGGTGTGCATGGCAGGGTTGCAAAGAGAAAGCCACTGCTGTCCAAAAAGAGCATTGCTGCTTGTCTGCAGTTTGTTAAAGATCATGTGGACAAGCCAGAAGGCTATTGGAAAAATGTTGTGTGGATGGATGAGACCAAAATAGAACTTTTTGGTTTAAATGAGAAGCGTTATGTTTGGAGAAAGGAAAGCACTGCATTCCAGCATAAGAACCTTATCCCATCTGTGAAACATGGTGGTGGTAATATCATGGCTTGGGCCTGTTTTGCTGCATCTGGGCCAGGACAGCTTGCCATTATTGATGGAACAATGAATTTTGAATTATACCAGTGAATTCTAAAGGAAAATGTCAGGGCATCTGCCCATGAACTGAATCTCAAGAGAAGGTGGGTCATGTAGCAAGACAATGACCCTGAACACACAAGTCGTTCTACCAAAGGATGGTTAAAGAAGAATAAAGTTAATGTTTTGGAGTGGCCAAGTCAAAGTCCTGACCTTAATCCAATGGAAATGTTGTGGAAAGACCTGAAGCGAGCAGTTCATGTGAGGAAACCCACCAACATCCCAGAGTTGAAGCTGTTCTGTATGGAGGAATGGGCTAAAATTCCTCCAAGCCGGTGTGCAGAACTGATCAACAGTTACCGGAAACGCTTAATTGCAGTTATTGCTGCACAAGGGGGTCACACCAGATACTGAAAGCAAAGGTTCACATACTTTTGCCACTCACAGATATGTAATATTGGATCATTTTCCTCAATAAATAAATGACCAAGTATAAAATTTTTGTCTCATTTCTTTTAACTGGGTTCTCTTTATCTATTTTTAAGACTTGTGTGAAAATCTGATGATGTTTTAGGTCATATTTATGAAGAAATATAGAAAATTCTAAAGGGTTCACAAACTTTCAAGCACCACTGTATCTGTGAGTGGCGAAAGTATGTGAACCTTTGTTTTCAGTATCTAGTGTGACCCCCCCTTGTGCAGCAATAACTGCAACTAAACGTTTCTGGTAACTGCTGATCAGTCCTGCACACCGGCTTGGAGGAATTTTAGCCCATTCCTCTGTACAGAACAGTTTCAGCTCTGGGATGTTGGTGGGTTTCCTCACATGAAATGGTAACTTCTGGTCCTTCCACAACATTTCGATTGGATTAAGGTCAGGACTTTGACTTGGCCATTCCAAAACATTAACTTTATTCTTCTTTAACCATTCTTTGGTAGAACGACTTGTGTGCTTAGGGTTGTTGTCTTGCTGCATGACCCACCTTCTCTTGAGATTCAGTTCATGGACAGATGTCCTGACATTTTCCTTGAGAATTCACTGGGATAATTCAGGATTCATTGTACCACCAATGACGGCAAGCCATCTTGGCCCAGATGCAGCATAGCAGGCCCAAACCTTGATACTACCACCACCATGTTTCACAGATGGGATAAGGTTCTTATGCTGGAATGCAGTGTTTTCCTTTCTCCAAACATAACGCTTCTCATTTAAACCAAAAAGTTCTATTTTGGTCTCATCCATCCACAACACATTTTTCCAATAGCCTTCTGGCTTGTCCATGTGATCTTTAGCAAATTGCAGACAAGCAGCAATGTTCTTTTTGGAGAGCAGTGGCTTTCTCCTTGCAACCCTGCCATGCACACCATTGTCGTTCAGCGTTCTCCTGATGGTGGATTCATGAACGTTAACATTAGCCAATGTGAGAGAGGCCTTCGGTTGCTTAGAAGTTACCCTGGGGTCCTTTGTGACCTCGCCAACTATTACACGCCTTGCTCTTGCAGTGATCTTTGTTGGTCGACTACTCCTGGGGAGCGTAACAATGGTCTTGAATTTCCTCCATTTGTACACAATCTGTCTGACTGCGAATTGGTGGAGTCCAAACTCCTTAGAGATGGTTTTGTAACTTTTTCCAGCCGGATGAGCATCAACAACGCTTTCTCTGAGGTCCTCGGAAATCTCCTTTGTTTGTGCCATGATGCACTTCCATTTAGCAGTTTATTTATTTGGCAGACCCATATCTCCAAAGAGATTTGCGGTGAGGTAGGGAGAATCAAAACCCAAGCACAGAGCTGAGCAGGATGGATAAGGACTTAGCATGTGCATTACATGCTGCAGATTACAGTAGAAATTTTTTTTTTTTTGGTCCTGCCCATTTTCTCCCCAATTTGGCTTTGCCATTTCCCACCCACTAGCAAACTGTCCCCTATCACATTATGAATTGTTGAGGAGGGTGGAGTCTAAGACATCCTTCCACTGAGACATGTGAAGCCAGTCATCAGCATCTTTCTGATTATTTGAGAGTCTCATCCTTGAATGTCTATCAAGATTGGATACATATGGCTTTTTCATGAATGTGGTTGAAGGTCCCCCCCCCCCCCAATCTCTTTGTAGGGGGATATTGTGCTCATTTAGTCAATTTTTGCCATATTTCTAACCATTTCAGTTGTGTGAAACTTTTTATTATGGACTTCAATATTCTTTGGGGGCTGACACCCCCCCCCCCCCCCCCCCCCCCCAATTTTTTTTTTTTAAATCGTGGATTTATTTGCATTTATGTAAAATATTCCCAAGGGGTGTCAATACTTTTAGCACGAAGGGGTATAAATATGCATACAAATAGTGTCCTCCATGATTATTGGCATCTCTTTTAAAGATGAAATCCACCTTTTGTTGAAGTTGCTTCATCTCTCAATTAAAAAAAAAAAAAAGAGAAATTCGACCATTAATTGAAATACATCTATTCAGAGGAAAAACAAATCCCTAATCAAGAAATGAATATTTTTAACAAAAACCCGTCACTTTTATTGGCACCTCTGCATTTAATACTTTGTGCAACCTTCTTTTCTCAGTAAAACAGCACTGAGTCTTTAACATTGGCAATACAGAGCAGAACATCTGAGACCATTCCTCTTTACACAGTCTCTCCAGATCATTCAGGGTCCTCGGCCCTCTCTTGTGGTCTCTCCTCTCCAGCTCACCCCACAAATTTTCACTGGGGTTCAGGTCAGGGGACTGAGATGGCCATGGCAGAAGCTTGATTATGTGGTCAGTTAAACATTTTTTTTTTTTTTTTTTTTTTTTTATTAATGAAAGATACAGAGTTACAAACTTAGATGAAAGACATTCGTTTTTCACATACATTTCCAAACTACAACCCCCTGCCCACCCTTCCACCCCCCACCCCCAACAGAACCTGTGCGTTTTCGTATGTCACCAGTCAAACAAAAGACAGTAAGTCACTTGTACAAATCTTATAAAAAAACAAACAAACAAAAAAAAAAAACATGTATACATTATCCAGTAATACCAAACCATACCAGTGGTACATCAAAAAATATTGCAGACTTCTTTAGGCCTATGCCATCAGACTATCTTGGTACTTTACATGTCATTACAGAGACACAGGAAGGGTCTTAAGTTTTTCAAAATATATTATTACAGGGTTCCAGATACCATAAAAAAGGTCAACAGACCCTCTAAGTGCATACTTAATCTTTTCTAATTTCAGATACATCATAAGATCAGTCAGCCATACTGATACTTTTGGTGGGTATGGGGATTTCCAATTTAAAAGAATTTGCCGTCTGGCAATCAAAGTTGAAAAGGCTAATACATCTTTGTACCCTGAAAGCCTCACAGAGTCACCTGACACAGTTCCAAAAATTGAGGTGTACATATTGGGCTCATATTCTATTTCTAAAATTTCAGATATTGTTTTATAAACCCCTGACCAAAATTGATCCAGACTTGGGCATGACCAAAACATGTGAGTCAATGTCGCTGGAGCACTATGACATCTACTACAATTATCATCCATGCCTGAAAACATTTTTGCCAATTTAGCTTTAGAAAAATGCATCCTGTGTAAAACTTTAAATTGAATTAAACTTAGACGAGCACAGGATGTAGTCCCATTGACCCTATGTACAGCTTCCTCCCATACACTATCCGGTATTGCCTCTCCAAATTCATCATCCCACTTTGCTCTAATCTTATCCAGGGTATTATCACCATGGGAAGTGATGATATTATAAATTCTAGAAATAAGCCCCTTTAAATTAAAAGACACATCCAAAATATCCTCCAAAACAGATGGATCTGGTTCATTTGGAAAATCAGTCGTATTACTACGAATAAATTGACGAATCTGTAGATATCTAAAATGATTTGAACGGGGGAGATTAAATGTTACACACATGTCATTGAAACTTACAAATACACCTTCCTTATAAAAATCTTTAAATCTGACAAGGCCTTGTCTACCCCATTTCAAGAAAGTGGCATCTATTCTAGCTGGAATAAATGAGTGATTATGACAAATTGGGGCTTGAATGGAGAAATTAGGTAGATCCCCATGTTTTCTAAATTGTTGCCAAATGCGTAAGGTATTAATAACCGTTGGATTTGAAGTATATGTTGAACTAGCCAGAGGGATTTTAGAAGTCACTAAGGCTGGGAGCGAAGTTGAAAGGCAAGAATTATTTTCAGACTCACACCAGCCCACATCTGATGACTGACACCAATACAGTATTTTCTGACAGTTTGCTGCCCAATAATAAAATTGTAAGTTTGGCAAGCCCAAGCCTCCATTGGAGCGATGTCTTTGAAGAAATCTCTTTTGAATTCTAGGCACTTTACCAGCCCATATAAAAGATGATATATGCCTATCCATAGATAGAAAAAATGATTTGGGCAAATAAATTGGAAGACACTGAAAAAGATAAAGAAATCTAGGGAGAACATTCATTTTAATACAGTTAATCCTACCAACCAATGACAAATTAATGGCATTCCATCTCTGGAAATCAGACTTTAACTTATCTACTAATGGAGTAAAGTTTTTATGGTATAGCTCAGGGAATGTACGACTTAAATGAATACCTAAATACTTAAACCCATCTCTGGACATACAGAAGGGTAAATCTGAGTCCTGAAGAGACCGGGCCAAGACATTTATTGGGAAGCACTCACTTTTAGTTAGGTTCAATTTATAACCAGAAAAAACACTAAATGTTCGCAATATATTCAAAACGTGGGGAATACAACGCATAGGGTCAGATATGTATAATAATAAGTCATCTGCATACAAGGATAACTTGTGAGTCAGACCCCATCTATTAATTCCACATATTTCTGTCTTTGACTTAAGCACAATAGAAAGAGGTTCAATAACCAAAGCAAACAGAAGTGGACTTATTGGCGAACCCTGACGTGTTCCCCTCATCAAGGAAAAAAAATTAGAATGGTTCCTATTAGTGACTATTGATGCTTTTGGGCTGAAATATAAAAGCTCAATCCATGATCTAAAATTGGGACCAAAACCAAATCTACTCAAGCACTCAAACAAAAAACTCCACTCTACCCTATCAAACGCTTTTTCAGCGTCCAGGGAAATGACCACTTCAGCCACCACAGTAGATGCTGGTGAGTATAAAACATTTAGAAGGCGACGCACATTAGAAAAAGAATGACGACCTGTCATAAACCCTGTTTGATCAGGGGAAATCACCTCTGGCATAACTTTCTCTAAACGGCGTGCAAGTGCTTTTGCCAATATCTTGACATCACAATTGAGGAGAGAAATGGGGCGATAAGACCCACATTCCTCTCTGTTCTTCCCTGGTTTTAACAATAGAATTATGGAAGCTTCAGTCAATGTCCTAGGCAAGGTTCCATTAGCTTTTGATTCTCTAAACATGTCAAGTAAAAGTGGAATTAATTGCTCAGAAAATTTCTTGAAAAATTCAACTGGGTACCCATCCGGGCCCGGTGCCTTACCATTTTGCATGGTCCTAATTGCATCAGCAATTTCAGTATGTGTAACTGGACATTCTAATTCTGCTCTACTAACTGCACTAATTTTAGGCATATCCAGATTACTAAAAAAATGATCCATAACAACATTGTCTATGGGAGCTTCAGATGAGTACAGCTTGGAATAGAATGCCTGAAATGTATCGTTAATTTCTACAGGATCAACTGTGAGTTCCCCATTCTCTTTCCTAATACCTAAAATATGCTGCTCAGATGATCTGCTTTTTAACTGGTGGGCTAAAAGACGTCCTGACTTTTCCCCATGTTCATACATAATGCCCCGTGATTTCAGCAACATCTTTTCAGTTTTTTCTGACATCAATAACTCATACTTGGCCTGCAGTTCCAATTTTTCTTTATAAAGTTCTGGGCTTGGGGAGGTTGAATATTTGCTATCTATCACCTGTATAGCTGTGATCAATCTTTCTTGCTCTACACGATTATTTTTATTTACCATGGATTTATATGAGATAATATTCCCTCTAATAACGACTTTAAGTGTCTCCCACAAAATAGTAGGAGACACACCATCGCCTCTATTAAATTTAAGAAAATCATCAATGGCAGATGAAATAATTTGGCAGAATCTCTTATCTTTTAGTAAAGAGGTGTCCAATCTCCAAGGAGTGTACTCCATTTGCTTGTGCGACAAGGAGAGGTCTAAAAGTACCGGGGCATGGTCAGATTCAATTATAGATGAATATTCAATTTTTTTAACCAAAGATAGCATTGCACTATCAATGAAAAAATAGTCAATTCTACTATATGTATGGTGTACATGGGAGAAATAAGAATAAGTCTTGCTCAAGGGGAAACAGAAACGCCATGGGTCAGTGCAGCCCACCTGATCCATGAACATTGACAGTCTCTTCGCCATTTTAGAAGGAGAATCAGATTTTGGGTTGGAACGATCCAAAGATGGAATCATTGTACAATTTAGATCTCCACCAAAAATGAGAGAATGAGAATTGAGACTTGGTATGGATGCAGTGACTTTTTCCATAAATCTCTCATCATCCCAATTAGGAGCGTATACATTCACCAGTATGACAGGCTTAAAATATAAAGACCCTAATACAATAACATATCGCCCCTGTGAATCTTCTATTATCTTTGTTGGGCTAAAAGGAACTTTTTTTATGTATCAGAATGGCCACTCCCCTAGACTTATGATCAAATTTTGAATGAAATAATTGACCTACCCATGATTTCCTTAATCTAAACTGATCTTTTACCAATAAATGAGTCTCTTGCAAAAAAACAATTTCACCTTTTAAAAATTTTAAATGTGCAAATATCCTTGCTCGCTTTACAGGCCCATTCATCCCCTTAACATTCCAGCTTATAAATCTGACAGCTTCACCCAAGTCTTGATTATGCTTACTATTCATCATAATAAACTTAACACTGGTAGGCTACATGTACCCAACAAAACTGACACACAAAGACAACCCTGACGCACTTCCCCATACCCTTAACCCCCCTCCCCCCTTACAACAAAACCAAAACAAACTGAAACCCATAGCGCATAAACTGCCTATGTCTAGATCCCGAAATGGGATAAACTGCAGGCTCGCTAAACATGCCTTCCCGGTGAACATCCTTTAAGAACTACGTTATCTACACTAAAACTCCCCTATGTCAATTTACATCATTATGAAAGTGTCATATATTTTACAAACTAAGTAAAGCACAGGATAACAACAGAGTAGGCTACCTAGTTATCGTACAGTCCAGGACGCATACTGTCCATCACCTCCTTTCATTCACTGGACCGAATGCGTTTGTTGTAAAATTCCTGTGCTTCATCTGGTGATTCAAAGGTAAGCGTCTCTTCTCCCAGAGTCACTCTCAGGCGGGCTGGATAAATCAGGCGGAACTTCACCCCTTTCTCATACAGCGCTTGTTTAACTCCGTTGAAAGCCCTGCGTTTTTTCGCTAAGGTAACACTCAGGTCATTGTAGAATCGGAGGCTAGCATCATGAAACTTAACCTCATGGTTCCTTGCCCAACGCAGCACTGCTTCTTTCTGTTGAAAACTTCGAAAGCACACCACAAATGCTCTAGCAGGCTTCCCGTGCGCCGGTTTAGTAGCCCCGGATCGATGAGCTCTCTCCAGTTCTGGCGGGGCAGTGAACACACTCGACCCCATACATTCCATAAGTAGCTCTTCCATGAATTTAACGGGGTCTTTGCCAGTCTCGCTGCCCTCCGGAATATTCACAACTCGCAGGTTCGACCTGCGTGACCTGTTTTCCAGATCGTCAACCCGATCCAACAATTCCTGATTTGCTAATTTCAAAGTTTTAATGGTTGCTTCAGCAGTGTTCAAGCGCTCAAAATTTTCACCAGCTATAGCCTCCGCTGATGTCAGCCTGGCTTGAAACGAATTTACTGTGTCCCGTATAGCATCCACAGCAGTCTGGAGTGGTTTTAGCGACTCTTGAATCAACGTGGCAATGTCTTCTTTTAAAACGGACCTCTGCTTAGCTAGCTCAGTCACCAGTTGAGACATTGATACAGTATCAGCCACCTTGCCACTAGCCTTGTCCTCCGCCATAGCTGAAACTTTGCTAGCCAGACTAGCCTGTCGTGTCGACGGAGTTTGTTGCAAAGATTTCGATTTGCCACTCATTTCAAAGGTACCCTAAAAACGCAATAACCTTTGTCTCACCAATGTATAATCCCACAAAAACAAATATTTAAGACCAGAGCGATGTTAAAACCATATAATTTCACAAGTTCACTGGGAGCACTGTAGAACGCGTCTCACCCCCACATCGCCAAACCCGGAAGTCATCCAGTTAAACATTTTTGTATTGATTTGGATAAATGCTTCGGATCTTTGCTCTGTTGGAAGATCCAATGACGACCCAGTTTTAGTTTCCTGGCAGAAGCAGACAGAATTTGATTTAAAATATCCTGATATTTCATGGAGTCCATGATGCCATGTACCCTAAAAAGGTTTCTAGGGCCTTTGGAGGAAGAATGGCCCCAAAACATCACGGAACTTCCACCATATGTTACAGTTGCGAAAGGGTTCTTTTCATTATAGCCATCCTTTTTACACCAAACCCACCTTGAGTGTTTATTGCCAAAAAGCTCCATCTTTGTTACATCAGACCATAGATGTCTGGAGGGAAATTTTTATTTTTTATTTATTTTTTTGGTGCCTCTCTTACCCTCCTCCTCCTCACTGTATGTGGAGGCAAAATTGGGTCCTCTTTCAGGCAAGTTGGCCAGCTTGTAAGTGTTCCAGTTGGTGTCCACAGGGTGGTGTGGGTTTTATTTTATTATATTATAAATTGCCCCAACAGTAGAAATGGACACTTTTCGTGTGTGTGTGTGTGTGTGTGTGAAATAAACACACACACTGGGTACTGTGGGGGTACCCCACGAAATATACTCTGTTAATAAATTATATGGTTTTGAATGGTGATGTTGGTTTTAATTTGAAATAAAATGATGGAATAATACAGATAAAACTAAATCTTTGTGAATATTCAGAATTTGGCAAAAATTCTGCAAATTTGTGGAAAAATGGCAGCTTGATCTGGGACATGATAAATGGTTGATTACATTGCATTCCCTTAAAAAGGTTGTAGTCCACTGAAAAGTCTACAGTTATCACCAATTGTATTTTAAGTTGTAACTTTATACACCTAAGGATTGGTGCTCTCACAGAATAATCATAACCATAATGAAACATCATGCAAAATATTTGATCACCGTTGTAACTCCATTTTCCGCATACCCAAAACCAATACGATTGTGTGTTTTGATCTCAACGGAAAGCCTCAGGGTCAAGGTCACTACCTCACCAAAAGTAGTAACTTAAAATCACTACGCTATATAAAAATTTAGTTAAATCTGCGATTTTTGTTTTTTAAAACGAAAGCTGAAAGTAAGGTATAGAATGTTTCTTACAGAATATGTTACAATGGTAGCTGGTTTTGAATGAATTTCCGAGCTATAAAATGAGTTGTGATCTTTTTTTTTTTTTTTTTTTTTTTTTAACCGTAGTGTGTTTTTTGTGTGCGGGGAAGGACACACATTAACAATTTGCATGTGTAGAATGGAATTTTCCACTCCAACAGTTAGAAGTTGATCTTGCTTCCATTTGCGGTCTTTCTGTTACACGAGTGAGCTGTTTGGACGTCATCACTGAAAAGGTGAGTTTTTTGACTTTTTTTTTTTTTAGTCTTGCAGTATAGATAGTTTTCACATGGTGTCAGAGTCGGGGATTCCCTAGTGGCGGCCATCTTGCGGGTCAAGCTTACCGTACGGGTGACTGAGCACGCATTGTAACGCGCGAGTACAAAGTCTTCAAAAGAACCCAAGCAGGCTATTTAAAGCTAGCAATGGTGCACACCTGTTGTATTCACAGCTGTCATAATAGGTCAAATGATGAAGTCAAGCGGAGCTTTTATGGAATTCCCACTGTACGGGAGCACGAAGGCGAGCAAACAAACTCTGCATACAAAGGAGAAACCTATGGCTTGCGAGAATCAACCGCAAGGATTATCCGCCTTCCAAACACAGCAAAGTCTGCTCCAATCATTTTATAAGTGGTAAGTTGTTTAAATAAACAATCAGTTGTGTGTGTTTGTTTTTGGAAACCAAAACATCATGTAAACAATCTCTGGAGAATGCCTAACTGGAACCGCTGAGTGTACGTTTACATTGTAATGTACACTTAATATCGCTCGTTTGTCACGTTTCTATTTGACACTTGTCACTTCACTCACGCAAGGGTCATTTTTGAAAAACATTTTAGGTCTATTCTGTATGATTTGATTTGTGTTTGGGATGCAAACAGCGTGCCTTTTGGCGTATGCTGCCTGAATCGCGCAGATCAGATTTTTTTTTTTTTAGGGGGGGCGTTGGAGTGTCTGATTATAATTTCAAAGTAAATTCTGTATTAAAATTACTAAATAAGCAAATCCGTTACAGTCCATGAAACAGGAAGTATAAGGATGAGAAAAAAACAGTTTAAATCGGAAAGCTGCGCACATTTGCGCAGTCCTGCACACCGCTCGGGCTGCGCAAATGTGCGCAGCTTTCCGATTTAAACTGTTTTTTTCTCATCCTTATACTTCCTGTTTCATGGACTGTAACCGATTTGCTTATTTAGTAATTTTAATACAGAATTTACTTTGAAATTATAATCAGACACTCCAAACCCCCCCCCCCCCCCCAAAAAAAAAAAAAAAAATCGGATCTGCGCGATTCAGCCGTGAAAAAGGCGGCATCCGACAAAAGGCGCGCTGTGAATATATAAGGTTGTATATATCAGACAGCCTTTAAAGTTTGATGAAGTCAGTTTCAGGCTTTGGCAGTTTCAGGTTTTGGCAGTTTCAGGCTTTGGCAGCCCTGCATAGTCACTTGAAAATGCATCTTTGTCCACTTCGTAGGGGTCAATTCCCCCAATCAAGGCCAGTTTGGCTGCATACCGTTGTCGTGAGATGTCGTCTAATGTATCTATATACTTCTGTTTGCTTGATTTTGCTGACATTGATCTTTATTTTAGAAAACTGACTATATAACTTCATAAATTCGTCCGAGATAACGTAGCCGGTAATGGCGATGGTCCGTTTTGTTTGCCCCACAAGATGGCAGCTGGAGGGCGTTCCCCGGAATGCCGTGACATCAGTGAAAGCTATCTATAAGGCAATAGAATGTTTGTTTCTTTTTCATCATACTTTCATATTTCGTAGTGTTTTGCGTATTTTTGGCCAATATTTTGTAACCATGGTCAATTTAGATCGAATTTCTGATAGAATCTACGGCCAGTCATTTTGCCCCGCCCCCGCCTCGCACTCCGTCTGGTGCGGTAGTGATGTCCCGTTGCTTGTGCGCTGCAGCAGAGACCCGTGCGACCTTCAACTGGTACAGTTGCTGTTCTTTTACCACTGCCGTTATTCTCATCTTTCCAGTGTGTTCTTGATTTTTCTATTGTGTCCTATTGTCCTATTTCGCCATATCATATCATATACCCAAAATGTATCCTGTTATTTAGGTGAATAATCAATTCAGTCATCATAACTTGGCATTTTTAACCCAAGCAATCAGAGGAAATTTTATTCAATATTTTCACTCCTCTGTGAAGGAGGGGCTTTAATTCTTCATAATGTAGTTATTTTATATGTAAATCAATTTTACAAAAGCATTTTAATTGTAATCACAAAACTTTTCCACAGTGGAGGCCAGATAAAGCAAGATACTATCTTTATTCTTATTAAACATGACAAAAGAAACATTGAGTGTTGGGTAAATGCAAAAAAAAAAGTAAAATTAGAAAATTTGTTTTTTGACCATTGAGATATAAAACACCGTTCCCTGACTTATGAAAGTCAACACACTTCTCCCTCACTTGCTTTGTGCATTCTCTTATCTTTCGCATGTTGATGGATGACTAAGGGAATTTTGTCTGTGTTGCCTCATATTTGTACCCCAGTTAATCAGGAGGTCATGGATTTCAGCTTAAAAATGCCTACATACTGAATGTGAGCTCAGAAGTGACTGAAGGTCATTTGGCTTATAAACAGGAGTTAATTCTATAGAATTGGGAATATTTTAGCATTTACATTTGGCTGGAACATTGGTGAGTCACATGGAGAAGTATAGTAGCCCTCAGACAACAGTGACTTACTTATTTTATTTTTAAAAATATTTGTGTTTTAAACATCCCTATGCTCAGAGCTGTTTTCAGGTCAAGGTTGTCGGTTGGAATGGTCCAAACGAGTGCGAGGTTTTTTGGCTGTCTTGTTTCCATGGTGAGATTGCCAAGTCAAGGGATTTCCTCAGTTCTTGGCTGCTCTTGTGTCACATGTTTGTTTTCATGTAGTCTGTCAATGTAGGCTAACCAAATAGCTAGCAGGCACACCCTGCATGGAAGGGCTTTTTCCATTTTTCTCAGTAACATTCCCCATCCCTTGCAGAGAAAGGCCAGTGATCTAGATCATTTTAAATCTATATGTTTCTTAAACATCTCATCTCATTATCTCTAGCCGCTTTATCCTTCTACAGGGTCACAGGCAAGCTGGAGCCTATCCCAGCTGACTATGGGCGAAAGGCGGGGTACACCCTGGACAAGTCGCCAGGTCATCACAGGGCTGACACATAGACACAGACAACCATTCACACTCACACCTACGGTCAATTTAGAGTCACCAGTTAACCTAACCTGCATGTCTTTGGACTGTGGGGGAAACCGGAGCACCCGGAGGAAACCCACGCGGACACGGGGAGAACATGCAAACTCCGCACAGAAAGGCCTTCGCCAGCCCCGGGGCTCGAACCCAGGACCTTCTTGCTGTGAGGCGACAGCGCTAACCACTACACCACCGTGCCGCCATGTTTCTTAAACCATTACAGCCAGCATTTTGGCCTCTTCTAGCACTTTTATATCTGCACTTTACTTTGAAATATAATCATTACAATCATTTCATTTTTGCATTAATGTGTAATTCCATTTTATGTCTCATGCTTGAAACATCTTTCTCAACAAGGCACAAGTTAGAGCAAGTTAGAGGGTAGGTAAAGCATTTTTTTTTTTTTTTTTTTTTGTGCCCCACAATGTTCACTCAACCCTGTTATGTGAACACAGTTACCCCTTGAAATGGAAAATGTTTGGAACATTACACAGGTCACATGTTCAACAGGATTTTCATAATTGCAGTTGAATAGGAATTGAAGTCTCATTCCTTTTTTCTTTAATTACTTTCGCCAGTTTTGTTGGAGGAGGTTGTTTTTGCCTCAGTTAGTTTGTAGCTTTTCGCAACATAACTCAAAGTAGTGAATGGATTTTGTTGAAAGATGGGTCATGGGCCAAAGAACAGATGATTTAGATTTTGATGCAAATCCAGATGTGTATGAGGATCCAGAAAAAAAAAATTGGGTGGGCTGTTCCCAACGTAACTCAAAGTAGTGAATGGATTTTGATGAAAGTTGGAAGAAAGGTGAACCATGGGCGAAGGAACAGTTGACTTAGATTTTGATGCAAATCCAGATGTGTATCTGTATGAGGATCCAGGATATTCTAATATGTGGCTTGGTGGAAGTATGCACTCTACCAAGTGCCCCTTCTAGTTTCAGTAATCTTGCAATTAAATTTTATTTATTTATTGTACAATAAGTCCTTATGCCAGTTCGCAACATTAGCCTAGTTTATTTACAAATTCTAAGCTAAAATTCAACCCTGTTACTTGTTTAAGACCAAAGAAAGCTTGTAAAAATAAATAAATAAAGTCAATAAAATTGTATTCTGAGAGATTGGTTAACACATTTTTAAATGGTTAAAACATGATTAATTTCTCTTCAGTTTTGAAAAAGTTACTTCAAAAAAAGTCTCAAACAGTATCCCAGTCATGGAATCAAATCACCCACATGACATTTTTGAACATAATACATTTTCAGATGATCCAAAAAATATCCCACTCTGTGCTCCAGCGGTAGATAATGTCACTCTTTAAAACCCAGTAATTAACTTCTGGAGGCATTTTATAGTAGGTTCTTCCAATGAAGCTTTGACTATGAATTTAAGGAAGCCATTATTATTTTTTTTTTTTTTAAGATATTTTTTTGGGCTTTTTGCACCTTTATTGGATAGGACAGTGTAGAGACAGGAAATGAGCGGGAGAGAGAGAGACGGGAAGGGATCGGGAAATGACCTCGGGCCGGAATCGAACCCGGGTCGCCCGCATTCATGGTATGGCGCCTTAACCACCTGAGCCACGACGCCCCCAGGAAGCCATTATTTACATGCTCATTATTAGTGTTTGTGACACATTGGCCAGGCCTGTGAGACATTTCCCTTGTTTATTTATTTATTTTTTTAAGTTTAATGAATGAAGTTATCTTATTTCATTCATGCTTCAGTGACTTCACAGAAGACTCTCATTATGTGCTAAAGGGATAAGGAAGCAAACCTATACTTTTAATGGGTTGTTTTTAAAGTGGTGTTTAAGACGATTCCTGAACTCCTAATTAAGCCTTGTTTGTTCTTTACTCTTCAAGTTAAAATTGCACTGACGTTTCCTCAGTTTTCTTCTGTCCTGGTGCATGAAATGTTTGCTGCAATGCTGCTACACATGTTATGCTAAAGAAATGAGAGCCTTTTCTTACATGCCAGTTAACATTTGCTTACATGAATAAAACGTGTTAAAAGAGCGAAGATGGGGGGGGGGGAGTGCTGGATAAGTAGCGGTATATCAGTTCAAAGCACTGGAAATTTTTTTTTTTTTTTTTTGAGATGTACAAATGTATTATGCCTGCTATGAATAATAATTAAATACAAATGTTATTCGGAATGAACAGATAATGTGCACCGACTGGAGGCACATTTTTATTTTTTAGAAATCTTTATATAAATCGAGTTGATGCTAAAAGTGACACTAGTGTGAATTCTTGCAGGAGGCAACAGGGGCACATGAGCAGAATGTTTTTACTTTCTTGCAAACAAGCAGTGAGATATGAAGCTTACAATTACAAGTTCAATTCATCAGCTCCAGCTGGTTTTAGGCTACTGGTTTGTCTGAGTTTTTGGAAATGGAGCCAATTTAATGAAGGCAGGTATATATATATGTGTGTGTGTGTGTGTGTGTGTATATATATATATATCATCAGCTGGATAGTACAGTGGTAACGCTCACTGACTACGACGCAGGAGATCGGGGTTCGAATCTCGGTCGGGGCAAAACATCATCCAGTAAGGGTCCTTAGGTGTATATCCTTATCATGATATATCAGCCTACCTCAGGAATGAGTGAAGACATAACTGATAGTCATACCGGCTCAGACGTCGCCCGGGTCAACAAGGTCTGCGTCAGTTGCTAGGGAACCAGGGCAAACTGATGAGAAATGGGCTACTGGAAGAAGACATCGATGGACGAGGACAGAAAATACGGATTTGCTGGAATGCTACTATACAAGCAATCCCAGAGAGAAGCTAGCCAGCTAGCTGAACTACAGAAAGGGAACATGGTGAATAAAGGGGCACCCAGGAAGTACAACTCTCTCTCCATACCAGAGGCACTCGAAACTGCCAAAGTCTCTTGGTGAAGAGATACACCAAGGAGGGAGAGGCCAGGAGAATAAACAAGCTGTTCTCCACTGAACCAGCCAAGGTGTACTCTCAGTGGCAGGGGAACAACAACCGGTCAGACCCACCAAGAGCTGAGGTGGAAAAATACTGGAAAGACGTATGGGAAAGAAAGGCATCACACAACACCGATGCCCAATGGTTAGTGGACCTAAGAGCTGACCACAGCAACCTCCCAGAACAAGAACCAGTAACCATCTCAATGGCAGACGTCCAAGAAAGAGTGTCAAAGATGAAGAGCTGGACAGCACCAGGCCCCGATATGATCCATACGTACTGGCTGAAGAAGCTAACTGCACTCCATGAACGCCTAGCAGCACGGATGAACCAGCTGCTGAGGGATGGAACCCACCCAGAATGGCTAACCCAAGATGCAGACTGTGCAAAGAAGCCCCTGAAACAGTCCAGCACATAGTAGCAGGGTGTAAGATGCTAGCTGGATCAGTGTACATGGAGAGGCACAACCAAGTGACTGGGATAGTATACAGGAACATCTGCAACCAGTATGGAATAGAAGTACCCAAGTCCCAATGGGCCATACCACAGAAGGTGGCTGAGAACAACAGGGCCAAGATTCTGTGGGACTTCAGCTTCCAGACTGACAAACAGATCCTGGCTAACCAACCGGACATAGTGGTGGTGGACAAAGAGCAGAAGAGGGTGGTGGTGATAGATGTGGCGATCCCAGCTGACGCCAACATCAGGAAGAAGGAACATGAGAAACTTGATAAGTATCAAGGGTTGAAAGAGCAGCTGGAACGGATGTGGAAGGTCAAGGGTTGCGTGGTCCCCGTGGTAGTGGGGGCACTTGGGGCAGTAACCCCCAAACTGGGAGAGTGGCTCCAGCAAATCCCAGGAACAACATCTGAAGTCTCAGTCCAGAAGAGCGCAGTCCTAGGAACATCGAAGATACTGCGCAGAACCCTCAAACTCCCAGGCCTCTGGTAGAGGACCCAAGCTTGAGGATGACATGGATACCACCCCCCCCACCCCCCCCACCCCCCCACCGGGGGTGAGAAGGAGAGAGATGTATGTATGCATGTATGCATGCATGGTGTAGCTGAGGAGTGCTGGCATTTCTGTAGCAGATTCCCCCCCCCCCCCCCCCCCCCCCCCCCCCCCCAAAAAAAAAAATCCTCTTCTGGTTTAGGCCATGCCCACTTCAGGAAGCATAAAACTGTACAGATATAGATGGTGGCATAGCTTTGCACCTTGATTGTCTGCAAATGTTGGTACAGCTCAGTGTTGGTTCCTTGATCAATGTGGCAGAGAATTATTATAATTATTTTGTGAAATGTATATTGCTCATCGGCTATTACTGCGATTGTCTTATATTGTTCACTCTCTCTGAACTGTCCTTATAGATTGGAAAAGTTGGATATTACAGCTCAGGGAGTCAGATTATGACCTCCATCATGTTCAACTTTTGTGCTTCATTCCTTGCCCTATTGGACTAAATTCTGGTGTGGCTTTTTTTTAATTGTATTTTTTAAATTATTATTATTTTTTTTTTATTTGTGTTTTTTAAAAATTATTATTATTATTAAACGGACAACAAAGTAGAATTTTATTACGCTGGCACGTTTTTCACTGAAAGACTGGTAGCATATCTGCACCTTTTACTCTTTGTCTGGTCTGTTTTGGGTAGGTGAGGTTGAATTGCTTTGGGGTCATTCTGTGTGAACATACCCAGAATTCAGAACTTTTCCAATTTCATGTCATGGACATTTTGGGTGCAAAAAAAAAGGAAAAACTTCTATTCAATTCATGGGACCTCTTCAGCAGAAGTCTTAAAGCTCTGTTCAGATACTTTTATAGTATTAATGCAGTTCTATCATATCTAGAATGTGTATTTAGTTCTGAATAAAAAAAGAAAAAAGGACTGCTACAGAGTCTTAAGATATTTTGACTGTATATTTTCCCAAGAATGAATGAATGATTTTCCTTGAAACTTTCCTTTATGGGAAAGTGTTATTCATTGCAGATGTATATAAAATGTTAATAATTTTCTATGAACCAGCATTCCTTACATTCTTAATTCTACACAAGCAAATTTTAGTTGCAAGAAAGTGAAAACTCGTGGAGATTTATTAATTTTTTGGACATTTTTTTTTGTGTGATGTATTTTAAAAAAATTTAATTTGATCATTGTAAAACGTATCATTTTGTTAACTGTTTACATGAATACATGCAGGAAACGAGAAGGGCACATGGTAGTACGCGTACCTTGGCTAAGCCACATATTTGACATCGAAATAAAAATCACTTGAACCTAGGATAATACTAAAGCTGTACACCAAACTTCATCAAAATCCATTAATTTCTTTTCGAGTTATGTTGGGAACAGACCAAAAAAATAAATAAAATCCTGGATCCACATACATATCCAGATTTGCATCAGAATGGAATTAATTGTTCCTTGGCTCATTTTCTCAATTTCATCAAAATCTGTTCATTACTTTTTTGAGTTACATTGGGAACAAACAGAGGCGAAAACACAATTTCCTCCAACAAAGTTGGTGGAGGTAGTTATCCTTAGGGTTTCTTGGATGTTTTGGACAAGTTTAAACTCAATCCAGTGAAAAAATAAGCAATTAGTCAGGTTTAAACTACTTGTACAAAGAATCGCAAAATGACACAGTTTAACTCTGAGGGCTAAACTTCAAACATTTGTAGCTAAAAAGGGTTTTGGAAAAGAGCTTTAGGATTTTGAAACATCTGATGAACTTAATTGAAGTTGTTGTTGTTTTATATTTTTATATATAAAATATCTTGTTTACCATGAAACATGAAATTTCCAGTTTATTTGTTCACCATTTGTGGTCAGGTATACTTCTGAAATTTATTGAAGAGTACTTGGTAGACGTTTTAATGCTTATTGGAAGTCTTTCCAGTTAATACAAATAATTTTATCGACATTTGAGTTTCATAATGGCTGAAAGGCCTTCTTTACATAATTGCAATGCAGTCAGCCACAATAATCTATCCAGGTCAATTTGATAAGCGTCTGTCACTCATCACCCTTATGTCAGAGAAATGATTGCTTAGTCCAGAATTCTGCTTCCAGATTCAAAGACTAAAGTTTGTGGATGTGTGGGAGGGGAAAAAAGATTTCCTGCTTCTTGTGCTTCATTCAAGTACTGTGAAATGAAAACGGTATTAAGAAATGCTTAAAGATTTGATTGATTACATCTGTTCCCCACTTTTATGAATTAAAAAGTATAGACTTTGCCCCTCTTTTTGGTAATGGGTCTAAAGTTCAACAGGAGGGTTTGGCTGTTTCAAAACATTACGAGACCACAAAATTAAACCAGCACATCAGACTCGAAATATTTGAATGGCAATAATCATACAGGTTGGATGCCAGAAATAAAAAGCGATCCATTTGCATAGATCTGGTATTCATTTGCCTTTACAATAAGCTACTACTTAATGTTAAACACTTGTCATTCTTACATTGGCTGGGACAAACCAAAGATGCACTTCATTTAAATACCAACACAAGCAGCTTTTTGTTGGCTGGATTGCATAGGACAAGATTTGTGTATGGAAATAGTTTGCTTAGTCGCAATCCTGCCGTTGATCTGCTCATCGTTGGCAATACAGCAAGTTCACAAATTTTCTGAACGTTCATGTTGGTGCAACAAAATTAAAGACCCGTCTTAAGCTTTTGTAGATTATATATAGCTGATTTTTAAATAGAAATGCTAACCCTGACTGACAGAAGTGCAACTTTATCCCCATCTCTGGTTGACAAAGTATACTTGTCTTTTAAAGCTGGACTGCCTTTCAGATTTTTCAAGCGTAGGTCATAAAATTTTCCCCGATACCCAATTATTTAGTGGACCAAAAGCCACTGAATTCGAATTGGACTTACAATTTTATTTATTTTAATAGGACAATTAATGAATTTAGGGCCATGTGGCCCTAAATTCTCTGCTATTAAAAAAAAAAAAATTTCTTGCTTCACCATGACACAATACAAGAGGCTGTGTCATGCATCACGTGGTGGGCTTTCCCCTTCACGCAAGGCATTGTGGGATACAAATTTGAAACAGGAGAGGAAAATGAAGGATATGAGTGTGTGAATGATACTTGAAAGACCGACTATAGTAACGGAATAAGACGTTATGTTGTAAAGGAAAGGAAATGCAGGACCAAAATAATAATAAATATCGGCGGTCAGTAAGTACCTCGATGCGATCGGCTGTTCGTTTAGCGACAGAATGATGTAACGGTCAGTGCATGGTCAAAGGTAAGCGTGCGCATGCACACGGACTTCCTCTGTCTGCTGACTGCGCAAAGCGAGTGATTTTCATGCACGTTATTTGCTCAGGAATCCCTTAAAATAAAAAAAAAAACTTCTCAGCTACAGAATGGCCTGGGTTTTTTGGTCCCCCCCGATATTACAGAAATGACTATATCGCACTGACCAAATTTCAGAGGGAAGTAAATGTCACTGATGTTATGAAATCAGAAGGCTGTCTACTTTTAATGTTGGCAAATACACTCACTGGCCACTTTAATAGGAACTTGTTCTTGATTCTAAGATTCCTGTTCTTGGCTGGCAGAAGGGCGGCATGGTGGTGTAGTGGTTAGCACTGTCGCCTCACAGCAAGAAGGTCCTGGGTTCTAACCCAGCGGCCGACGAGGGCCTTTCTGTGTGGAGGTTGCATGTTCTCCCTGTGTCTGCTTGGGTTTCCTCCACAGTCCAAAGACATGCAGGTTAGGCTAATTGGTGACTCTAAATTGACCGTAGGTGTGAATGTGAATGGTTGTTTGTCTCTGTGTCAGCCCTGTGATAACCTGGCGACTTGTCCAGGGTGTACCCCGCCTCTCACCCATAGTCAACTGGGATAGGCTCCAACTTGCCTGAGACCCTGTACAGGATAAGCAGCTACAGATAATGGATGGCTGGCAGGAGTGGAACCCAATGTGGTCTTCTGCTGTTGCATGTCGAGATGCTTTTCTGCTCACCATGGCTGTAAAGAGTTACCATATCCTTCCTGGCAGCTTGAACCAGTCTGGCCATTTTCCTCTAACCTCTCTTATCAACATGACATTTCCACCCACAGAATGGCCACTCACAGTGCGTTTTTTGTTTTTCGCCCCGTTCTGTGTAAACTCTAGAGATTGTTCTGTAAAACTCCAGGAGATCAGCAGTTTCTGAAATACTCAAACCAGTCCATCTGGCTCAAACCAGCACCCATGCCACAGTGAAAGAAAGTCACTTTGAGATCACAATTTTTTCCCATTCTGATATTTGAAGTGAACATTAACTGAAGCTCTTGATTTGCATCTGCATGATTTGATGCATTGTGCTGCTGTCAAGGGATTAGCTGATTTAGAGAGCTAATAAAGTGGCTGGTGAGTGTATAATCGATTTAACATTGAAAAGCAGGAAAACACGCACCAAAATGTAATACCCAGTAGTACACACTTGTATACATGACAGTACACAATATTGTATTGTAATATTGTACAAATTGTGTTTAACCAAACAATTTTAAAGTTAAAGAAAAGCCCTTGAGGCTCAGCACATTTCGGTGTGGAACTTAAGCTAACTAGTGTGCCTAGCCTGATTTGGTGGTGTGTGTATTAAAGCCGTTTTGAAGAAGACTCGACTGGCTTTCTGTTGCTCCGAAGAAAGAATGTGCTGATTGTCACACATGGTGAGTGATTTGAGCAAGCCTGAGACGAATAATTAATAGTTCAACACTGGGAGTCTGATTCAGGCTAGAAACTGGGACCTGGCAAGGACTGAGGCCTTTTGTCTCTTTGTGTATAGCAAGCAGTAAGGGACAAATTTTAAGACTGAAGTAAAAGAGAAATTTTTAAGTTTGGTATTATCAGTTATATCACAGCACTGTTGAATTCTCAGATCTGTTGGGTCAGAAGGCGAGCCTGTTGATGAATTTTCAATAATAGCAGCTACAAGCAAATCTTAGGTTTATACAGGGTGTTTAAAAAAAAAGAGATGTAAATATCCCAGAAACTATATAGTCTAGGCAAATGAAACTGAACAGACTTAATGTTGAGCAATAGAAGATTTATTCTTCAAATTTTGAATGAGAAATTCAAAGGTATGTGGATTCCATGAATGATTTTTCACAAATTTTCAATATGCGTGCCACCTGAGACATGGCACACGTCAAGTCGGTAGTCCAGCTCCTGCCAAACACGCTGCAGCATGTCTTTGGTAACAGTCTTTTCTGGTAACGGTGCATTTTTAGAGAATTCTCTCATAAATGCACACTGCAGTCTTGTTCGAGCGTACTCTACCACACAAAATGCCTTTCTTTTCCGGTGAATGGCATTTCTATACCTCATCTCATTATCTCTAGCCGCTTTATCTTGTTCTACAGGGTCGCAGGCAAGCTGGAGCCTATCCCAGCTGACTACAGGTGAAACGCAGGGTACACCCTGGACAAGTCGCCAGGTCATCACAGGGCTGACACATAGACACAACCATTCACACTCACATTCACGCCTACGGTCAATTTAGAGTCACCAGTTAACCTAACCTGCATGTCTTTGGACTGTGGGGGGAAACCGGAGCACCCGGAGGAAACCCACGCGGACACAGAGAGAACATGCAAACTCCGCACAGAAAGGCCCTCGCCGGCCACAGGGCTCGAACCCAGGACCTTCTTGCTGTGAGGCGACAGCGCTAACCACTACACCACCGTGCTGCCCATTTCTATACCTAAAAAGATAAAAACAAAAAGCATTAAACGTAAGTTTTGACCCATTTCCACACATGCTGTTAAAATTTGAGGTCAGTTGAATGAGAATTGGCAAAGTTATTAGGTTCTGAAATGATATCAAATTTTTTGAAACACCCTGTATTAAGAAGCTCATTCTAATGCAAGACATTACCACTTCTCGAGTAACAACTCGTACTATAATAGTAGACCCTCCATGTAAATGGATGAAATTTTCTATACATTTGTACAACTTAACGTGGAAATGGCCAAACTGTATGACCTTGTTCTTCAAGAAGTACAAAAAATGTTAGCATTAGCGAACAGGCCACATTAGGTCAACCTGTTGATTTATCTTCTTATAACAGCACGTCCCATCATGTTGTGCATATTCCTTAATTCATAAATACTGTTAGTTGATTGCTTCAAATATGGACCCTGTTTCCCAAAAGCTTTGTTTAAGCAAAGTTCTTTTAAGCGCATATAGACAGTATTTTGGAAATACAGACATACACAGCCCTATTTGTTCTCAACGCTATGCATCCCTGGTGAAAAACCTCACAGGATCTTTAAAGATCCATGAGGATTGTCAAAAACATCCTTAGAGATAAGGATCTTTATAGGATCCTTAAAGGATCTTAGAAAGATCTTCATATGCAAAATCATTTGTAAAGATCTTTTAAGGATCCTACAATGATCCTCATAATGATCCCCGCAAGGATCCTTTAAGATCCTCAAGGATCTTGTTAAGATCTTTGCTAGGATCCTTGAAGATTTGATCAGGATCTCTGCAAAGATTTAACAAGGAGCCTTCAAAGATCTTAAAAGGATCCTTTTCAGGATCTTATAAAGATCTTAACTGGAATCCTCAAGGATTTAATCAGGATCTTGTAAGGATCCTTGTTAAGGTCTTTGAGATCTTTGTGAGGATCCTTTAAGATCTAATGAGGATTTTTTTTTTTTTTAAATGATCCTAATTCACTGGAATTGGCAAAGATGGAAATAGATTGAAACTTATGATTCATAAGAATTGGATAAGGATATACCAAGGAATCCTGAATAGCCAACATCTTAAAAGCATCTTTGAAAGAATCTTTCATAATTTTGAAGGTTTCAAAGATGTTGAAAGGATCTCTTGGTCAATTAATTGACTGCTTCTACTGGAAATGTCAGTGTATATGTCATGATGGAATCAATAAAGAATTGTTTTGTTTGGAATTGTTTGTGTTTGAAGATTCTTGTAGATTTTGTCAAGAATATTAAAGATCCTTGAAGATCTTTTGAGGATCTTTGTTGAGATCCTCAAAGAACTTTACAGATCCTTGAAAGATTTTCACCAGGGATGGATTGAAGTTTTTAGTTAGGCAAGAAATTAAGCTAGTTTTGATAAGTAAGTTTTGCGCTGTTGAGTTATTTGGATTGGACTCAATGGAGTTTATTGGTCAGAATCCAAGAACCTTTAAACAGAAGGTCAAATGGTTTCATGTGTAAAGGAAATTAAGTGAGCAAAAGAAATTGTCAGTACTATTTTGCCAACATATGCCACTTACTAAGTCACATTTTGCTAATTTAAATTCTGCTGTTTCTGAGAGATGCTCTTAAAATCCAGATCTTCATGGCCTTTTGGTTTCTCTGTACATTCAATAGTTTTGTGTAAATTATTACTGGACATTCCTTAGTTTTTGTTTATTTATTTTAATGTTAAAATGATTTTATGCCATACATGATTATATTGCTTCGTGAATTAATTCAACACAATAAACTGCTACATTGGTGGCTGAAGTTAATTTATTGGCAAGGGCGAGACTAGCGTGCCTTTTTTTTTTTTAATTGACTGGTGAATAAATTCCTTGTTTACTATGCATTTTATCTTATACACCAAATTTTTTTTGTCAAATCTCATCTCATCTCATTATCTCTAGCCGCTTTATCCTTCTACAGGGTCGCAGGCAAGCTGGAGCCTATCCCAGCTGACTACGGGCGAAAGGCGGGGTACACCCTGGACAAGTCGCCAGGTCATCACAGGGCTGACACATAGACACAGACAACCATTCACACTCACATTCACACCTACGGTCAATTTAGAGTCACCAGTTAACCTAACCTGCATGTCTTTGGACTGTGGGGGAAACCGGAGCACCCGGAGGAAACCCACGCGGACACGGGGAGAACATGCAAACTCCACACAGAAAGGCCCTCGCCGGCCCCGGGGCTCGAACCCAGGACCTTCTTGCTGTGAGGCGACAGCGCTAACCACTACACCACCGTGCCGCCTTTTTTGTCAAATTTACAACAAAATAGAGATGTTACATAAATATTTTTGCTTATGTTCTGTATTGAGATCACATTCATGTTTTATACAGAGGTAAATAAATTACTCATGTTTGTCTTAATTCGGTTCAATGATTGATGTTAATTGAAAAAAGGAAACAAGATAAAGAATCTAAAATATGAAACATATTTTGTTACTTCTGCCAAATGTATTGGAGGTGGTTGTTTTCACCTCTGTTTGTCTGTTCCCAATGTAACTCAAATAGTGAAAGAATTTTGAGGAAAGGTGAGCCATGGGCCAAGGAACAATTCGTTTAGAATTTGATGCAAATCCAGATATGTATATGGATCTAATATTTATTTATTCCCTGTTCCAATGTAACTCAAAAAGCACTGAATGGATTGTGATGAAATTTCATGTACAGCATTAGTATTATCCTCAGTTCAAGTGATTTTGATTTTAATGTTATGTGGCTTGGCAGAGGTATGCACTCTACCAAATGACCTTCTATTTTTAACACTTTTGTTCACCACATAATTCCATATATGTTCCATGTTGTTTCATAGTTTTGATGTCTTCAGTATTGTTCTACAATGTAGAAAATGGTCCAAATACAGAAAAGTCTATGAAAGAGTAGGCGTGTCCAAACGTTTGACTGATTACTATATGTATTTATCAGCAAAGGCAATCCCATAATTCTCTTGACATTCGCTGAGCTCTAAAGCCATGCCTGCTCAATGAAATGACAGAATAATAATGTGTGCATCATAGTTCCTGTGATTTTATAAAAATGTAATAAGAGTACATCTGGTTGCAGTGCGGTGAGATGGAGGATGGGAAGCCGGTGTGGGCGCCTCACCCTACTGATGGGTTCCAGCTGGGCACCATTGTGGACATTGGAGCTGACAGTCTGACCATCGAATCCCTCAAGGAGAAAGGCAAGGTGAGACTCAACTTTGACCTTTCAGCTCTGTCTGCAGTGCAGGTTCTACCCAGTGGAGGAACTCTGTCTATTTTTAGCTTACCGCAGTGTTCTAAGGTAAAGGGGAACTGAAGTCATTTTTAAAGTTGCTTTATTTCTTAACGTGTTATTCAGTTACGTTTCCGGTTTCAGGAACCTAATATCGTGACTCGTTTTGGCAACTAATTGCAATTAAATATTATACTTATCAGCCTATTCGTTTTTTAGACATGTTGAATTTAGTTCGTTTGGTCCACGGCAGGCGTCGCTTATCCGCGCGATCTTCATGAGACTTGTGTGAGATTTCGAAACGTGAAGTGTCAGCCAGGTGTCAGTGCCTCCATTTTGAAAACTCTTTTCCAAATGAAATATTGCACCAAAACAAGTTTAAATGACTATTACTGCCTACTTTTTTTCAAACTTTCTTGATTTTGCTATCAAAACAAACACAACTTCCGGCTTGATTACATCAGCATTCGAAAGAGGGCGTGTGCGTCTTTTTGACAACGTTGGCAGATGTTGGTCACTTTGATTTCTGCTGTACGTTTTTTACTTCCGTCCTACGATGTCTCGCATAGGTCTCAATGAATCTCGTTTACACCATTGCTTTGACATATGGACTGATATATTACGTATTTCAGACACTCATAACTTGCTTTAGCAGTGACAAAATAGCGATCAAAAATGCATTCCTATATTTAATAAAATGAGAGATTTTTGATTTTAAAAAATTTGCCTTTGGTTCTCCTTTAAGCTCAGAATTAAACTGCAACTGTGAAGCAGTGTTTGTAGTCGAATGACTAAACCTTGAGTCTGAGTCCAGTTTCAAGTCCTCAGTGTTTGTCAAGTCCAAGTCATTTAAAAAAAAAAATGTTGAGTACACAATCTGAGTTGAGTCCAAGAACACGACTCCATCTGCACCATTTGACAGTGGCTGTTTCAGCACCATTAACATGAGTTTGTTCCTGAACATAACACATGAACAGGTCATAATTATGTGCATTCTCTTTGTCAGGGAGTGTGAAGTATTCTATCAGAGATGGTTGGGAGACAGATGTAAGTGCAGAAGGTGTGCTTATTAATACAGGTGAAGACAGGTAAACAATCCAAAACGGTAGGCAAAATCATAAAATGGAGAAACGGGCAATAGGTCAAGCGAGGCACAAACAGGCTATCGTAGACTTGGCAGAATCAAAGACGAGAAACAGGAAATAAGGGATCAGGAAACCAAACAAGGAAATAAGGCTCGGTAATGTCAGCAACTCAACTCTACTTTGCAAAGTAAGTGTGTGTTTATGGTTTTTATATAGGTGTGCTGAATTACACTTTAATCCTGTGCAGGTGAGAGTCTGCTTAGTGCAAGGCGCGCAGGTGTGACACTCTTGCACTAAATTAGTAAAAAAAATTAATGTAGATATAAATATCTTATGCCAAATTATTATGGCATGTTACAAAAAATAAAGAAAAAAAAAATCAGTCCTCGTCTCCAATTTACGAGTCCGAATGCAGTAAATGCACGAGTCCGAGTCAAGTCACGAGTCCTTAAAATTAGGGCACAAATCGGACTCGAGTACTACAAGCCTGCTGTGAAGTAAGGAATAGAACTCTTGGGGGTGTGCTGGTATAGGAAAAGTGTGTTGTGACCTGACTTGTGGAATTACTGTTTCCAACCTGAAGCTGATTATTTTCCAGTGACCCCATGTCCCAAAATGTTTTATTCCTCTTATACCATGGTGACTTGCCAACAGTTGCAATTCTGCGTTTATTAAGGAACAACACATTCTATATTTGATCACTTTACAGTTATGTTTTACATTGTGGAATGTCTGGGAAACAAGTTGGTTCCTATAAGCACTTTTTTTTTTTTTTTTTTTTTTTTTCTGTCCTGAAGTCTGACACTGAAGAATCGATCCATAAATGTTACACAAATCTTTTCACAGAAAAATGAACAAGATCAATTATTATAGTTGTTAAAGTAACAACACCTTGCTCTTGGATTGACAGTTTGGCGCGTCCATGTGTAAGTTGCTACAATAGAAACAAGGTACAGTATTAAAATAAATAGCGGCAGATTATGTAAAATTAGTCAACACCTTCTGATCAATCAGATTCAAGACCTGAACTGCACAGTTGTATAAAATGAACTAACCGATACGTCTTGCTTTTAGGTCACTACTAAAGTAAGGCACAGCTCTAAACTTCAGTAGTGCCTCTTCAGAGCTGCATTGAGAGAGGCTTAAAGACATCAGAGTGGCATGCAGCTGCTTGTTGAGTGAATAGAGTGAGTTGTGCATGTGGGCGAGAAAGAAACCTTACATCTGCCCCGTGTGACGTGACACAGATGTGCCTGGAGTGGCTGGCTCCGATAATTGGCACAATGTGAGGAGTGTTTACCAGCATAGTGTGTGTCAGTGCAATCAGTGAGAGAGGAAGCGGGGGAAAGTGGAGAGAGGAAAAGAAAATAAATACATGACGACATGTCAACCCTTCTATTGTTTGTATCTGTGCCTTCTTGGAGGCATGCAACAGCGAGGGGAAACTTGATCCCCAGGCTTGCATCACCAGCACTTGTCAGATTTTGCCCTGAATCTTTTCAGTAACAAAAGCAGTCTGGTTGTAGCTTCTTCTCTTCTGAACTCTGACTGAAGTAAGAAATAAACATGCCACTGTTGGTGCTTAAACCAAGAAGCGAATCAACCAAAATGGGAACCAAAAATACTGTGCATTTTGGATTGCTTTGGGTTGTGTGTGGGTTGGGTTTTTTTTTTTTTTTTAAACTGAACTGTGAGACACAAACTGAGCCAAAGGATAGAACTCAAGCACTGCAGAAATAGGACGTGTTCTGGATAGTTGCACCAATGAACGTAACGAGAAGATCAACCCTGGATGGGATGCAAAAAAAAAGTGGCATTACACTGTAGTACTTTACAGAAGTCACTTTATATATAGAATGACACATTTACGTATAAGGATTTATTTATTTATTTATTTATTTATTTTTTATTACTAAAACTTGTGCTCCTATTCAGAAAACCATAGAAAGACTATTCCCAGTTTCCTGGCTAACCCCCACCAGTCGAACCAGGATTGATCTTAGTTCCTGAGGCATCATTCAAGAAACCATTTTGAGTTCCTACTTCAGTGTAGGCACTTTTCTTTTCTTCTTTGGACCATGAACTACTGGGATGGAGCTGATCCTGAACAACCTTCACAAAATCACTGACCCACTAGCGTAGCTTTGTAAAAATATATACAGTTGTGGTCGGAAGTTTACATGCAGTGACATGAATGTCATCTTGGATATGAATGTCATGGCAATATTTGGGCTTTCAGTAATTTCTTTGAACTGTTCTTTTTCTGTGACAAAATGTACAGCATACATCATTAATTTAAAAAAAAAACACTACAATTTGGTGCACAAGTTTTAATTTTCTTTGGGTTTTCTGAAATCAGCACGGGGTCAAAAATTTACATGCAGCACACCTAATATTTGGGTAAAATGTCTCTTCCCAAGATTCACCTTGACCAAACATTTTTATTTACCATGAACAAGCTTCTGGCAGAATTCTGGTTGGATACTTCACGACTTTTCATGGTACAATTGGTAGAGTTCAATTAAATTTTTTTTTTTTCTTCTCCTCCTCTTGCCATGGACTTGACTTACAAGCATAGTCCATATATTTTCAATAAGGTTGAAGTCGGGACTTGTTTTAAGCATAATGTTCATCTGCTTTATCCTCCACAACCAGCTCTGATGCGTGTTTGGGTTCATTGTCTTGTTAAGTCCCAAGTTGTGTTCAAGTTTCTGATGGCTTGTGCTGAAGAATTCTGAGGTAGTCCTACTTTATTATTCCATCCACTTTGTGCAATAAACCAGTTCCACTGGCAGCAAAACAGCCCCAGAGCATGATGATCCTACCACCACCACCAGCTGGTACAGTGTCCCTCTGTACATGGTGGTCATTGTGGCCAAAAAACTCAATCTTTGTCTCATCTGACCATACAGCTTTCCTCCAGAAGGCCTTTTTTCTTTCTCTGTGTGGTCAGCATCAAACTTTGGTTAAGCTTGAAGGTGTCAATTTTGGAGCAGGGGGTTATTTCATGGATAGCAGCCTCTTATCCATGGTGATCTGAACTATAGACAGTGATCCATCAGCTTCCACTTCATGGCAGGGCTGTGCCATGGTGGTTCCCAGGTTGTTCCTGACCATCCAAACCAATTTCCTTTCAGCTGAGGTTGACAGTTTGGGTTTTCTTGAAGCAAAGTGGCTTGGTAAAGTGACTACAGCTTACAATAACTTGGATACAGTTGTTTGAACTGATCTTGGAATTTGCAGTTGTTTAGAAATGGCTCCAAGAGACATTCTGGAGTTGTGTACATCTGCAATCCTCTTTCTCAGATCTGCACTGAGCTCCTTGGACTTTCCCATTTTACTGTGTGTTAGTCAATCCAATGAGCGCTGTAAACAAACCCTTTTTATGAAGGCACAGAGAAGCTGCCAGCTGTAGTCAATCATCCCTAACAGGAAGTTAAGAGGCCTTGGCAAGATAAGATGCATTTTGGAAATTTCAGCACCTCTGAATTAATAATCTAAGTGAGTGTATGTACATTTTTGACCCAATACGTATAACTTTGACCTTGTGTTGATTTCAGAAAACCCAAAGAAAATTAAAACTTGTGCACCAAATTCTAGTAGTGTTTTTTTTTAATAAATTGGATGTATGCTGTACATTGTGCCACAGAAAAAGAACAGTTCCAAGAAATTAATGAAAGCCCAAATGTTGCCATGACATTCATATCCAAAATGACATTCATGTCACTGTATGTAAACTTCTGACCACAACTGTATTTATCAAATAGGCTGTTATTAAAGTAGCAGTGCAAACACAACTAGAAAACTGTCACGCGACTGTGTCAGTGGCCATGCACAGAAATGTCACATCTGTCAAGCAGTTTTCATCATTTCTATTATTTGACATGGCCACAGTGACAATGAATGTTCTTATTGTTTCCTGATCTTCTGTCAGCACTGGAGAAATACGTATATAAATACATTCATGCAACATTACATATTAATGTAATGTATCATTTATTTACAAAATAGATTTATTTTTTAAATGGCTGATGCAATAAAAAAAAACTGGTTCAACGGAGCACCAATAATGATGTATATAATTTTTTTTTTTAAATGTTAGATTAAACGTACTTACAGATTAGAGTTCTGATTTCTTGCTCATGTAAAAGTAAGCTAATTCACCCCTTTTTATTTATTTTTTTAAACCCCATCTTTACCAAAGGTGCCAGTAATTCTGGAGCTTGCAGTACATTTTCTGCAGTGTATCGTCTTTGATCATATGTGAGCCTCCTGAAAATTCTCTGGAGTCACTTGACTTGGGTTTTTAAACAGAAGTAATTTATGTAAACGTAATATCTGGAATTTGTTTTATGTTAACGAAAGCGGTACCAGGAAATGAGGGGACCGGTCACATGCACCTCTGTGACGGTGTGTTTTTGATGCATACATATACAGTTATTTAGGATTTGATCGGAGTCAAAAATATCTATGGCTGTATTCGGGCAACTGGAACATAAAATATTTCTGTCAAACATTTCCGAATATATCCTGATGTACTCGAAGGAGTGGGTTCGCCCTTCCAGGAAAATAGAAACAGGAAATGATGGAATAATATCACACCAGAGTGTCCTATACTTCCTGGAGCGATAAGTGTCCTCTGAATGGACCAGGGACATTTTGTCCTGCCTTTTTAATAATTAATTAATTAATTAATTAATTTAGAGGGGGCGGCCTGGTGGTGTAGTGGTTAGTGCTGTTGCCTCACAGCAAGAAGGTCTGGGTTCGAGCCCCATGGCCGACGAGGGCCTTTCCGTGCGGAGTTTGCATGTTCTCCCCGTGTCCGTGTGGGTTTCCTCCGGGTGCTCCGGTTTCCCCCACAGTCCAAAGACATGCAGGTTAGGTTAACTGGTGACTCTAAATTGACCGTAGGTGTGAGTGTGAATGGTTCTCTGTGTCAGCCCTGTGATGACCTGGCGACTTGTCCAGGGTGTACCCCGCCTTTTGCCCGTAGTCTGCTGAGATAGGCTCCAGCTTGCCTGCGACCCTGTAGGACAGGGTAAAGCGGCTAGAGATAATGAGATGAGATTTATTTAGTCACTCAGCTGGTTCCAACATGAATGTGAAACTTGCTCATATATTTAGCAAGGCATTAAAAAAAATGTAGCAAGCCATTATGAGGATATAATGATATGAGCATCAGTCACCCAAGTTGCAATCAGAATTGGCTTTGGAGGAAGATGCACTGTACATATGCAATAGAATAATGGTCTTTTCTCCTTATCAAATGAGTTCCTGCGATCACTTGTGTTCGAAGTCAATAAGGGGAGGAAAAAAAAAACCCAAACAACTTGTCATGTTCCCAAGAAACTGCAAAACTCTGCATCCTGAAGACTTTCCTGTGTCAGAGGAAGAAGTTACAACTTTACCTTTGACACTTCAAAAATCTGACCCTGGAGACTCCTTTTAAAAGCTAAATAAACATCTCCTCTGAGAAAAGTCACCATATCAATGATTGATTATTCAGATTATGTGGACCGTCTGCCATAATAATCCTCATGTACAGTGGTGCTTGAAAGTTTGTGAACCCTTTAGAATTCTCTATATTGCTGCATAAATATGACCTACAACATCAGATTTTCACACAAGTCCTAAAAGTAGATAAAGAGAACCCAGTTAAATAAATGAGACAAAATATTATACTTGGTCATTTATTTATTGAGGAAAATGATCCAATATTACATATCTGTGAGTGGCAAAAGTATGTGAACCTTTGCTTTCAGTATCTGGTATGACCCCCTTGTGCAGCAATAACTGCAACTAAACGTTTCCGGTAACTGTTGATCAGTCCTGCACACCGGCTTGGAGGAATTTTAGCCCATTCCACTGTACAGAACAGCTTCAACTCTGGGATGTTGGTGGGTTTCCTCACATGAACTGCTCGCTTCAGGTCCTTCCACAACCTTTCGATTGGATTAAGGTCAGGACTTTGACTTGGCCATTCCAAAACATTTTAACTTTTATTCTCTTTTTTTTTTTTTTTTTTTTTTTTAAAAACCATTCTTTGGTAGAACGACTTATGTGCTTAGGGGCGTGGTCTTGCTGCATGATCCACCTTCTCTTGAGATTCAGTTCATGGACGGATGTCCTGACATTTTCTTTAGAATTCGCTGGTATAATTCAGAATTCATTGTTCCATCAACGATGGCAAGCTGTCCTGGCCCAGATGCAGCAAAGCAGGCCCAAACCATGATATTACCACCACCATGTTTCACAGATGGGATAAGGGTCTTATGCTGGAATGCAGTGTTTTTCCTTTCTCTAAACAGAACGCTTTTCATTTAAAATCAAAAAGTTCTATTTTGGTCTCATCCATCCACAAAACATTTTTCCAATAGCCTTCTGGCTTCTCCATGTGATCTTTAGCAAACTGCAGACAAGCAGCAATGTTCTTTTTGGAGAGCAGTGGCTTTCTTCTTGCAGCTCAGCCATGCACATCATTGTTGTTCAGTGTTCTCCTGATGGTGGACTCATGAACATTAGCCAATGTGAGAGAGGCCTTCAGTTGCTTAGAAGTTACCCTGAAGTCGTTTGTGACCTCGCCGACTATTACACGCCTTGCTCTTGGAGTGATCTTTGTTGGTCGACCACTCCTGGGAAGGGTAACAATGGTCTTGAATTTCCTCTGTCTGTCTGTCTGTCTGTCTGTCTGTCTGTCTGTGGATTGGTGGAGTCCAAACTCTTTAGAGATGGTTTTGTGACCTTTTCCAGCCTGATGAGCATCAACAATGCTTTTTCTGAGCTCCTCAGAAATCTCCTTTGTTCGTTCCATGATACACTTCCATAAACATGTGTTGTGAAGCCCAGACTTTGATAGATCCCTGTTCTTTAAATAAAACAGGGTGCCCACTCACACCTGATTGTCATCCCATTGATTGAAAACACCTGACTCTAATTTCACCTTCAAATGAACTGCTAATCCTAGAGGTTCACATACTTTTGCCACTCACAGATATGTAAAATTGGATCATTTTGCTCAATAAATAAATGACCAAGTATAATATTTTTGTCTCCTTTGTTTATCTGGGTTCTCTTGATCTACTTTTAGGACTTGTGCGAAAATCTGATGATGTTGTAGGTCATATTTATGCAGCAATATAGAGAATTCTAAAGGGTTCACAAACTTTCAAGCACCACTGTAAGCTGTTACGATAGAAAAGATAAAATATTAGAACATGTGCATTAATATAAATCTTAATTTAGAAAATTTTTCAAGATTTTCTGACCAATCAGAATGGAGAATGCAATGCTGAGCGTGTTGTGGAATAAGTTTACTCAAATTGATCTCTGGGAATGTTAACGCTGCTCTGTTTCCTGTGTTTCAGACATTTCGTGCTCCTGTTAGCCAGGTTTTTCCGGCCGAGGACGACGTCAACAAACATGTCGAGGACAACTGTAAGTGTGTGAAATCTTTCAAGTAAAATCCACTATGGCATCACATTTTTATTCTGACTTTGAGTCAAGTTCCAACTGAAATCTCCATTCAAAGTAGATCTGAGTAAGTCGAGGTCTGATAGTTTAATGTGGGCTTTTCCTGCATCCAAAGTCAGTTAAAAGCCTAATTGGAAAAAGCTGAAAATACAGAAATCACCTGTGACATGCAACATATACAGGACGTTATTTGTCCTCCTGTTGACACAAGCACAGTTTAACAAGTGTGTCTGCCTTTAATCTGTCCCATTTGGAAGCGACAGTAGCCAGGTAATTGTCTACTCTTAATTGCCCCTTTATGTGCACTTGATCGGGTCTAAGGTGAGAATGCACAATGTTCCTGAGATCCACCTCAACTCTGATCAGAATAAAGTGGTTACTGAAGACAAATAAATGAAGTTTCATTCTGTACCTTTTTATGTTTGGTCTAATGCACTAGAAGTGATTAAATTGTCTTAAAACGTAATGAACTCCAGGTGGCAGTGTAGTCAGTACTCATTATTCCTTTGGTTCCCAAGCCAAACTTTCACATATAAGACTTATTATTTAAATATGCTAAACTTCATGGCTCATTGGGGGATCTTGGATGCATACTCATTCATATTCATGAGGAAAATACTCCCTGATTGGTCTGTGAATGCCTTAGTGTTTCGGTGCATTGTTTAGACTTGGGAACCCCATGACAGAGAACATGTACACTCACCGGCCGCTTTAATAGGAACTTGTTCTTGATTCTAAGGCTACATCCACACGACAATGACAACGAGATTTTTATTTTTTTAAATATCGCGTCCACATGGGCAACGGATCAGTAAAATATCAGGTTCATATCGCAACGCTTGCTGAAAACGTTGCAATACACATGCCACACCACTACGTGCGCTGTAAGACGGTCCCATTGGAGACACCAGAACAATAGAAGTAGACGCATGCGCATAACTGCGCATGCGCACAGTGACTATCACTGTCACACGCACACACTTTCTCACTCCCTATCCTATGGATACAGTCCCTTTAAATCACGTGCTCATTTTTTGAATGGAGACGCGGAAAGAGGAATGAACGGGGGTAGATGGAAGCTGGTACGCCAACATTCTGATATCCTCCAGAATTCTTTAATGGTCCGGAATAAATTAAATGCTACACGTTGATGGATTACTTTGTTGTTCTACGCCCTTTTTGAGGAATGTATTGTCGGACTTAAACCAACATCTGAAGAGGTGAGATCGCTCCTTTTTTTTCCCGATTTTTGCTGGCGGGATTGACTCTGCCCTAAGGGCTATTCTCTCTCTCTCTCTCTCTCTCTCTCTCTCTCTCTCACTTTGCACCATTACACAATAAATATTCACAGTGAAAATATTTTGTAAGCGCGTTTCATGAACCAAGTTATAGGATTTGTTGACAACTCGCATCGAGTTCGTTACACTTCTACCCGGCGTGAAGCACATGTGGTTGTGATGTCATCGTAAACAAATCCGTTCTACTCATCCAGATGACTTCGCAACGGCTCCGTTGCCAGATTTTTTCACTCTGGAACCTGTTCTCAAAAGATTTCGTTTTGGGACACCCAAAACGCCGGTGCCGTGTGGACGCCAGGCCGAAATGATAAACAATTTTATCAGATTCATCTGAATCCGTTGCCGTGTGGACAGGGCCTAAGATTCCTGTTCTTGGCTGGCAGGAGTGGTCTTCTGCTGTTGCATGCTGAGATGCTTTTCTGCTCACCCTGGTTGTAGAGAGTTGCTATATCCTTCCTGGCAGCTCGATCTAATCTGGCCATTTTCCTCTGACCTCTCTCATTAACAAGGCATTTATTTCCACCCACAGAACTATCCTTCACTCGATGTTTTTTGTTTTTCACATCATTTTGTGTAAACCCTAGAAACTGTTGTGTGTGAAAACCCCAGGAGATCAGCAGTTTCTGAAAAATTCAAACCAGTCCATCTGGCTCAAACCAACACCCGTGTCACAGTGAAAGCCATACTTTGAGATCACAATTTTTCCCATTCTGATGTTTGAAGTGTACAGTGACTGAAGCTCTTGATTTTGTATCTGCATGATTTTATGCATTGTGCTGCTGTCAAGGGATCGGCTGATTTAGAGAACTGGATTAAACAGCAGGTGGATGGGTATACCTAATAAAGTGGCCAGTGAGCGTATACGGAAAGAAGGTTAGGGTTGATACAGGCTATGAATTTTAATGACTTTTCCGTAAAAGGAACACTCTGAAGCAAAAGGCATTCACCGGCCAATCAGGTAGTACTTTCCTCATGAATATTTTATTTTTCCTGGACACCCTCCAAAATATCTGGACGAGTCGCGCTGCATTAGTAGTGTCAAGGGGAAGGCTACTGAATACGGCTTCACATCAGGACTTTGTAGCTTTCTTAGCGAGAATAATATCTGAAAAAGTGCCGTTACCGTGCTGCTTTAATTTGACATGGACTCTGGGATTTGAGTTGTTGATTTGAAGGCTTTAAATGGTGTAAATCTTTACAATTATTTATTTAATGAAACGTGCAGTTGCTCATTGTTGTAATAGCCCTACTGAAATCTGTGTTATACTCAGAACCCTTTATTTTAAGTTATTAAATGATATGACTGAGTGTCATGATCACGTTGTCTACTTAAAATTGAAGAGGGAGGTATTATGCTTAATCCGAACAGAACAAACGTCTAATATAGTACTGAGTGAATTTTAGTACCAAAAAACTGTTTTTAGCATGAGTCAGGCTACAGTTAATACACACCAGGAGTGTGTGTGTGTGTGTGTGTGTGTGTGTGTAAAAGTAATATATTAAAAATATACATGCATGTTCTTGTTCTATTATAATGCAGGCTCATTGATGTACTTGAATGAGGCGACCCTTCTGAATAACATCCGTGTGCGCTACAGTAAAGATAAAATTTATGTAAGTATTAAACCCCACTGAAAACACACTATGTTCACTTTCTTAATGTTTAGGTATGTATTCCATGTTCCTGACCAAAGAAAGCTCTTCTGTCTAATTCAGTACAACCTTTTAGAATATAACGATCCTTTGAGTTGTGTATCAATATTGACCGGCTTGCTGTATGTTATCCTGCTTAATACACGGCTACTCACTAAAGAAATCAATAATTTGACAATTTTTATTCCTTCAACGAATGATGTGGTCCACAGTAACGGTCTACAGCAATTGACCAATGAGAACTGAGTATTCAACAAAGCCTTGTAATAAAACCTATTATTTGTCACCTTTTTTAAAAAAATTGACTTTGTTTTGGTCTCTTTTACAATTTGCCTTCAAGTGTTTGGTCTAATGGGATTAACTCGACTGATTGAAGAACCATTAACCAAAATATACATTGTACTTTTGTTGTGACTGGATATAAAACTACATTCTTTAGGCAGGTTCAGAAAAACTTGCTTTGATCTCCTCTTGCACCTCTTCCACTTTTGTTTGTCCTGATCTCGCAGGATCATTTGGGTGTCGTTCAGCAACCAACTAAATCCTCAATCTTCGTACACTAATTGTATTAATAATATATATTAACTTGCTGTTTAGTGATTACACACACAAGGCCACATGCAGAATTAAGGTGCGAGAACGTAATTACAGATTTAAGCACTATTTAGACCGTTTGCTGAAAACAGAGGCGTGTGATTTCTGACGTAAACTTGAGTTGATATTTTTTTTTTTCTTGAGCGATATTTGCTCAAATGAGGATCATTTAAGTCCACTTGTAGCCAATATTAAATACATAGTCAAGTCTGTAAATATTTTTGTACATTTTGTTATTTTAATCTTAATTTATTTGTCTATCACAGTATACTGGAGTTAAAGTTAATGAGTTCAAACTGCAGACTTTTTAGCTTTAATTTGATGGCATTTTACATCCAAATCATGTCAGCCTTGTATTAATTACAACATAACCATTAAAATTTAATTCCATTTTTAATACTTGGTTGAGTATTTTATTTTATTTTTTTGCAGTCAGTGACTGCCTGAAGTCTGAAACCCAAAGATATCACCAAGAGCTGGATTTCATTTTTATTTTTATTTATTTATATTTTCCCCTGGTGGTGCTCTACCAGGCCTAGAGAGATTACTGCAGCGGTTTTCAGTTCCTGCATGTTCTTGGGATGTTTTGACCTTAGTTTTGCCTTCAGGAAGTAAAATGCAGCGCCGATGGCTTCAGGTCAGGGGATTGACTTGGCCATTCTTTACCTTGAAGTCTTGGGTTGCATTCAAAGTATGCTTAGGGTCATTGCCCATCTGCACTATATGAAGTGCAATCCAATGAGTTTTGAAGCATTTGGATGAATTTGAGCAGATGCTATAGCCCTATACACTACAGAATGCATCCCGCTGCTTTTGTCAGCGGTCACATCCTCAATAAATACAAGGGAACTAGTTCTACTGGCGGCTGTACACACCTGCGCAATGAGATGACCTGGTATGCTTTGGATCATGAGCAGGTCCTTCCCTTCTTCACACTCTCAGCATTCTTCATTTTTCCTTCCTGAGGCTTACCAATGGTTTACATCTTTTGGTAAACCCTATTCATTTACTGTAGTGAAGCCTTTTCTTGATTGTTGACTTTGACACAAATATGCCTGCTTCCTGGAGGGTGCTGTTGATCTGCCCAACTATTGTGAGGGGGTTTTCCTTCACCAAGGAAAGAATTCTTCTCTCGTTCACTGCAGTTGTTCTGTTCTGGCCTTTTGGTGTTCCTGAGCTCATGAGTGCATTTTCTTTTTTACGATGTACCAAATAGTTGGTTTGGCCACACTTCATTTTTTTTAGCCATCTCTCCGATGGCCCCATCCAAATGATGGCTTGCTTCACTGGTTGTGATGACTCTTTAGACAGATTTCCAAATACAAATGCCCCACTTGAAATCAACTTTTAGATTTTGTTTTAAAAAATCTGCTTACATGTAAGTAAAATAACCAGGAAATAAAACGCACACCGTGGAACAGCTGAGCAGAAAATTGTTCAATTATTTTTGGTCAGTTAAAAAGGGTGGACCATATGTGTGAAGTGCCGTAATTCCAACATTGTTCACCTGTTTTGGATGCAAATGGCCTCAAATTACAGCTGGACTCAAATATGAATGTGAAAATTGGATTTGAGAAAATGATAGAAATTTCTATCCTTCTAATTGTATCAATTCACTTTTTTCCAGCTTAGTGGTTGTGTTTAAAGCCGGTGTTGAGATTTTAATTGAAAAAACCTAGGTCATTGAGACCTTTTGTGGAAATACTGTATCTACACTGGAGTGTAGAAATAAAAAAAAGTATTCTTTCACACCTACATGTAGAGATGTATAAAGAAAAAAATACAGAATAGCTTTTCATGTGCCATCTAGTGGCTCAAATGTGTCATTGCAATAGTACACTTGCACTTCCATTTACACACCATATTCAGCAGGTACTCTGTAGAGCGATATTCAGAGTTTATATAAACTATACCAGTTGCAGACTGAGGAGGGAAGCTGACTTGCCATACATACAGTGAATGCTATATCGTGATGTATAAAATCTTACATACAGTTGTGGTCAGAAGTTTACATACAGTGACATGAATGTCATGGCAATATTTGGGCTTTCAGTAATTTCTTTGAACCGTTCTTTTTCTGTGGCAGAATGATTGTACAGCTTTAATTAAAAAAAAAAAAACTAGAATTTGGTACACAAGTTTTAATTTTCTTTGGGTTTTCTGAAATAAACACAGGGTCAAAAATTATACATACAGGGTCAAAGATCTACATACGCTTACTTAAATTATTAATTCAGAGGTACTGAAACTTCCAAAATGTCTCTTTTCTTGCCAAGGCCGAGGTCTCTTAACTTCCTGTTAGCGATCATGATTGGCTACAGCTGGTAGCTTCTCTGTGCCTTCATAAAAAGGGTTTGTTTACAGCACTCATTGGATTGACCAACACACAGTAAAATGAGAGTCCAAGGAGCTCAGTGCAGATCTGAGAAAGAGGATTGCAGATGTACACAACTCCAAAATGTCTCTTGGAGCCATTTCTAAACAACTGTAAATTCCAAGATCAGTTCAAACAATTGTATCCTATTTATTGTGAGGTGTAGTCACTTTGCCAAGCCACTTTGCTTCAAGAAAACCCAAACTGTCACCCTCAGCTGAAAGGAGATTGGTTTGGATGGTCAGAAACAACCTGGGAACCACCATGGCACAGCCCTGCCATGAATTGGAAGCTGATGGATCACTGTCTACAGTTCAGATCACTGTGGACTAAGAAGCTGCTATTCAAGAAATAACCCCCTGCTCGAAAACTGACTCCTTCAAGCTTAACTGAAGTTTGAAGCTGACCACACGGACAAAGAAAAAAGCCTTCTGGAGGAAAGCTGTATAGTCCGATGAGACAAAGGTTGAGTTGCTTGGCCACATTGATCACCATATACAGAGGGACACTGTACCAGCTGGTGGTGGTGGTAGGATCATCATGCTCTGGGGCTGTTTTGCTGCCAGTGGAACTGGTTCATTGCACAAAGTGGATGGAATAATGAAGGAGGAGGACTACCTCAGAATTCTTCAGCATAAACCATCAGAAACTTGAACACGACTTGGGAGTTACAACAGGATAATGAACCCAAACGTGCATCAGAGCTTGTTGTGGAGGATAAAGCAGGCAACATTTAAGCTTAAAATAAGTCCTGACTTCAACCCTATTGAAAATATATGGACCGTGCTTATAAATCGAGTCCATGCCAAGAAAAAAAACAAATTAATTTAATTGAACTACCAATTCTACCATGAAGAGTCATGAAGTATCCAACCAGAATTCTGCCAGAAGTTTGTTCATGGTAAACAAAAGTGGTTTGGTCAAGGTAATTTTGACTCGGTGTTTGATTTCAGAAAACCCAAAGAAAATTAAAACTTGTGCACCAAATTCTAGTATTTTTAAATTAAAGATGTATGCTGTACCTTCTGCCACAGAAAAAGAGCAGTTCACAGAAATTACTGAAAGCCCAAATATTGCCATGACCTTCATGTCACTGTATGTAAACTTCTGACCACAACTGTATGTCTAAGCAACAGCATTACCTGTGTTGTACCTGTGCTGAAATGTTCAGACTTTTGGGCTTCTTGAGGTTTCAGTCGAAATAAAGTGCAGAACGTACAAGGTATCTACTGCACGCTGCTGCTGTGTAGTTTCTGCATATTTAAGCACATTTGGATTTGAAGTTAAAATGATCATGGGGCTGAAATTCAGAATATCAGCTGCAATATCATTGAGACCTTTTGTGGAAGTACTAAATAAAAATGTATCCTTTGTTACTGAGCCTCACTCAATATGTGAAGAAACCATTTTCGTTCATTTAAAATACAAGAGTATTTTGTTGTTGTGTACAAAAGTTTGCACACCCCATCCAAATGGCACATATTTTGTTCATTTTTGAAGTTAAACATTTTTTGTCTTTTCTCTTCATTTAAGTTGCACTGAATGGATTGTATTATTCTTTGTTGTAGACGTATGTAGCCAACATTCTGATAGCAGTGAATCCCTACTATGACCTTCCAAAGCTCTATTCCCCTGAGACCATCAAGCAGTACCAGGGCCGATCTCTGGGGACGCTTCCACCGCACGTGTATGCCATCGGTGAGTGCAGGTGAAACCACCAAACCCAGGTTGTGTGGTTTCAGAATGATGGCATGTCGTAAGAAAATTCTGATATAGATAAGGGTGTTGGAGAGAAAAAGCATCCGAAATAAAATTTTAAAAATGGTATTTATTAAATGCATTATGTAATATTTCCAGAATACTTGGTGCTTCCTAGACAGTGTTATAGTATCGTATGGCTTGTATTTTAGGGAAAAACAATAACTGATAATATATTCTGTGCATCATAATTTTCTCCTCAGAGAATTAAGATATTCCAAGTGAGAAGCTGATTTTAGATACGAATTTTGTTAGTTCCTGTTACCTCATAGCAGCTATAAATTATTGCAGACTTTCTTTCTCAGCTGTTCCATCACCAGCCTGTTGTAATAATCATTCAATAAGACAAAACGATGACTTTTTTTTTTTTTTTTAATATCTTAAATATTTCCTTGCTAAAGACTTCCCCATGTCTGAAAACTTACTGAAGACCGTTACGAAGTGCTGACACTGGAGACTTCTTTCTGTTTATATTATTAAACAGAAAACTACTGTCCGAGCTGCTGTTATAGAAAATTGATTACTGACATCTGACTAATCAGGGTGGAGAATTGTTGTATCAAATGATGAGTGTTATTTCTTAGAATGTCATAGTGGACATGTGGATAATGTTTAATAAATGCTTTTAAAATTGGGAGGAAATTTTGTTCTCGGTTTGTAGGTTATGACTATGAGTAAATAACGAATAAAAGACATGAGTTTCTGAGTGAGTCAAAACTCTGCATCTTGGAAGAGCTGAATCTCTGTGTGTCTCTGCCAGCTGATAAAGCGTACCGTGACATGAAGGTGCTGAAGATGAGTCAGTCGATCATCGTCTCTGGTGAATCGGGTGCCGGAAAGACTGAAAACACAAAGTTTGTACTTCGGTAAGGAGAGAATAGCATTTTCAATTATAATCGCTGACTGATGTATTCACATTCTTCCTGAAAGTGAGAAGATAGCACATTTTCATTATTATCCCCCCCCCCCAATATGTTAATGCTTTGGTAAGAACTGACCAGGTTATGGTACAGTAACTAATTGCAACAGATGCTCATTGTTCCTTTTCATTTATGTAATTTTTGGCTTTTTTCAGGTACTTAACAACGTCATACGGGACGGGTCAAGACATCGATGAGAGGATAGTTGAAGGTAGGGGTTTGGCAGTATATTGTTTACTATGATAAGGAAACAGTTGTATAATGATCGGATGATGTGGATCAATTTAAAATGTGATGATTGAAATAACTTGATATAGGACAGGCGCCCAGTGTGTAGTGTGTGGGTTTATATTTATTTATTTTTTTTAAATATATATAATATACATTTTGAAATTGATGTGTAAATAAGCTACGGGTGGTCTGCCCATAACTCTGATACTTAAGTCCTTCTCTACATCATTGTCAATAGCAGATTCAGTGATGTCATTAAATATCAATTACAGTGGATATAAAAAGTGTACACACCCCGTTAAAATGATAGGTTTTTCTGATGTAAAAAAAAAAAAGAGACCATGATAAATAATTTCAAAACTTTTCCCAATCTGTTGGAGGGTGATACAATAAGCTGGTTGCATAAGTGTGCACACCCTGAAACTAATACTTTGTTGAAGCACCTTTTGATTTACAGTAAGTACAGCATTCAGTCTTTTTGGATACACACCTGCCATCAATTAAAATGACTCTGATTAACCCAAATAAAGTTCAGACATTTACTCAGTTGCATCCTCCAGTAAAAGCCAGGGTTCACAGAGAGCTTACAAAGCATCACAGGGATCTCATTGTTGAAAGGTATCAGTCAGGAGAAGGGTACAAAAATATTTCCACGGCATTAGATATACCATGAAGCACAGTGAAGACCGTCATCAAGGAGTGGAGAAAATACAGGACAACAGTGACATTACCGAGAACTGGACGTCCCTCCAAAATTGATGAAAAGATGAGACAAAAACTGGTCAGGGAGGCTGCCAAGAGGCCTACAGCAACACTGAAGAAGCTGCAGGAATTTCTGGCAAGTACTGGTTGTGTACTACATGTGACAGCAATTTCCCATATTCTCCATATGTCTGGACTATGGGGTAGGGTCAAAGAAAAACATCCAGGCCTGGCTAAATTTTGCAAAAAAAAAAAATCAACTCTCCCAAAAACACGGGAAAATGTGTTATGGTTTGATGAAACCAAGGTTGAACTTTTTGTCCGCAATTCCAAAAGGTATGTTTGGTGCAAAAACGCTGCACGTCACCAAAAGAACACCATACCCACGGTGAAGCATGGTGGTGGCAGCATCATGTTTTGGGGTTGTTTTTCTTCAGCTGGAACAGGGGCTTTAGTCAAGGTGGAGGGAATTATGAACAGTTCTAAATACCAGTCAATTTTGGCCCAAAACCTTCAGGTGTCTGCTAGAAAGCTGAAGATGAAGAGGAATTTCATCTTTCAGCACGACAATGACCCCAAAAACTTTTTGGAACGGCCCAGCCAGAGCCCAGACCTAAATCCAATTGAAAATCTGTGGGGTGACCTGAAGAGGGCTGTGCACAAGAGATGCCCTCGCAATCTGACCGACTTGGAGCGCTTTTGCAAGGAAGAGTGGGCAAATATTGCCAAGTCTAGATGTGGCAGGCTGATAAACTTCAACCCAAAAAGACTGAATACTGTAATTAAATCAAAAAGTGCTTCAACAAAGTATTTAAGGGTGTGCACACTTGTGCAACTAGCTTATTGTACCCAACACCCCCCCCCCCCCCCCCCCCCCCCCCCCCCCCACACACACACACACACACACACACACAACAGATTTTTGGGATTTTTTTTGTACAGGTTATAGGTCACATTAAAGGTGGGAAACATTTTTGAAATTATTTATCGCGGTCTCAGGTCTGATGTAAAATATATATATATATATATATATATATATATATATATATATATATATATATATATATATATTAATGGTGTGTGTACACTTTTTATATCTACTGTATTTACCGTAGGAGTTGGAATCATATCGTGTCATGTTGAAACCTATGGTTTACACTTGCATAAGAAAATCTGGATGACAGTAGTTCTCATTATTACAGTCGTAGGTTACTGTGTCAGGAAAAACATTTCAGGTGAAGTGTAGACCTCCTATATTTTAAAGACTAAACTTACCCAGAAGTTTCCTTATCCCTGTCCAGAGCAGTTTTATTGCACCACCTTTTAATGGGAGTCTGTTAACGGATGATACTGTGAATGTGTGTGTGTGAGAGAGTGTTATATACTACTCATGTATCACACTGAACGTTGACCTTTCCTTCGGATTTTGCAGCAAATCCTTTGTTGGAGGCATTCGGGAACGCGAAAACAGTCCGCAACAACAACAGCAGCCGCTTTGGCAAGTTTGTGGAGATTCATTTTAACCAAAAGGTCAGTGTGTATGCGCATGCTCTTTTTACTGTTTCTCGCTCTCTGAAGTGCATTCTTATTTTTTGCATTGAAGTTTTGTGTATTCACAAAAACATATGCTTAGGAACATATACTCGCTCACTGGCCTCCTTAACAGGAATACTCCCCGTTAAGTGTTTATCTTGCTGTTTGAGTTGTATATTATTGCATTAACCTTTTGTCAAATTCCAATACATCAGTACATGTGGGTGAAATAAAATGTTCTGACTCTGTTATGTGGTATGCAGAACGCGGTGGTCGGCGGTTTTGTGTCCCACTACCTTCTGGAGAAATCACGTATCTGCACGCAGGGTCAAGATGAGAGGAACTACCACGTCTTTTATAGGCTGTGTGCCGGAGCACCAGAGGACATCCGTGAGAAATTCCATGTGTCCTCTCCAAACTGCTTTAGGGTGAGTACAATGTAACGTGTGTGTGTGTGTGTGTACCGCTGCTGTTCCTCTGAGGAGTACTACTACTTCTACTTGTATTACAATTAACATTAATAATACTAATTCAAAACATGGTAAAACTTCTTGTGGTACTGATTTTGGAAAAAAAAAAAGCAAGTAATATTAAAACTAGCACTGATGCTAAGAGTTATTTGATTACTAATAGTACATTTAATTACCCTTAAAAATACTACTGTTAAATACTTGTATTTTACTACTATTAATATTACTAATAATGCTCACACAATATTACTACTAATTAACAATTCTTCACAGAAGATAATGTGATTAATAAGAGACGAAGTCGAGGTTATTATTCACCGATATTCACTTCGTCTTTGGCGGATAATTGTTTTAGTATAAATACACAGGTGATTTTTAAAAAATAAAAATTTCACACTTCAGAAGCGGCATGCAAATATAATGCGTGCAGACTTTTCACTTCTCTATGCCGACTCAAATAAAATGCTTTGTTTTGAAGTAGATAAATTAAATCACAGATCCACCTTACCTTTTAAATAATTTTAGACCAAACTTCGTAGCATCTTTAGTGCTTTTAGGAACAGCATTTTCTTTCATAATTGAATTCTTCCTCGCTTACAGTGACAGTGATTGGCTGCAATTTTGCTGAGTCGCTCGAAGTGATTATCGAGAAATAGTCCAGATCTCTTGACCAATCAGTGCGTGTGATTTTCTATGATTACCTGAGTATTTATACTTGTACTGGTATTTGGTTTAATAAATACAAGTAATATTCATAGTTGTACTCCCATGCTATTAATACTGAAACTAATACAAATACTTTATTATTGTTATTAAAAGTACTGGTACTGATTTATGAAATAACAATATTCATACAAATACTCTCTCATAGTAAAATTAATACTGTGCTTCTAATCCCACTAATGTTGAAACTACAGCGGCTGCTGCTGCTACTACTACCAGTCCTTGAAAAAAAAATTCCCAGCGTTACTTGCCCAGTGGGCAAGCAGCACCCAGAACATACTTGCCCGATAAACAATTCCACTTGCCCAGAACTTTTTATTTTGGAGAGGACATAATGCAGTTGATTTTGATTTTATTTATTTTTATTTAACAGGTGAAGAAGCATAATTATGATAAATCCACAAAACCAGCAATTAATACTGTTTTTATATCTTATTCTAAGTGTATTTAAAGGCTTCATTGGTGGCACATGAACGCAGATCTACTGAAATAATTTTTTTTCTTTCTGATTTCAGAATAACCACAAGCACAGTTTAGTATATTTAACTCTTCCTGACATTAAAATGGAAAGAATATCATCATACTGGCTCTCATGTCATCCTCAGTGTTCCAGAATTATGTATATACCAGTTCTAACAAACCACATAAAAATATTTTATTTGTATATAATATCTAAAATTGCAAATTAAGATTTACTGAAAAAATAATAAATCTGGTTTCGGAAAGTATTTTGATCAACATTAATTTAAATATATTGTATTTTACTATTTTATGTGCTGCTTCATGTGAAAAAGATCTAGATAAACATGGGGAAAAATCTGTGAAGATCAGACATTTTTTTTTTAATACGAGTAGCGACGGTTGCTAAGGTAAATGTGACGTCAGTGCAAGGGGTCTATTTACAGTAGTAATGGTACATTTATTATCAGGTGTCTGCTACTTACTGCTGTAATAGGGTGGGGTTTTTTTTTGATTTGGTGAAACCAAATGTCAGCAAACACATCTTTTGTTGTTATCATGCTTACTCGTCTGTGAAAGAACGACGATGACATGGCTAATCAGCAGTTCCCATTTGTGTTTACGATTTTTATGTCATGATTTACAACCAATGAGATGCACCTTTTGTTGGCTGTCCACCAATCACAGGCTCCCATGCCACAATGGTGATATGTTGATTAAATATTTGGAAAATAAAAATACCATTACAAAATATATGAAACCATCAAAAGCAATAAAAAAAAAATCTTGTATACTGGTTAGAGGTAAGGAACATTTATTCAGTGATATCGTTTATTATTAACTCCGATCGTGATATAAAAGTTCAAAGTTTGACATCTGCCCACTTCAACAGCGCTGCTGGCACACTATGTCCTTGACCCTCGTCGCCCTTAGTCAATCGGTATAATTACGGTCATTCCATGGACCCCTATGAGCCGAGCTTTTCCAGTACACTCGAACACGCGCATACTTTGAATTATAACCAGAAACAAAGAAATTTGAATGATTTCCTCAAAATATTTTTTGTAATTTTATATATTGTCGTAGTGTTGAATAAAACTTTTAAACATGTTTCCCGTGAAACGAGACGAGCTACTTTACACTCGTTCCCTGTTCTCTTAACGCAGAGTGAGCATACAGTCAGTCTCTGATGCTTGGTAGGATTAATTTTATATGGGAACCAGTCCAGGAAAACAAGATTTTTGGTAGACACAGAAACTTTGTTTTGATGAGGAGTCAGATGTCTCAATGCATGATTCACTTTGCAGACATAATAATAATAATAATAATAATAATAATAATTGAAATACACTACTGCTGGACTGACAGTTCAGGTCTGCATCATGGAGCAGTTGCTTAGGTTGCCAGCACTAACTTTAACTTTTGTCATCGGATCGGACGATTACCATTAAAATTTTACTTGTCCTTGCACATACTTTAGTCATCTTGGATGATTGGACGTGCGATTTTTCAAGCATTGACTCGTGGTATTATCATTGATGACTATCTTACAAATAATACGAATATTAAACCATTGGAACTGATATTAAATACTAATACATTAAATATTCACATGAATGCACACATACTAAAATTACTACTACTTAATAATAATAATAATAATAATAATAATAATAATTATTATTATTATTATTATAGCACATGATGACAAAGAATTAGTATTCCTGCTGGCACTAATCTGAAAGACTGATTATTGTTCTGTAATATTAATACTACCAATACTATTAACAGTAAAACTAATACTATTTAATATTTATACCAATGCTATTAATGCTCTAGTGATGGGAGTAATTTTTTTTTTCTTTACACAGCTCCTTAATCCATTTAAGACGCATTCTTTGCACAGTACAGGGTGTTTCAAAAAATGTGATTATTTGAGATGTAAATATCCCAGAAACTACATAGTTTAGGCAAATGAAACTGAACAGGCTTAATGTTGACCAATATAAGATTTATTCTACAAAATTTGAATGAGAAATTCAAAGGTATGTGGATTCCATGAACAATTTCTCAAATTTTCAACATGCGCGCCACCTGAGACACGGCACACGTCAAGTCGGTAGTCCAGCTCCTGCCGAATACGCTGCAGCATGTCTTTTGGTAACAATCTTTTTATTTATTTATTTATTCTGGTAACGGTGCATTTTTAGAGAATTCTCTCATAAATGCACGCTGCACAGTCTTGTTCGAGTGTACTCGAACACACACACACACACACACAAAAAAAAACCCCAAAACACTAAATGTAAAATTTTGACCAGTTTCCACGTATGCTATTAAAATTTGAGGTCAATTGAACGAGAATTGGTAAAGTTATTAGATCAAATTTTTTGAAACACCCTGCATTTGCAAAAATCAAAACAATACATAACACATAGAAAAATGAGAGAATGAAAAACATTCAAATGTTGTAACTGTATGTCATACTTTTTTTTTTAATAAAAAGTTTACATTTTTACAGTAAATGGGGGGAAAATCAGAGGGTAAGGGTTTTTTTTAAGTAATTTTAAAGCTAATATAGCGAAACAGTTTATAATGATCACGAAATGATCCAAGTAATTGAATATTTTAAAACGGCTGGATCTCAACCAGTTGTTTTAAAATTGGTAATAATTGACACTTGAGAAATATTAAGGAATAGCAACTAGAGTTCCAGATCTTTCTAGTGAACTTGCCTTGGAGTAGTATGTGTATAAAAGGCATGCAAATGATTTAAAGCAAAACACATTCAGGGGACTGAATTAACATATCTGAGATGATACTCTGAGATTTCAGCCAGCATCTCTCCACTTACTGTTCAGAAGATCTCCATGATGACTTGGGTCAGAGGAAGAATAGTGAGAGAGCGAGCAGTGCTGTGCTTCTGGAGACCCTTATTTTGGAGTAACCATTAGATGGCAGAGTTGTCCAAGGCTAGAAATTTCAGCTGTTCTCTGTCTAAAGACCAACGAATCAAATGAACAAGCATTATTAAGAAACCATTCTGATAAGAGCTTAATACATATAAACCGAAGTGTAAATATCTCGTCTCGCTACTCGTTTAATTTCAAGATCGGTTAGTTCAAACCTAACTTGACCCAAATTGTTTTACAATTTCAGAGTTTTGAACTTTGCTTTTCACATGGGTGTTGAAAATTGGAATATCACAGGCTCTTCTGATAATCTGTGGACTTAAGAGTGCCTTATATGGTGATAAGACTCTTTGAAATGAGAAGAGGGCCACTTGACTTCAAACGGTGCGAAGGATTATCCCAGATCAGTGTGTGAATTTGTCACTTGGACAACTCTTAAGTTGCCCTCACTGATCCATGGGAAACCTGAAGATAAACTCAGGACCTTTTAACTCCTCTTTGGTACTGCAGAGCTGTAAAAAAAAAAAAAAAATCAGCTCCCCAAATTTCTGATAAGTACAATATTTTTGTTCCCTTACATGTTAATGTTCCTTACCAAAAAAAAACCCCAACAACTTCCTTTATATGGCAGATACAGAGAATTTCATACAATAGGGTTACATAGAACTAGTAGTATATTAACACACCGTTGGACCCTTGGGTTACGTTATTTTGGCCTGAATACTGGATTTTGGCGAGTCAGAAGTGCTCTATAAAACTCAGAAAACGTTGACCGTTCATAGACATCCACTGCTGTCTGTTACACAACCATGTCCTGGTTCGTGTTTGAAATGTATCTGCATAAAATAGTGCTTCAACTCTGAAGCTTTGCTGTGGCCTCATCCAAGGAAGATTTTATCCAGGAAGATTAGATTGCATTGTCCAATGGTTAGAAGTATGATTGATGGTAATTGACGACAAGCTTCAATTAACGTGTGCGTCGTCAAAAGTTAATTAGTGGACTAGTTTCTTGCCTTCTTAATGCATTTGAGATCAAATATTAAATAATAAAAATACAGTAAATGGCCCTTTTCGACAACTGCAGTAATCCATATTATGTCATGAACCGCTCAACTAAGTCAAGAGAAACGACATCCATCATTTACTTTTAAGACACGAGTCCTCTCAAACTGACTCCAAATGAGAAGTGCATCATAAGGGGAGTGCTGGTAATGCTGCAGAGGTGGACAGTAACGAAGTACATTTACTTGAGTACTGTACACCTTTTTTGAGTATCTGTACTTGAGGGGTTTTATTTATTTTTCGTCGAAACTTATGACTTTAACGTCACTATATTTGAAAGACACATACTTTTCACTCCACTACATTTCTGTCAAGGTCCTCATTACTTGTTACTATGAAGCGGCTTTGAAAGTGGATGTTTTTTCTAAAAGAAAAATTTTCTTAATTTCCCTGAGGGAACCCGCCCAAAGGGATCAATAAAGTTTTATCTCATCTAATCTAAAATGTGATTCATTTTTTTGCAGGTGACACAGAGACAGCCTATCAGTGATCACTAGGGTCATGTCCATAGACCTGGATAAAGTCAAGTTCAATGATTTCTCAACAGCATTATTTGAACGCGATCAGCTGATGGTAGAATGGAAAGAGGCGGTTCTTCTGGAGAATGCACGCACTTATTGCCCATGAATCCATGTTTCAGTTTTCTGAAAGAATTAAAGATTCGTTTTAAATGTTTGCTTTGTTTGCCAAAAACAAACTACATTGTGGCCTACAAAACCTCGCCGTCCAACCTGCGGAAGCATATTGAGGTATATAAACGTTTTATTCCAAGAGAAAGCTTGCAACGAAGTTATCTGTGCTTTTAGAGCTAGCGATAACGTTGCAATTCCTATGCAGTCTGGTTAGTCAAATGACTGACTTTTTCGATGGATTCGCCTGCCAAGTTGCCATAGCCTTGCCCACGGCTAACGTTAACACACAGCTAGTTAACTTGGGCACAGTTAGCATGTAAAAACAGAGTTATGCTAACATGAATAACGTTAACTTACCTGAAGTCCTTTTCAGAAATGTTTTAGCATAATCTTGCCAAATAAACAATGCAGAAATCATTTTTTTTTTTTTTCTAGTAGTATTAGCTACCCAATGTGATTTCGAGTTTGAAAAGAGTTTGCTAGCATGTCAGGTGGAGTTTCACTGACTAGCTAGCTTAACGTTAAACCACCATGATGGCACAGCATGTGTTCATTTTGTGAATTGACATTTCTGTCTTTGGTAACGGTATTAAGTTTTGTAAGCGTTGTGGCAATAATACAACGATGTGTTGGCAGAAAATGCACTTTTAATACTTAAGTATTTTTAAAAGCAAGTACTTGAGTAAAAATTGGACTGTACAACTTTCACTTGTATCGGAGTAACATTTGACCAGTGGGATCTGTACTTTGACTTGAGTAATGAAGTTGGGTACTTCAGCCACCTCTGGCCACAATACATGTCAAGTACAGGAAACATGAGCAGCATCAGGATAAACTGGGTGGCAAAACTATACAAGATTCTGATTATTGCACTATTGTAAACAATCATAAATGGCAGCGTCTGAGCATTCTGCAGTAGAAATGTACTGTATGTTTATAGTAAACATGTGTGTCCCTAAAAATCCCTAGTAGTAAGTGGGTGCAGTTAAGTAAAGTATTATATAAGGAATTGATCATGGTGGGCTACGCTCTTGTTGAAAAATAATCAGTTACAGGTTGTGTTGAAGTTGTTCATATTGAAAGATTTTTTTTCCCTATAAAAGCGTGTCCTGAAGTTTTTTTTTTAATTCCTCTTATACCAGCGATATAAAATTAATATAATTTAATTTTAATAATGACAGTTTGCCCCCCCCCCCCCCCCCCCCCCCCCCCCGTTTATTTAATATTGAAGAATGTCTGCCATTATACAGTCTGTTAACTATATGCTTATTTAATGGTAGTTTTTACACCCCTACTCATTCATAGCTTTTTTTTTTTTTCTTTCTGTATTTTGACCGTTTTCTACATTGTAGAACAATACTGAAGACATCAAAACTATGAAACAACATATGGAACATCTATGGAATTATGTGGTGAACATGTACTAGATTCTTCAGCGTAGCCAGCCTTTACCTTGATGGCGCTTTGCACACTATTGGCATTATCTTAAGCAGCTTCATGAGGTTGTCACCTGGAATGCTTTTCAATTAACCGGTGTCATCAAAATTTAATTAGTGGACGAGTTTCTTGCCTTCTTAATACGTTTGAGGTCATCAGACAGAAAATAGTAAATGTAATGTAACAGTAAATAGCCCTGTTCCACAACTGTAGTAATCCATATTATGTCAAGAACCACTCGGCTAATTAAAGAGAAATGACATCCATCATTACTTTAAGATATGGGGGGGAACCATTGAATTAGGTGTGTCGAATCTTCTGACGGGTATTGCAAGTTGACCATATAGATTTAAAAAAAAAAAAAAACAACCAAAAAAAAAACCCCACAACATTTTTGCATTTATCTTGACAATTAATACATTGAGTCAGTGTTTTTAAAAAATGAAGTCAAATTGAGGACACCGGGCAAAACATTAAAAACATTACTAATGGGGGAAAGGGGGCGGGGCTTCCTGACAATTTCAGTTATCAGAGTTCAGTCACCTGTCAATCATTCCGTATTCATACATTAATTGGCTCACCTGCTTCATATTTTTATTAGCCCTTTTTTTTCTTGCATCCCAGCTTGCTCAAAAGTTAAAATGTGGTGCTCCAACACAAAATACATAAAGGTTGCCTCATCTGATTAGTTATTGTAATGTTGTATCTTCTATCCACATTCACTGGATATGAGCAATCATGGGGTGGAACAGTGGTGTAGTGGTTAGCGCTGTCGCCTCACAGCAAGAAGGTCCAGGTTCGAGCCCCGTGGCCGGCGAGGGCCTTTCTGTGCGGAGTTTGCATGTTCTCCCCGTGTCCACGTGGGTTTCCTCCAAGTGCTCCGGTTTCCCCCACAGTCCAAAGACATGCAGGTTAGGTTAACTGGTGACTCTAAATTGACCGTAGGTGTGAATGTGAGTGTGAATGGTTGTCTGTGTCCATGTGTCAGCCCTGTGATGACCTGGCGACTTGTCCAGGGTGTACCCCGCCTTTTGCCCATAGTCAGCTGGGACAGGCTCCAGCTTGCCTGCGGCCCTGTAGAACAGGATAAAGTGGCTAGAGATAATGAGATGAGATGAGCAATCACACGCTCTGACTGGCTATTCTACTACGAGGAGATCAGCTCATGTACTGTGAGTAGAGGAAAAACAAAATGGCGGAGCACATCAAGTCAGATATATCACTTTATCAAGTATTTAAAAGAAACATAAATGGCTAAATAAAAGAATATAGTCATTGTCCTCCCAACCCCAAGATCTCCTGTTCCACACTCCAGCCCAGTTGGTGGCAGTAATGCACTTGGTTTGCCAACCATCAGAAAAAGAAAAGAAAATGGTGGACCATGTTACTGAACCACCCAAGGATGAAATAAAAACTCTATTCAGAAATAAAACCTCAAAAATACAAATTAAAAACAAGATATGGAGTAAAAGTATATGATGGGAAGAACTTTTTTTTTTTCCCCCCTCAAGAATTATAGCATTTCTCACAAATTGCTGGAGCGGCAGCTACAATTAACACGTTAACCATCTTTTGGGCATTGCAAGGCTCTAGCTTGCCTGCGACCCTGTAGAACAGGATAAAGCGGCTAGAGATAATGAGATGATAGACTTGTATTTAGTACAAAATATCTTTTTACAAGTATATCGATGTTGGTGCTTACGTAAATGAAGTAATTCTAATGTTTGTAAATAAATGAACAGATAATGTTTAACCTGTGTCAAATCTTTTTCTTCCACTTTCTACCCACTTTAAGTATTTTCGTAGATCACATTTTGTTAATTATTTGTTGTTGTACTTTAAAAAAAAAATTCCATCTCCGGTAACGAGCAGTCATCAAATGACGAAATCAAAGGGCGAGGAGGGGGTCTTCTGGTTGACTTAATTAACCGATAACTCTTGTAACTGAAACTCCCCTTTTGTAAAATAGTTTTTTTTTTTTTTAATTGGTAAATCTGAAAAGGTGTCTAATTATGGACTGTCGATAATTGTAGCTGCCGCTCTGTCATTTTGCCAGTTTTACATTCTAAGCGGAAATGATTTTGTATGATGTTTTGTATAAAGTTTTTTTTTTTTTTTTATTTATTGAATTTGCAAAAAATAAAAACGCTCTATCTCTCAAAATCCAGTGAATGTGGATAGAATAAAAGTTATTCCACTCAATTTCATCTCAATTTCAGCTGACTCGGTGCACTGCGCCTCATTGTCTATCAGCGCATATCTGACTCCATTTCATTAAATATACTGTATAATAATAAAATATTCCCCATCTTAACCCTCACTTGCGGCCCATCTTCGATTCCTTTCTATACCGTGCAGTTTGAGTACCTCTGCTCTATGGCTGGGATTGAGCACTTGTGCAATAAATGAATGTAAACTTTAAAGGAACAGTCCACCGTACTTCCATAATGAAATATGCTCTTATCTGAATTGAGACGAGCTGCTCCGTACCTCTCCGAGCTTTGCGCGACCTCCCAGTCAGACGCAGTCAGACGCGCTGTCACTCCTGTTAGCAATGTAGCTAGGCTCAGCATGGCCAATGGTATTTTTTGGGGCTGTAGTTAGATGCGACCAAACTCTTCCACGTTTTTCCTGTTTACATAGGTTTATATGACCAGTGACATGAAACAAGTTCAGTTACACGAATTGAAACGTGGCGATTTTCTATGCTATGGAAAGTCCGCACTATAATGACAGGCGTACTAACACCTTCTGCGCGCTTCGGCAGCGCATTGATACGGAGCTCAGATATCAATGCGCTGTCGAAGCGCGAAGAAGGTGTTAGTACGCCTGTCATTATAGTGCGGACTTTCCATAGCATAGAAAATCGCCACGTTTCAATTTGTGTAACTGAACTTGTTTCATGTCACTGGTCATATAAACCTATGTAAACAGGAAAAACGTGGAAGAGTTTGGTCGCATCTAACTACAGCCCCAAGAAATACCATTGGCCATGCTGAGCCTAGCTACATTGCTAACAGGAGTGACAGCGCATCTGAGTGCGTCTGACTGACTGGGAGGTCGCGCAAAGCTCGGAGAGGTACGGAGCAGCTCGTCTCAATTCAGATAAGAGCATATTTCATTATGGAAGTACGGTGGACTGTTCCTGTATTCCTAAATGCTAACATGCTGTAATCTTAAAACTAAATTCCATGCCAGGAGTTTATTTATTTGTGTATTTATTTATTATTATTATTTTTTTTAAATTAAACCGTTCTGCTTTCCTACTTTTATAAAGAAGTTCAAATAACAAGGTTAAAATTTGCCTTAATTTGTATAGGTGAAGTTTTAGGACTGGCCATATTCAAGTGAATGTAGATGTCTGTCCATCAAATCCTCCTCTTTTTTCCTCTCTCTCTCTGAAGGCCTGTCAGGCTTCCCTTTCTTTACACATGCTTTCTCTCTGACCTTTTCACCTTGGACCTTGTTACCACACTTATCATTTATCCTCTCACAGCATTGTTCATGTTTCCCGGTTATTAAATGGAGAGAATAAAGGGACTTTGTGTTCAGGCTGTGTGTTTTCTGAACATTGACACTGATTTCAACAGATTACAGAACAATGAGGCTTCTGATATGGATGGCAGGAATTTTTATATTGAGTAATCTTGGGCCATTGGAAACACAATACCCTACCACATTCATCATTTATTTTGTGTTTCACCTGACAGCTATATATCCCCCCCCCCCCCCCCCCCCCCCCCGGTGAGGTGTAAAATATGTGAAAATGTACTGGATCTTAATCTGATATTTTTGGATCTAATCCTTTCAAATAAGCTTTGATGGTATACAATATCTGCACATACAATAGATTACTGTGAAATTAGTCTAGCGTGTCTGGAGACACTCGTGAGAAAGTTTGCTTTAAATGTGGATCGGTTCCAATGCTCCAGGACATTGGAGATCAAAGTATGGACAGTGCTTGAAGGAGGCACTTTTGACATGATTTAACTGAGAACAATTGTACAGTGCTATGGATGTAAACCAAAATGGTGGAAAAGTCTCCACCAGTCAATAATATATCTCTGTCTTGCATGTGTATTAAAAACCCGAGACATGGTTACTCTTTCGAATATTAAACATGAAATTTGGATGGGATTTAAATGGAGAGTTTGTCTTAAAAAAAAAATCCGACTTCCAAGTTTTTTTGAAGGACTTTCTCCAGATGTGCATTTTTGTTAGAGATATTGTCTGGCCCTGCGAGACATACTTTAAACATACATTTATTTACAGTATGTATATGAAAACAAGCAAAGCCCTTGTCCCGAAGTGTCAATTTTAGAGAAAGCATTTCAGCTGACAGTGGAGACTCCTTCCATAAATAAATGCAAAATAAAATTTTTCTTAGTTTCATTAAGTAACAGTACATTTTCTAAAAATCTGTTTATTATCGTTCTTATATTATGTGATGTTGCATTCTTTATGCAACTGCTTTTGAATGCGCTGATTGTGATGTTGAATGCTGAGTAGGATTGTAATGTTGGAAAATCTTGCAAGACTAGCTTGCAAAAGTTTGAATAACTTTATGATAAAATGAGGAATACAAAGAATTTGAATCTATACTGACAAGATTTTTTTAATATGTTCCGATTCACATATGGTGTCTGATTAGCCAACATGTATATAGTATCTGACCAGGTGGGTGGAGCACAGAAGCATGGCAGGCCAGAACGGAATTCTCAATAACTCTCTTTTATTTTTAGCTTTTCAGCTTGTCTTTCACACTCTCCCAGCCACACATGCGTGTGCACACACACACACACACACACACACACAAGTGTTCTGGTTGGGGAGAGAGCGCCCTTTCTCTGCTCTCTCGCTCATTTTAAAGGGCGCGGTCACTGGGGAAGACACACAAACACAGGTTAATTCCCATCAGGTGCAATGATTCCACCACTTACCTTCCCTGACTCCGCCCTCCATTCACAGACTGATGCTTGGCCACGCCCCACTGCCACAATATATTTAACAGTTTTTCCATGAAATTGAATCTTACATGAGCTCAGGGTATTATCTAGAAACAGAGAGAAGGATGTCAGTGGGGGTGCCTGCTACAGTGGATATAAAAAGTGTACACACCCCATTTAAAACAGGTTTTTCTGATGTAAAAAAAAAAAAAAGACTATGATAAATAATTTCAAAACTTTTCCCACCTTTAATGTGACATATATAACCTGTACAATTCAACTGAAAAACAAATCTGTTGGGGAGGGAAATAAACGTACAATAAGCTGGTTGCGTAAGTGTGCACACCCTTAAACTAATACTTTCGTTGAAGCACCTTTTGATTTAATTACAGCATTCAGTCTTTGTGGGTTCACACCTGCCATCGATTAAAATGACTCTGTTTAACCCCAAATAAAGTTCAGACATTTACTCAGTTGCATCCTCCATAAAAAGCCAGGGTTTACAGAGAGCTTACAAAGCATCACAGGGATCTCATTGTTGAAAGGTATCAGTAAGGAGAAGGATACAAAAACATTTCCATGGCATCAGATATACAAAATTAATGAAAAGACGAGACGAAAACTGGTCAGGGAGGCTGCCGAGAGGCCTACAGCAACATTGAAGGAGCTGCAGGAATTTCTGGCAAGTACTGGTTGTACTACATGTGACCGCAATCTCCCATATTCTCCATACGTTTGGACTATGGGCTAGGGTCAAAGAAAAAAAACACATCCAGGCCTGGCTAAATTTTGCAAAAAAAAAAATACATCAACTCTCCTAAAAGCATGTGGGAAAATGCATTATGGTCTGATGAAACAAAGATTGAACCTTTTGGCCACAATTCCAAAAGGTACGTTTGGTGCAAAAATAACACACTGCATCATCAAAAGAACACCATACCCATGATGAAGCATGGTGGTGGCAGCATCATGTTTTGGCCCCCCAGCTACAACAGGGGCTTTAGTCAAGGTGGAGGGAATTATGAACAGTTTTCTAAATACTAGTCAGTTTTGGCCCAAAACCTTCAGGTGTCTGCTAGAAAGCTGAAGATGAGGAATTTCATCTTTCAGCTCAACAATGACCCCAAAAAAGTTTTGGAATGGCCCAGCCAGAGCCCAGACCTAAATCCAATTGAAAATCTGTGGGGTGACCTGAAGAGGGCTGTGCACAAGAGATGCCCTCGTGATCTGACAGATTTGGAGTGCTTTTGCAAGGAAGAGTGGGCAAATATTGCCAAGTCTAGATGTGGCAGGCTGATCGACTCCGATCCAAAAAGACTGAATGATGTAATTAAATCAAAAGGTGCTTCAACAAAGTATTAATTTAAGGGTGTGCACACTTATGCAACCAGCTTATTGCACTTGTTTTTTTTTTTTTTAAACATCAGAAAAACTTTTCATTTTAACGGAGTGTGGCCCCCTATTTATTTATTTATTTATTTATTTAAAAAATATATCTACTGGGGTGGTCTGGGGGCATGCTCCCCCAGGAAAATTTGAAATATTGAAGCAAATTTGGGGCCCTCTGGTGCAGTCTTGGCATGAGAAAGCAGTTAGGAGAAGCTCTTAAGGTGTTTTAGGTAGTAAATTTTTGAAAAAGGAGTCAGTCATCTCAAATTGTTTCAAGAAAATTCTTCATTTTATAGAACATGTAGCTTTTGTGCCTAAAGGTAAATAAGCATTAGAGATTTCATACACAATGTGAGTGTGAATGGTTATCTGTGTCAGCCCTGTGATGACCTGTCGACTTGTTCAGGGTGTACCCCGCCTTTCGCCCATAGTCAGCTGGGATAGGCTCCAGCTTGCCTGCGACCCTGTAGAACAGGATAAAGTGGCTAGAGATAATGAGATGAGATTTCACACACACCTCAGATGAGGTTGCATGAAAAGTTGAGTGGTTTCCTTAAATGGGAAGTCCACAAAGCCCATCTTGGCATAGCCTAGACGAACAAGATGGTCCAATATACTGATACGAAGTTGGTTGCGGAGGCCAACCTTTCTGTTGCTACAGCTGAAGACCCTTTCAGCCTCTGCATTGCCAACCAGCACCAAAAAAGATGCAGCAAACAGTTCAAATTCGCCCTACAAAAGTCATTGTATGCAGATTTATTGTGGTGTTTGGGGTCCCCATTCATCCACTGGTGTTTTTGATCTGCCAGTACAACTAACTGCTCATTTTTGTTTCATCATAATTTTCTCTAATAGAGGCTTTGCACCATCACCTGACCCTATAGCAACAGTAACAATGCCGCCATGATGGGAGGTATGCTTGTAGTACTTCATTCCGAAGAGTTAGTTGTTCTTGATCAGTATGGGAAGGTTTTGCTGTGTTTTTGGATGTCAGTCATTTTTAATAAAACAAAGACACCTTTTTTTTTTTTTTTTTTTTTTTTTTAATTTGCCAAAAGTAGTTCATCATTGGGGGAAAAATGGAGAAAATTTCTAAATGTAAAAGGGAAGAATGGGGGGGGGGGGGGGGGGGGCATTCAACAGGACTCTATGTTGAATGGAGAGGTCAAAAACCCGATGGTACTCACTTCATTTCCACAAATGTAAGAGTTCCAAAAATAAGAATTTCAGAACTGGAGCAAGGTGCTCATTCTTATCCAGTGAAGTGAACTTGAGTAACACAGTGGCTCGGCACAGCCTAACCTTTACCGAGACTTGCGTAAAAACAACGGACGTTTTTACGTCTTCAGTATTATCACGATCATATTTGTTTGTAGCCATGTAGACTCTGCTTTCAGTTTCGTTTTTGCAAATATCACATCTACTAATGAACACACTTCCTGCACTTATAGCTGTCTACCACCACATACCTGACAAAATACTTGCAAAGTCTCTGTGAAAAATGTCCTTACAGCGTGTGCTGATTGTGCTCAAATCAGCATCAGGTGTTTCCCATAACTACTGGGTCCCAAGCGTGCACACATTGCACTCTGAAGGATCCCCAAATGAGAATTTTGAAGCCTGTCGTTGCAGAAAATTACCTGTCTGCTTCTAGTATTGGCTGTCGAAAAGACAGGTCAGCGGGTCTCCTTGATAACACCTAGCATGAGCTTAGCGCTGAATTGGCTATAAGCCATGGACAACGAGATTGAGTGGAATAACTATTTTATTATATCTGCATTTATTTTTTGCAAATTCGGTAAATAAAAACTTTTTTATATAAAACGTCCGACAAAATCATTTCTGCTTAGAATTTAAACAAACCAGTGAAATGGTAGCGATTTGTGAAAAATGCTATAATGATAATTCTTGAAAAATAAAGAGATGTTCTTACCATCAAATACTTTTATTCCACTTTTTTGTTTTCGAATAGTTTTTATTTAATCCAGTTGGTTCAGCAACACACTCCGCCACATTGACTTTCTTTACTCACAGTATTTGGGCTGATAGCCTAGTAGTAGGGGAGCCAGTCAGAGCATGCGATTGCTGATATCCAGTGAATGTGGATAGAATAATAACACACACATAGAGGAAACATTCTCTGCAACTTGGAGACACGCACACCATACCTATTTGGCAGCAGCAGTATCTGAAAAATTTGACTCCTCTCAAAACTTCAATCTTAAGTCTTGATTTATTATTTCAAAATTTCAAATTTTTATCTAAAAATTTTGACTCAAGATTTTCACTTATTTAACTTTATCTCAATTTTGACTCAATCTTCTCTTTTCAAGTTTCTGACGACTTCTCAAAATTTCAACTTGAGACTTTCACTTATTACCTCAAAACTTCAACTTGCAGTCTTTACTTAGCTCAAAATTTGAATTGAGATCTTGTCTCAGAAATTTGACTTATTGTCTTGCAGTTATGTTGATCATTTTTGTCTTGGTCTCCCAAAATTTATATTTTGATTTAGTATGTTTAATTTGGATAATAAGTGACAAATTTGAGGTAAAATGTCAATGTTTGACATAGTACTGCTGTCAAAAACTTAAGTAAAAAAGTGTTGTGCAGTTTTTTTTTTTTGTTTGTTTGTTTTTCTTTTCTACCTGGTGTAAATGGATTTGAATAGGTTTCAGGAATTAATTTTGAGGGGTTTTTTTAAATTTACATATAAATTGTAAGACATATTCCATCTTCATTTAGAATTAATATTTATTTTCTGTTTCATTCTTTATTTTTTAAATGCAGTACCTAAACCGAGGATGTACACGCTACTTTGCTACAAAAGACACGGACCAGAAGATCTTGCAGAACCGCAAGAGCCCAGAGGTAAAGTATTTATTTGCCTGACTCATTACAGAAGTGTCGTCCTTTTTGCCTGTTAAGATGTCTTGAAAAAGACAAGTTTCCCAGCTCAGACTCCTTGAACTGCCTCAGGCTAATTGAGTGGGATGTTTGCCAAGAACCCGTGCGAGGTATTGATGATGGAACAGACAGAACTGATTTGATGTCTTTTGGCAATGAGCACAGTTTATGCTTATAAAAAATAATTTGGAACAAATCTCCAGTAACTTGCCCGCTGTACAGCAGCCCTGCAGGGACAACAAAATTGATGATGATTGTTTACAGGAGAGGCCCTTGTAAAGGCGCTGTTTATGTTCTTAGCCTTCAGGAAGAGAAATGATTTAATTTATTCGGAGTCCAAGAAGGAACCACTGTCCAAGAAATCATGTTTGAGTCAACATTTTTTTTAAAAATACATTTGTATATGCATTAGAAGGTTCATTCTGGTTATGAAATACAGTAGGTCATCCAAAGGATTATGTTCATTTTTTTATTCCATAATCTCAAGGGAGCTCTTGGGTCTCTTAATTTTGTTTTAAGGAAATCTCCACCCCTGAAACATATTAAACATTTATATTTATATATCCATGATGGGGGCGTCACGGTAGTGTAGTGGTTAGCGCTGTTGCCTCACAGCAAGAAGGTCCGGGTTCGAGCCCTGTGGCCGGTGAGGGCCTTTCTGTGCGGAGTTTGCATGTTCTCCCCGTGTCCACGTGGGTTTCCTCCAAGTGCTCCGGTTTCCCCCACAGTCCAAAGACATGCAGGTTAGGTTAACTGGTGACTCTAAATTAGGGGTCGACCGATAATTGGCCTGGCCGATATATGGGGCCGATATTCTGCATTTTTAGGGTTATCGGTATCGGCCATAATTTCCACTGATATGCCGATAACATGCCTTTTTGCAGCCATTTCGTTCCTAACGCGACTGTCACTGCACGTCCTTTCCTGCACTCGCCTCTCTGAGTTCAAGAACACGGTCCCGCCCACCACAACATCTGATTTGTTTGGCACAAGAGATATAGCCAATCAACACGCGTAGCTAAACGCTGTGAACTGTTTCAAGGCGGCCGTATGGGCACTTGGGCAGAAGCAGATCCCACTTCAAGGTAAGGACACGCTGCTTTTGCCGCAATAAGTCACAAACACAAGTTGCAAAAGCACATCATCATTATACAGTGGTGCTTGAAAGTTTGTGAACCCTTTAGAATTTTCTATATTTCTGCATAAATATGACCTAAAACATCATCAGGTTTTCACACAAGTCCTAAAAATAAAGAGAACCCAGTTAAACAAATGAGACAAAAATATTATACATGGTCATTTATTTATCCAGGAAAATGATCCAATATTACATACTTGTGAGTGGCAAAAGTATGTGAACCTTTGCTTTCAGTATCTGGTGTAACCCCCTTGTGCAGCAATAACTGCAACTAAACATTTCCGGTAACTGTTGATCAGTCCTGCACACCGGCTTGGAGGAATTTTAGCCCATTCCTCTGTACAGAACAGCTTCAACTCTGGGATGTTGGTGGGTTTCCTCACATGAACTGCTCGCTTCAGGTCCTTCCACAACATTTCGATTGGATTAAGGTCAGGACTTTAACTTGGTCATTCCAAAACATGAACTTTATTCTTCTTTAACCATTCTTTGGTAGAACGACTTGTGTGCTTAGGGTCGTTGTCTTGCTGCATGACCCACCTTCTCTTGAAATTCAGTTCATGGACAGATATCCTGACATTTTCCTTCAGAATTTGCTGGTAAAATTCAGAATTCATTGTTCCATCAATGATGGCAAACAGTCCTGGCCCAGATGCAGCAAAACAGGCCCAAACCTTGATACTACCACCACCATGTTTCACAGATGAGATAAGGTTCTTATGCTGGAATGCAGTGTTTTCCTTTCTCCAAACATAACGCTTCTCATTTAAACCAAAAAGTTCTATTTTGGTCTCATCCGTCCACAAAACATTTTTCCAATAGTCTTTCTGGCTTGTTGTGATCTTTAGCAAACTGCAGATGAGCAGCAATGTTCTTTTTGGAAAGCAGTGGCTTTCTCCTTGCAACCCTGCCATGCACACCATTGTTGTTCAGTGTTATCCTGATGGTGGACTCATGAACATTTAACATTAGCCAATGTGAGAGGGGTCTTCAGTTACTTAGAAGTTACCCTGGGATCCTTTGTGACCTCGCTGACTATTACACGCCTTGCTCTTGGAGTGATCTTTGTTGGTCGACCACTCCTGGGGAGGGTAACAATGGGCTTGAATTTCCTCCATTTGTACACAATCTGTCTGACTGTGGATTGGTGGAGTCCAAACTCTTTAGAGATGGTTTTGTAACCTTATCCAGCCTGATGAGCATCAACAATGCTTTTTCTGAGGTCCTCAGAAATCTCCTTTGTTCGTGTCATGATACACTTCCACAAACATGTGTTGTGACGATCAGACTTTGATAGGTCCCTGTTCTTTAAATAAAACAGGGTGCCCACTCACACCTGATTGTCATCCCATTGATTGAAAACACCTGACTCTAATTTCACCTTCAAATTAACTGCTAATCCTAGGGGTTCACATACTTTTGCCACTCACAGATATGTAATATTGGATCATTTTCCTCAATAAATAAATGACCAAGTATAATATTTTTGTCTCATTTGTTTAACTGGGTTCTCTTTATCTACTTTTAGGACTTGTGTGAAAATCTGATGATGTTTTTGGTCATATTTATGCAGAAATATATAGAAAATTCTAAAGGGTTCACAAACTTTTAAGCACCACTGTATGTTTACATTCTTCATCTACTACTCGTTAAAATTGTCCATTTGCATCTGTGTAGCCAGGCAAACTTAACTTACGGAAGGAAGCACTTGAATTAGCCTACAACCAACTAGTCTCGCTGAAACTACATGTAATGTTGTCCATAGTAAGCAGTCCCCAGCATAACGTAGGCTGCAGTCATTTTTAATCCCCGTCTGGAAACGTTGTGAATGTGTCAGTAGTTCTACTCGAACAGTAGAATGACAGCCATACAGAGAGGTGGTCAAGGGAAGACGAAATAAAACGTAGTGTTTGTGTTCTGTAGGCTAGTGCAAGCCTACTGGCTCTTTTGTTATGCTGATGAGTAAACTTCATGACGTGACTCGTGCTCAAAAAGCGCATTGCACTTGTATATGTTAGGTAACTTTATAAAGCGCTATTTGAACATTTAAACAAGCCAGGTGTGATATGGTGCTAGTAGGCTATGTAATACTGTAGGGAGTTTGTCAGGATGCTTGTTGTGGGCTCAGTAATGAATTGTGTCGTGGATGCATACTTGCTTGGATAAACGCTAATGAACAAAATACATCAATTAAACTCTTGACTTAAATGTTCTTATGCTACTTCACATTGTGCTGTAATGTACTCCATTAGTATTTATAATTCTTGCGCAAGTGATTCCTACGGAGCCGTAGAGGGGACATGATGAATAAAAAAATAACAAAGCCTGGGAACGACTTATAAGGCGTGTGCACGAGATATTAATGCGCGCGCACGAGTTATAACCCGTGCGCATGCTTTGCTTTTGTTATTTTTTTTTATTCACCATGTCCCCTCTATGGCTCCGTACAGAGCAACTGTGCTTCCTTCACTACAATATAATCCTCCTAAATTGGGAATATTAGGCTTGGGCATTAAAAGCATTAGAATGTAGATGGTTACTTGTTAAGTTGTTACATAATAGGGAGTGATAGCCTACTTTGTTTGATTTTACTTTTTAAAAAATGCTGCAGGCAGCTCCCTACACTTGATTTGTTATTTAAAAACTACTTGAAGTTGGTAAGTCTTACTTAGTTCTTAGTGTAAAAGAATCTAGAGTGTATTTTCATTTATTTTCCACTGAAAATGGTGAGCTGTAATATAGTAGGGAGTGATTTTTATTTTTTTATTGGTGAATATTTTTATTATTTTATTTCTCATTTTATTCTAACTAATGTTTGACTTTATTGTACAAATGCTGCTGGCATCTCCCTGCACAAAATTTCATGTTCAATTTTTACAATTAAACGTACATTTCATGGATATGAAGGTCTGTCAGTGTGTGCTATGTTTAATTTCATGTGAATTATAATGTTTACATTTATCGGTTGCACATATCGGTTATCGGCATCCCAATTCCATAATTATCGGTATCGGCCCTGAAAAAAACATAACGGTCGATCCCTACTCTAAATTGATCATAGATGTGAGTGTGAATGGTTGTCTGTGTCAGCCCTGTGATGACCTGGCGACTTGTCCAGGGTGTACCCCGCCTTTCGCCCGTAGTCAGCTGGGATAGGCTCCAGCTTGCCTGCGACCCTGTAGAACAGGATAAAGTGGCTACAGATAATGAGATGAGAGATATCCGTGATGCACTTAGTGATTCTGGTGATAATTTGTTATTGCCTCCACCAGCATTGATGGAGGAGGTGATGTTTTCATCTCTGTTTGTTTGTCTGTTCCCAGCATAACTCAAAAAGTAGTAAATGGATTTTGATGAAATTTGGAGGAAAGGTGGACCATGGGCCAAGGACCAGTTGATTAGATTCTGATGCAAATCTAGATATGTATGTGGATCCAGGATTTTTGCATCCATTCCCAATGTAACTCGAAAAGTGGAATGAATTTTGATGAAATTTGGTGTACAGCTTACCCTAGGTTCAAGTGATTTTGACTTTGATGTTGATATGCAGCTTGGTGGAGGTATGCACTCTGAGTGCCCTTGTTTGGTGCTGTATTATCAGTCCAGTGAGACGTTATTGGTTGTTCACTGCACCTACATCATGCTACATCACGTTACCAGTGCATTTACAATGGCGTTTGATAAGAGAAATAAATTTTTTCTTCTGTAAATATAAGGGAAGGCAGTCAGGTTTTATTGTTGGCTCTTAAAAACAAAACTGCAAGAGTGTCTTTTCTCATTCTCGTTTTCTTATTTTTCTCCCTTTCCAGAAACTGAATGTATACAATGTTGAGCATTCAGCTTGTTCATGTGAGCGCCACTGTAGGAATTGGGAATGTATCAGTGCAAACACTGGACTTAAAGTTCCGGAAGACAATAGGCTCAGTTAGTTAGAGATCTAGGAGATGACAAGAATGATGATGCTTAAGGCGGTATTAGTTGCTTAAAGTTAAAGCCTTGTTAACTGATCTGTTTGAACAGAGTGTACAGGTGAGGGGGTGAGAGATTTGGACAGCCTAAAGGATTAAAGCACTGCTTCATTGTTCCCTCTCAGAAGAAATGAAGCAAGTGACTAAATATCATTGTAGCAGGTAGAAATAAAAAAAAAAAAAATCATTAAATTTAAATAAATCTGGCAAAGACATGAGCTCTTGGGCATACTATTGTTTTGATATTGGATGTTATAATACTGTGTCTAGTATTGGCCAAAATGATGGCATGGTTTGACGTACTGAAGACGATATGGCCAAAAGTTTATGGACACCAATATGTGGTTCTTCTGTTACCACAAAGTTGGAAGCACACAATTGTCTAGAATGTCTTTGTATGCTGTAGCATTTACCATTTTACTTCACTTGAACAAACCTTTAGAAGCATGATGTCCCTGGGGTCCATGAAGACATGGTTTGCCAAGGCTGGAGTGCAAGACCATAAGTGAACACCTGAACCTTCTTTACATTTCAGTTAGCTTACAGCAGGCTTTAGATCATTTAATGTTGACCATAGTAATACCATACACCAACATTAAAGCTGGCTAGCTTGTTTCGAGGCTGCTTGTTGCTGATCGACAGTATCAGTCTAGATTGTTGCATGGATATTTGAAGTTCATTGTATTAGAACAGTAACTGTAAAGTGTGTGATTTACATTGCTTTATATGAGCGGTATGTGTTCTAACAGAGCAAACCTGGGTATGAGTCCTGGGTATGACTTTAAACTGCAACCAGTGGTGAGTCTCAGGTCCGGGAGGACTTGAGTATTGGGGAACATGGAGTCACCCCTTAATCACCATTGCTCCCAGGTCCACTCTGACCCGGAGTGGTAACACCTGCCTGGGTTCCAGCTATGGGTTAAATAGTACATCACCAATAAGGTGCTGGCAGCAGGGCGCTTTTTGGTGCAGTGTGGCAGATGAACCCAACAGGGTCAATGGCACACCACCAGATGGCATGTGGAAGAGCCACTCAAATGGCCAATGGATGATATCACTCAGCAAGTCAGTTGTCACTGTGGGGCAACTTCCATACCTGTCAGGTCTAAGGCACTTTTGTGCACCACTTGCCATCAGGTCTGTAGGTCCAGAGAGACAATGCGATGGGGGCATGACATTGTTTGGCTTGCCTTACTGTGCAAGCTGTTTCGTTAGGAGAGAATAGTACGCAAGCGCTCACAAGGCCAGACGTTCCGTGGTGGCTCGGCTGGGCCATTCATGCCGCCGCTACTGGCGACTCTGGTGCAGGCCTCATGGGCCATCTATGCTTCTGCACATCCTAATGAAACAGTCATCATCACTAGGAATGGACAGCTAACAATGACAAATGAAGCAAACAAAAAACGCCCTTTCATGAAGGCATCCATGGTGGTAGGTTGTAGGTCCCCCCTCCCCCCACTTGCAAATTACTGCTTATAAGGCTGTGTGAGCACAGCATAAATCTGGAAATGAGATATTCAAAAATGTACATGCGTGTGATGGTCAAGTGTCCTCAAACCTTTGGCCATACAATGTATCGGACACAGTCAAATTCTTTTGAATTTTAAAGGGTGGACCCATAAAGAAGCATCCAAACCCCTGAATCCTTTCTGCATTTGCTCAAACCTGGATGAGAGTTGAAACGGTGGATGCAAGCAGCACTATAAATAACACAGGATTATGCCAGAGCTGTAATGATTCCCTTTAGTTAATTATGCATGATTAGCACCTTGCTTTGTTTATGTTCGTTAACACAGAAGCTGCCTCCTTTGTACTTGCACAGTAATCATTTCAAGCCATCTGTTTGTGATGTTTATCTCTTTTGAACATGTCTTTGTGTTGCTTTCCTATACATCACATGACCAGAAAGTGATGAGTAAGCAATCCTTGTTCTTTACGACCTGGATCCAATTATGTATCTGTGCACTAAGTGATGGGTCCTGTCTCAGTCGGCTTAACAGCTTCTTTGTCCCTTTGCCCTTTATATGTCAAGACTTAAAGAATGTGCTTGACTTTATGAGCCATCCCATATTGAGAAGTTCGTACATAATTGGACATCATTGCCTTTTGTTCTGTAGGCTAAGAAATGGGAATTCCTGGGTGAATGCTATGGGGTGGTGTGGGGTCAGTCATCAATCTGGAGGACTTGATATTTGTTTGGCCCAGCCTGAATGGAAAAGTGAAGGACTCCCGGTCAATGAATTTATTGTCGTCAGTGCTGTAGCAGCTCGATTTATTTGAGCCTTTTCTCATAATATTTCATCCTGAATAGAATATTTAAATCCTTTTTTTTTTTTTTGGTCCAGATCAGATCTTTAACCCAGAAGTCTCTGCCTCAGGGCAACTCCATCGAAACAGTGGCACCAATCAATGTTAAATCATCCGTATCCTGTTAACTTTTGATCCTAGTGTGTCTTGGGTTTATTGATTTTATTAGTGTGAATGCAAAGTACTCTAGTGGGATCACTTTGAGTTCAACTTTCCATAAAGAACAGCTCTGTAGCATTTTAACCTTGAGCACCCAAATCCTTTGTGGAAGTAATTCGGTGTAATGTGTGGAACATGAAATGCTGCTCATGCCTAGAAGCTTCTTGTCTGCCAACTCTGAGGTAATACGAGAGAATGTTGACACGCATTAACATAACCCTCATTATACATGCTTAGTGTTTTTCATTAGTAGCCCCATCCTTTTATACAGTAGTTACCTCCCTCACTGGGATGCATTTGTCCCAGAAAGTAATCTTGCTTCTGTTTTTGGGACAGCTTTCAAAGTCATTGACTGATGCATTTGCTGGTTTTAATGCATAAAAAAGGGTGAAGTCTAGCTGCTGAACCCTGGTCAATCTTCTAAGCCACTCTCTTTTGCTAGATCTTCTTGCATGTGTTTGGGGGTGTGGTTAAAGTGAATTTTAATGTCCCTGAACCACACTTTTTTTTTCCTTGTACAAAGCAACAATCATTGTTGATTGACCATGTGTTTTCAAACCATAGCTGATCCAAAAAGCCATAAATTAATGGAAAATCAATAAGATCAGCCAATTTTCATGGAATCTGCAGAGACTGAACTGGAAGATCCCAAAGGGGTGCATGACCCCACACATGTAACAATCGAGGTATCAATTTCATTCATGTGCGCAACAGTGGTTAGGCCAGTCTCAATATGGAATCACGTTTTGGCAAGAATTCTGATAGTGATTCCTATTCTTATATATTGGATGAAGGGGCAGATGATTATCAAGGATATTCCGGAGTAAATGGTTATCTTTTCGAGTCCCCAAGATGAGAAACTGCTAGTTCACTCAGTTCACGACAGTCCCACTCACTGGCGATAGCACATCACCAGCCAGAGAGATTTGGAAACACAGATTGGTTTATGGATTTTTATTCTAAGCTGGCCACTGCAAAATATAGGGAAAATATTTACATGTACCTCAATAAATGCAGAAATATAATCTTTAAAGCATACACTTATTCAGTGTAATTATTGAAAGAAAATATGACGTGGGCGATATTGGGGGAATTAACGAACTGTCCAAATGTCAGATCAAATGCCATTTATTAAATAAATGGGTTTCTTTTTGCTCCAGTAATTCCCATGTGGTCATTCTGGTGGTGATGAACACTTGATGAATCAGATTTTATTAGCAGTAGGTGATACAAAATCTGCCCACTTTGTTTACACAAACCTCACCCACTGTCACTTTTTAAATTAGTGTCATTTCTCAGAAATTCATGAACTGAATGTCCTGTTGTATGATTTGAACATCCAAACACAATGCAGCGCTTTTCCGTCGTTATTTTTGTAAGCTTTCAACAATATCCGATTTCAGCGAGTAAACAAGCATGGAGTCAGATGAACGGAAATTACCTAGATAACCGGGGTTCCACGTGTGATGTCAGGCAAGATTAGCCCTGAGGCAAGGCTGCCTTTTTCCGGGATCCGGAAGCCGTTTTTTATCAATAGTTTTGTGCTTGATGATAAAATAACACACAATTTGATATTTTCCCCCCTGGTTTATTAATTCATTTTGGTCGTTACTAATGATATATATTCATTTTAAAGAATTACACTAAGGCATTACATACACTTTAAGGCATTGGGCTACTGATTGGAAAGTTGTGAGTCTATCCATCCAGCCATCCATTTTCTACCGCTTATCTGTATCCAGGTTGCAGGGGTAGCAGCCTAAGCAAAGCAGCCCATACTTCCCTCTCCCTGGCCACCTCCACCAGCTCTTCTGGGGGAACACCGAGGCGTTCGCAGGACAGCTGAGAGATGTAATCTGTCCAGTGTGTCCTGGGTCAGCCCTAGGGTCTCTTCCCAGTGGGGCATGCCCAGAACCTCCCTTGGGAGGTGTCCAGGGGGCATCCTAACAAGGTGCCCGAACCACCTCAACTGACTCCTTTCGATGTGGAGGAGCAGAGATTCTACTCAGAGTCTCTCCTGAATGATAAAGCTTCTCACCCTGTCTCTAAGGGAGAGCCCAGCCACTCTGCAGAGAAAACTCATTTCTACCGCTTGTATCCATGATCTCGTTCTTTCGGTCACTACCCACAGCTCGTGACCATAGGTGAGAGTGGGAATGTAGATGGACCAGTAAATTGAGAGCTTTGCCTTTTGGCTCAGCTCTCTCTTGACCACAACAGACCGGTTTAGCGTCCGCATCACTGCTGACGCTGCCCTGATCCGTCTGTCCAACTCTTGCTTCCCTTTACCCTCACTTCTGAACAAAACCCAGAGATACTTAAACTCCTCCAATTTAGGTAGCAACTCCCTCTGACCCAAAGTAGGCAATCCACCTGTTTCTGGTTGAGCGCCATGGCCATGGACTTGGAGGTGCTGATCCTCATCCCAGCAGCTTCGCACTTGGCTGCAAACTGTCCCAGCGCATGCTGTAAGTCACAGATTGATGAAGCCAACAGGACCACATCCACAAAAAGCAGAGACGTGATCCTGCTGCCACCAAACCAGGCACCCTCTGCCCCTTGGCTGCGCTTGGAAATTCTGTCCACAAGTTATAAGGGTAAGTTATGAACAGAACCGGTGACAAAGGGCAGCCATGGTGGAGTCCCATATGCACCGGGAATGAGTCTGACTTACTGCCAGCAATGAAAACCAAACTCCTGCTCCGGTCATACAGGGTCCGAATGGCCTGCAGTAGTGGGCCCTGAACCCCATACTCCCAAAGCAACCCCCCCCCCCCAGGCACCACGAGGGACATGGTTGTAAGCCTTCTCCAGGTCCGCAAAACACATGTAGACCGGTTGGGCAAACTCCCATGCACCCTCCAGTACCCTTGCAAGGGTAAAGAGCTGGTCCAGTGTTCCATTACCAGGATGAAAATCGCATTGTTCCTCCTGAATCTGAGGTTTGACTATCAACTGGACTCTTCTCTCCAGCACCCCAGCATAGGCTTTCCCAGGGAGACTGAGAAGTGTGATTCCCCCAATAGTTGGAACACACTCTCCAGTCCCCCTTTTTAAAAAGGGGGACCACCACCCCAGTCTGCCAATCCAGAGACACTGTCCTCGACCTCCATGCAATGTTGAAGAGGCGTGTCAGCCAAGACAGCCCAACGACATCCAGTGCCTTCAGGAACTCGGGACGAATCTCATCCATCCCTGAAGCCTGGCCACCGAGGAGCTTTTTAACCACCTCTGCACCCTCAGCCCCTGTGATGGGTGAGTTCTTCCAAGTACCCTCAGATGACATGAAGGTGGGATTGAGGAGATCCTCGAAATATTCCTTCCACCGCCAGACGATGTCCCCAGTTGAGGTCAACAGCACTCTATCCTCACTGTAAACAGTAGGGACAGAGCACTGCTTCCCCTTCCTGAGCCGCCGGACGGTTTGCCAGGATCTCTTTGAGACCGGCCAAAAGTCACTTTCCATGGCCTCACCAAAAACTCCGGTGTGGGAGGAGTTTGTTTTAGTGACTGCCAGAGCCATGTTCCGCTTGGCCCGTTGGTATCTGTCAGCTGCCTCTGGAGGCCCACAGGCTAACCAAGCCTAATAGGACTCCTTCAGCTTGATGGCTCCCCTCACCACAGGTGTCCACCACTTGATTTGGGGATTACCGCCACGACAGGCACCAACATCCTTGCAGCCGCAGCTCTGCACGGCCGCCTCAGCAATGGAGGTGCGGAAACATGGTCCACTCAGACTGACTGCCCCCATCCTCCCCCAGAATGCAGTTGAAGCTCTGCCGGAGGTGGCAGTTGAAGATCCGATGGACAGGAGCCTCCGCCAAATGTTCCCAGCATACCCTCACTACATGTTTGGGCCTACCATGTCTGTCCGGCCTCCTCCCCCGCCATCTGATCCAGCTCGCCACCAGGTAGTGATCAGTTGATAGCTCTGCTCCTCTCTTCACCTGCGTGTCCAAGACATGCGGTCGTTGATCAGATGAAATGACCACAAAGTCAGTCATCAATCTACAGCATAGGGTGTCCTCATGCCACGTGCACTTATGGACACCCTTATGCTCAAACTTTGTATTCGTTATAGCCAAACTGTGCATGGCACAGAAGTCCAACAACAGAACACCGCTTGGGTTCAGATCGGGCAGGCCGTTCCTCCCAGTCGCACCCCTCCAGGTCTCACGGTCATTGCCCATGTGAGCATTAAAGTCCCCCAGTAAAACAATGGAGTCCCCTTGTGGTACACTAGCACCCCACTCAAGGACTCCAACAAGGCCAGGTACTCTGAACTACCATTTGGCACATAAGCGCAAATGACAGAGACCGTTCCCTGACCCAAAGGCACAGGGAAATGACCCCCCTCATTCACTGGGGAGAACTCCGATGTTAGCGTGCCAAACTGGGGGGCTACCAATGGCCCCACCCCTGCCTGGTGCGGCTCACCCTTGGCAACTCCAGCATAGAAGAGAGTCCAACCCCTCTCCAGGACATTTGGTTCCAGGGCCTAAGCTATGTGTTGAGGTGAGCCCAACTATATCTAGTCGGTACTGCTCAACCTCATGCACAAGCTCAGGCTTCTTTTCCACCAGAGGGGTGACATTCCATGTCCCAAAAGTCAGTTTTGTCAGCCGGGGATCAGTATGCCAGGGCCTCCGCCTTTGGCTGCCACCTGATCCACAGTGCACTGGACCCTTACGGCACCTCCTGCGGGTGGTGGGTCCACAGGTGAGTGGTTCCATGTTCCTCATTCGGGCTGGGCCTGGCTAGGCCCCACAGACAAAGGCCCAGCCACGAGGCGCTTGCCGACAAGCCCCTCCCCCAGGTCTGGCTCCAGGGTGGGGCCCTGGTATCCCTGGTCTGGGTGAGGGCACTCGGATACCTGCGTTTCCTCTCATAAGGGTTGTTCTGAACTGCTCTTTGTCTGACTTCTCATCTCGGACCTGTTTGCTTTGGGAGACCCTACCAGGGGCAAATGCTCCTGACAACATACCTCCTAGAATCCCTGAGGCACTCAAACTCCTCCACCACGTTAAGGTGGCGATTCAAGGAGGGGTTGTGAATTCAAATGCTGCCAATATTAGAAGCTTGAGCATAGCTCTTAATTCCTCAACTTCTGTGTCCTGTCTCAATTATAAATCACTTTGGAAAACATTATCAGCTAAATGAATAAATCTTATAACACTAGCTATTGATTAGCCACATAGTATATTAGCTGTGGAAGTTTTTCGTAGAATTGTGTTGGCTAGTAAATTTTAACTTTGGAATATTTATGCATGGACTTCAATTTACAAACACAAATGATTGTTCGATTAAACAAGAAATTCTGGTCTCCACTACCAAATTGTTTGGTTGTAACCTTTCTGCGATTCCAATATGGTGAACAGAAATATGGGATGCTAGCAGTGGGGAGCAACATTCTACATTTAGGACAATCCTGATCTCATGAGCATGAATGGTGCATTCTAATTAGAACACATGGTATGTCTTGCAATCTAGCATACTATAACTTGATATTAGGGTACAGTTATAGTTATGATCGGAATAAGGGCACTATCCTTGCGTTTTTGTCTCTGCTAATGCAAACCAGTGTTTTTTGGGTAATGTTTGTAGCAAAGATGCCTATTCAAGTTGCAAAGCAATCACTGGTGGAGGTGTAACAATCTCCAACTTTATTTAAGGCTAAACAATTCACGGTAATTCTTCCTGTTTATTTTACTTTATTTTTTTAAATGGCTGCTTTGCATTGTACTCCATTTTATAAAAAGATGGGTAATGTTGGAATCCCCTCTCACCCTGATGCCCAGTCAAAAGGGCAGCATTCATGAAATTTGGTCAATGTACTGTTTGTAGCTTGTTAATTATTGTTCCCATCTCTGCCAAATATCCTAAGAACAGCTTCATTCTTTGAACTGAAAGCAATCCCGTACTTCTAAACACCAGACAAGATTTTTGTGAAAGTTTAAGCAACAAGCTGAACAGTGTTTTTCCTTCCAACAAGATGCTTGTCTATTTCGAGAAGACTGTAAGTCATGAAAGCTTCTTTATTCCCCAGACACTTTGAAGTCTCTGGTATTTGGTTATTTTTATTTATTTATTTAGCCATTTTGGAATCTCTAGACAGCCCTCCTGTAGAAAAACTCTAACTTGACCTTTGACTTCTGTGGCTCCTCAGCACCTGAAGGCAGGCCCTTTGAAGGACCCACTGCTGGATGATCATGGTGATTTTAACCGCATGGTAGTGGCTATGAAGAAGATTGGATTGGACGATGCGGAGATGCTGGATCTGTTCAGGGTGGTGGCTGGAGTCCTCCACCTCGGGAACATCGACTTCGAGGAAGCAGGCAGCACTTCAGGTAAGAAATGGAGATGTGATAAATGACATCACCCTTTAGAGTTCTACAACATTCTGCCAGCTTTGTACATTGCTCTGATCTTAAACTTGTTGTATATGCGTACAAGTATACAATGGCTGCAGTATTGTCTAGTATGCTAACCTGGAGTTAGGGGTGATGGAGTATAACAAACGCATCTGTAGCACTCTTGAGGCCCTTTGGAAGTGAAGTTGGAAGCAGGCTTGAAAACTCCAGGTGCTTTGCAATATTCATTCATTCTGCCTTCTTAAATTTTATTTGAAGTTCACTTTTTTGAAAATGTATGTCGCCCTCTAGGCACACACATGCACAAACGCACAGCCCTGAGCCTTCCTCTCTCTCTCTTTCTCTCTCCCTCGTTACTGACTTCTCTCTGCAAGAATTTGAGAGAGACATAAACAGCGCTCGAAACTAACGGTGTCTCGACGTCCCGGGGACCATAAAAAATGTCATCGGGACACAAAATTATCATATCTGGGACAATCCCGGGACAATGGAAAAAAATAGATCTAGAAAAAAAGTTCTACATTAATATTATTTACAAAGCCGTAACACATACGTAGACATTCACCTAATTTGTCAATTTTAATTTTAAAACGTTAACAGCAAAAATTACATAATAGCTACACTTTCGATGCACCTGCATCAGTAGGCTACGGAGCAGCGCATTCTGTTCTAGAATCTTCGGCCGGTGTCCGCATTATATGGACTTGGAATGGAATTGCTACCGCACACGCTGCGCCGACTCTTGCCAGAACAAAAATGCTGAAGTGGTTGAAGCGGACCGACCGCGGGGAAGAAGCTGAAAGCCCAGACATAACGTCTCCGGGACCTTCAGGATCCAAAGTGTCATCGCCTGGTCTGCAGGCAACGCTAGCAACTGAATGAACTTAATGAACACTGTTAGACACGTTATAAAATACAACAGGAATGATGTGGATGATATTGACGGAAGATACCGTTCAACAGAATAAGTGAGTTTTCTTGGTGTCTTTCTTTTTCAGAAAGTTTAGTCAGTCAGCAGCACAACTAGGCTAGGACTTGGCACTATGTTGATGTTGCTAACATTTGCACCCACGTTTCGGCAGCGAAAGTTCATAAAATGGATAACGGAAAGTTCATAAAAATGGATAACGGAAAGTTCATAAAAATGGATAACGGAAAGTTCATAAAAATGGATAACGGTAATGGTGAAAATTATAAGTTGGCCTTATAAGTGCCAACAGATATTCAAGGTATAAGTAGATGAAATGAACATAAAAGGGGTCTTATTTTCAACTAAAGTGTACTGCAGATGTAGGGAGTTGAAACATTTTCTGAATGAGCTAGTTGGTCCCTTTAAATAAACGGGTATCTATTCATACAGTGAGATCGCCAAAGTTTAATAAACTGAAAATGCAATAACTAATTTTGAAGTAGATGATGTATAGGACGTGTCGCTTGTGACTTATTGTAAAAATGATATAAAAGGTTCAAAATCGCATAGTTACAAATATAATAGTAACTTCATATGATAATATTAACCACTGGTTATTTCAGAGAGGAAAAAAATGGGGACACTATTGCTTCCATTCGGGACAATACAACACAGAATTCGGGACCACTGGGGGACACAAAGAAAAAAAGTTAATTTCGGGCCCTGGACATAAATAAATTGCCAGTAATCAGACACAGGTGAAACTCCTAACATTACTAGTCAGCTCTACCTGACTCTGTGCCACCCACTCAGCATGGCAACTTTTAACATGGCAAGCCTTTTATTTATTTATTTATTAAATGTGAATGAATACAGAAACTAGCTTTTTCCATTAGCATTGCACAACATTAAATCTAACTATAAATGGATAAAACATACAGTACCAGTCAAAAGTTTGGGCACACCTTTTAATTCAACATTTATTTTTATTACTTTGAAGAATCTAAAAAAATTCATTTTTAATACATTTTTGTTAACACAATTCCGTACATGTTCCATATGTTAATAGTTTTGATGTCTTCAATATTGTAGAAAAGTCAAAATACAGAAAATCCTATGAATGAGTAGGTGTGTCCAAACTTTTGATTGGTATTGTATGTTTAGTAGGAGGAGGAGTAATAATAAGAAGAATGATTATCTCATTAGCTTATAGATTCCTACATAAATCCACTTTTATTATTTTTGATTTACTTTTTTTTTTAAAACTATCCTCACCCAAGTGACATACAAGATATAGTTGGCTATGGTTTCCTGCTGTGTTTGAGCGAAGGATGATAAGGTACTTTTAAGAGCTACTGATAGACATGCTTGTGGTGCTGGAGCAGAGGAAGCCACAAGCAGAAGTGTCTGTCTGACTTTGCTACAAACTAATGTCCTCTCAGCTTGTGTGTCAATTCTGTTTCTCACACCTCACGATGATCAATTGCTTTAATAACGCAAACAACTTGAAGCTCATCCAGCTGAATCTCAAACAAATGAAAGCTGTCATCGTGCTGACTCTTCATAGCATAGTCTACTGCTGATGTACTGTAGCAGCTAACTTTCATTTTGAAACCTCGTACATTTGCCTCGCTGCCCTGTTTTAAGGTAGTCCATTTATTTAATAATGCAATTGTACTAAAGTCATGTAAACATTTGGTGTAACATAGTCAAGCTTAAATTCTGAGGACAAAAAATCCTCTGACGTTTCAGGCATGAGAATACAGTACCATTTGGAGTGGAGATAGATGTGATGTCCTTGAATTTCCAGCTCTGGTGAGAAAAGTGATCGGAGGTCTGCTGCTGTTCATTGTGGGTTGCATTTTCTTTTTTTTTTTTCTTGCCGTTTTGCTTACTGTACTCTGGGGAAATGTGACCATTTACAGTTGTTCATGCTCTGGGGCTGTTTTGCTGTCAGTGGAACTGGTTCATTGCACAAAGTGGATGGAATAATGAAGGAGGAGGACTACCTCAGAATTCTTCAGCATAAACCATCAGAAACTTGAACACGACTTGGGAGTTACAACAGGATAATGAACCCAAACACGCATCAGAGCTGGTTGTGGAGGATAAAGCAGGCTAACATTAAGCTTAAAACAAGTCCTGACTTCAAACCTATTGAAAATATATAGACTGTGCTTATAAATCGAGTCCTTGGCAAGGAAAAAAACAAATTTAATTGAATTTTACCATGAGTTGTGAAATATCCAACCAGAATTCTGCCAGAAGCTTGTTCATGGTAAACAAAAATGTTTGGTCAAGGTGAATGTTGCAAAGAGACATTTTACCCAAATATTAGGTGTGCTGTATGTATATTTTTGACCACAACTGTATTAACATTGATCTTGGTAGCTGGTTCAGAGGTCTTGGTGAATTCATTCATTCATTCATTCATTCATTCAGTGACTCACATTTAATAACCAGTCATTTGAGAGGAGGAGGAGGAGGTGGCATCCTGAAGTGTAACTAACTATGTACATCACTGCTGGATCGCATAAGTATTACTAGATGTAGAATTTATTTATTTATGCTCCCATTCCTCTAATTTTCTCCTCCAGTTTGGTCAACCATATCTTTTCATAGGGCAGTGTAACACTTGGCGTCAGGGCAGGAATTTCACGAGGGCCCTCTCAATTTGGCCTTGTGCCCTTGGAAAAAAATATCTGCCGTAAGGCCACAGTGGCCTTGATGCCCTGTGGTTTTGCGGTTTTGTAGTCTGCCTCGTGACTGCCAATAGGCTTTAGCATCACCTGCGTCTATTGAGGAAAAAATATGTCTCTTGATGACATTCTGGATTCTTATTGAGCAACTCATCAGTGGTGGATCGGACTCGAGCCTGGGATGAACCGCTCCGACATGCTATAATGACACCAATCTATCAGCAGCCAACCAGGAGACTTAAACTCATCCCCCACCCACTTGTGTCTGCGTCTGAGACATTGAATTTTCACAGAAGGAGGGAAGAAGTAGACTGAGGTAAGACTGTGTGATAAATTAACAAATGAATAAGATAGGAATTTCAACATATAGGGCTTAAGTTTGTTACTGTTAAATAAGCATTGCTTGTACAGTAACGTTATGTCGTTACAACGTTGACCCACTTTTAACGTGCCGAGTACCAACTGTAGCCGGTAACAAATGCTAATTAGCTTGCTGTCAAAAGTGCAAAGACCTTAAATTGCTCTGTGTAAATTAGAAAATGGCGCAACTTCCTCTGTAGCCGTCAGCGGATAAGCACAGACTTGTCGAGTTTTGAGCCAATCACAATGGGGCAGCACTGTGGCCTGAGGTAAAAAATGATAGTTTAAGTTTGTTTAAATTACAAAAATGAGTACACCCAATGACTGTCTCATATACTCTTCATATACTCATACCGTTTAAGTATGAACAACCGTTAAACTAATCTTTAAAAGTGGTATTTACTCAAACTGTTTGCATAGAATGAACTTTCAGGTTAACAGTGAATAGTGTTGCAGTGTTCTGCAAATTTGCAATTTAATATTTCAGATCTTGAGACATGAAAGTGCTATTTTAAAAAATGAAAGGTCAGAAATGTTTTCTTTGTCGTCTACCGTATTTAGTTAATTTTATTTCCTCAATAATTTTCCTTGATTGAGAAATCGGTCTGGGCTCTTATGGGTTAATCAGTAGCCTGCATGCTAGTATATGTTCCATTTACAGTCAAACATTTTGATGAACTCCAGGCTCAATTTTGATTAATCAAAAATCTGTGGAGTAGTACAGTCTGAAGATGCTCTTGCACATTCGGTGTCAGTTGAACAAAAATTATGGGAGGATATAGGTTTAAGTTTTAAAATTTTTGACGTGAGTGATGGATTGATAAGTTTAGATGTGTTCAATATTTTATCTTCAGGCATAATAGTGTAGGAGATGTTTCTTTACCTGCTTGATAGTTTCGACTGAGACTCCAATCTTCCTCAGAAGAGTCATTAGTCCTTAAATTAAATTCATTATAGACGTGAACTTAAAATCATTGTTTTATTTTATGGCCCTGGTGCCCTGGCTTTTGGCCTTCGTGCCCTCAAAAAATTGACAGCACAAAAGGCCAAGTGGTCTTGCCCCTAAAATGACAATTCCAGGCCTGCTTGGCGTACAGCACTATCTGCCTTCTTGTGCCTACATTTCCATGATTAGCCATCATTGCCATTCTTTCCACCAAATTATTGCTTCCTGGGCTTCTGATCAAGGTACAGCTGTGGAATTGTAGGGATGTGAAGTCACGATCTCCTGATGTAATGCTTTTCTATTGAACTTAAGAGATTTGTCATAAACCTCTGACAAATTCGTAAAATATGAGACTATAGAGTTGTCAAGATAGGGAAGTTGGTTCTCTTATTAGTCAGTGGTGAAACACAAAGCAGTGATTTTGTAAATTGCTTCTTATATCTTCCAGTTGTGGAATTATACATAATGAATGGTCAATCAAATTGAATGCAAATAAACAATTGACAAATTCATTTACTGTATACAACATTGTGAATTTGCAAACCTTGGTAAAACAAGTCCATAGAATTAAAATAACAAAAGAAACAAAAAAAAACAAAAACAAAAAAAACCCTTGGCATTCTCAAGGTGGACCATTTCACAAATTCATTAGCTATCCCAAAAGGCAACTCAAAGCTCCAATGGGTTTGCCCATTCTCATGTAATATGGTAACAATAACGTATACGTATCCATTTTAATTCCAGCTTGTAATGCAACAAAACAGGACAAACACCAAGGAGGATGAATACTTTTGCAAGACACTGTATATGACTTCTCGGGAAAGGAGCAACACTCTGTAGCCAAGCATTATACTTTTTAAGAAATATCGAATGTAGCACATCTTGGTGTGTGCCCTCAGCAACACATCAAATGGAAACATTTGTGACCGTCAGTAGAGACCAAGGTTTGTTTTGTTTTGTTTTTTCCCCTTCCACTGGATGTTGCATGAAAGAAGAAAAATTGCTGATAGACACTTCAATAAAAATGGCTATTGAGCTTATCGACATCTAGAATGAATGATGGTTGTGCAGCTGGGAAACTGTTGTACTCCCCCCCCCCCACACACACACACTCATCTCTTGATTTTCTTGCTTGAATGGTGTGACCTCACTTTCAGTCAAAGCAAATGGAGAATATTTTGAGCTGTGAAATAAAATCACTGTTTGACGAGATAGTATTGGTTAACCCTATTTAGGAAGCTATAACATTTTTAAAAATAATCATGTTTTAAGTGGAAAGAGATACGGTTTCAGCAAGTGAAAAGCATAACCAGGCCTACAACGAAGAAAGAAGAAAAGTAAGGAAGAAAAAGTAAACTTTTCTACTTTATGCATTTCTTGCATGTTGAAGTTTTTCCTGAACCAAAACTTCAGAACTTCAAACCTCAGAAGTGGGAAGTTGGAGCTTGGAATTACATCATTTTTGACCCTTTTTTTTTTCAAACTACAAAAGTGAATAGAGAAGAAAAAAAAGACAAACTCATTTAAAGGTAAAGTGCTGTTTTGTTTACTCATGATTCTGCAAGCAGCTATTTTGATTGTCACTTGCAAAACCAGTTGAGGAGACCATACCTAGTTCTCAGGTAGGAATTCCGAGTTGAGTCAAGTGATAAGACTGAGTATCCCCCTGTCCTACACCTCAGGAACTAATCAGCTGTTATGTTGGGAATAAAGAAAACCCCTAGAATATGCAGGAGAGGGAGTAGTCTAGGATCAGGGTTGGGAAGCTATCCACTGGACAGAATCAGAGATCCTAAGTCCAAGTCCTAAGAAGGAGGTTTACATTAAAAAGGGAGAGGACTTGCCATAGATCCTTGAGGTACACCAGTCATCAGGTGATCTTGTACGACTTATTGGATCACAGAGGTATTTATTTATTTATTTATTTATTTATTTATTCATTCCCTGTGTTCTGCCACCGGAGATGTCTTTGTAGGAGACATGCAGTGTAAGTTTGGGCTGTGTGGGCACCAGAGACAGCTGGCAACATGCTTTGGAGAGGAGGACATTCTGCTTTAAGCTTATTTCATGTGAATTTTTATGCGTTTATCCAGACTGCACTTCAGCTCCTTGTTTGTAATAATATGTTCTAGTTTGTGTCAGTATTGCTCAGTACTGCATGTATGTGTTTCCCAGGAGGCTGTAACTTAAAGAAGCAGTCAAGCCAGCCTCTGGAGCACTGCGCTGAGCTGCTCGGGTTGGATGAAGAAGACCTACGAGTTAGTCTCACCACCAGAGTTATGCTCACAACAGCAGGAGGCGCTAAAGGCACTTCTATCAAGTGAGACCAACTCTGCTCACTCTCTCACATTCGCACATACATACAAACACACAAATGGACACTGCTTTGTTCTTTCTTTAGGGAGCATTTCTGTGAATTGACCCGTGTTCAGTGTTTATGTGGGAAATCTTTCTGTTTAAAAGGCTGCACATGCTAATCATGGAAATGCCATGAACAGCATTGCATTATGTATTGTGACTGTATATAATGACAAAGAGATCTGGAATAGTTGTGTTAATAGACATGTAACTATTCACCTAATTCACAATTTGATTTGATTTCACGATATTGGGTTCATGATTTGATTTTCCCATGATATTTTTGAATCGTGGGGGGAAAAAATGAACAAAATTTTATTCGCAAAAAAGCAACATTTCTGTTCTTTATCAACTTCATTTTGTTAAATTAAAAGGGGGGAAAACACCTTTTGTTACATTTTCTTAATAACCAACAATAATTATTTACCCACATTTGGAAAGGTTGGAGTAAAATATAATGTATTAACTAAAATATTCCTTTTATTGGCTCAGCCTTTGGCTGAAGCCTATAGAGGCATCTGTCTGTATGTGTATGTTGAACATGCTCAAACACTAACACGAGTTAGAGCGTGTTTCAAGAATGTAAGATGGTCAGTGGTGAGCCAGCCTCATGTAGCGATTCCACAGTCACGGTGTGGCGCCACTGCGTACTGAGTATGTAAGTGCCATGTTGGATAACCCCAATTCACAATGTAATCCTCCATGGCTGAGCGGTCTAGAGCGCTGTCCAGGAAAGGAACGGATTTTGCAACGTCGATTCGGATCCTGGCATTGCTGTAAAAGCCTGAACTCAGACCTGCACAGGTCTTTAGTTAAAAATGAAAGTTAATAATAAGTAGGGCCTTTCTTAATAAAGGAGAACGGAAGGAAATTTTTTTAAAATCCAAATTCTATCTCATTTTATTAAATATAGGAATGCATTTTTGATAGTTATTTTGTCACTGCTATAGCAAGTTATGAGTGTTTGAAATATGCTATGTAATGTAATATATCAGTCCATATGTCAAAGCAATGGCCGTAAATGAGATTTGTTGAGACCTGTGCAAGACATCGTAGGATGGAAGTAAAATGTACAGCGGAAATCAAAGTGACCAACATCTGACAACGTTCCCTGGGTCTGAAATCGCTCACTCGTTCACTACTCCCTATATAAGGAATTACTATATAGAGGACTATATAGTGAGCTCATTGGTAAATGAAAAAAATGCTTTCGGACACTCGTCTGTCGTGCTGGTATTTACGTCATTACTATTGCACAATTAAAACATGCCAGATCAGTCAACTGGTGGGTTTTCAAAATAATAAATACATGCATGTATTTTTGTGATCAGTCCATATTATACCGAGTGTATTTCCCACATTTTAATCAATACAAAGTACCTGCATCTTTCAGTTTTTTTGTTTTTTTTTTAAATCAAGGCTGAATACTTTCTTCTTTACTGCTGCCTTTTATTAAATCAAATTTGAGACTTTTTAAATTTGATTTCTTTCAGCGCGACTGCAATGCATGATGGGATATATTGCTTTGGTTAGTGACCATCGTTGCACACTTCTTTTCATGATGCATTGTGGGATACTTTTGAGTGCACTATATAGGGTGTAAATAATCCTCACCTAAGGTTTCGGACAGCACTACAAAATGGCGTCCCCACTATATAGTGCCCTATATAGTCAGTAGGGAGCGATTTCAGACACAGGGGTTGTCAATAGACGCGTGCGCCCTCTTTCGAATGCTGATTTAATCAAGCCGGAAGTTTTGCTTGTTTTGATAGCGATCAGAAAAGTTTGAAAAAAGTAGGCAATAATCGTCATTTAAACTCGTTTTGGTGCAATATTTCGTTTGGGAAACAGTTTTCAAAATGGTGGCACTGACACCTGACTGACACTTCACGTTTCGAAGTCCCTCACAAGTCTCGTGAAGATCGCGCAGATAAGCGACGCCTGCTGTGGACCAAATGAACTACATTCAACATGGCTAAAAACCGAATAGGCTGATGAGTATAATATACGCTCATGAGCATGAATAGGGTACACACTTTTTGAATTTACCTCATTTTCATGAATACCAAATATCTTGGGTAAACACTCACTCATTATGAATGATTTGGGGATGAATCCTTTTGTGTCCTGTTTGTTAAATAAGACCCAGTGTATGCAATGGATGCTCCACCTAAATGGATCAAAAACTGCCTATTGATGTGCTGTTTTCTGTAAGGAGTCACCAGCGTCACCGCTTAAATACAGTCAGAGATAAAGCTGTAACTTTAAAAGAGATACGCAGAGCCTTTATTTTTAAATAAATTTCTGATTGGATAGTATCTCCATCCTAGACTTTTGTATGCTACAAAAATGGGAATAAAAAAATATATTTTTGAGAGTTAAAATCGACCGCAAAGTTGGCATTCGAGCTGAGCCAGCCAGCCCTGAGTGTGTGACGTCACAGCAGGAGCTGGTTTTAAGGCCGAGGCCTTTGACAGCTATAGACCAAAGTCGTATCAATAAAAATTTATGGCCAAAGTAAGAAATACCGTTACCGACTTGCTCAACTAAGACTGATTTGACTTCACTGATTGTGGGTTGACTCTCATTAAAACAGGATAGGTGTTATAACTTATGCAACATACATGTACATGCATGCATTTTCACTGATAAAATGTAAAAGGCTAATTAAATAATCAGATGAACTGAGACAATCACATTCTGAAGCAAATTAAATAATCTTATACCAGTAACTTAAACACACAATATAAGTTACATGTATTAATCCAAATGCAGGTAAACTTTTTTTTTTTTTTAATCCAAATGAGAGTTGCATCTTGCCCATCTGTGTTCTCACTTCTTGAAGGCCGATTGTTTTTGAAACAATCTGACTTTCAGTTGTCCATTCATTCACTTCTTCCACGTAAAGGCGAGATGGCAGCAATATCCAGTTTAGAAATCAGATGGCTGCTCCACTTATTCACTTTTATTCATACTGTGTATTCCCCCATTGCTGCTGGGCCCAGGCAATTACTAAAACCCAGGATGGAATAGAACGTCACCGGTTTTAGCAACAACTGTGGGGAGGTCACTGCCTAAGCTATATGTTCCATCCAGGGTTTTAGCAAAAACCCTCGGCTCACTCCAGGAGGACTGGTGGAACTGAACTTTCCTTTTAAAATTTTCCTTTTCTTGTAGTTTTCTTTTTCTTTAATTGTTGGTACTGTGCCCTCTTTTAATACGAGCTTATAGCCAACGCTCCTCAGCAGATCAGAGGTCTCGTATGAGTCTTCAGTAAAATGTGCAGAGGAGAAACCACTTCATAGGCACCCAATGCGCCTGTGAACTTCTTGCAAAACGCATCCAAATCTTTGCAGTTTGAACATTCTTGGGCCATGAATGCAACATAAATCCAGCTTCTGTCGTGTTGCTGCACCAGCCAAAAACGCATCTACATGGCATGGCGATAAATTAGCTCAAAATGGAGGATCGGAGTTGCAGTCAGCTCCTGTGTTTTAGTATAGCGGAAATGGCGACGAGATCGATAGACTTCCTGCTGTGACGTTATGGACGTCAAGGTCATTCACTCCTACCGATACCTATATAAATCACTTTTAATCATAAAAATGACTATATTAGATTTATTGTTGGCACTTAAAATTATTCCTATGCCATTCTTGAGGTCTCAAGGCATTTTATAAACAAAAGTGAGGCCATGGCTTTGCATATATGCTTTAAGTTTGCAGACACGGGAACGTCTTTTGAGTTTCTTGGTAACGCAAGCTGCATTTCAAGAAGGGAAAAAGCTGGTGATTGTAATGTTAGTGGAAATAATTAGAACAACAGCTGGTCCAGAACCTTAGACATAACTATAAATTTGATAGTTATTTAAATAAATAAACCAATGCAAATTGTTGGGGGGGGAACAGTGTAAGAGGAATTGAGTGCTTCAGGATGTCCTGTTGTGCTACAACTTCAGTGTTGAGTCATTCTTTGCACCAGGCTGCATCACACCACCCTGTTATTGATTGATTCATTCATTTCCAGTTTTGTTTTCTTCCTTCCTTAAAGGAACAGTCCACCGTACTTCCATAATGAAATATGTTCTTCTCTGAATTGAGACGAGCTGATCCGTACCTCTCCGAGCTTTGCGCGACCTCCCAGTCAGTCAGACGTGCGGTCACTCCTGTTAGCAGTGTAGCTAGGCTCAGCATGGCCAATGGTATTTTTTGGGGCTGTAGTTAGATGCGACCAAACTCTTCCACGTTTTTCCTGTTTACATAGGTTTATATGACCAGTGACATGAAACAAAGTTCAGTTACACAAATTGAAACGTGGCGATTTTCTATGCTATGGAATGTCTGCACTATAATGACAGGCGTACTAACACCTTCTGCGCGCTTTGACAGCGCATTGATACCTTCACTCGGAGTTGTACCATTTATTTATTTATTTATTTATTTTTTTATATAGACAGGGCGGATGGACCAGGGCATTCGCCCGCCTGGCCGTGCCCGACGAGGAGCGCTCTCGGCCGGCTTGGGAGGCAGATGGCAGCCCCTCCTGGAAGTGTGGTTTTACCATGGGCCTCATGCGGAAAAATGACACAGTCCCAATTTTACCATGGGGCTCGAGTTGTACCATTATTTATTTATTTATTTATTTATTTTTTTTTAGACAGGGCAGACGGACCAGGGCATTCGCCCGCTTGGCCGTGCCCAAAGAGGAGTGCAGGTATCAATGCGCTGTCGAAGCGCGCAGAAGGTGTTAGTACGCCGGTCATTATAGTGCGGACTTTCCATAGCATAGAAAATCGCCACGTTTCAATTTGTGTAACTGAACTTTGTTTCATGTCACTGGTCATATAAACCTATGTAAACAGGAAAAACGTGGAAGAGTTTGGTCGCATCTAACTACAGCCCCAAAAAATACCACTGGCCATGCTGAGCCTAGCTACATTGCTAACAGGAGTAACAGCGCGTCTGACTGACTGGGAGGTCGTGCAAAGCTCTGAGAGGTACGGATCAGCTCGTCTCAATTCAGAGAAGAACATATTTCATTATGGAAGTACGGTGGACTGTTCCTTTAAAACAGTGTTTCTCAACCTTTGGGCTGCGGAGCACCCTCTGGTGGGCCGAGATTATTTTATTTTATCCCCCACCCCCAAGTTGAAGCTAATTTTTACTCATAGTAGGGTACCATTGCTGGGTTGCATCCGACATCACATCCGCCTCAGTAAGCTACGGTCACAGGACAGCTCGCGATGCTTTTGCGATGGGTTTTTGATGAAAATGAGGCATTTTGGTGGCAATATACACGTGAGCTAAAAGTTGTGGTCACACAGCACATGAACACTTGACTGTCACAGCTCAAGCAGCTGCACTCACTCGCAGAGCGCGTTGTGCATGTACTTGGGACCCAGTCATTATGGGAAACACCTGATAGTGATTTTGAGCGCAATCAGAACATGTAGATACAGGCACTTTTCACAGAGGCTTTGCAAAGTATTATCATAGTAACGGTCACGTTTGTTTCTAGCCATGTTTATAACACTGTTTAAATACGCTGCTTCATAATTCCGCTTTAGTTTTTGTAAATATCACGTCTGCTAATAAACACTCTTCCTGCAATTAGATTCGTCTACCGCCATCTATCTTGTAGCATCCTGATCCCCAGATCTTTAACCCAGCCACATATAAAAAGTTGTACTCCTTCATGCTCTTCCAGATTTTCATCTGTGTGTCCGTGTAGAATGATGTCTGCAGCACCAGGTAGTTTGAGATGTCGGGGAACTCAACAGATGGATAATTTTCCAACTCGCAGGAAAAATCCTTCTTTGTTAGCATGTAAGGATCTAATCCCATTGAGTGGTTTCTATATCCACTTCTTTTGAGTGGACATCTTGGTTTTAATATCTTGCTTGTTTGCTGAACACAAACATGACAAGTTCTTGCGTTAATGGACCAGACTCCACTTTTGGATCAATAATTCCTTTTGATTAAGAATGCCCTGCATGCATGGTTTTATGCTGGCTTCTGGCACATCCATACAGTTTTAAATCCAATACCTACAATCAAAAACAGTTGGTTTTTATTGCATTTATTTCATTCCTGGGCTCTCATCTGTAACAGGGAGTGATGTTGCATCCCATTAATACACTTTACAATAGATTTATTAGATTCTAATAGAGTAGATGAGCCAAAATAATTGGGATCTTTTTTTAATGGGCCCTGACTTGTTACAAGTATGAATAGGTGGGCCTTAAAGTAGAAAAGGTTGAGAACCCCTGCCTTAAAACAAATCCGTGTGGGCAGTTTCCTTTACCAACTGTTGCGGTTTTGTCGTTTTTCATCTCGGTTATACAACTGCAGTTATCGTGCTGTGGATTTTTCCATACTGTTCTTCTTCTAAGTCATCTTGAACCTGCTGTGAACATCTGAGAATCGCTGAATGGCATTTGTCACCTGAGGCTGCCGTTACAAACGTCTGGTTCATAAAACTCACCCCAGTGTGCTCGTTGACCTTTGTGAATGCTGCACTGGGTGATGAGACAGGAAAGGATGACTGAGCTGGTAGAAAGCCACACACAAACAGGTCTGTTTTGGTGAGTGGAACATCGTGCTTTTTATCCATTTATAGTTGCATATTTAATTTTGTGGAACATCTGCAAAGCAAGTTACAGTACTTTCTATTATCATTACATTATCACATAAACAATCATTTATATGTACAGTGGCATTTGAAAGTTTGTGAACCCTTTAGAATTATCTATATTTCTGCATAAAGATGACCTAAAACTTGAGATTTTCACACAAGTCCTAAAAGTAGATAAAGAGAACCCAGTTAAACAAATGAGACAAAAATATTATACTTGGTCATTTATTTATTGAGGAAAATGATCCAATATTACATATCTGTGAGTGGCAAAAGTATGTGAACCTCTAGGATTAGCAGTTAATTTGAAGGTGAAATTAGAGTCAGATGTTTTCAATCAATGGGATGACAGTCAGTGGGCACCATTTTATTTAAAGAACAGGGATCTATCAAAGTCTGAACTTCACAACATGTTTGTGGAAGTGTATCATGGCATGAACAAAGGAGATTTCCGAGGACCTCAGAAAAAGCATTGTTGATGCTCATCAGGTTGGAAAAGGTTACAAAACCATCTCTAAAGAGTTTGGACTCCACCAGTCCACAGTCAGATTGTGTACAAATGGAGGAAATTCAAGACCATTGTTACCCTCCCCAGGAGTGGTCAACCAACAAAGATCACTCCAAGAGCAAGGCGTGTAATAGTTGGTGAGGTCACAAAGGACCCCAGGGTAACTTCTAAGCAACTGAAGGCCTCTCTCATATTGGCTAATGTTAATGTTCATGAGTCCACCATCAGGAGAACACTGAACAACAATGGTGTGCATGGCCAGGTTGCAAGGAGAAAGCCACTGCTCTCCAAAAAGTCAAATCAAGTTTCAAATCAAATCAAGTTTATTTGTACAGCGCTTTTAACAATAAACATTGTCGCAAAGCAGCTTTACAGAATTTGAACGACTTAAAAGATGAGCTAATTTTATCCCTAATCTATCCCCAATGAGCAAGCCTGTGGCGACGGTGGCAAGGAAAAACTCCCTCAGACGACATGAGGAAGAAACCTCGAGAGGAACCAGACTCAAAAGGGAACCCATCCTCATTTGGGCAACAACAGACAGCCTGACTATAATATTAACAGTTTTAACAGGTATAACCCTCAACTGTCCTCATGGGGCCGTCCTTCACAGGAGTGGGGCGATAAAACTCCGACCAGACACAGGGCACCAGGATGGATCAAGCAGGTCCGAGGGGCAGAAGAGGCCAGCATCTCAATCCCAGGATCAACATGTAACTCAGAGGGACAGATGGGGGGGGGGGGGGGGGGAGAGAGAAAGAAAACATGTTGTTAGGTATGCCCTAAAAATGACAAGTATTAAATCTGTGTGGTAGGCTCGCAGAGACGAGAGTCTTTACATCAGGCATGACACACAATGGCATGTTAATATGGTAAAAAAAATATATCATGACCTGCTCTGGCTGGATGCTTGATTGGGTGATGGGAGCACACTCCTCAGCAATGATGAGATGCAGATGGGACCCTTAGGCCTGGCCAAGACAATTCAGTTACATTTCACCGGGTCTGGGACATGCGACAGAATGTCTGATGGCCGATTCCCTGCAGGCTACGATAGCCAGTCGAGGTCCCCACCGTCTCCACCAAAAGATTTCCTGTTGACTCCATGTAACTCAGAGGGACAGATTTGGAGTGGGGGGGGGGAGAGAAAGAAAACACAGGTGGTTAGGTATGCCCAATGTCACCTGAATAAGTAGGAACAGTATACATATTGCACCGAGTACAAGCAGGGACTCCGGCAACTAACTATGACAGCATAACTAAAAGGAGAGAGCCAGAAGGTAACACAGGCATGAGGGAGCCCCGGGACATAAAGCAGCCAGCCACTGCACCGTCAACAAACTCGAGTGAGCAAGCGAGTGGGGACTGACAGCATCCATACATCCCAGTTTACCAAAACACTCTATGTCTGAGGACCCTCCAGATCTACTCCTTTACCTCATAAACACCATTAATAAAAGGCTTGACTAAACAGATATGTTTTCAGCCTAGACTTAAATGCTGAGACTGTGTCTGATTCCCGAACATTACTTGGAAGAACATTGCTGCTCATCTGCAGTTTTCTAAAGATCACGTGGACAAGCCAGAAGGCTATGAGAAAATGTTTTGTGGATGGATGAGACCAAAATAGAACTTTTTGGTTTAAATGAGAAGCGTTATGTTTGGAGAAAGGAAAACACTACATTCCAGCATAAAAACCTTATCCCATCTGTGAAACATGGTGGTGGTAATATCATGGTTTGGGCCTGTTTTGCTGCATCTGGGCCAGGATGGCTTGCCATCATTGATGGAACAATGAATTCTGAATTATACCAGCAAATTCTAAAGGAAAATGTCAGGATATCTGTCCATGAACTGAATCTCAAGAGAAGGTGGGTCATGCAGCAAGACAACGACCCTAAGCACATAAGTCGTTCTGCCAAAGAATGGTTAAAGAAGAATAAAGTTTGTTTTGGAATGACCAAGTCAAATTCCTGACCTTGGTCCAATTGAAATGTTGTGGAAGGACCTGAAGTGAGCAGTTCATGTGAGGAAACCCACCTACATCCCAGAGTTGAAGCTGTTCTGTATGGAGGAATGGGCTAAAATTCTTCCAAGCCAGTGTGCAGGACTGATCAACAGTTACCGGAAACATTTAGTTGCAGTTATTACTGCACAAGGGAGTCACACCAGAAACTCTGTTTCCGAGATTAAAGTCATACATATATGAGAAAAAATTTGGATAGTCTCCGAAATTATAAAGTCATAAATTTGTGTGGCAAGCAAAAAAAAAAAACCCTCAGAAATTCTAAGATTAAGGGGGGGTTAAGGAGAAAAGACTCAAATTCCAAGATTAAAAAGTCAAAAATTATGAGGGGGGGACAGCTTGTGTTCTGAGATTTTAAAAAGGGGAAAAATTACAATAAATAAAACTTCAGAAATTCTAAGATTAAAAAGTCCCATATTTCTGACAAAAAAAAAAACTTGGAAAAGTGTTTGTTTGGGGTGGGGTCCTTCCCATCAAGGAACCAGATCACTTTACTTTGCAAGGGTGGATCAATATCACCATACCACAGATGCCACAGCTGAACTGAGAGTTAAAAGAACTGCACTGAGCTGGAAGCCAGGAAGCTTGTTTTTGATTGTTGTGCTTCCTGGAGGCATCGGGAGATGAATGTATAAACCATACAGCTTTGTTTCTCCAGGTCTTTTTTTCCTTCCTTATGTTTATAAATGTATAATTTATTGTGCTCTATCTGTGGCAGAAGTTTTAAGAACGACCGCGGCGTGAGAATTCACCAAGGCAAGTCCAAGTGCAAGGAGCAGTTGCAGCAGCGCAAAACATCTAACACAGCCCAGAGACTAATCTCAGGGTTTGTTAGCTCTGTTTGTCAGTCGATGGAGGACCAGAGTCAGGAGGCACACCACAGTGCTCAGGACCTCCTAGCTGAACCTTCTCCGAGTATAAGGAGGAGCCAAGAAGCCCACAGAGTGGAAGGCTTGCTGAAGAAGCCACGGTTGAACCTGCCATCAGCCACGGACTGCAGATGGGCACAATTGGATGAAGACCTCAGCATCATCCTTGACAACACTTTGAAAGGGGATGCTGTAAAAAAGATCAAGACTTTGGTGGAGACTGTGTATCAAACATGTTACGACAGATTTGGAGTCAAGGAAGGAAAGCCTGATAAACAGCCATCAGGCCCCAGCAGAAGGCAATGGCGAATTGCTGAAATGCGCCAAGACCTGCGAGCATTTAAGAAGAGGTGGCGGAGGGCAGAACACCAGGAGAAGGAAGCACTGAGCGAGCACTGCGGAGAAACCTACTCCAGTTACAAAGGGCAGAGGCAATTCGGAGAAAACAGAAAGAGAAGTGCCAGCAGCGGAAATAATTCTTTAACAATCCATTCCGCTATACATCTGACCTCCTTGGCCAGCCAAAAAGCGGAAGACTGGCGTGTTCCAAGGAGGAAGTGGAAGATGCCATCAAGGCAGTGCATAGTGACCCCAGCAGGGATCTACCACTGGGAGAGTGCCCCTTCCCAATTCCAAAGCTCAATCCAAGCACCCCTTTCAACATGGCAGACTTCACTTTTGAAGAAGTGAGCTCAGTGGTGAGACGGGCTCGCGCGGGATCGGCTCCTGGTCCATCAGGGACGACTTATAAGATCTACAAGAACTGCCCGCAATTGCTAAGGAGGCTGGCCTCACTCCTGTGCACATTGTGGAAGAAGAAGCAGGAACCCTGGCTGTGGACACTCGCCGAGGGACGCTTCATTCCTAAAGAGCTAAATTCATCGAGCCTTGACCAGTTCAGGGAGATTTCCCTGCTGGATGTGGAGGGGAAGGTCTTCTGGGCAATTATTGCTAGAAGGTTAACCTCGTACTTACTTAACAACGGCTACGTTGACGCAAGTGTCCAGAAAGGAGGAGTACCGGGTTACTCTGGATGCCTGGAGCACACATCGGTAATCAGCCAGATCATTAAGGAAGTGAAGAGGAATAAGAAGACCCTCTCAGTGGTCTGGCTAGATCTCGCCAAGGCTTACCCAAACATACCACACCAGCTCATCTGCAAGGCATTGGAGCATTACCAAGTACCACCAGAGGTCATCAAGCTGGTGATGTCTCATATGGACTCATTGCAGATGAGGTTTAGTAAGCAGGATTTTACCACCAAGTGGCAGAGGCTTGAAAAGGGGATCATGGCTGGCTGCACAATATTGGTTTCCCTGTTTGTGGCAGCTATGAACCTGCTACTCAAAGCAGGAGAGTCACAGTGCAAAGGACCGATAGCAGGTGATGGGACAAGGCATCCAGCCTGCAGAGCCTTCATGGGCGACATCACTGTGATGACCCCATCCATTCTCGGGACATGATGGGTCCTGAGTTCATTGGAGAAGATGGCCACCTGGGCCCGCATGCAGTTTAAGTCTGGCAAATCCAGGAGCTTGTGCCTCCTGAATGGGAGTCTGTCAGAGAACACCTTCAGCATTCAGGGGTCGGAGATTCCAACCATTCAGGATGAGCGAATCCGGTGCTTGGGGAAGAGTTATGACAGTACCCTGAAGGATAGAGAGAACTTCGAGGACACCTCAGCCCAACTAAAGGAGTGACTGAGGAGAATCGACAAGAGTTTGCTGCTGGGCAGGTTCAAGGTGTGGTGCTTCCAGCATGGCATCATACCAAGACTCCAGTGGCCATTTCTGCTTTGACTTCCCACTAACCAGGGTAGAAGCAATGGAGAGAGTCTGTAGCAGGTTTATTCGGAAATGGCTGGGTGTCCCTCCAGCGTTTTTAGCTCAGTCAACCTCTACAGCAAGTCATCAGTACTCCGTTTACCATTCTCCTCCGTCGTTGAAGAATTCAAGGCAAGGGCAGCGTGCACACTTTTACTTTCCAAGGACACAAAAGTCAGGCATGCAAGCACTGCTATCAGCTGTGGCAGGAAGTGGAAACCCCTGGAAGCGGTGAAGGAAGCAGAAGCCTACTGGAGGCATTGGGAAATCGTGGGCACTGTGTGTCGGGGATGTCTAGGGCTCGGCAACTACAGCGTCAAGAGCTGGGCGAAAAGTAGCACACCAGATAGAAGGGACTTGGTGGTGCAAAGGGTCCAGGAGACAGCCGAAGAAGACAGTCATATTAAAGCGGCGGGGCTGGGCTCCCAGGCGCATTGGATGCAGTGGGAAGAGGCGCTCGAGAGGCCACTGTCTTGGAAAGAGCTGTGGGCTACTGACCAAGGCAAGCTGAACTTCCTGCTGTGTGCTGTGGCCGATCTCCTACCCACACCAAGCAATTTGAAGATCTGGGGCAAGGAGCAGGAAGCATCCTGCAGTCAGTGTGGCGCCAGCCTCTGCACACTGAACCACATTTTGATCAGCTGCCCAAAAGCTCTCGCGGATGGGCGCTATAGGTGGAGACACGACAAAGTCCTCACCGAGGTCGCCAAGTGGGTCAAACTGCAGAGAGGCAATGTCAACAAACAGCTGCCAGTACCACCAAGATTCACAGGCTTCCATCTAGAGGGCAGCAAGGTTCCGAAGGGAAAAAGACCCAATAACCTACCATCTCTGCTGCACCGTGCAACAGATTGGGAGCTGCGCGTGGATCTCAAGAAGAAGTTGGTCTTTCCTCAGGAGGTCGTGGTAACTACCCTCTGACCGGATATGATCCTTCTTTCTAGGAGTTCAAAGTCCATCATTCTAGCCGAACTCACTGTTCCCTGGGAAGACAGGCTAGCCATATCCCACCAGGCAAAGAAGGCTAAGTACCAGGACATAGTGGAAGAGGCGAGCCTTGCCGGGTGGTATGCCACCCTCTATCCAATCGAGGTTGGCACTCGGGGTTTCCCTGCAACGTCGTTGCGCAGTTTTCTGCAGAAGATTGGGCTTGATCCCAAGCAACTGCGGAAGGCTTTCAGGGAGATAGCCACAGTAGCCGAAACCAGTTCCAGGTGGCTGTGGCTGTCAAGGAATCGTAGCTGGACCCCTTCTGCAGGTGAAGGCTAACTTAGCCTTTGCCGCCCCACTCAGGAGAGGTGTACAGGTTAAGGGGCGAAACACCTGTGACCCTGAGATGCCTGCTGAGGATGCGGAAGGGGGTCCCTAGGAACACCACAACACTCCACCAGTTCGATCTTTAACTTCCACATCCTTAGTTGCTCCTGCAGTTTCTGCTTGTAGCAAAGCATCTTTGGTGTTTATTTCATCTTAGGCCAAAAAAAAAATGTGTTTCTGGTTGCGTAGATTTCAAAACTAGGGTCGGTAGGCAGGCAATTTTTTTTTTCCAAGATGGCTGCCATAACCTATATTTAGACAGGAATAATTTCACAAAATATAATGAATTTCTTTGCAGGTCACCTGAGTTACCACCTTCTGATGAATCTGATGCAGCATGAGACACCTTTTAACATGAATTTTTCTGTAAATATAACAGTTCAATACACCATGAGAGAGAGAGAGCAGCCCCGCCCCTCTCTGCTCCCTGAGTGGAGCTCGTCGCCTTGGTAACGGTGCAGGGAAGAGACACAATATAACAAGCAAAGAGCGCTTTTTCTCAGAGTTCCCTCTCCTCGAACAACGCTGATTTACACGGAAACGAAAGGAGCTATTCACAAAATTCTTTCACATTGAGTGCTACAAGGCTCCCATGAACACAGTAATGTAATTTTTTTTTGTCCCTAGTGTAAAAAATGTGGACACTAGAGCGAGTTAAAAACAAGTGACTTTTTTCTGATTTTGCAGTAAAAGCGCTGCCACGTTTATAATGTGAGTCTATGGGAGAGCGCGGCTGTCCTCTCCTTACTTTCAGGCTTCTCATTCAAAAACTGTAAATCCTATCACTCAGGGAGACACTTGTCTTGATTCACACAATGTGGGACTACAACTTTTGAGAAAATTGTGTGTGTAGAGTGAAAATTGTGGCTGAGAAAACAGTTTAAATGAGAAAGTTAGAGCTTTTTTTTTTCAAGCTGCCTACACTCTAAACTCCTGAGCGCCACTGGTGTGTAGCGCCATAGACACCCATTATAAAGCCTGAATTTCTCCAGATTTGCTCATGGTGTTTGATCTGTGACTGATCAAAAAGTATAGAACCTAGCAAAAAAGTTGAATGCCAGATCCACACAGGAGAATTTTGTCTCCGTTTTAAAGTTTGAATCATGTGTCTAGGTGAAAGACAAAATAAGCGTTATCTCTGCTTCTGTTCCCTCCGCCGGCCCCGACACACTACTGCCTCCGCCGAGTGCGCGCGCACACCGCATGTCGGGGCCGCGGATGAGTTACTCTCCCCTGATCAACGAAGTCTGCGGGGAATTTGTGGTTATTATCGGTACAAACAGCGCGAATCACAACTTAAATGAGTGCGGTTCAGTTTGACATTATTGTCAGTCCGTTAGATAAACATTAATTTTCGATTTTAATAAAATTAAATATTTAGAGCCTGTGGGCTACAAAAATAAGTCATTAAAGTAGCCGGCTGGACTTAATTGTGTAGTCGGCTGTATGGCCGGCAGCCGGCGCTTGTGGAAAGCCCTGATTTTCCCAGTGAGTGACAAAAACTTCCGGTTCACGCGGTTGGGTTATATGTAAAAGTCGCGACTGGGGAAAAAAAAAAAAAAGTTTAGGGTCGGTCGGGTAACCGGAAACGCACACTTTTTTTTTTTTTTGGCCTTATTGTGCAAGTGCAGTTTCGTGTTACTTTCAGTGCGTGGATTTTTCTCATCTGTCCAGATATGTTACTTTGAAATGGCTGAGTGTTACAGGAAATGCATTTTTTCCCTCCTTGGTCATGCAATATAAAAGACTAAAGTGTGAAGGGTTTTAAATCTTACATTTCTCAGAATGCACTGCAGCCAGGATACATTGAGGGTTTTTTTTTTTTTTTTCCTCATACATTTGTGACTTCTTAATCTTGGAACTTCTGACTTTTAATTCTTAGATTTTCAGATTTTTTTTTCTCATAAATGTATGGTTTTCATCTTGGAAATTCTGATGTTTTTTTCTTTTCCTGAGAATATTACCCACTGCCTCAGCTCAGTTTTTTTCCTCCCTACAATGGTGCGAATACGCTGTTTGTACTTTTTGAGACCCCACCGATTTTAAAAACTTTTTTTTTAAGTAATTTTTATATACCAGATATAAGCCAATTTATACTGATCTAATTGATTTTCTTGCATCTCTAGATGTTGCACTTCACCAGTTATTATTGCACCTGGTGGTCAGAATTGGAACTGCAGGGCTTGACTAACTTTTAAACCAACTTGACTTGGGGGGCAAGTGGGGGTAAATTTCCATTTGCCCCCTATTTTGTGTGTGTGTGTATATATATATATATATATATATATATATATATATATATATATATATATATATATATAATAAAATTATAATTTTTTTTTTTTTTTAGGAAAACCATAGAATAGTTGTGAATTGCAACAAAAAATGAAGATCACATATTGAGTTGAAGTCTGTGGGTGGTAGAAATGGGCAACTGGACTTGCTTGAAGATTCTTGAAAACGTTTCACCTCTCATCCGAAAGGCTTCCTCAGTTCTGTCTGACTAATAGGGAGTATCAGATATTTATCCTCTCCTGAATCAGAATTCTGATGACCAGCTCATCTAAGGTGTCACTGAGGCATCATGTTGGTGTGGGTCACTGGAGGCTGGGTGTGAACGACGAGTCATTAGGGTGATCAAAGGATTGCCCGTTAGGGTGATCAGTGGCAAGCTGACTCTCTCTGTCCTCCTGTGAGTCACCGAAAACAGCTGGGTCCTGGCGTACACCCAGCCGTCTGGGAAGAGTGTCCAAGACCGCATTGTAGATGGTTGATAAATGATGTCTTAGACCCCCACCTCTGTTCAGTGATGGCAGTTCCAGGTTGACAAAAATGGCTTCTTTAACTCCTTGCTCATACCAACGATCCTCTCTGGCTAAAATGCGTACGTTACAATCCTGAAATGAGTGTCCTTTGTTGTTAAGATGAATATAGACAGCCGAGTCCTGGCCTGAGGAGCTGGCTCTCCTGTGTTGAGCCAAGCGCCTGTATAGCGGTTGTTTTGTTTCCCCAATATACGAGTCTGTGCAATCCTCACTGCACTGAATTGCATACACTACGGTGGGGTTTACATTAGACCGTATCAGCGGATCATCAGATTAACGTTTTTAAAACGATTAGTGTGCACACAGCAACGCCAATACACGATTCGCGTGCACATGGCAACGCCAATACACGGATACGCTCGGCTCCGCAGGCATCCTGCGCTCCAAATCACTCCGCCCTGAACAGCGAGTGCCCTCTGGAGGGTGCGCACTCCGGCCCTGCGCAGCTCACAGAGCACGCGAGTATAGCGCACGAGCAGTGATTTGGGACTGAGCCGCTGTGTGTGTGATCTCAGTGCATGTCGGGCATGCGCGTCACTTACCACTTGCAAGTGGAAGGATGGCAAGCCTAAAGACAATCATAACTACACAATGGGCAGTATTTGCAGTATTTTCATACTTTTTAATGAAAGGTGATGCAAGGCGGAAGTCCACGCCGTTTTTCAGCAGTTGCGTCACATGACCAACGCCAGTGAATCAGGAAGGTGGATGTCACAGTGACGTTGTTCAATGACGACGCCAGCTAGAGCTCAGCACAGCGTATCCGCGTATTCTCAATGTTTACACAGCACCGGACCAGACACGATTTGGATTGAATACGTGGACCCTGGCGGATTCCCGTTTCCCGGTGTTTCCAGGCGTTTTAATGTAAACGGACAGTGTATCCGCAAAGAAAACGAGACAGATACGGTCTAATGTAAACTTGGCCTACGTTGTCCTGTTTGTGTCTGGGTATTCTGAGGAAGCCTTTCGGACGAGAGGTGAAACGTTTAAAAGAATCTTCAAGCAAGTCCAGTTGCCCATTTCTACCACCCACAGTTTGCTATGACCTGGATGATTTGAGAATCTTCACAGACGAGTTGAAGTCTGGTTATTGGTTACTTTTTTTTTTACTTGTAATGGACGATGATAATTTTATCCAAAAGTTTTTCCTGCCTTAGTCGATTTATTTCCATTTCACATGTATGCAGCTGTTGTAAAGTTCAGTGTGTTTGTGTAGAACTCAGATTGTAGATTCATTACTCAATAATGTAGAAATCTATAACAAAGTTTGTATGAAGAAAACAATAGGGTGTCCAGACTTTTGAACAGTACTGTTTTATATACACTTTTTTTTTATTTTTTTTTATCATCGTTCATCTCTAGGTTTAAAAAAAAATAAAATAAAATCCTGCGCTGTCTCATGACAGACAGGATAATGTTTGAGTTTAAAATAATTGTGTAGGTTGTGGGTGTTTTAGACAAATCTGGCAACCTGTAACTGAATCAGTGCAGCCAGTCTGTCGTGGTGGGGGGGGTTAATAAACCTAGAAGTGGAGATGTATATATATTGCACAGGACTGTGTTCCTCTGATAACAGAAACAATCTGTTCTGTTCTTTCAGGATTTATCACGCATGTTGCTCCTTGTTGAGTTTATTATTTTATTTTATTTTTTTTATGCCCGAGATGTTTGAAACCAATGTGAGTTTTCTGTGTGGAATAAGGAAGCTGCTTCAGCTTTAAGAAAATCAAACGCTTTCACGAAGGCACAAACTCAAATAAGAGCAGAAAAAAAATAAAATGAGCTTCTTAAGCAAACTCTTCCATCCCCACTTCCAACTTTTGTTTTTGTAAAATACATTTTAAATACAATTGTGAATTTCTCTGGAGTTTTCAAGTTTTTTTTTTCCCTTTTTTTATTTTTAGATGTAGTTGAACTGGAAATGTTACTCAAGCACCATTTGAGCTCTAGACTGTATGCTTCATGTTATTGACTCTCATCTGCCTCCTCTAAAATCCACTAGACAGTAATTTTCCTGAGAAATTCACATTATTAATAATGACTGCATTCTGTGCTGTCATCATTTTAACCATCGCCACTTGTTTTCTAAACTGGGGGGAATAGAATTGATCCTTGTGTTCCTGTGGCTCCTGTTTCTTCTTTTGAAATGTGCAGAGGAAAAACGTGCTTAATCCGTTCTACTCTTTTAGTGGTTAGAGCTCCAACTGATCCTCATCTCTTCTTGCTGAATCACATCTTTTTGCCATTATCAATCCTCCCACATGGGCTTCTGCTTTCTTCCAATAGTCCTTCCTTTGTCAAGGTTTTATCAATACATTTCTTGCGGTGACGTGTGTGTGTGTGTGTGTGTGTGTGTGTTTGTGTGTGAGAGAGCACGTGGGAGGGTGGGTGAGCAGGTGAGCCTCTGTTCGTATGTCTGAGGGGGGAAGCTGAAGCAAATGAGAAAGATGAATAGATGCTTAGCCTGAGAGATTCTGTCTCCTTTGTCATGCAGGCAGGCATAGATGAACAGCAGGACCACGTGTTTGCAATAATGTCTTTCTCAACTAAGGCCCTGTCCACATGGCAACGGATTCAGGTGAATCTGATAAAATTTTTTATCGTTTCGGCCTGGCGTCCACACAGCACCGGCGTTTTGGGTGCCCCAAAACGATATTTTTTGAGAACGGGTTCTAGAGTGGAAAAATCTGGCAACGGCTCTGTTGCGAAGTCGCCTGGATGAGTAGAACGGATTTTTTTACGATGACGTCACAACCACATGACTAGAACAAGCAGCACTCTCGCGCGCATCATTCGTAACAACCACTGTCACTTCTGTTCACTGCTTTTTTTTAATGTACCAATCACTTTTGTATATAGTATTCTTTAGTGTGGATTTAGTAAACTGTGTGGGTGTTGTACATAGACAAGTGACTCAAACCATTTCTTGCCTGCTTTCTATTGGATAAGAATCTTTTGAAATTGTTTACACATTAACCTGACTGACCTGCCAGACAGACAATTTACACCTGCTTTGATGAACAGAAAGTACAGCCTTCCACACAAAGCAACAGTTACCTGACTATAATGGAGCCAGAAGGGAAAAGGGTCAGAAGACCCTTCAACAGACTGTTTTGTATGAACCACTGCATTGCATTCACTTTTGTATACAGCTTTTCTCTTAAGTAAACAAGTAACTGAACCATTTCTTGAATTTCTTTTTTTATTGGATAAGACTGCTTTTCAAAATGTTCACACACAATATATAAAAAGTTATATAAATTATATAAAAATGCTTTTCAAAATGTTCACACAATATATAAAAAGTTATGTAAATTATATAAAAATGCTTTTCAAAATGTTCACACAATAAGAAAATTAAGTTATATAAAACTATGCACACTAATTAATAAAACTAATTTGTACACACAGAAGGCACGATTTCCTCGCGTAGTCGCAGCCATCTTCTTCTTGTTGTGTGTTTGTTCCTGTGAGTGCTTCACACCGGGTAGAAGAAGGGGTTTATGCGCATGCGTCCTACTTCTATTGTTCTGGTGTCTCCGATGGGACCGTCTTACAGCGCACGTAGAGGTGTGGCATGTGTATTGCATCGTTTTCAGTAAGTGTTGCGTTGCCATATGTACCTGATATTTTACTGATCCGTTGCCCATGTGAACGCTATATATATATATATATATATATATATATATATATATATATATATATATATATTTTTTTTAACCCGCTAAAAAAAAAAAAATCTCGTTGCCGTTGTCGTGTGGATGTAGCCTAAGTATAGCAACCAAATGCAGCATGAGCAGGAAGCTCAGTATTGGATTGAGCTTGTCTATTGTAGATCACCAACTTAAAACACCAGAAATTGCCTTTAAATCTGAAAAAAAAAATCCCAGCTAGAGAACTGTATATTTTTTCCATGTCAAATGTAATATGATTTTAACATAAAAGCAAGAGACTGTTTAAAAATGACAAAGACTAATACTATTTTACTATAATGATATCCATATAAATATAAACTTTTGATTTAATTTAACCATCATTATTTGGCAGCTTATAAAATGGCACTTGATCCAGTGCATCCTATTATGTAGCATTTTATTTATCTTTTATATCACACACTGACAGTTATTTTTGTGCACAACTTAATCAGTATGCAATATACAAGATCGAGGTCATGAAATTGTGACGTTGGGGGTAGGGGATATAATCTGTTTTGTCGTATGTTTAATTCCTGAGTTTGATTTGTCGAATTGATGAAATAATGGTATTGTTTTTGTTACTATGAGGGATGTCAACATGTGGCCTGTGGTCCAGAACTGGCCCAATGAAGGTTTTCTGCCTTTTCATCCCAAATTAACAATTATATTGGCAATGGTTTATACACTGGTAAAAGTTTTCGGAGATGGGAAAGTTGGCAAACTGCACTTTTGTTCTATTACTTTCAATGTAGTGCACCTCACGTCAAGTCTGTTAGCCCATTTCACTTGATGTTAAGACCTTAGCTGCTAAGGTTGACTGTAGGATATTGGTTTCTAATGGCCTGAGAGTCCTTAGGCTACATCCACACGACAACGGCAACGAGATGTTATTTAAAAATATATCGCGTCCAAATGGGCAACGATCAGTAAAATATCAGGTCCATATGGCAACGCTTGCTGAAAACGATGCAATACACATGCCACACCTCTAGGGGCGCTGTAAGACGGTCCCTTCGGAGACACCAGAACAATAGAAGAAGTAAGGACGCATGCGCATAAACTATTATGCGCGAGACTTCATATTAGCCACAAAGTCAGGAAAATCTGTTTGTAAAATTACATTATAATGACCAAATACAATGAAAAGTATTTTTCCAGTCTCACCTGTGAAAGGTAATCCCATGTGATCTCGTTTGGACGGCAAACCTGTTGGTACAGTTAAACGCAGCTAATCTTTATTCTCCGCTTTGACCTATCCAATATGGCGGCGAGGATGACGTATGATTCTACGCGGAAGGCGGCGTCTTTAATGGTCCGGAATAAATTGAATACTACACGTTGATGGATTAATTTGTTGTTTCTCACCTGTGAAAGGTAATCCCATGTGATCTCGTTTGGATGGTAAACCTGTTGGTACAGTTAAAGGCAGCGCATGAATCTTTATTCTCCGCTTTGACCTATCCAATATGGCGGCGAGGATGACGTATGATTCTACGCGGAAGGCGGCGTCTTTAATGGTCCGGAATAAATTGAATGCTACACGTTGATGGATTAATTTGCTCCTCTACGCCCTTTTTGAGGAATGTATTGTAGGACTAAAACCAACATCTGAAGAGGTGAGATCGCTCTTTTTTTTTTTTTTTTTTTTTTCCCTATTTTTGCTGGCAGGATTGACTCTGCCCTAAGGGCAGAGTCTCTCTCTCTCTCTCTCTCTCTCTCACTTTGCACCATTACACAATAAATATTCACAGTGAAAATATTTTGTAAGCGCGTTTCATGAACGAAGTTATAGGATTTGTTGACAACTCGCATCGCAATGAGAAGATCATTGGCACTACTGGTGTTAAGAATCAGACCATTTCATAAATGAATATTTTGCTGTAGAGCTGCAGTGTTTGTACAATTGCATGTTTTTGCTTCACTATTACTGTCACTATTCTGCTTCTTGCATTACTACTGTGAACTAACACTGAACATAATAATAATAATAATAATATCCAAGCTCATGTTTCACTCTCATTAGTGCTCTGTAAGGCTTTTTCCTGGTGATATCCTGGTGATATTCGTTACACTTCTACCCGGCGTGAAGCACTGTCATGTGGTTGTGACGTCATCGTAAACAAATCCGTTCTACTCATCCAAACGACTTCACAACGGCAACGTTGCCAGATCTTTCCACTCTGGAACCCGTTCTCAAAAAGATTGCGTTTTGGGCACCCAAAACACCGGTGCCGTGTGGACGCCAGGCCTAAATGATAAGCAATTGTATCGGAGTCACCTGAATCCGTTGCCGTGTGGACAGGGCCTTAATGTGCCTTTTTAGTAAACTACTAGCGAGTCAGTTATGGGCCTCCATCTGCTCACATTTCCATAAAGACCTGATTGCTGGAGCGTTGCAGAGATTATAGTGCTTCTGGAACATTCTCCTGTTCTCCTCAGGAATTCCAACAGAATAAGTACTTGGGGACCCTCCAGGCTAAAGCTTTTGCTCAATTTGTCTTGGCTGCAACTCTTGGAAGACATGTTTGAACTATTCTATTTAGGAATAATCGAAGTCACTGTGGTGCTGAAAACACTTTCCCCAGATCTGTAGCTCATGAAGAAAATCCTTTCCTTCAAGGTTTTAAACGTGTATCAAGGATGTTCAGTGGAACAGGATACACCTCGGGTTCAGTGCAAAAGGTTTGTGTTTGTGTCACGGGGCAGAATAACTCACTGGTTGGCAAGAAGTACTGTATCTATCTGCCCTCTTCCGCATACATGAGCCCATGATTGTTTAGTGTTGCTGTGATTGGCATAGAGAGAGTGCATGACATCCCTTCCATCCAGAGAGCATGAATTATTTTTGCTCTCTTGGACTCCTAATGGATGGCTAAATATGTTTGAATATGGGAACATGGGATATCGGATTTTATTCTGTCCACATTCGCTGGATATGAGCAGTCGCAAGCTCTGATTGGCTACTCTACTACTAAGCTATCAGCTCATATACCATGAGTAGAGAAAAACAAAATGGCGGAGTGTGTTGCTGAACCAACCGAGGACGAAATAAAAACTCTGCTTGAAAATAAATCCCTCAAAAATACAAAAAAAAAGCAACAAAATATGGAATAAAAGCATTTGATGGTAAGATTTTTTTTCAAGGAATAATAATAATAATAATAATAATTATTATTATTATAGCATTTGTCATAAATTGCTATTGTCATTTCGCCAGTTCGTTTACATTCTAAGCGAAAATGATTGTCAGACGTTTTGGATAGTTTTTATTTATCAAATTTGCTAAAAATAAAAATGCTCCATTTCTCAAAATCCAGTGAATCTGAATAAAAGTTATTCCATTTAATTTCATCGTTTATGGCTTATAGCCAACTCTGTGCTAAGCGCCTCGTCGGCTATCAGTTTATGTACAACTTGATTTCCTGGAATAACTGTTAAATATTCGGAGTGGCTGGGTAAAGTGTATTTTTACGTTTAATGGCTTCTCAATTAGTTTGAGCGTTACTAATACAACACGCTTCTCATATATGATGATAAAATGAAATTTCTATTTTTCACTTTTGCCCTCAGGGTTCCTCTGAAAGTGGAGCAAGCAAATAATGCACGTGATGCATTAGCAAAGGCCATTTACAGCCATCTCTTCGATCATGTGGTCACCAGAGTCAATCAGTGCTTCCCTTTTGACTCCTCGGCTAATTTCATTGGCGTGCTGGACATCGCCGGCTTCGGTGAGTGTGTGTGGGGCAGAGGTGGACAGTAACGAAGTACATTTTCTTGAGTACTGTACTTAAGTACACTTTTTGAGTATCTGTACTTTAGTTTTTTTTTTTGTAAACTTATGACTAACTTCACTACATTTGAAAGGCAAATATCGTACTTTCCACTCCACTTCTATCAAGGTACTCGTTACTATGAGGATATTTTTTTCCTTTTCTTTTCTGAAACATGATTGTTTTTTTCACAGGTGACACTGAGACAGCCTATCAGTAATCACTAGGGTCACGTCCATAGACTGTATAATATCAAGTTCAATGATTTGTCAACAGCATTATGTGAACATGATCAGTTGATGACAGAATGGAAGGAGGCGGTTCTTCTGGAGAATGCACGCACTCGTGGCTATAGCTAGAACCCATGTTTGTTTTCTGAAAGGAATAAAGATTTTCATTTTAAATGTTTTTGCTTTTGTTTGCTGAAAACGAACCACATCACGGCCTACAAAAAGTCGCCGTCCAACCTGCAGAAGCATATTGAGGTATATAAACGTTTTATTCCAAGAGAAAGCTTGCAATAAAGTTGTCTGTGCTTTTAGAGCTAGCGATAACGTTGCAATAGCTATGCAGTCTGGTCAGTCAAATGACTTTCTATGGATTTGCCCGCCAAGTTGCCGTAGCCTTGTCCACGGCTAATGTTAACACATAGCTAGTTAACTTGGATACTGTTATGCCGCTTTTCCACTACCAACGCGGCTGAGTTGGGCTGAGCCATGCCGTGCTGAGTCGAGCTGAGCGGGGCTGTTGGAGTTGCATTTCGACTACAACCGCGCTGAACCGTGCTGGCTGGAAGTGGGTGGACACATTGGGTGGAGTTAGCGAAAGTGGGTGGATGTCAGGTGATGTCGTTAGGCGGCGCAAACAGTGACATCAGTGAGCTTTTAAGCGGTAGTCTCACAACCAAGAGTAAACAATAAACATGGAGGACATGGAGTCGTTAGTGTTGCTGGTCTTGGTGCTGTGGCTTGTTGTCACCGACAACGCCAACAGATACTGGCAAGAGCGTATAGATGAGGCGAGGCGCATAAGGCTTCATAATTCTCGTAGTTCGTAATTCTCCTTCTTCCGGGTTTACGGTGTTTACAGATCCCAGCATGCTCGCGGGGCATGTGTGGGCATGTGAGGACACTCCTCCTCACCAATCAGTGCACAGGGGAGTGTCTGCTCATGCCCCTAGCCTCACTCAGCTCGGTTTGGCTTGCTTCAGCCCCACTCCAAAACCGTGCGAGTTTTGGGGGCTGAGCAGGGCTGAAGCGAGCTGAGTCGTGCTGTTCTTCAGTAGTCGAAACGTGAGCCGTGTCGGGCTGAAGTGAGCTGAAGCGAGCTGAAGTGAGCTGAAAAAGGGTAGTGGAAAAGGGCCATTAGTTAGCATGTAAAAACAAATGGAGTTACGCTAACATGAATAACGTTAATTTATTAACGTAAATGCTTTCAGAAATGTTTTTTAACAATCTTGCGAAATAAACAAAATATAGAAATCTTTCTTTTCTAGTAACGTTGGCTACCCTATATGATTTTGAGTTTGAAAAGCGTTTGCTAGCATGTCAGGTGGAGCGTCACTGACTAACTAGCTTAATTTTAAACCACCATGAAGTCATAGCATGCGTTCATTTTGTGAATTCACATTTCTGTCTTTGGTAATGTTAACATTGCAGCTTTTGTGACCTTGCACAATTACTATAGCTACTATGTATTTTTTACTGGTAGCCAAAGAGGAAAAACTAGCTAACATCTTATTGATGATTCTGACACTGCCAGAGCTGTATCAGAACATTTACCATGCTGCTTTGTGGACCATGGATCTTTTTTGTCAATTCAGTTGTTTCATTTTTTAATGTTCTACCAGCTGTTTATTCTACAGGTTCTACAAGTTAGTCAGTAAATCCAGTAGGTTGCTTCAGAGGCATTAGGTTTTGTAAGCATTATGGCAATAATACAGCGATGCGTTGACAGCAAATGTACTTTTAATACTTAAGTATTTTTAAAAGCAAGTACTTCAGTACTTAAGTAAAAATTTGACTGTACAACTTTCACTTGTATCAGAGTAACATTTGACCAGCAGGATCTGTACTTTGACTTAAGTAATGAAGTTGGGTACTTTATTCACCTCTGGTGTGTGGTCATTTCCTCACCAAGACTCGTAGTAAGGCAGAGAAATAATTTCCTAGTGTAACACACTTGGCATTTAATGAGACTCACTCCAGCATTAAACACATCTCCTCTTCTTTTCCCTTTCATTCTCTGTTTCTCATCCTTCTTTCATCTCTTCTTTTTCCTCTACCCTCTCTTTCTGTGACCTCTGCACATCATTTGTCCTTTCTTCTCTTGCTTTATCTCTTCTCAATTCTCAATTTTTTATCCTCTCTCTCGCTGTCTCTCGCTCTCTGTTTTACTCAGAGTATTTTGAGCACAACAGTTTTGAGCAGTTCTGCATCAACTACTGTAACGAGAAGCTGCAGCAGTTCTTCAATGAGCGCATCCTCAAAGAGGTAAGGGGACCCCCCCCCCCCCAAAAAAAAAAAAAATTGAGATCAAATAGTAATAAAGAGAAACGACAGTCCATCATTACCTGAAGACATGAAGTGTCCTATTATTTATTTATTTATTTATTTATTTATTTTTAATTAATAAAAACTAAAGGGGGGAAAAACATTTTATTAGAAGGTGACTGGTACAGTATATTTTCGAAAACAGCCACAAGTATGGAAACCTTAATCTGTTTAGTCTGATGATGATTATTCCTGAAAATGTATGATTATTTATGAATATTAATCATCTGTAAGTAACAAAGTAAAATAACCCACCCCATTTTCTCCGCACTTCAGTTTTATTCAGTTCCCACTCACCAACAAGCTTTTCACAAGGTCACAGGATGGTATAACTCGCTTAGAGGAAAGCGCTATCTGCTCACACACACACACACACACACACACACGCGCGCGATCTCAAGTGCCACAAATAACTAGTGTCGTTGTGATTGACGGGGACAGAGGGTATGCCATCCCAACAGTTTAATAATGTAATTGACCTTAAATATGACTGAATAATCCATTTTTAATACTGTGTAGTTTGTATAATATGATTAGATGGACACAGTGTGCACCCCTATACGGTCTGATGAACAGAGCTGATTTGTAAAAACTAATTTTAGAAGCAGGCTTTAATCAAGGTGTCACTCTTCATCCACCATGAACGCCCGACGTCACACCCTGCGAGTTCTTTTTTCCATAAGAATCACAGCTGCAGTGTACATGGCAGCATTTGGATTATCACCTGAATGTTGTGCGCATCATTACACTCCTGCTCACATGGAATAAAGGTGACCCGTTATACCCCTTTTCCACATGTTTACACAGTTCCCTGAGGTCTTAATGAAATGTCTGGCACATGCTTTAGTTAAAATGCCACAAGTATAAAGCACAACAGCTCCCTTCTTGCCCTGTCTAAACAGCCCTGTTCAAAACGGCGGAGTTGAATGCCTGTTCCTTTAACTGAAATCGACCCACTGCTCACCCCACCCCCATCTTCTCTTAGCCAATCAGGTAGCACTTTCCTCATGAATATTAATTCACAAAGGCAGTTCTCAACCCGTGAGAGGAGATACGTATTTTTTCTGGAATAGGCTGAACATAAGAAACTGACTGGATTGCCTTAATTCAGAGTTTGTGCATTGGTAGGCACTCCACGTACTCAAATATATGCACAAGCACTGAAAATGTGAGTTTTTCATATGTTGCCTTTAAACGGAAAACCCCCCCAGCAAACATTTTTTCGTGTGGATGGGAATTTTTTGATTTCCTTGATCAGAAATGAAATACATTTTTTCATTTAGTAGCAAAGTAAAAAAAAAATAAATAAATTTTCGTAAGTTTTTTTTTTTTTTTCTACAGGTAGACGGAATACATATACACCAAACAAAAAACAACCCATAGACCTTCAGTTTATGCAGAGAAATGATGCATAATGATGTATTTTTAAGGCACTCGCTGATGTGTGTTCAATCTGTTTGACTTCCAGGAGCAGGAGCTGTATCAGAAAGAGGGACTGGGAGTGAATGAGGTGAAATACGTTGACAATCAAGATTGTATAGGTGTGTATCTTTGGAACGCGCATGCATGCACACCAGTATTTGGGTAATGAAATAAAGATCAGTTCAGAGGGGTAGGGATATATATAATTATTTTTATTTATTTATTTATTTATTTATTTTTGTCTTGGTACTCACTGGGGCCCCTCCATCCCAGTCAGGCATCAATTCACTGTCAGCATCTAGTATTTATTTATTTATTTATTTATTTATTTTTTAAATCAAACACTGCCTTCATCCTCCTGCTTTTCTGAGTCTGTCCTCTACTATCCATCGTCCTGTAGTGTCTGTTCCGAAATTCATTTTCTCTTACTATTGTCCTTAGTTATGTGGAGAAAATGCTAGCACACTGATTGATCCAGAAAGTTATGGATTCAACTCATGTGCTTTGTATCCTAGTGTGTTATCCTTCAAGAGATTTATCACTTGTCTGTTTTGAATAATGGCCACGTACTTGGACTGAGTGGGCTGTTTTACGGATGTGTAATTTGAAAAAGCAAGCTGTCTATTGACATACGAGGTGCTTGGTGCTTTTGTCACATAAGGAGAAACTTGCGTGGTTTGATTCCAATTAGTGCATGTTTTGTTTTTGTTTTTTTTTAAATCAGGTTGTCACTGCTTCTTCTTTCCTTCAGGTTGTCTATTTAAGATTCTTGCAATATTGCAAGAACTAGTGTTTGAATTAATTGAAATAAGGTTAAGGTTACACAGCACAATTGTAGCTAAATGCACAAAAAAAAAATCCTGGAATTTGAAGTATTTTTCTAATATTAATATTCACCAGACAGCATGTTCAACCCGGAACTTCCCTGTTTGTGAGGTTTCCAAGTAAAACTGTAAAATGTTAAGGATTTATTCACAGTGATAAATGCACTTACCAGCTCTGTCTGTTTAAACTTTCTGCTGTTGTCATGATTATTGTCATGAGCTTTGTCTCAAATCAAAAACTCTGGCCTTACTTTTAAAAGTATTAGCTAATCTAGAAAATCCTGAACACTGGTACATAAAAACAGATTTCTGTAGGTTTGAAAGTGATATGAAGGGTTAAAAAAAACCCACTAACTAATAGGAAAATTGGTTAATATTAGTACATAATAATAATCTAGATTAGGACACAAGTATGCGATTTGAGGTGTTTTAGTGGAGGTCGATGGATGGGAATGGTATGGTCAGGATGGTTGAGAAGGCTACAGTAACATGCATCCTATTCATTTAAACATGTCTGAATATTAGCTCAAAAAATACAATTTTGATATTACTAATAATGTATCAATTTGTAAAATAAGTAAAGGAAACTGAAGGGACTGAGTTTCTCTCATGACCCTATTGAAATCAAGTGACCCCATGTGGGTAGTTTAGGACCTGCTGATCTAGATGTCAGGTATTTGAATATTTTTGCCATTATGCACACGTTGTTATTTGTGTGTTTTTCAGACCTGGTAGAGTCAAAACTCGTGGGCATCTTGGACATTTTGGATGAAGAAAACCGTCTACCTCAGCCAAGCGATCAGCACTTTACTGAAACCGTCCACAGCAAGCACAAAAATCACTTCCGCTTAAGTGTGAGTGTGTGTTTGTTGAACACACATGCACATTATACACAGGAACCGGAACTAAATAATCTTGGCTTGAATTTTTTTTAAGGACAGGGAGCTGGAAATATCATGTATGAATGTAGAAGAAGAAGCAGCCTCTATTTTTGTCTCATGCACACTCAAGCACAGTGAAATTCCTCCTCTGCACACACCCACACCCAGAGCAGTGGTCAGCTATGTTAAAGCAGTTGGAGGTTAGGTGCCTGACTCAAGAGCACTTTAGCCATGATGCAGAAAGTGCTGTTCATTCACTCAACTCCCCTCACATCTTTCTTGCCGGGAATTGAACTATCGACCCTTTGGGCCCAAGACTGCTTCTCTAACCTTCAGATCATAGCTGCCCTGCATAACTGTGCCTGTGAATGAACATGCAGTGATTTTAAATGCTAACCTGCTGTCTGAATTCATAGGTTCCCAGGAAGTCGAAGCTTACAGTGCACAGGAACGTGAGGGATGATGAAGGGTTCATCATCAGACATTTTGCAGGAGCTGTGTGTTACGAGACGGTATGCATGCACTCGCGCACTCATGCCACATCATGCTTTTTATATCATCCGTTTATAGTTACATTTAATGTTGCGGATCAAATTTCTGTTCTCGTTTACATTTTAGCAGTTATAAACTCTATTTCTCTCTACGTCTTTTTAGAAATTTTCATGCTACTAAGTACCGTAACTGTCTTTTTACAAAGCACTCACACTGAAGGCTCTTTCCAAAAAAAAAGTGTTAAATATCCCCTCACAGAAAACTTCACAATATCAATAATTATAGTTTTGTGGCCGAGATTATTTGGATCATATATCATGTCTGCCAAATCTCTGTGAATTCCTGCTTATTAATGAGTGAATTAATATATTATAAATGTGATTTGCCTTGCGAAACTGTTGGTACATTAAAATTACTCAACACCTACTGACCAATCAGATCTGAGAATTGAAGCGCTCTGAGATATATATATATATATATATATATATATATATATATATATATATATATATATATCCCGGTATGCGGTATCACATCCTTAAGTTGGAGGATTTTGCTTTCACATTCCTTTAGCAGTCTAGTAACCTTTCATATTTTTTTATACTAGATATGTATATATCGTGCGACAATAAATCGCAATACAAATTTATGATCATTCAAATCAATTAAATAAAAAAATTAATTGCGATCGTTATCAGGCTGTGTAATTGCTTAGTTTTTCCTGGCAGTAATTGCTTTGTTTAGACAGCAAAATACACTCACCGGCCACTTTATTAGGAACTTGTTCCTGATTCTAAGATTCCTGTTCTTGGCTGCAGGAGTGGAACTCAATGTGCTCTTCTGCTGTTGCATGCTGAGATGCTTTTCTGCTCACCACAGTCGTAAAGAGTTACTATGAGTTACTATATCCTTCCTGGCAGCTCAAACCAATCCGGCCATTTTCCTCTGACCTCTCATTAGCAAGGCGTTTATTTCTACCCACAGAACTGTCGCTGACTCACTTGATGTTTTTTGTTTTTCGCACCATTCTGTGTAAACTCTAAAGGTGTGTGTGTGTGTGTGTGTGAGAAAACCCCAGGAGATCAGCAGTTTCTGAAATACTCAAACCAGTCCATCTGGCACCAACACCCATTCCACAGTGAAAGTCACAAAAATCACAATTTTTTCCGTTCTGATGTTTGAAGTGATCGTTAACTGAAGCTCTTGATTTGTATCTGCATGATTTTATGCATTATGCTGCTATCAAGGGATTGGCTGATTAGATAACTGCATAAAACAGCAGGTGTATGGGTGTTCCTAATAAAGTGGCTGGTGAGTGTATAATGGCAAAATAATGTTAAATGGTGGGAATGCACATGTCTTCATTCTAGGTGGAAGCAACACAGCTCTAATGCCACAAAAACACACAACACGTAGCTAAAATGGGAGAAACACGGCCAAACCAAAACCTCCCTCATAGGGAGAGGCGCTATCTGAAGACCTGAGATTGAGTGGCCCTCACTGTTGCAGGTGCCCATGATTGAATAACTTGGAGGAGGAAACTGTTTATATCATGCAACATCAAACCTGCTCACCAGCAGTGGAAATTGACGTTAAATGGATAGCGAGAGAGAGACAAAGAATAGGAAAATAAATGTTGCTTCTTTTTTTTCCTTTGTTAATAAAATTTTCTTAATTAAAAATATTTTTTGAAAAAATTAAGCGTGAACCCAGCATTATGAATCAAATCAAATCATGAATTGGGTGACTCATTACATGCCTATTTTCTGCTGTATATTTCCTCAATATGTACGTACTTCTCTCTAGGGCTTCGTCTGATCTCAACTGCTTTTTAAACTAATGTGGAAAACCACTGAATGTAATGTTGTGTTGGGAGTTCAAATAAATCGATTTGATTTTTTTTTCACCTGCTTTCTAGTGACAGTTTATTTCTTCTTGTCTCAGAGCATGTTTGTGGAGAAGAACAACGACGCCCTGCACATGTCCTTGGGGAGTCTCATTAGCGAGTCAAAGGATCGGTTTATACGCGAGCTCTTTGAGAACTCCAACAGTTCCAAAGACATCAAGCAGAAAGCAGGAAAGCTCAGCTTCATCAGCGTGGGCAACAAATTCAAGGTTAGCTTAAAAAAAAAAAATTCATACATGTGGTGCTTTTGTTTATTTACATGCAAGATTATGTACTATATATTGAGGGAAGATTGTCATAATTAATATAGCGCTACTGGAGTTTTACAGAATTTTATAGAGTACATAGAATATTAAAACCAATGCCATAGATATTTCATCAGTTTCAGTTATGTAATCTTGAATCGAGTACGCAGTAAAAAAAAAAAATCTGTTGTACTATGGAATTATGTACTCATGAGTATATCAGTAATGGGACACCTCAGAGACAGTACCAAGTTCAGAATAGTCAACTAACCCAAAATACCAGAACAGAACTGGAATCTCATGGGATACAGCAAGAAATATCACATGAATGGGAGGATTTTACCTTCATACAAGAGGTCAGCTATGAAGCTGGCAGGGACAAAAACCACATTCGTTAACATGAATATAGTAGGTATAACTGCACTATGCTGGAAAGTCTGCACACTCCTTTCACCTTCTCCACGTTTTATTACATTACAGACTTATTCTACAATAGACTTAGTTCGTTTTTTTGTCACAAAATTCTACGCAAAATAGCCCATAATGACAACATGAAAGCAAGTTTTTAGAAAATATGTAATTTTATTTTACTGACAAAAATAGGTCATTTAGGGGTTACATATCTATACACACCCTTAGCCTAATACTTGGTTGATGCAGCTTTGGCAGCAATTACAGCTTCAAGGTGTCTTGGGAAAGAAGCTACGAGCTTGGCACACTTGTTTCTGGACATTTTTGCCCATTCCTCTTGGCATATCCTTGCAAGCTTCCTCAGGTTGGATGGGGAGCATCGGTACACAGCCATTTTCAGCTTCTTCCACCAGTGATCAATTGGATTCAGGTCTGGGCTCTGGCTGGGCCACTCAAGGACATTCACAGACTTTCTCCGAAGCCACTCCTTTGTTCTCTTGGCTGTGTGCTTTGGGTCATTATCATGTTGGAAGGTAAGCCTTCGCCCCAGTCTGAGGTCCAGAGCACTCTGGAGCAGGTTTTCCTCAAGATCTTGGTGTACTTAGTGGCATTCATCTTTCCCTCTATCAGGACTATTTGCCCTGTTTCCGCTGCTGAAAAACATCCCCACATCATGATGCTGCCACCGCCATGCTTTACTGTAGGGATGGCATTAGCCAGGTGATGAGCAGTGCTTGGTTTCCTCCAGACGTGACGCTTGGTATTTAGGCCAAAAAGTTCTATTTTGGTTTCATCAGACCAGAGAATCTTGTTTCTCATGGTTTGAGAGTCCTCTGGGTGCCTTTTGGCAAACTCCAAGCAGGCAGTCATGTGCCTTTTACTAAGGAGTGGCTTCCGTCTGGCCACTCTACCATAAAGGCCTGATTTGTGGAGTGCTGCCTGGATGGTTGATCTTCTGAAAGGTTCTCCCATCTCCACACGGATACGCTGGACCTCTGTCAGAGTGACCCTCGGGTTCCTGCTCACCTCCCTGGCCAAGGCATGTCTTCTCTGATCGCTCAGTTTAGCCGGACGGCTAGGTCTAGGAAGATTCTTGGTGGTTCCAAACTTCTTCGATTTATTAATGATGGTGGCCACTGTGCTCTTTGGGACATGTAAAGCTGCAGCAATTTTTATGTACCCTTCTCCAGATCTACGCCTTGACACAATCCTGTTTCTGAGGTTTGCAGATAATTCCTTTGACCCCATGGCTTGGAGTTTGCTCTGACATGCACTGTCAACTGTGGGACTTTATATATGTAGGCAGGTGTTGGCAATCCCCAATCATGTCCAATCAACTGAATTTACCACAGGTGGACTCCAATTATAGAAACATCTCAAGCAGTATCAGTGGAAACAAAATGCACCTCGGCTCACTTTTGGGTGTCATATCAAAGGGTGTGCACACTTGTGTACATATGATATTTTACATTTTGAGTTTTAATAAATTGGCACAAATGTCTAAAAACCTCCTTTTGACTTTATTATGGGCTATTTTGTGACAAAAAATGATCTCAATCTATTGTAGAATAAGTCTGTAATGTAATAAAACATGGAGAAGGTGAAAGGGGTGTGCAGACTTTCTGGCTTGACTGTACATGTGGAATCTGAGTGCTTAGTGGAAGTTGATATTTACTGTGTGTGGTGGTGGGAGGTTCTCTGCCCTTTTTTCCCTTTTATCCATTCTCCTGTCTTCTCTTCTTTCTCCCACTCTCTAAGTTTTTCCATTCCATGCTTCTCTTGGGACATATGACAAGGTGGCTAGAGAGAAATGATGAACAAAAGGATGAATGTGACCGAGAGAGACACAGAGGCAGAGACTGCTAGGGGCTTCAAAACCGAGATGGATACAGTGTTCCAGTAAAAAAAAAAAAAATTGTTTGGCTTTTAAAGCCAGGTGAAATGGTGAAACTTTGCAGTTACTAATTTAAAGAAGTGCAGCACAGGTTATTATTTATAAATTTGACAGGTCTAACTTATTCCTATTTAGACCTGAAGGTAAACTGTCTTCACTTTCCTTTTGCCGTTTTAATAAGGGTAACATTTCCTGCACGGTCCTAGATATGACCAAACAGTTTGGTTGCTTGTGTGCTTCCTGGTTGCTTTGTTGAACTTTGGAGTTCATGGACACTTCTTGTGTTTTATGACACACAGTCCTGTGATGTAATTAAGACCATTTTCAGCCTTTTTGATGTCAAAAAGACTCCAATTATCCCCTTCCCTTCCATCCAGCCATCCAACCCCTTCTCTTCCTTCATCATCAAATCAGGTTCAGCTTAAATGTGTCTGTGTAACATCAGTCAGAAGACTATTTAATTTATTGCTCCAAACAGATTGGCTTATTTGACCTAGTGCTTTTTAAAATATTACTCCTGCAATGCTATAGATTTAAAAAATCAGACCATTTATGGAACACCAACAAAGATGATGGATTGGCACTGATCTACAGTGGTGCTTGAAAGTTTGTAAACCTGTTGGAATTTTCTATATTTCTGCACAAATATGACCTAAAACATCAGACTTTCATGCAAGTCCTAAAAATAGATAAAGAGAACCCAGTTAAACAAATGAGACAAAAATATTATACTTGGTCATTTATTTATTGAGGAAAATGATCCAATATTACATATCTGTGAGTGGCAAAAATATGTGAACCTCTAGGATTAGCAGTTAATTTGAAGGTGAAATTAGAGTCGGGTGTTTTCAATCAATGGGATGACGATCAGGTGTGAGTGGGCACCCTGTTTTATTTAAAGAACAGGGATCTATCAAAGTCTGATCTTCATAACACGTTTGTGGAAGTGTATCATGGCATGCATGCTATTCTGGAATGGCTTGCATGCTATTAGTCAGACAGAACTGAAAAAGCCTTTCGGATGAGAGGTGAAATGTCTTCAAGAATCTTCAAGCAAGTCCAGTTGCTCTCTTTTACCACCCACAGTTTGCTATGACCTGGATGACTGAGAATCTTTACAGACATTAATAGTTCTAGTTTTTGCCTGCTCGTGAAACAGCAGTACTTGAAAAACAATAGATATTTTTATGACTTTTCAGCCAAGAGAGAGGGAGAGAGAACAAATCTGCTGTCTACCCTCTTCCACATACATGAGTCATCCATGATTGGTTGTCAGTGTTCTAGTGATTCACCGTGGGATTAGGGTTTATCCATCCCTCCCACCCAGAAAGCTTGGTTAATTTTTTTTTTCTTCAAAAGTATCGTGTGTTGGAGTTGATACTTTGTTGTCTCATATTTAAGCTGCCTTCAAAACAGAAGGGTGTCTCATAAGGTAGGACTTTCAAAGGTATCATCTAAGGATATTTGTTTCGAACAACCTTTTAGGATAGCAGTTATAGTCACGTGACGTCAGTACGCCATGTAGCTAAACCAAAGAGTTAGCTAGTTGCGTAACGGATGTCTCACAAACCATATCATATCAAATTTCTTTGATTACAGTCACAGGGTTATAAGATGGTAGTACAGTGTTTTTCTTTGTAACTTTTCAAAAATATAAACTAAAAAAAAAAAAAAAGCCCCAAACCTTGTATTTGTATACAAAATCACATTTCTGTGAAGTTTAGTTCACCATTCTTTTTTTTTCTGTTGCCTGAGGGAGCTGCTGCACAGATTTATGGGTAATAGGCAGCACTGGGGATACATCAATGATGACTTCAACTGGGGGCAATTTGAAGCCATCAAAGACAGGAAGTGAAAGATAAGTTTTGAATGGTGCCTCGTCTTGTTGGACATCTGCCTGAGGCAGTGGTTTACCCATATTGAATGCACCCTTTCATCTTTTTAGGTCAAAGTTTTTTGTCCATTTTTTTTTTCTTTTTTGGAAGGGCCAATTGGGTTGATCATTTATCGTCAAATTATTTCACTGGCATCCCTAATGAATCTATTTAACTGATGTTAAATACTGTATATACTTGTCTGTTTTCTAAATTTGAGTTACACCAATACTGTAGATTTTAATTCATATTAATGAACTCAAAATGTGCTGCTTTTACATTTGTAGAAAACAAGGTAGCCCATGTGAATTTATTGAATACCGTGTGTGAGAGAGAAAAGGGGGGGCAGGGCGTCCAGGCAGTGTTGGTTCATGTCAGAGAGTTCGATGCATGTGTGCAAGCCATTCCAGATTTGCATGTATATTGGTTCATCTCCCATTTTATTGGATGTATAATATACTCTAGTGTTAAATTGCGGAGCTCCTATTCAAAATCTCTGAATATAATGCAGTCAGAGTAAATGTCAGTGTAATATTGAGTACAATTGTTGCGTCTCCCAAGCCTATTCTTAAGTCTTTTTATTTTTATCATTCATGCAACGGAATTAATTTTTCTCAAAGTGCAGAAAGACAGGCTCAGCAGAGTGTTTCCTTGAATTCGTAAAATATTAAGGCAGGCCCAACCCCAAACCCCTTTCCTGTTATCAAATTCTGATACCAAAGTGCAGACTTGAAGGAGTATTGCAGGGGTTAGGGAGTGGGACTTTATTAGATCAAAAGATTGAAGTCGTGACACATTATCCAGATCAGCGAGGATCTCTTTGTCCTGCTGCTCACAATGGACAGTTCCTGTCTCGCAGTTAGATGGTGAAGAAAAAAATGGAGAAAAAGAATGAAGACTAAAAAGAGAGAGAGATTCTGTGATTCTGTCCTGTGTCTTTTGTTTGTTTGGTTCCCCCCCCCCATGTACAGTGAAATGCATATGATTGTAGTCTCCTTGGATGCAGTATCTGTGGAGATGGTGGAATAAAAGCAGTAATCTGTCAGGTATCCACAGAGGTGGACAGTAACAAAGTACATTTACTTGAGTACTGTACTTAAGTACACTTTTTTGAGTATCTGTACTTTTACTTGAATATTTTTTTTTTTTTTGGAATCTTATGACTAACTTCACTACATTTGAAAGGCAAATATACTTTTTACTCCACTACATTTCTATCAAGGTCCTCGTTACTATGAAGCAGCTTTGAAAGTGAATGTTTTTCTTTTCTAAAATATTATTTCCCCCCAGGTGACACTGAGACAGACTATCAGTAATCACTAGGGTCACGTCACGCCCTTAGACTGTATAAAATCAAGTTCAATGATTTCTCAGTAGCATTATTTGAACACAATCAGTTGATGGCAGAATGGAAGGAGACGGTTCTTCTGGAGAATGCATGCACCCATGGCTTTACCTAGAACCCATGTTTCAGTTTTCTGAAAGGATTAAAGATTCATTTCATTTTAAATGTTTGCTTTGTTTGCCGAAAACGAACCACATCACAGCTTATGAAAACTCGCTGTCCAACCTGCGGAAGCTGAGGTATATAAATGTTTTATTCCAAGAGAAAGCTTGCAACGAAGTTGTCTGTGCTTTTAGAGCTAGTGATGACGTTACAATTCCTATGCAGTCTGGTTTGTCAAATGACTTTCTATGGATTTTCCCGCCAAGTTGCTGTAGCCTTGTCCACGACTAACGTTTACACATAGCTAGTTAACTTGGACACTGTTAGTTAGCATGTAAAAACGGAGTTGTGCTAACATGAATAATGTTAACTTATCTGAAGTGCTTTCAGAAATGTTTTAGCATAATCTTGCCAAGTAAACAGAATGTAGAATTTTCTCTTTCTAGTAGTGTTAGCTACCCAGTATGATTGAGTTTGAAAAGAGTTTGCTAGCATGTCAGGTGGAGTTTCACTGGCTAGCTAGCTTAACGTTAAACCACCATTTATGGCACAGCATGTGTTCATTTTGTGAATTCACATTTCTGTCTTTGGTAACGGCATTAGGTTTGGTAAGCGTTGTGGCAATAATACAATGATGCGTTGACAGAAAATGTACTTTTAATACTTAAGTATTTTTAAAAGCAAGTACTTCAGTACTGTACAACTTTCACTTGTATTGGAGTAACATTTTGACTAGTGGGATCTGTACTTTGACTTAAGTAATGAAGTTGGGTGCTTTGTCCACCTCTGGGTGTCTGTCAGTGCTCTGGTCACATGCTCTGTGCATCTCTAGGCCATCGCTAGGCCTCCTGCATGTTGTTAAACAGACGTACAGAAAAGCTTTCTTTTTCTTTCTTTTGCACTTTCTTTCTTTTGTTCTTTCTTTCTCTTTTGTGCTTTCTTTCTTTTGCTCTTCCATCCATCCATCCATCCATCCATCCATCCATCCATCCATCCATCCATCCATCCATCCATCCATCCATCCATCCATCCATCCATCCATCCATCCATCCATCCATCCATCCATCCATCCATCCATCCATCCATCCATCCATCCATCTTTCTGTTACCTTTGTGTGTGTATATATTTTTTGGCTTGAAGCATCAAGACTCTGTGAACCCTTGACATGTTCCTGCTGGAGGAGTAAAATACCCAAGGCTTTTAGAAGCGAAAACACGCAAAGCAAGTTGGCGAATGTAATGGATGTTTGACTCATTGTCACTAATTCCGTTCTCCATCTTTGATCCGAACAGACCCAGCTGAACATCCTGCTAGACAAGCTCCGCAGCACGGTAATTATCAAATCAAGAACACTCCAGTTACACTCAAACGAGCATAAACCTATTAGCATGATCTGTTATTAAGGTCCACCATCTGTGAGCCTTCTGCTGTGGTTACATTTCTAATAGATCTGACCTATTGTAAGTGGTCTCAGAGGAGGCTGATAGAATTTTTGGTTTTAATTTTAGTTTCATTTATGACTTATGATTTCAGGGCTCTGGTTTTATCCGCTGTGTGAAGCCCAACTTGAAGATGGTGAGCCACCGATTTGAAGGCTCGCAGATCTTGTCGCAGCTCCAGTGTTCAGGTTAGTGCTTCTGCATATTTCACACGCTAGTGTAAACCATTTTTGCCTGCATTTTGCAGCTGATCTTTAGAGAAACTAGAATACTTTTTACAATCCAATACAAGCAGTTCAGAAGCTATGAAACAGACCGAAGCTAGTATGAAGACAGTGTGGTCATGGAGAATATATCACATATGGAAATGAAACTTAGCTATATGGTGTACGATATATGGTCAAAAGTATTTGGACAAATGTTGGTTCACAATGTGCTTATTGAACGTTCCTATTCCAGATTTATTCCCCTTTTTGCTCTTACAGTAACCTGCATTCTTCTGGAAAGACTTTCCACTGGAGCATGATTGAGTATGGCTGTGGAGATTTGTGCTCATTCAGCCCCAAGAGCATTAAGCTGCTTTTACATGGGCATTTGCACTGGAACGAGTTGTTCCTGGAACAAGCTGCTCTGGCGCAACTGCCCTTCTAAACATGATTTGTTCTGGGACAATTTGACACCAGTGGGCACAACTTGTTCCGGTACATCATATTCCGGGTGCAACTTGTTCCTGCTTACTATCTAAACACAATCGGTGGCAAGTAGGAGGGCTTACACTTGTGCGGTAGCATTCATTCGGGTCATTTATCATCTGGACAAGATCCCGTCACGACAAATTCAATGGTCCATTCTTCTGTAGTGCTTTTCCTTGTCAAAGTTCTCCGCCTTTAAATGATGGAGTCAAGTGATTTCCCAAGCCAATTACAGTGATAACTGGACTAAAGAATTTGCTCTTACCCTCATCCAGTTGTGGGGAGATGCAGATACCTAGTTGGATTTGGAGAAATTGGGCCGCAATGAGCCAATTTACCGCTGAATCACCAAACATTTAAACAGAAACAAGCAGCGAGAGGACAATAAAGCAAGTTAAAAACAAATTTCTGATCACTGATTTGTGCATGCACACTTATGTTTACCTGTCTAACCTCGGGTTTGCCATTGCTGAGGAGTGAGCGTGTAAATACAAAGGAAGGTGGGCTCAACTTGTTCCAGGTACTACTTGTTCCCGCTCCCTCTGTAAAAACAGCTTTAGTGATGTTGGGTGAGGAAGGCCTGGGATGCAGTCGGCTTTCCAAAACGGCCCAAAGATGTTCAGTAGGGTTGAGGTCAGGGTTCTGTACAGGACACTTCAAGAAGTTCTTCTTCAACCCTGGCAAGTGCTTTGTTAATGAAGCTTGCTTTGTTCACAGGGGCATTGTCATGCTGGAACATGTTTGGGCCTCTTATGGCCCTTTTCCACTACCCTTTTTCAGCTCACTTCAGCCCGACACGGCTCGCGTTTCGACTACCAAAAAACAGCACGACTCGGCTCGCTTCAGCTCTGCTTAGCCCCTAAAACTCGCACCGTTTTGGAGTGGGGCTGAAGCGAGCCAAAGCGAGCCGAGTGAGGCTGGGGGCGTGAGCAGACACTCCCCTGTGCACTGATTGGTGAGGAGGAGTGTCCTCACATGCCCACACACGCCCCGCGAGCACGCTGGGATCTGTAAACACCGTAAACCCGGAAGAAGAAGAATTACGAATTACGAGAATTTCTGAAGCCTTATGCGCCTCGCCTCATCTATACGCTCTTGCTAGTATCTGTTGGCGTTGTCGGTGACAACAAGCCACAGCACCAAGACCAGCAACACTAACGACTCCATGTCCTCCATGTTTATTGTTTACTATCCGGGTCGTGAGACTACGGCTTAAAAGCTCACTGATGTCACTGTTTGCGCTGCTTAACGACATCACGTGACGTCCACCCACTTTCGCTAACTCCACCCAATGTGTCCACCCACTTCCAGCCAGCACGGTTCAGCGCGGTTGTAGTCGAAATGCAACTCCAACAGCCCCGCTCAGCTCGACTCAGCACGGCACGGCTCAGCCGCGTTTGTAGTGGAAAAGCGGCATTAGTTCCTACAAAGTGAAATTGTAATGCTATAGTCTGTCACAAGGACCTCCTTTCCAGTTGCGTGCTTTAAAGGGGAACTGAAGTCATTTTTAAATTTGCTTTATTTCTTAACATGTTATTCAATTACGTTTTTGGTTTTAGTAACCTTATATTGTGACTCTTACTGGCAACTAATTGCAATTAAATATTAAACTTATCGACCTATTTGGTTTTTATCCATGTTGAATTTAGTTCGTTTGGTCCATGGCAGGCGTCACTTATCTGCGCGATCTTCACGAGACTTGTAAGAGACTTCGAAACGTGAAGTGTCAGCCAGGTGTCAGTGCCGCCATTTTGAAAACTCTTTTCCAAATTAAATATTGCACAAAAACGAGTTTAAATGATGATTACTGCCTACTTTTTTTTTTAAACTTTCCTGATTTGTTATTAAAACAAGCAAAACTTCTGACTTGATTACATCAGCATTCGAAAGACGGCGCGCGCGTCTTTTGACAACGTTGGCAGATGTAGGTCATTTTCCCCCGTGTCTGAAATCACTCCTACTCAGTATATAGGGCACTTTATAGCGGGGACGCCTTTATGTAGTGCTGTCCGAAACGATAGTGAGGATTATTACATCCTATATAGTGCACTCAAAGTATCCCACAGTGCATCACAAAAAGTAGTGTACAACGATGGTCACTAACCAAAGCAATATACCCCATCATGCATTGTGGTCGCGCTGAAAAATCAAATTAAAAGTCTCAAATTTGATTTAATAAAAGGCAGCGGCAAAGAAAAAAGTATTCAGCCTTGATTTAAAAAAGAACTGAAAGATGCAGGTACTTTGTATTGATTAATGTGGGAAATACATTTGTGATATGTATTTATCACAAAATTACATGTATGTGTTTATTTTGAAAACCCACCAGCCGACTGATCTGGCATGTTTTAATTGTGTGACAGTAATGACGTGAATACCAGTGCGATGGAGTAGTGTCTGAAAGCGGTCTTTTCATTTTACCAATGAGCTCATTATTTTGTCCTCTATATAGTAATTCTTTATATAGGGAGTCGTGAACAAGTGAGCGATTTTGGACACAGGGTTTGATTTCCGCTGTACGTTTTACTTCCATCCTACGATGTCTCGCACAGGTCTCAATGAATCTTGAATCTTGTAAAAAAAAATAATAATAAATTAGGGCTGTCGAAGTTAACGCGATAATAACACGTTAACGCGATCTCAATTTATCGTGATTTTAAAAAATAGTGCCGTTAACGCAAATTCTAATTTGGCCCTGCGAGTCACCCGTAGTTCCTGTTGAGGCTTGTCGCGCACTGCTTCAATAAGAGTAAGTGTGAGTGATGGAGAAAGGTCTGTTAAACGGGAAGTTTCATTTCAAAAGTAGAGTGTGATTGAGCATAGACATATAAACATAGACACCGCCTTCTGCGTAGAATCGTACGTCATCCCTGTCCCAACAGGTTTACCGTCCAAACGAGATCACATGGGATTACCTTTCACAGGTGAGACTGGAAAAATACTTTTCATTGTATTTGGTCATTATAACGTAATATTACGAACAGATTTTCCTGACTTTGTGGCTAATATGAAGTCTCGCGCATAATAGCCGCTCGGTGAAACCTGTCTCCAAACAACGAAGTATTTCCTTCGTAACTACGCTGATAACACTTTGTGTTTTTGTCAAACATTGGAGCTTTGTATTCATTCTGAAGGTTTGTTATTAATATTGAATAAAAAGTAACTGGGATACATCATTGTTAATTATCATTCAAATTTTAGGTAAATTATTTTAATTTGCATCTTATACGGATTTTATAAGGGAAATACGGATTTTGGAGGTTGGTTATACAGGTTTGATTGACCAAAGGTTGACATGTATGTTTATAACCATCACCATTAAAAGTTATGTGTTGTTTTGATGCCTGTTTGTTTCCCAAATATATGTGTGTGTGTGTGTGTGTGTGTGTGTGTGTGTGTTAATGGGTGAATAAAAGGCATCGAATTAAATATTATTGTAGAAAGGGGCTTTATGAAGTTCAGTCCATTTACTTGCATTGGTTTACGGGGAAGATTTGCCACATCCAATATGGCGGACACTCTGACGTATCCCAGCAATGGGGCCACCAGCTCAATGCGGCGTCTATGTTTATAATATGTCTATGGTGATTTGAGTTGGTTTTGGTATGCACTTATACTTTTGCAAAGTGAGATTTCAGTATGCTGTAGCACTGTGATATGACACTAAATGTCTTTATTGAAGTCCAACTGCAATTTATTTTTGTTTGCACAGTACTGTGAAGTCCTATAGGCTGTGACTGAATACAACTCCAGCACAATTGAAGTTTTATTTCATTTTTATTTTCTTTTGTCACACATGTCTGAACTGAGACACAGTAGTATGTGACTACATGTTTTATATTTGAGACTACAGCTCCCTAATCGATCACAAAATCCAATTTTGTGTTTTGTATGTTCAGTACTGCCTAGTATGTGAGTGAATAAACTCCCTTACCATTTTCTCTTGTCCCAGCAGTTTTTAACAAGTACTTTTAGCATAAAATGTGTTCACCATTTTAATTGTAACATTTCACTTTAAAAGCCTTATTCATTTACATAGATTTAAAAAAATGCGATTAATCGCGATTAACTATATGAAATTCTGATTAATCGCGATTAATTTTTTTTTAATCGTTTGACAGCCCTAAAATAAATAAATAAAAAAGACATCTTTAGCATCAAAGTTGGTATGCTGGTCTAAAGCATTATTATCTGCACAATAGCCCTCATTCTGTGCACGGAAATTTCTGTAAGCCCAGAAGCTAGTTTTTAATTTTCAGTTTTCTCACGGAGGTCCTGTATGATATAAATGCATAGATGGTGCGTGTTGATATTGATTCAATTTAAAATTCCATTTAAATGAGCTCTGTTAACATCCTGACTGATGCTTCAACATATCTGTTGAAGCATCAGTCAGGTATTCATCTGTTGTGAGATGATTTTAAAATGTTCAAAAGCTTCTTTTATCATTTTGGGAGATATAATTTGCAGCTTGAGGCAGCCAGAAAGCACATTTCAGATTCGGGCGCATATCTACCAAATATTGTCAACATAAGAGTGTGAACTGGGAACCTTTTTTTTTTTACCTCACATTGCAAGTGTAACTGTGTGCTAGTCCTTGGGAGCTCTTGGTAGATTAGTAGGTCTGCTTTGAGGCATTGTTGGAACATGATGAGTCTTGAGGCTCTGATGGATGTGTCCGAGAGCTTGAAAAACTCAATAATGACAAATGGGCATGTTCCGATACATCATGTGATGACCATATATCGCAATACAAATTGATGATCCAAATCAATGAAATAAAATTAATCATGATTATCAGGCTGCATAATCTGAGGTTTTCCTCGCTGTAATTGTGGGGTTTAGACAGCAGAGGGTATAGTAGGAACGCACATGACTTCACCGTAGGCGGAAGTAATACATCTCTAATACCGTGAAAACGTACAAAAAGCAGATCTAAAATGTGAAAGAGCTATTCTGCAATTTTTTTAAACTGCTGAAAGCTAAAGAAGAGTGCAAATCAAATCACTTTATTTGTATAGCACATTTAAAAACAATAGGAGTTGACCTAAAGTGCTTTACAGTTGATATAATTAAAATGGACAATGCAAGAATACATTTGAAGAACAAGGAGATAAATGGGTTAATAAAAAGCAAGAAGTTCAATACTATCAATACAGAAGTACAAGACAAGGATAAGAAAAAAAATGTTAGAGGAACAGAATAATAATAAAATACAGAAGTTAAATAGGCCATATAAATTATAATAAAATAAAGTTACTGTAAGATAGAATAAAAGCAAAGTGTATGGGGAGTGGACTTAATAATACCATTTAAAAACCTTAGACCCTAAAAGCAAGAGGAAAAAGGTGGGTGTTTAAATTCGATTTAAAACTATCAATGGTGGGACAGGATCTGATGTGAAATGGGAGATGGTTCCAAAATCTGGAGGCAGCAACAGAAAAGGCACAGTCACCTTTGGCTCCGAGGCGTGAATGGGCTGCAAACGTTCATAAAAATTAAGAAAAGCCCTATTCGTTATTGTTTTCATTTTTAATAAAATGAATAGTTAATAGGTTATTATATTTTACTCCAGCCTTTATAAATGTGAGTAAATAATTATTGTTGGTTATTAAGAAATGAAACATTTTATTTAACAAAAGGAATATTTAAGTTGCTAAAGAATAGGGAAATAAATGTTGCTTTTTTGTTATAAAATTCTCTTCATTTTATATAATGCATTTCCATCATTTACTGGTCTAAAATACAAAAAAAATGAAAAGGACCTGAAGCAAAAGTTTGGGCACCTGCCATGGTCAGTACTTAGTAACACCCCCTTTGGCAAGCATCACAGCTTGTAAACACTTTTTGTAGCCAGCTAATAATCTTTCAGTTCTTACTTGGGGGATATTCGTCCTTGCAAAAGGCATCCAGTTGTACAAGTTTCTTGGGCTGTCTTGCATGCACTGCTCTTTTGAGATCTATCCACAGATTTTCAATGATGTTTAGGCCAGGGGACTGTGAGGGCCATGGCAAAACCTTCAGCTTGTGCCTCTTGAGGTATTTCATTGTAGATTTTGAGGTGTGTTTTGGATCATCGTCTTATTTTAGGACCCATCCTCTTTTTAACTTCAACTCTTTTTCACAGATGGTGTGATGTTTGCTTCCAGAGTTTGCTGGTATTTATTTGAATCCATGCTTCCCTCGACCAATGAAATGTGCCCTGTGCCACTGGCTGCAACACAACACCAAAGCATGATCGATCCACACCCATGCTTCAGAGTTGGAGAGGTGTTCTTTTCCTGGAATTTGGCACCCTTTTTTCTCCAAACATACCTTTGCACATTGTGGCCAAAAAGTTCTATTTTGATTTCATCAGTCCACAGGACTTGTTTCCAAAATGCATCTGGCTTGCTTAGATGTTCATTTGCAAACTTCACACACTGAATTTTGTGGCTCAGGCACAGGAAAGATTTTCTTCTGATGACTCTCCCATGAAGGTCATATTTGTTCAGGTGTTGCTGCATAGTAGAACAGTGCACCACCACTCCAGGGTCTGCTAAATCTTTCTGAAGGTCTTTTGCAGTCAAACAAGAGTTTTTATTTGCCTTTCTAGCAATCCAACGAGCAGTTCTTTCAGAAAGTTTTCTTCATCTTCCAGACCTCACCTTGATCTCCATTGTTTCTGTCAACTGCCATTTCTTAATAACATGAAAATCTGAGGAAACAGCTACCTGAAAACACTTTGCTACGTTCTTGTAGCCTTCTTCTGTTTTGTGAGCATCAGTTATTTTATTATTCAGAATGCGAGGGAGTTGCTGAGAGGAGCCCATGGCTGTTGATTTTAGGGACAAGTTTGAGGAGTCAGAGAATTTATACAGCTTTGAAATCTGCATCATCTGACCTTTCCTAATGAAGAATTTGAACAAGCCACAGCTCAATAAGCTTATTAAGGTCTGGAACCTTGGTAAAAGTTACCTGTGAACTCAAATGTATTGGGATGCCCAAACTTTCGCATGGTGTTCCTTTTTTTTCACTCTCCAATTGTACAAAACAAAAATAATACACAAATTTTGCAGAAAACGCTGAAAAGAAATGTCTCGTCTTTTACCTTTATGCCTTTCTGCTCACTTAACTATTCACAGTAACAGACATTTTCAGCAAGGGTGCCCAAACTTTTGCATGCCTGTGTGTGTGTGTGTGTGTGTGTGTGTGTGTGTGTAGCTTGCCTGCGACCCTGTAGAACAGGATAAAGCAGCTAGAGATAATTAATCATGGACCCAATATCCTAAATTGAATTGACTCCAATTGTGAATTAGGTAAATCATTACATGCTTAATATCAGGTTCAATCTATATTTAATAAAAAAATTTTCAAGGTTTGTTTGCTTTGCACATTAGGAACTGTAGGTGCTAAAGAAGGCAACTGGACTTGCTTGAAATCCTTGAAGACGTTTCACGTCTCATCTGAAAGGCTTCTTTGGTTCAGATGAGAGGTGAAACGTCTTCAAGGATTTCAAGCAAGTCCAATTGCCTTCTTTAGCGCCTATGGTTTATGATGACCTGCGAACCTTCAGGCATATTTGCATGTTAGGGCTTACATATTTAGAATGCTAAATATAGTCTCATCCACATGAGTGATGTGTATTGAATGGAGAGCTTGATTGAATTCAGGTCACAAAGGACTTTTATTGATGAAAGTGGTCAATAAACTGGTGTGCCATTTTAGTGGTCCGCTCTATTGACGGCTGTAGTCAGGTATCGCCAACCTTTGTATTTCTGTCTTGGGCTGACCTCAGAACCCAAATAAAATCAGTCGAGTTCAGTTTTATGTACTCCATCAATTTTTCCTGATTTTAAATTTCTGTTGTAGGGATGGTGTCAGTTCTGGACTTGATGCAGGGTGGCTTCCCGTCCCGTGCTCCCTTCCACGAGCTCTACAACATGTACAAGCAGTACATGCCCCCCAAACTCACCCGCCTGGACCCCCGGCTTTTCTGCAAGGTCACATACAAGTTTTTAAATACAGCTTTACTTTCTGTGCTGGACTGTTGCAAAAAAGAAAAAAACAAGTGTATTTACTTTGGGATTAGGTTCTAAACATCTCCATCTGAGGGGCTTCTGTGGTTGGAGTGGAGCTGTTACTGGAGCAGGTGTAGCTGTTAGAGTTAAAATATTAAATTATTAAGTTGTTTCAAATATTAGTTTGGATCACAAATTAAATTTGATTACCACCCCTGACAAAATATGGACTCTACTGAGATTTTTTACTTTGGAGCAAAAATAATAATTCAGATATGACCTAAAATGATTTTTGTTTAACAGCTAAACATTCTGGCTTTGTAAAACATGCCTCAAACAAATTCAGTTAAATTGCTGTACAGTGGTGCTTGAAAGTTTGTGAACCCTTTAGAATTTTCTATATTTCTACATAAATATGACCTAAAACATCAGATTTTCACACAAGTCCTAAAAGTAGATAAAGAGAACCCAGTTAAACAAATGAGACAAAAATATTATACTTGGTCATTTATTTATTGAGGAAAATGATCCAATATTACATATCTGTGAGTGGCAAAAGTATGCAAACCTTTGCTTTCATTATCTGGTGTGACCCCCTTGTGCAGCAATAACTGCAACTAAACGTTTCCGGTAACTGTTGATCAGTCCTGCACACCGGCTTGGAGGAATTTTAGCCCATTCCTCTGTACAGAACAGCTTCAGCTCTGGGATGTTAGTGGGTTTCCTCATATGAACTGTTTGCTTCAGGTCAAGTCAAGTTTATTTGTATAGTGCTTTTAACAATAAACACTGTTGCAAAGCAGCTTTACAGAATTTGAACAACTTTAAAATATGAACTAATTTTATCCCTAATCTATCCCCAATGAGCACGCCTGTGGCGACGGTGGCAAGGAAAAACTCCCTTAGATGACATGAGGAAGGGACTCAAAAAGGCTCTCATCCCCATCTGGGCAACAACAGACATGACTATAACATTAACAGTCCTAACAAAGTCAGCTTCGTTGATGCTATAAATCCCCCCACCGATGGAAACCAGAGCGCAAAAACGTTCATGACAACTGTAGTCCCAAAGTCAGCAAGTCAACTGCAGTCCCCAGCCACAGAAGCACCACTGCAAGAGTACAGAGCGTTCTCCAGGCGCGACCCCCAACTGTCCACATGGGGCCGCCCTCCACAGGAGCGATGTGATGAGACTCCAACCAGACACAGGGCACCAGGATGGATCAGGCAGGTCTGAGGAGCAGAAGAGGTCAGCATCTCGATCCCAGGACCGGCATGGAACTCGGAGGGACATATTTGGGGGGAGAAGAGCGAGAAAACACAGGTTGTTGGGTATGCCCAATGTCAATAAGTAGGAACAGTATACATATTACACTGAGTACAAGCAGGGACTCCGGCAACTAATTATGACAGCATAACTAAAAGGGGAGAGCCAGAAGGTAACACAGGCATGAGGGAGCCCCGGGACATAAAGCAGTCAGCCACTACACCGTCAACAAATTCGACTGAGCAAGCGAGTGGGGGACTGACAGCATACATACATCCCAGTTTACCAGAACACTCTGTCTGAGGACCCTCCAGATCTATACCTTTACCTCATAAACACCATTAACAAAAGGCTTGACTAAACAGATATGTTTTCAGCCTAGACTTAAACGCTGAGACTGTGTCTGATTCCCGAACACTACTTGGAAGGCTGTTCCATAACTGTGGGGCTTTGTAAGAAAAGGCTCTTCCCCCTGATTCAGGTCCTTCCACAACATTTCAACTGGATTAAGGTCAGGACTTTGACTTGGCCATTGACATTAACTTTTATTCTTCTTTAACCATTCTTTGGTAGAACGACTTGTGTGCTTAGGGTCGTTGTCTTGCTGCATGACCCACCTTCTCTTGAGATTCAGTTCAGGGACAGATGTCCTGACATTTTCCTTCAGAATTCGCTGGTATAATTCAGAATTTGTTGTTCCATCAATGATGGCAAGCCATCCTGGCCCATATGCAGCAAAACAGGCCCAAAGCATGATACTACAACCCCGATTTCAAAAAAGTTGGGACAAAGTACAAATTGTAAATAAAAACGGAATGCAATGATGTGGAAGTTTCAAAATTCCATATTTTATTCAGAATAGAACATACTGTAGATGGCATATCAAATGTTTAAACTGAGAAGATGCATCATTTAAAGAGAAAAATTAGGTGATTTTTTTTTTTCATAACACATCTCAAAATTGGGACAAGGCCATGTTTACCACTGTGAGACATCCCCTTTTCTCTTTACAACAGTCTGGAAACGTCTGGGGACTGAGGAGACAAGTTGCTCAAGTTTAGGGATAGGAATGTTAACCCATTCTTGTCTAATGTAGGATTCTAGTTGCTCAACTGTCTTAGGTCTTTTTTGTCATATCTTCCGTTTTATGATATGCCAAATGTTTTCTATGGGTGAAAGATCTGGACTGCAGGCTAGCCAGTTCAGTCCCCGGACCCTTCTTCTACGCAGCCATGATGCTGTAATTGATGCAGTATGTGGTTTGGCATTGTCATGTTGGAAAATGCAAGGTCTTCCCTGAAAGAGACGTTGTCTGGATGGGAGCATATGTTGCTCTAGAACCTGGATATACCTTTCAGCATTGATGGTGTCTTTCCAGATGTGCAAGCTGCCCATGCCACATGCACTAATGCAACCCCATACGGTAGCATCAGAGATGCAGGCTTCTGAAGTGAGCGCTGATAACAACTTGGGTCGTCCGTCTCCTCTTTAGTCCGAATGACACAGCGTCCCTGATTTCCATAAAGAACTTCAAATTTTGATTCGTCTGACCACAGAACAGTTTTCCACTTTGCCATAGTCCATTTTAAATGAGTCTTGGCCCAGAGAAGATGTCTGCACTTCTGGATCATGTTTAGATACGGCCACTTCTTTGAACTATAGAGTTTTAGCTGACAACGGCGGATGGCACGGTGAATTGTGTTCACAGATAATGTTCTCTGGAAATATTCCTGAGCCCATTTTGTGATTTCCAATACAGAAGCATGCCTGAATGTGATGCAGTGCCGTCTAAGGGCCCGAAGATCATAGGCACCCAGTATGGTTTTCCGGCCTTGACTCTTACACACACATTCTTCCAGATTCTCTGAATCTTTTGATGATTTTATGCACTGTAGATGATTATGTTTGAACTCTTTTTGCAGTTTTACACTGTCGAACTCCTTTCTGATATTGCTCCACTATTTGTCGGTGCAGAATTAGGGGGATTGGTGATCCTCTTCCCATCTTTACTTCTGAGAGCCGCTGCCACGCCAAGATGCTCTTTTTATACCCAGTCATGTTAATGACCTATTGCCAATTGACCTAATGAGTTGTAATTTGGTCCTCCAGCTGTTCCTTTTTTGTACCTTTTAACTTTTCCAGCCTCTTACTGCCCTGTCCCAACTTTTTTGAGATGTTGCTGTCATGAAATTTCAAATGAGCCAGTATTTGGCATGAAATTTCAAAATGTCTCACTTTCGACATTTGATATGTTGTCTGTTCTATTGTGACTACAATATCAGTTTTTGTAAATTATTGCATTCCGTTTTTATTTACAATTTGTACTTTGTCCCAACTTTTTTGGAATCGGGGTTGTATTACCACCACCATGTTTCACAGATGGGATAAGGTTCTTGTGCTGGAATGCAGTGTTTTCCTTTCTTCAAACAGAACGCTTCTCATTTAAACCAAAAAGTTCTGTTTTGGTCTCATCCATCCACAAAACTTTTTTCCAATAGCCTTCTGGCTTGTCCACGTGATCTTTAGCAAACTGCAGATGAGCAACAATGTTCTTTTTGGAGAGTAGTGGCTTTCTCCTTGCAACCCTGCCATGCACACCATTGTTGTTCAGTGTTCTCCTGATGGTAGATTCATGAACATTAGCCAATGTGAGAGAGGCCTTCAGTTGCTTAGAAGTTACCCTGGGGTCCTTTGTGGCCTCGCCGACTATTACACGCCTTGCTCTTGGAGTGATCCTTGTTGGTTGACCACTCCTGGGGAGGGTAACAATGTTCTTGAATTTCCTCCATTTTGCACATGATCTGTCTGACTGTGGATTGCTGGAGTCCAAACTTTTTTTTTTTTTTTTAAGAGATGGTTTTGTAACCTTTTCCGGCCTGATGAGCATCAACAACGCTTTTTCTGAGGTCTTCAGAAATCTCCTTTGTTCGTGCCATGATACACTTCCACAAACGTGTTGTGAAGATCAGACTTTGATAGATCCCTGTTCTTTAAATAAAACAGGGTGCCCACTGATGTTTTAGGTCATATTTATGCAGAAATGTAGAAAATTCTAAAGGGCTCACAAACTTTCAAGCACCACTGTAATTAATGCTGGTTCCTCCCTGATCAAGTTGAAGAAACAATTATGGACTCAACCAATTAGTATTTTGTTCCATGTCTTCAGGCTCTTACAACAGCTTGAATTCTTTGAGGCATGGACTTTCACGAATGAAAACCAATAGTCTTCATCAATCAGGTTCCAACTTTCTTGTCTCACGGTTGACAGATCAGCTTTGCAGACTGGAGCCTTGTCATGGACCATTTATTTATTTACTTACTTGCTTCCCAATTTCCACCATGAATCAGACTGAGATCTGGACTGTTTGCTGGCTGTCTCATTGAGTTGACATGCCTTTCCTGAAGAAAAGTTTTTACGCTCTGTGGCAAGAAGCATCATCATCCTGAAAAATGACCACCATCATCAAACCTACTTTCTGTTGATGGAATGTGAAAAGTGTCCAAAAGTTCAGTGTGCACCTGGGCATTTACTGTCGAGGTAATAACCATCATCTCCTCCGGTCCTTTACCCGACATTCAACCCCATGTCATTAATGATCATAGAAATTTGCCTTTTTTTTTTTAAATTCACGCAGTCGTCTTTTTTTGTTTCACTGAAATGGCACCAAACAAAAGTTCCAGCATCATCTCCTTGGCCAGTGCAGATTTGTGATTCATCACTTTCATCCAGTTATCCACAGTCCATGACTGCTTCTCTTCAGCCCACTGGAACCTTGTTTTCTTCTGTTTAGGTCTTAATGATGGTTTACGTTTGGCTTTTCTGTATGCAAATCCCATTTCCTTAAGCTGATTGCTTACAGTTCGGTCACAAACATTGACTCCTGCATAGTTTTCCCCAAAGCGTTTTGGTGTATCGGGCCCGATACGCTTGCTCTGCCTTCTGATATGCTTAGTCGCTTTAGTTAAAATCCGATACGTTTAGATTTATACCGATACGCTAAATTTCCTACCCACAAGTAACTAGATACATAGTAGAGCAAATAACAGATCCATTTACATATTGATTGATATTTGTGTTAAACAAGCGGTCTTTTTTCCAATGTTTGTGTTGATTCCGTCAAAGTAATATGTCTGCGTGGTATGATGTAAACAAACTGTAATCTGTTGGCTATGTCAAGATCACGTGTTCAAACCGTCCAATAAAAATATCAAAAGAAACCGTCAGACATCCTGGAATTTTCCGATTCGTTATAAGCAATCTCATTGGCTGTCGATGTTGTCCCCCGCCAGACGGACAAAGCCGACTGATTTTAATCACAAAAGTTTGACCTAGTCTATTATCATTCATGAATGTGTTTTATAAGTACATAATCTTTCTGCAAACTTAAATGTATGAATTAAGTTTTCCTTTAAATGTGTTTTAATCTTAATCTAGTCCATTTAATAAAGTGCCAAAATTTAAACTTTATAATACGCAGTTGCCTTACTTTTTCAGTGTATCCTAGTTATACATATATTATGGTAATTGCATCAGAAACATTCTAAATCATTACAGTTATAGTACTATAGCAACTTATTTTAAGGTGGCAGGTCTTAGGTTCAGATCCCTTTGTGATCAACAAGAGGTCATGATGATCGATTCTCTTCATTGGATTGCATAAGATGGAGCAAACCACTGTTCATATTTTCATGCACATTTTTGTTACAACACTACTTGATCATCGATAATTAAGGAGCCCTGTAGATTTTCAATCTATCTAGTTTAACTTGCATGTTGAACTTTTAAGGTGAAATTTAAAATGTGTGTACATTAATACTATTTAGGTCAGAAATCATTGAAACACTGGTAAAATCTATCCTATAATGCAGGGGTCACCAAACTTTTTTTCTCTGGGGGCCACACTCTCGTTCCTGACTGTGATGGGGGGACCGGGGTCGGGTCAGCTATATAACATAGAATTGTATGACCCAGACAAATATGACCACCAGCAGGCCTCAATGTGTAGTAGAGATTACTAGCCTGGCACAGCCATCCCCACTACTATATCCACACTTGATTCCTGGCACATAATTGTTTATCCTTACTAGTGGTTTGCAAAAGTATTAATTGAGTCTTCACACTTTGTTTTAATTTGAAATACCATAGATATTCCATTTATTTATTTTCTAATAAAAATAACATCAAAGCTGTCAAGGTAAGAAACATCTGCCTAGTTGAGGTGATTGACACTGGCAAAGGTGAGTGGAAAATTATAAATTGTAGGTAGGCCTGTTGATATTATTCATAATATTAATAATAATTGTGTGCAGCATTTAATAAAGGTCAAGTAAATAGGCCTATAAAATAAATGCATTTAAAAAAACAGTGAAATTATAATATGATCAATAGATCACAGCAGTTGTGCTGTGTCCTGCACGTCATTGCTCTCATCCATGGCCAAAGCAAAAAACTCGAATTCTGACGCTCTCTCATTCAGCTGGTCATACATGTTGTCCCCCAAATCTTTGGTTCGCCTAGTCATAGTAGGTGCGGAGAGACTCACCGCGTTGAGCGCATCCTTCTTGTCGGGACACACCTCCTCGGCCACAGCAAGCATGCATACTTTTAACAAAGTCGCCATCAGTAAACGGCTTTCCATGGGTAGCTAGTAGGTGAGCTACCTTATAGCTAGCTCGGACAGCAGCCTGGTTGATCTGGGTTTGGTGAAGGAATACATTCTGTTGTGCAGCCAGTCCGCATTTCATCCTCCGAATCCTGTCTTCTCTTGTTTGCCCTCGCAAACTAGCATACTCTTTGTGGTGGGTTTCGTAGTGACGACGCAGATTATATTCTTTGAAAACCGACACACTTTCTTTACATACAAGACAAACTGCACGGTCCTTACACTGAACGAAAAAATAATCGGTGGTCCACTGTTCTTTAAAAACTCTGCTCTCTCTGTCAGCTTTTCGCTTACCGCTAGCCATTTTGCTGTCCTGAACACTGACAGTTCTTTGCGCATGCGCTGCCTGTCACTGCTTGATTGCGAGCATACGACGAAAATTCGGAAAATATGAATAGTTCATTTTATAACTAAATATCAATTTTAATTTATAAAATCAACAAAATACAAGATGCAGACATGTTATTATTTGCCAAAAAGCAATTTAAAAAAATGGGCCATGACCATTTTTGGGGATTGCCTCATAGGGCCGGTTCAAGTGGTGGGGGGCAGAGGGGCTGGGGGGCCGGTCAAAGGGGGGTGGCGGGCCGGAGTCGGCCCGCGGGCCATAGTTTGATGGCCCCTGCTATAATGTATCTAAAACCTCTGAGACCCTGAAAATGCACCTGAGAGCATCTATTTTTAAAAAATTTTCCAGGGGGGCATGATAATACAAAGATGCTTGTCTTTGTATTATCATGCTAGAATTTAGGGTTTTAATTTTTTTCTGGGGAAAACAGTGTTCTGTTTCTGCCCGTTTATTTTTCATTTCTTTTGTTGTGCATATTTCTTTGTCTTCTGTCCTGACTCTTTGACGTATGTCAAGCTGAAGTTCTTCCTGGTCGACCCGTATGTCTTCCTTTTACAACCTTCCCATTTATTTTGTTTGTACTCCCTCCAAATTTTAGACACAAGTGACTGGGAACAAACAACAGCTTTTGCTGCGCTCCATGCTGAATTACCTTCTTGAAGGAGTTTTATTATAATCCTTTCCATTGTTTCAACTGACGGCTCTCTTGTTGGTGCCAGGTTTCTTTTCAGTCAGCCAGGTGTAACGACTCATTAAAGACTGCAAGCACTCTCTTTTAACTACACGCTGATTTGCATATTAAGACCTTTTTTTGTCGGTATTTGTTTTAGAAATGCAAATTATAAAGTGATTCCATCATTGTTTCCTCAACTTGATTAGGAAATGAATACACCATTTAATTACAGCAATTTCTTTTCATTTCTTTGAGGTATATTTTACAAAACCTGAATGTTCAGCTGTTAAACAAAAACAGTTTAGTGTCAGATCTGTGAATTATTGTTTTTGCTACAATGTTTGAAAAAAAAAACTGAATGAACATCCTCCAAGAGTAAGTAATTTCTCATATATATATATATATATATATATATATATATATATATATATATATATATATATATAATGAGAAATTAATTTGATTTTCATTCTTTTTTCCTCATTGTACACACTGCCTTTACTTTCTTCCTTTCTTGTTGTTTGCACAAGGTTTCTTTCTTTCTCGTTTGCACATTTTGCCCTTTATTTATTTATTTTCTTTTTTGCTGTTTGCACGTCTTTCTTTCTTTCTTTCTTGATTTGCACATGGCTCTTCTTTCTTGCTGTTTGCACATGGCTTCTTTCTTTCCTTCTTTCTTGCTGTTTGCACATGGCTTCTTTCTTTCCTTCTTTCTTGCTGTTTGCACATGGCTTCTTTCTTTCCTTCTTTCTTGCTGTTTGCACATGGCTTCTTTCTTTCCTTCTTTCTTGCTGTTTGCACATGGCTTCTTTCTTTCCTTCTTTCTTGCTGTTTGCACTTGGCTTCTTTCTTTCCTTCTTTCTTGCTGTTTGCACTTGGCTTCTTTCTTTCCTTCTTTCTTGCTGTTTGCACTTGGCTTCTTTCTTTCCTTCTTTCTTGCTGTTTGCACTTGGCTTCTTTCTTTCCTTCTTTCTTACTGTTTGCACTTGGCTTCTTTCTTTCCTTCTTTCTTACTGTTTGCACTTGGCTTCTTTCTTTCCTTCTTTTTTGCTGTTTGCACTTGGCTTCTTTCTTTCCTTCTTTTTTGCTGTTTGCACTTGGCTTCTTTCTTTCCTTCTTTTTTGCTGTTTGCACTTGGCTTCTTTCTTTCTTTCTTTCTTCTTTCTTTCTTTCTTCTTTCTTCTTCTCTTCTTTCTTTTCTTTCTTCTTTCTTTCTTTCTTTCTTCTTTCTTCTTTTCTTTCTTTTCTTTCTTTGTCTCTTTCTTTCTTTCTTTCTTTCTTTCTTTCTTTCTTTTTCTTTCTTTCTTTCTTCTTTCTTTCTTTCTTCTTTCTTTCTTTCTTTCTTTCTTTCTTTCTTTCTTTCTTTCTTTCTTTCTTTCTTTCTTTCTTCTTCTTTCTTTCTTTCTTTCTTCTTCTTTCTCTTTCTTTCTTTCTTTCTTTCTTTCTTTCTTTCTTTCTTTCTTCTTTCTTTCTTTCTTTCTTTCTTTCTTTCTTTCTTTCTTTCTTTCTTTCTTTCTTTCTTTCTTTCTTTCTTTCTTTCTTTCTTTCTTTCTTTCTTTCTTCTTTCTTTCTTTCTTTCTTTCTTTCTTTCTTTCTTTCTTTCTCTTGCTGTTTGCACATGGCTCTTTTTCTTTCTTGCTGTTTGCACGTCTTTTTCTTTCTCTCTTTTCCTTCCTCCCTCCCTCCTAAAAACTGACACTGGAGACTTTTTCCGTACACGTCACATAAACACCTCCTAACAGAAACCCTCACCATGTTAAAATCAATCAGCTCAGATGATGTGGAGAATCCACCCTACAGGTCCCTGTGAACGAGCTGTTAGCATTGAAACAATGTACTGGAACAAGTGCACTGATCTTGCAGCTGGAAGGACTGTCCACATGTTCTGAACCCAGAATTCCATTTGGTTTGGGTATAAAGAGCATTTCAGGACTAGTGAGTGTAAAGCAGTGTGTTTATGTCCAGTTCAGACTATAAGCAGGATTACTGAAATCCTCTTTTCACTTGTGCTTGGTGTGAATCTCTGTGTAAGATGTTGCTGAGATGGTTCATAGACTTTGTTAAATTGTTGCTGTTTGCTCTTCCTGCACTGCACAGGCTCTGTTCAAAGCTTTGGGCCTGAATGAAAAGGACTACAAGTTTGGACTCACTCGAGTCTTCTTCAGACCTGGAAAGGTAAGACGGGTTAACAGTTCTGTAACTCGCCAGAAAGGAAGCAGGGATGAACATTTATGATTCAGTTCAGAGGAACATGGCTTAGTGTAATGAGAGCAGCAGGATCTGCAGAGTGAACTGCAGTCAGCAGATGGCAGCTACATTTCCACTTAAGTGAATCATTTCTCCATCATAAGGGTGTGTGTGTGTGTGTGTGTGAGAGAGAGAGAGAGAGAGAGAGATACAGATATCAGCCTGGAATCACAGGAGTGTTGTGTTAATGAGGGAATTAGAGGAAGCTGGGAAAAGTCTCCTGAGCTACAGATCTCACTTTCTGTGCCGTGATGAAACCCTGCGTTCCTAATGATCAGTACATTCTCAAACACTGCTTCCATTATGAATGGATTTTTTTCTTCTCTCTGTCTGTTCTTCTTGTATATTTTTGCTTGCATACATAATCCTTTCTTTTTTTCGTTTGCACATGCTTCTTTCTTTCTTGTTTGCACACTTTCTTTCTTGCACACTTTCTTTACTTTTTCTTTGCACACCTTTCTTGTTTGTACACCTTTTTCTTTCTTTCTTTCTTTTTCTTTCTCTTTCTTTCTTTCTTTTTCTTTCTTTCTTTCTCTTTCTTTCTTTCTTTCTTTCTTTCTCTCTTTCTCTCTTTCTTTCTTTCTCTCTCTCTCTCTCTCTCTCTCTCTCTCTCTCTCTCTCAGTTTGCAGAGTTTGATCAGATAATGAAGTCGGATCCAGATCATCTGGCTGAACTGGTGAAACGGGTCAACAAGTGGCTCATCTGCAGCCGCTGGAAGAAGGTTCAGTGGTGTGCTCTGTCAGTCATCAAATGTACGTCACACACAGACGAATACATGGTCTTTTATGTACATATATAATCTTGTATAGATCTACATAAACACATGTAGGCACACAGACATACGGTACCAGTTAAGAGTTTGGATACACCTCCTAATTCAATGTTTATTTTTATGAATTAAGTCACTTCATGTCTTAAAGTAATGATGGACTGTTGTTTATCTTTACTTAGTTGAGCGGTTCTTGACATATGGATTAGTACAGTTGTGGAATAGGGCTATTTAGTGTATTTTTATTATTTACTTTTTGATCTCAGACACATTAAGAAGGCAAGAAACTTGTCCACTAATGAACTTTTGATGAGGCACTCCTGTTAATTGAAAAGCATTCCAGGTGACTCCCTCATGAAGCTGGTTAAGATAATGCCAGTAGTGTGCAAAGCGTCAAGGTAATCTAAAATATGAAACTTTTTTTTTTTATTTAATACATAATTCCATATATGTTCCATGAGGGGAAATGAAATTAGAGGGCATGTCGACCTGCAGAGTAGTGAGAACAGAGTCCTGTAAGACAATGGCAGGGGTTTCCGTGCTAGATACTGAAGAAGTCTGGTTTAGCATTGCTGCCACAGAGGGGTGCGGAGAGTAATTACAGAAGGGGCCCCAAACGGTAAACATTGGATTGTGATTCTCCGAGAACGCATAATACAGAGTTTCAGAGCATAGAGGCAAAGGTGGATGTGTAATAATAGTAGAAGACGGCATCAGATGATATACATAACAACTTTCATTCATGTGTGCTCGTGCAGTCCAGTTAGCGAATTGTCAAAAGATGTTGTCTCGAGGTCCAGCTCGAGCTGGTAACCCTGCTCCGAGCAGCAGTGGAATGGCCACAAAGCTCGTGATGAGGATTTTCATGGTTGTAGTGAGGATGATTGGTCCCAGACGGGGCGCGAGATCTTTTCCCCTCTTTGTTCATGGCTTCTTGTAGAAAGTGATCAGAAGATCCTCAGCTCCTGTAGGATCCCTGTACAGAGTTTAGAGAGGAGAGAGACTAGAGAGGGACACAGAGAAAATGTTAGTAGCAAACTTGTCATTGTAACACATCTTTATTATGGGGCCTTCTTCAATCGTGGAAAAAGGTCAGTTAAAACAGCAGTACGAGTAATGGCGACTATTTCTGCAGGCCCACTATATCTAGGTTCTCCCAATTATCCAAATCGTTTAAAAAGTCGCACCAGCACCTTGTCTCCCATGTGAAAGGGGTGTGTGGGTGCTGCTGGTGGAGACGATATTGTACTATTGACCTTGGTACAAATTTTATGCAACTTATCTATAAGGGCTGCAGAATACTCATCCATATGTGTTTTCAAATCAGGGGTACCCAGAGATGGAGTTCCCTTCTTCCAGGGGAGAGGGAAAGGTCTTCCAAAAATAATTCCATAGGGGGAGTATCCCCCTAGGCTAGGTCTTGGTGTCATACGAATTTCAGCCAGAGTGGCTGGCAATAAGTCTACCCAATTCTTTGAACCTATGGCCTTAGTTAGTCTTTCAATGTTCGATTAGTACGTTCTATGATACCAGAGGATTGAGGGTGGTACGGAATGTGAAAAAGCCAGTTTAGTGAGATACTTGCAAAGGTTTTGTGTGACTTTCGAGGTAAAAGGGGTACCTTTGTCTGAGTCTATGGCGTCTGGAACCCCATAACGAGGTATTATTTCTTTTGCCAGAATACGAGTAACTACCTTCGTGTTTTCTCGAGAACAGGGAAAGGCTTCTACCCATTTAGAGAATTTGTCCACAATCACCAGGAGATATTTAAACGGCCCGCAGGGAGGCATGTGTGTGAAGTCAATTTGCCATTCTAGGAATGGAGACGTAGGTATGGGTAAACACTCGTGTTCCGCGCCTGCTTTAGAGGGGTTATTTTGTGCACAGATGAGGCATCTCTCGCGAATTGAGTCCACCGAGCTGTTTAAATTGGCTATACAAAAAAGTTTGTTCATGTCCCCCTTCACCCCCCTTCATGCGTGGTGTCACGCCGTGAAATTCGTGCACGAGGAAGGGAAGGCAATGAGATGGAAGACAAAGCCGACCATCCTGACTGTACCATAGGCCATCAGAGGCAACATAAGTGCCTTGTAACTGCCAAAAGGCAGAGTCATTTGGAGAGGCTGAAGCCTGTAAAGAAAAAAAGATCTAAGTCAGGAATCAGCGCGCTGGCAAGGCAAGAGGTATTACACGACGAAGGATCTAGACCAGGAGACATGACACCAGAGGCAGCAGCAAGTTTTGCAATACGATCGGCAAGAGAATTACCCATGATTTCAGGTGTGTTTCCCAAGGCATGCACCTTAGTTTTAACTATGGCGAGTGACCTAGGGAGATGACAAGAATCAATGAGATTTTGTACTAAGGTAGAGTGAGAAATGGGCTTCCCGTCTGCGGCGTGGAAGCCTCGAGACTGCCAAATCTTCCCAAAATCATGAGCCACACCAAAGGCGTAACAAGAGTCTGTGTAGATTGTGACATCCTTGCCCTGAAACAAAATACAGGCACGCGTAAGAGCATACAGTTCAGCTGCCTGAGCCGAGGAGAAAGGAAGAGCGTATGCCTCAATATCAGGCAGTGAGCACACAGAGTAACCACAGAGGAAAACACCGTCTGAGGGTTTAGAACAAGAGCCATCAACAAAAGGTACTTCCCCTATCCCTAGAGGGCTGGAGGAGAGATCGGACCTGATACTTGTAGTATGTACGATTTCAGACAGACAACCATGGGCAATATCATCTACGTAAAGTGTCATCCTGAGAATTAAGGAGGCGTGCGAGAGCGTGACCTACAGTATCGAAAGAGGATGTGGCATGAATTTCGAGATTGTCAGTAGAACAGAGAATGGTTTCATATCCGGAGCGGCGCTGCACAGCCATATGTTGGGTCTGTAAATTTTGCAACACTTGTTTAACTTGATGTGATGAGTGCAAGATCAGTGAGTGAGACAAAACCAATTTTTACGCGTCTAAAACCATCAGAGCACATGTGGCGACAGCCCTTAGACATGCAGGTAAGCCTTGAGCAACAGTGTCTAACATTTTTAGATAAAAACGCACAAGGACGCACACCCCCCCAATGCTCCTGGGCCAACACCGCAGAGGCTGTGCCTTGGTGTTCACAGGCATAGAGATGGAAGGGCTTGGAGTAATCAGGTAAACCCAGGGCCGGGGCAGAACAAAGAGCACTTTTGAGGGAGTGATGAGCGTCCACCATAGCGTCAGTCCAGGTCAAAGGGTGTTGCAGTGGATCGTGATGAGAGATTGCAGAACGGAGAATCTTGTCATATAAAGAGCAGTCAGGGATCCATTGTCTGCAGTAATTGATAAGACCCAGGAAAGCAATCAGTGCATGTTTAGTTGCAGGGCGCTTTGTGTCTAGAATCACCCGCACCCGATCATATGACAGCTTACGACAACCTGGTGAAAGTTCAAACCCCAAATACTTAACAGTGTCCATGCAATATTGCAGCTTGGTCCTGGAAACCTTAAAGCCCTTGTGCGCCAGATGTTGGAGCAGGCATAAGGAAGCATCTTGGCAGATTTCTGGTGACTCAGCAGATACCAGAAGATCATCTGCGTACTGCAGGACCACAGAGCCCTGGAAGAGGGAGAGGTCACAGAGTGCGTCATGAACTACGGCTGAGAAAACAGCAGGAGAGTCAATGAAACCTTGAGACAAACGTGTCCAGGTATACTGTCTCCCCCTGTGCATGAAGGCAAACAAAGGCTGTGTCTGCTCTTCAACAGGAACGCTGAAAAAGGCAGAACAGAGATCAATAACGGAAAAACAGCAATGATGAGCAGGAACTTGTGACATTACAGAGGAAACGTCAGGTACAATGGGTGCAACAGGGACAATCAGTTCATTAATCTTACGTAAATCCTGCGTAAAACGCCAGGTACCATCAGGTTTAGGTACTGGATTGATGGGGGTATTGTACGAGCTAGTACACGGCCTCAACACGCCTTGCTCGAGAAGAGACTGTAGGATGCCATCAATCCCCTGAACCTTAGCTTCAGAGAGAGGGTATTGTTTAACATAAATAGGAGGCATATGTTTAAGCTTACCCTCATAAGGCACACAGTGAACCAGGCCAACCTCGTCCTTGTGTTCCGCCCAGAGGGAGGAGGGGAGAGCACTCAAAGGATCTGTAGGAGAGAATACAACAGGGTTTACATCTGCAGTACAAACAGCGGAGATATTTGGGACAGTCATACACTAAGAGCGATGAGCCAAGGCGGGAGGCAGAAAGTCAGGGGTGCAAATAATCATTATGGATCCCTGAAATGAAATGGATAAATGTAACAGACTCATTAGATCGCGCCCCAATAGATTAAAGGGACACTGTGGCATAAACACAAAAGAATGATGTGTACGAAGTGCTGTGTCGGCGGGACAGGTTACCAATAATTGAGGAGTGCAAGGGGAGGAGAAGGGGACCCCATCAGTTCCCACAGAGCGAACGGTTTTGTTAGAGAGAGGGCCCTCGTAGGGCTTTCCCACAGAGGACATCATAGCACCAGTGTCAATTAGAAAAGGAAGCACCTGTCCATCTATAGCTAATTCTACGACAGGCAAATCATTGGCTAGATAAGAGTCGAAAGAACAATGTAGCATTACGGGGTCACAGCTCTGTAGGCACCTCTAAGATTGATATGGGCCTGTGGGGCGTTGCTGCGCAAAAGGATTTACCATAGGGGCAGCCGGTGGCGGCTGCTGAACATTAGAAGGAGGAAGGGGAAACGTATCAGAAGATTGAGGGTTGGGGGGTGAAGGGGAAGCATATGCTGCGAATTGGCTTCATCCGCCTTTTTCTTTCTACACTCATGTTGCCAATGTCCTTCTTTGCCACAATAGTGGCACGCTCCAGAGCGTACCCTACCTTGTGGGCGGATGCTCGAATTCTGATTCTTTTGTCGTCTATTCATGTCTCCACGGGGCTGCGAGTACGATTTTCCACCGGCCACAGAGAGGCAGGCTACCTGCTTACTATCCAGAATACCATCTCCCTCCATAGTTCTAATTCTTTCCCCTAGGGTTTTTATCATCATATTGCTACGGTCACTTAAATGATATTTCAGAACCTTCTGTATGTCCGGACGACAATTATTCAAAAATGTTGAAATAAAGAGCGGGTTGGCTTGCTGCTGATCTAATTGCATGTTTCCCAGACAAGTCCACGTCTTGCTAAAACACGTCAGAACCTTTGAAGTGAGTTCAGCCTTCTCCTGTTTACAATTAGTAACCTGTGAAAGATCACGGTTAGCCTGCTGTTGTGAGAGCAGATAACATGTCAATTGTGCCTTTAATTCCTTCATAGCTTTACAGGTATTCTTCCAGTAGAAATTAAACTCATTCTTTGTGGTGGTTTTGCCGTCACCTACTTCTATCTTAGTTTTAACCACTTCGTATTCATCATTCTTAGGATCTAGACATGGCACTGCAGCTATTAATGCAGTTTCATCATAACTGTCGCCTAGGACGGCATGAAGGATAAAACGGTAATCTGCGGCGGTATATCTGGTCCCACATCATCGTCAGAGGCGTTGTCTGTATTAGAATCGTCAGTCTTGTTTTTTAGTAATAGTGTATTTGAGCTTACAGAGGGTTTTTTACCTGCTTTGGGTTTCTTAGGTTTAGCACCTGTGTCAAGAGATGCAGGCGCGCTGGGAGCATTATCAGCAGGGCATGAAAGGTTACTTAAATCCAGATATATTTTTGTGACCGGTGTGGATGCAGGAACGTTATTTGATCCCTCATACAGCGACGGTAGAGCGGAGGTTGTAGGTGGTGTGATAACAGGTGTAACAGTAACAGATGTAGACAAAACGGGTTTTGCCTTATCTTCAGGCTTAGGGCATGGTACTGATTTTTTTTTTTTTGCTCCTTAGTTTCTTTAATTCCGTGAAAATCATCCCATATTGATTTCATTCTGACCCATTCTAAATAGCCTTTAATCATATGATCATAATCCCATTCTGGGTCGCCCAATCCCTCGTAAATTAGTTTATGTGCCGAAGCGAGGTATTTTGGTTTAAAAGTGCCTGCGCGAGGATGGGTCAAAAACTGAGGCTGGGATTCAGTCCAGCAGGCCAAATTATCTAACCACGGATTGGTGTAAAATGCTAAACCACAGCGATTCATCCAATCCCGTGGGTTTCCTCAGGGTCCGGTCTGGGTACCTTAACACAATTTCCCCCCATGGTGACACGAAAGGGCCGTCTCGAGATAAATTATTCTGTGGTAACTCGCACAGATGCGCGTGCACTAATTCTTCCTGTGGCAACTTCACGGGGATACACTAATCATTCCATGGCAAATCACACGGAGATAAATGGGTTTTCAGATACTACCAACCAGGCGGAAGTCCCTTAAAATAAGAGATTTCTTACCTGATCAGGAGTATCCCGGATGAGCCCCCAAACTGTAAGGTCTTCCTCCCCAACCAGAGCGATCACACTCTCGCAAACAGGTCCCTCCGTGTCACCCAGAATATTCTGGGGTGATTTGTGAAAACAGACAAGAACCCGGAGATTAGTTTCCCATCTTTATTTCACAGCTTCGCCAAAGACGACAGAATACAAAAAGGTTTTTATACTGTGTGTGTGTGTGTGTGTGTTTTGTTTTGTTTTTTTTATATCTGTAACTGGGTCAGTCTGTAAGCCCTTATCAACAATTCTACTCAAGGTTGACTGAGAAAGGAATGCATGCTGGAGAGAGAGAGAGAGAGAGAGAGAACCTTCTGTATGTGTGAGTGAAACCTTGGTCCGAGCAGGTCACATCTTAATTACGTCAATAAGCAAAATATTCTGATAGGATGTTCAGACAGATATCAAAGGCCATTTCTTATCAATAATGTTCTGATGTACAGCCTATTCTCAAGATGGAACACAGAGCAATCAGGGCCGTAACTACCATTGAGGACACCGAGGTCATGTCCTCGGCATTTTTTTCCCACGGTATCTTTTTTTTTTTTCACTCAGAAATGTGAAATTAATATATGATGAAAATCGTTCTGACTTTGATCGGTGGAAAATTCTAAATTCAGCTTGCATCCCCCTGTTCTCATTTGTTTGTCTAAAAATAAAGTCCACATAATCATTTTTAAACGAAGCTGAAATATCCGACATTGGAAACATTTCATATTAGGCAGCCTCGCGATAGTCAGCTAAGCACCACGGGATATACAAGAGTTGAGAAGTGTTCTCATCAAGGTCCGACTCCGCAGCCAGTCAGTTTGTCAATTAGTCGTGGAATCTGAAAATTGACATAAGATGAAGTCTACTACACTAAAACAAACCAAACTCAGCTTTGGAAAGTCAACAAGTGAGAGAAAAAGAAAGAGGGAAGAAGGTGAGTTAATTTTGTCAGTCTTATGTGCCAGAATGCTTATGATCATTAAAAGTGCAATTTTAATTAGCATTTCAAGCAACAACAGTGGAAGCCACTTAGCTAGATAGGATTTTTGTTTTCCAGGTGGCACAAACTCTTTTATTCTCTCTCTCGATTTGATTTGGTGCGTTTCAGATCAGAAAAGGCTGGACAGTCGTGATCTGTTGTTTATGAAGTTATTGGGTACTGACGAGACTTGAGCTATTTTGCTAACTTACCAGACTATAGGCTAACGTGAACACAAGACACTATTGTTTTGATCATTGGTTGTATTTTCGAACGGAAATGAAAACGGGTAGCAAACTTATTATGTTCACATTTTATTTACAACATGATGTACCACCTCTGACTGCTTTCTGTCAATCATGAACAGCCCAGCCGCGTTCACAGCTCCTCCTCCGATCACCAGCTGGAGATGAGCCTCCTCTCGGGAAGTCTTGTCCCGCCCCTCTTATTGACTCCCGTCTCCAGTGAGGCTCAGTCTCCGAATGTGACGTTTTAGTCGGTTTTGTCCAATAACCGTCTAGTATTTTGCTATTGAAAAAGCAATTGAAGTCCATTCAGGCTCGGCTAGATTGCGTTCTCACTCACTCACACTCCATCACTCACTCACTCACTCACTCTCGCGCGCGCGCGCGCACACAAAATACTTTTGTGATCGTGCAGTTTTGAAATTGTTAAAATAAACATGTTCACCTACATGTTCATCTTGTTGGGCTTGTGATTTTGACTCGTTTCCAAAATGTATGAAAAGTCACCATATTAGGACATTTTTTTTTTTTTGGCAAATAAGATGTATCGCAATGTTTGACCTCGGTATTTGAAAAATCCTGGTTACGGCCCTGAGAGCAATATGTCCTTACGACAGAAATGGAATTTTTAAACAATGTCTAGCTGACCAGAAGGTCATTTTTAACTGTTTCTAGCTGAACAGAATAAATCCTTTACAATTATTAAGAATAAATCCTTACAATTAAGAATAAATCCTTACATGCTATTTCACTTTCCATGTCTTCAGTGTTTTACATGGACATGCACACGTACATATTTAATTCAGATTAAATGTGTGCTGCTGGAACACGTGTACATGCAGCCAGTTGGCTATTATTTCTGAAGCACAGGAATACAATTGTGCATGAATACAGTATTTTAAACATGTTTGAATACCATTTGAAATATCTATAGAGCATCTTTACACCACTTTCTTCTTGCATCTTTTGTACTTGATTCAAACATCTTGTCTTCTAAATTGTTGCCTCAGATGTGAAATTGACTCAGCAGAGACACAGTTCTGTTATTCATCACCATTTCTCCAGCTTTCAGCTTGTTTTAAGCAATGGTCTTGTTTCAGGAATATTTACCCAAGTTATAAATGGAATAAAACACAGTGAGGCATGCTGTTTATAGAAAAATAGCTAGTATGATGCAGCCTGATGGGAAATGGAAGTGTTTTCTTCCTTTCATGCCACAGCAAATTATCAGTGATTTTCTTCATAAATGACACAACGTACATTCTCAACATTTAGTTACAATTTTACATCGTGGGACTATCCTGTGGCGGAAAACTTCCAGGCAGTTTCAGACTAACACTTGAGACGGATTCTATAAATGCTAAATAAACGTCTCCTTGCAGAAAACTTAATTATCAACAAGTTAAATCATGATATGTTTAGATTATGTGGAGCAACCGTCATACAAATGATCACAAATTAGAACAAGAGCATTTAATATTAGCCTTGCAGTCAGCACTACTATCAGCTGCTACTATAGAAAATTAATCAACACGGTCTGGCCAGTCAGAATCAAGAATGCAGCCATGCTGTGGTATAAAATAGTTGGTCAGAACTGGTGATCTCAATCACGTCTTGTTAAAGGACATGCATCTTTTCCATTGAATTTCTTGCTTTCGTTCTTCTTTCTAGTGAAGAATAAGATGCTGTATCGGGCCACTGCCTGTGTTAAGATGCAGAAGACTGTACGCATGTGGCTGTGCAAGAGAAAACACAAACCTCGGTAAGCATTCGTTACCTTAGAACCACAAATAGGCAGGGATTAAAATGTACAAAATTAGTATTTTGCTTCCACTATGTTGATCATATTTTAAATCCTATTAGCCAGCTTCTTATACAAATCCCTCATTGCTAGGGAAGATATTAAGGAAGTGTTGCTTTGCTGGGAAAAGTGATGTGTTGGCAAAATTGTGGAATTGCATTAAGGGTTTGGCATGTGATTTTATTTTATTTTTTAAATTCTCACAGACTACTTCTGACTTGCTCACTACTCAAAAAAAAAATCTATACTTTCTACTCACTACATTTTCAAACACATCTGTATAATCATATACAATAATAGTAAAGGTATACGGTGACTACAGTGGTGTTTGAAAGTTTGTAAACCCTTTAGAGTTTTCTATATTTCTGCATAAATATGACCTAAAACATCATCAGAGTTACACACAAGTCCTAAAAGTAGATAAAGAGAACCCAGTTAAACAAATGAGACAAAAATATTATACTTGGTCATTTATTTATTGAGGAAAATGATCCAATATTACATATGTGAGTGGCAAAAGTATGTGAACCTTTGCTTTCAGTATCTGGTGTGACCCCCTTGTGCAGCAATAACTGCAACTAAACGCTTCTGGTAACTGTTGATCAGTCCTGCACACCGGCTTGGAGGAATTTTAGCCCGTTCCTCCATACAGAACAGTTTCAGCTCTGGGATGTTGGTGGGTTTCCTCCCATGAACTGCTCGCTTCAGGTCCTTCCACAACATTTCGATTGGATTAAGGTCAGGACTTTGACTTGGCCATTCCAAAACATTAACTTTATTCTTCTTTAACCATTCTTTGGTAGAACAACTTGTGTGCTTAGGGTCGTTGTCTTGCTGCATGACCCACCTTCTCTTGAGATTCAGTTCATGGACGGATGTCCTGACATTTTCCTATAGAATTTGCTGGTATAATTCAGAATTCATTGTTCCATCAATGATGGCAAGCCGTCCTGGGCCAGATGCAGCAAAACAGGCCCAAACCATGATACTACCACCACCATGTTTCACAGATGGGATAAGGTTCTTATGCTGGAATGCAGTGCTTTCCTTTCTCCAAACATAACGCTTCTCGCTTAAACCAAAAAGTTGTATCTTGGTCTCCTCTGTTCACAAAACATTTTTTCAATAGCCTTCTGGCTTGTCCACATGACCTTTAGCAAACTACAGATGAGCAGCAATGTTCTTTTTGGAGAGCAGTGTCTTTCTCCTTGCAACCCTGCCACGCACACCATTGTTGTTCAGTGTTCTCCTGATGGTGGACTCATGAATATTTGGCTAATGTTAATGTGAGAGAGGCCTTCAGTTGCTTAGAAGTTACCCTGGGGTCCTTTATGACCTTGCCGACTATTACACGCCTTGCTCTTGGAGTGATCTTTGTTGGTCGACCACTCCTGGGGAGGGTAACGATGGTCTTGAATTTCCTCCATTTGTACACAATCTGTCTGACTGTGGATTGGTGGAGTCCAAGCTCTTTAGAGATGGTTTTGTAACCTTTTCCAGCCTGATGAGCATCAACAATGCTTTTTCTGAGGTCCTCAGAAATCTCCTTTGTTTGTGCCATGATACACTTCCACAAATGTGCGTTGTGAAGATCAGACTTTGATAGATCCCTGTTCTTTAAATAAAACAGGGTGCCCACTCACACCTGATTGTCATCCCATTGATTGAAAACACCAGACTCTAATTTCACCTTCAAATGAACTGCTAATCCTAGAGGTTCACATACTTTTGCCACTCACAGATATGTAATATTGGATCATTTTCCTCAATAAATAAATGACCAAGTGTAATATTGTCTCATTTGTTTAACTGGGTTCTCTTCACCTACTTTTAGGACTTGTGTGAAAATCTGATATTTTAGGTTCTATTTATGCAGAAAAATAGAAAATTCTAAAGGGTTCACAAACTTTCAAGCACCACTGTATGTTTTGTATGAAATGTCGCTAAACCCCACATTTGTATTTCCACCAACATGGCCGACATCTAGGTTTCTATTTTGCTTTGATGTCACTTGCAAGTCAAGGATTTGGAAGGTCTGGCTTCCCATTTGTGAAGTCAGAGTTACGAGTATATCATGTTCAAGTGTTTTTTTTGTTTGTTTGTTTGTTTGTTTGTTTGTTTGTTTTGTTTTGTTTTTATTGGCGCAAAATGAAAAATAGCAGACACAAGATTCCTTTTCACTTGCTTCTTGGGGAAATCCTATTTTTATTCTGTCCTTTTCCTTGAGGGCCATTCAGGTGCAACTGCCAAGTTGGTAACTCGTATTTACCATAATTCCGAAAATATATGAATGTAGAATTTATCCACCTATTTTTCGGAGTAGCCTACTTCAGTTTTTCATGCTTTGTTTGGCAGTGCAAGCTGTTGTAGGTGTAACTAGAAATTTTCTGGAAAACTGCCATTCTTGTACGACTAGCTCACTAGCTTTAGCAATATGTCTGTAATATGCCTGTCTAGCCTTGTTGAAGACCTCTATGGCCTGGAATGAGTGCACGCAGGTGGGCAGGTCGGTAGAATTTCAAGAAATATAGCAAAGTTTCGGAGGAAAAAAATCCCCTACTTTACCTTTTAGCTGTTGTTGGTTAGCCTTAGTTAATGTTTTTGCATGTTGCTGGTTCCTCGCACTAATTCTAGTGCCACTAGAGGCACTAATTCACCACCACGAATTTTAAACATCACTTAAAGTAAATTTAAGTTGATTACATTTCTACTTTAACTTGAGTGCAGAGTTTGTAGCAGGACTTTAACAGAGTATTGTGTTCTGTAGATGTAAGCTCTCTCCAGAAATCACTAAGGTTAAATGCGACATCCATTGTACTAAAGATGATGTTGAATCATCATAAGAAATAACTAAATTGATTTCAAACTATTTCTCTTAAATACTTACTTTCTTTAAAACAGTGCTTAAGCTTAATATTATGCAGAAACATGGAGTTTAATGAGGGTTTGAGATTGCTGTAGTGTCCATGTAATAGATGGTGCAGAGGGACCTCCAGCCTAAATGTAAATTGCTCTCATGGAAGTAAGAGTAAAATTAATGACCTTACGGTAATAATGTTAATAATATTAAAATTGTTGCATGTGCAGAATTTAAGTAGTGACTTTGATGAAGCGGCATAATTAAACTATTCGGCTATTTTGGAGGCTACTGGGAGTTAGTAATCAGGCTGAGGTCACCTGCACACTGGAAAATTGGATACAGGTTTGATTAATATATATGTGTGTGTGTGTGTGTGTGTGTGTGTGTGTGTGTGTGTGTGTGTGTGTGCCAGCATCGACGGCCTGGTGAAGCTGCGCAGCCTGAAGAAGCGGATCAGCATGCTCAATGAAGTTGTGACTGGCCTCAAAGAGAGCAAACAGGAAATGAGCAAACAGATCCAGGACCTGGAAGTCTCCATTGACACACTCGTATGCAAGATTAAGGTGTGTCATTGTGTGCACAATGTGTGTCCTGAACTTTGACCTGGATTTCATGAGCACTTCATGTCTGATTACACCAACATTTTATCACATGGGCACCTTTTTTAAAAATATTTTTATTTATTTATTTAAACATTCTTTTTTTTTCTCCAAATGGAAGGAAGAAAATACTTTATTTATTTATTTATTTATTTATTTATTTGTGCTCCACCTTTGTAAAATGAGGGACTTGAGGGGAAAAACTATGCCATGTTGGAGGGAAGTAACAAGACAGTTGTGGAATAATTCTCGGAATGTGGAGGAAAGAACTGGGGGACATGAGAAAAAAGGTGAGGGAGACATTAGAGGGGAGGGAAGAAGTGAGGAACTTTTGATCAAAGATCCGAGGGAGGTTGGAGAAAGAATTGGGGGACAAGGAGGAATGGACCAAGAGGGAAAAGGTGAGCGTCATTGGATTGGGGGGGACAAGGAACTTGAAGGAAGAACCAAAAGACCAAGGAATGTTTGAAGATTGAAAACCAGGGTTTTGAGGCAGGATTTGAAGGGACTAAGGGATGTAGAGGGAAGAACCAAAGGATCTAGAGAGATTTGGAAGGAATAACAAAGGCAGGGGTTCTCAACCTTTTCTGCTTTGAGGCCCACCCATTCATACTTGTCATGAGTCGGGGCCCATTAAAAACAATCACCCAATTATTTTGGCTCATCTGTTCTATTAGAATCTAATAATCTATTGTAAAGTGTATTAATGGGATGCAACATCACTCCCTGTTACAGATGGGAGCCCAGGAATTAAATACCGTAAATGCAATAAAAACAAACTCTCTTTAATTGTAGGTATTGTATTTAAAACTGTATGGTTGGGTTTCTGGCACATCCATGTATGCAGGGCATCCTCAGTCAAAAGGGATTAATGATCCAAAAGTGGAGTCTGGTTGATTAACACAAGAACTTTTATTGTCATGTTTGTGTTCAGAAAACAAGCAAGATATTACAACCAAGAAGTGGATATAGAAACCACTCAGGAGATAGATCTCGTCTCATTAGGTGTAGCCGCTTTATCCTGTTCTACAGGGTTGCAGGCAAGATCCTTGCATGTTAACAAAGAAGGACTTTTCCTATGAAAGAAAAATTTACCAGCTAAATTTTGACATTAGTATAATAAATTTTGATCATATTGTAGCCGTAACTAAATACAAAGATGATAGTTATGCATGCTATTAAGTAACTTAATGTGAAGATAGAGTGGGGTTAAATGCAAAGGAGGATCATGACCATAATAAAGACTTGTTGTTCTTAATTTACCCACAAATGTATTTATTCCAGGGCGGCATGGTGGTGTTACTACACCACCATGCCGCCCTGGAATAAATACATTTGTGCAAATACAAATAGCACTGTCGCCTCACAGCAAGAAGGTCCGGGTTCAAGCCCCGTGGCCGGCAAGGGCCTTTCTGTGCAGAGTTTGCAAGTTCTCCTCGTGTCCGTGTGGGTTTCCTCCGGGTGCTCCGGTTTCCCCCACAGTCCAAAGACATGCAGGTTAGGTTAACTGGTGACTCTAAGGCTACGTTTACATTACGTCGAATCAGCGGATCATCAGATTAATGTTCTTAAAACGATTCGCGTTTACACTAAAACCGTTAGCCGTGCACATAGCAACGCCAATACGCGGATACGCTCGGCTCCGCAGGCATCCTGCGCTCCAAATCACTCCGCCCTGAACAGCGAGTGCCCTCTGGAGGGTGCGCACTCCGGCCCTGCGCAGCTCACAGAGCGCGCGAGTGAAGTGAACAAGCCACGATTCGGGACTGAGCCGCTGTGTGTGTGATCCCAGCGCAGATCACTTATTACTTGCAAGTGGAAGGATGGCAAGCCTAAAGACAATCATAACTACACAATGGGCAGTATTTGCATCAGTATTTGCAGTATTTTCATACTTTTATACTCTTTAATGAAAGGTGATACAAGGCGGAAGTCCGCGCCGTTTTTCAGCAGTCGCGTCACATGACCAACGCCAGCGAATCAGGAAGGTGGATGTCACAGTGATGTTGTCCAATGAGACGCCAGCTAGAGCTCAGCACAGCGTATTCGCGTATTCTGAATGTTTACACAGCACCGGACCAGATACGATCTAGATTGAATACGTGGACGCTGGCGGATTCCCGTTTCCTGGCTTTTCCAGGGGGTTTAATGTAAACGGACAGTGCATCCGCGAAGAAAACGAGACAGATACGGTCTAATGTAAACGTAGCCTAAATTGACCGTAGGTATGAATGTGAGTGTGAATGGTTGTCTGTGTCTATGTGTCAGCCCTGTGATGACCTGGCCACTTGTCCAGGGTGTACCCTGCCTTTCGCCTGTAGTCAGCTGGGATAGGCTCCAGCTTGCCTGCTACCCTGTAGAGCAGGATAAAGTGGCTAGAGATAATGAGATGAGATAAAATGCCCCCAGTGGTTGAGAAACACTGAACTAAGGGACATGGGAGGGAGGGGAAAGGAAGAACTGGGGGTTATTGGAAAAAAGAGAGCAAGATGTATGGGATATGGAACAAAGGGAAGGGGGAAGTGGTAAGAGTTGAAAGGGTGGAGAAGAAAAGTTTCTGTGGTGGCCCAGAGTTGAAAAGAAAAGACTGAAGTGATGGACAAGATGTCAAAGGTGGATTAGCTTGACTCCTTATGCAGTGCATATGTTTTAGGGGAGTGGCTTCATGGGGAAAACTGAAGTTTCCAAACAGCTGACTTCTTAAGTGCTGATGTCTATTGTGGATCCAGCGAATATTCTGTTGTATCTACTTGTTTGTGTATCTGTTTAATGGAGTATATTTTGCTCCTCCTTTTTATTAAAGTGGTTTGATAAAATGCCTTGTACCAATTTTTGTAGCAGTAGTTCTTATTATAAGGAATCCAAGACCAGTGTAACACATTAGTATTACATCTTTTACTCACTGAATAAGGTACTTTATTCCATTTTTCTGTGCTTGAATATTGAGCAACCGTATAACCATTTCTTCTACGTCTCCAAATAGGTATATATTCTTCTTCCCCTGACTTCCTTTTACTTACACACTGCTGCAGTAATGAAATTAGACCTATAATGTAAATTGTGGAAATAATCAAGGATAGTCATATTCTTTCGAATTTTCACTCATCACTATGTGTATATATATTCATGATGATCTTAAACATGTCTCTGTCTGGTCCTGAATCTTGTGGAGATGCTGAGTGATGCTGTCTGAGCAGATGCTCGTGCATATTAACCAACTCTGTGGGTGTTTCTTTAGCCACTGTTTCCGTTATTCAGATCAATACCACAAAGTGTGAAGTGTTAAGCATGACTGGCATTTGGATTGAAGGCTATCATGAATATGTTAAATACTTATGGATATTAATGTGCAGGAGAGAGCAAAGGAATAAGGACCTCTCTGAGGATTAGGTGTGAAGCAAGGAACGTGGGAGGAAAGACACCAAGGGATCTAGAGGAATAAACTAATAGAGATTGAGGGAAGATGTGAGAGGTGAAACATTAGAGGAAGTGTGGAGAGGCATGTCTGGGAAGAAGCTTTGTACATGCGAGGAAAGGCACCAAGTGGCATGGAAAGTAGAACCTAAGGACTAAGTGATGTGGAGAGAAAAACAGATGTGCAGAGTCCTGGGAGGGAAGGAAGAACATGCAACATGAGAGGAAATTCAGGTTAGAAATGAGTAATGTCAAAAGAGAAAACTAATGCATGTAAAAGGAAGGATTGATTTGGAAGCAAGAGCTGAGGGACATGGAATAGAATAAGCAAGAGCCATTGATTTAAAAGTCAAGGGGTTAGAAAGAGAGAACTGAGGAATGTGGAAGGAAGAGCTGATGGATATTGAAGGAAGAATGGATGGATATGGAAGGAAGAAATTGGGGGTTTAGACAGAAAAACTGATGGAAATGGAAGGAAGGGCTGAAGGACATTTGAAGGAAGATGTGAGGATATTACTGACATTACGGATATGAGGATATTACGGATATGAGGATGCGAGGGCATTACTGACGTTACAGATGCGAGGACGTTATGGATGTGAGGACATTACGGATGTGAGGATATTGAAGGAAGGATTTATCGATATGCAATGAAGAACTGAAGGATATGGAAGGAAGAACTGAGGGACCTAGCCAGAAAGGAGAAAGGGCTTTCTGGGGAAAGAACTAGGGTACATTAGAAAAAACTGGTGGATATGTAAGATGCATCAGATGGAAGAAGCAAAGGAAAAAGAAACCAAGAAAGTGTGGAAAAACAGATATTGCAGAGAAGAACTGAGGAACCAGGAGTGAAGAACTAAGTCAAACAGAGGGAAGATATTAGAGACAATGGAAGAAAAAACAGTGAGAAAAGAGCTGATAAATTTAGAGGATAGAACATTGGGGAAATAGACATTGGGGGTAGTGGTGGCTCAACAGTTAAGGCTCTGGGTTACTGAAGGTCATGGGTTCAAGCCCCAGCACTAATAAGCTGTCGCTGTTGGGCCCTTGAGCAAGTCCCTTAACCCTCTCTGCTCCAGGAGCACTGTGACATGTGCTGCCTTGTTGTATGTTGCTCTGGATAAGAGCGTCTGCTAAAATGTAAATTCTAAATAATGGGAAGAACTATGGGTGTAAAAGGGGGGAAAATGAGGGACACTAGAGAGCAGAAATTTGAGTAAAATGTAGTGCATGTTTTGTTTATCAAATGAAATGTTCCTGAAGTGTTTGTTATTCCGTTAGAGCACTGTGATGAGCCGCATAGACATGGATCACGAGCATCAAGCGCTGGTGATGCGCTCTGAGCGCCTCCTTGGTGCCATGCAGAAACAGAAACAGGAAGAAGAGGAGCGTGAGAGACTACGCCACATCCAGGAAGAGATGGAGAAAGAGAGGAAGAGGAGGGAGGAAGAGGAGAGACTCCGTAAACAAGCAGAAGAGGAGAGGCGCTTGTAAGAGAGCGGTTTGGTGTTTTGAAAAGAAATTTTAAAAAATGATCATTAGATTGGTATTAGGAAGGGAAGAAGTAAGGTATGAATGGTGGGAAAAGGAAAAGATGGCAGAAAGAAAAGTCAAGGAAGTCGAGAAGAAAGGAATAAGCAAAGGAAGGGTGAAAAGAGAAGCAAAGAAGGATGAGGAAGGAGAAAGTAAAGGAAGGAAAGAATGGTAATGAAAAGTGAGAAGGAAGAAAGGAAAGAAGAAAAAGTGAAGGAAGGAGAGAGAAAGGAGCATAAAGGAAAGGGGAAATGGTAGGAATGAAGGACAATGTCAAAGTTAGAGAGAATGAAAGGAATAAGTAAAGGATGGGTGAAAAGAGGAGCAAAAATGAAAGTGAGGAAGGAGAAATATTAAAGGAAGGAAAGAATGGTAAAGGAAGTCAGAGAAGAAAGAAAGCAAACAAGAAGAAAAACTGAGATAGGAAGAGGAAAGAAAAGAGGAAGGAAAGGGGAAATTGTAGGAATGAAGAAAGAAGGGAAGAAATAGTAAATGAAGAGTGAAAAGAGAAGTGAAGACAAGGAGGAAGAAGAGATGAAAAAAGGGTGAAAGAAGGAATGCATGGTAAAAGAAGGAAGGAAATAGGGGACAGAAAGGAAATGGAAGGAAGGAAGACAAGGTAGAATTTAAGGAAAGAAAGATGAAAAAAGAAGAAATGGGGTAAATATCAGAATTAAATAGAAAGGAAGAACAGATCTGTGGATGCAGTGAGATTAGAGGAGGAAGGAAAGATCAGAATGGTAGAGAAGGTACAATGATCTAAGGAAGGAAAGAAGAGAAGAAAGATGGCAGCAGAATTGAAGCAAGAAATACAAGAGGAGGGGTGAGGAGATTTCGGACTTAGATTGCTGATGACGAAAGTGAATATAAAGCATTAGGGGGGAAGTTAAGACAAAAGTGGAATTGATGGGCAAAGACTGATAATGAAGACAGAAATCGGTGTGTGAGAGAGAGGGAGAAATGAGGGATAGACTTGGAGGGAAGGGAAAGTGAGACTGAACAGGAAGAATAGGAAAAGGAGATGAATACAGTGGTGCTTGAAAGTTTGTGAACCCTTTAGAATTTTCTATAGTTCTGCATAAATGACCTAAAACATCAGCTTTTCACACAAGTCCTAAAAGTAGATAAAGAGAACCCAGTTAAACAAATGAGACAAAAATATTATACTTAGTCATTTATTTATTGAGGAAAATTATCCAATATTGCATATCTGTGAGTGGAAAAAGTATGTGAACCTCTAGGATTAATGAAAATAAATGACCAAGTATAATATTTTTGTCTCATTTGTTTAACTGGGTTCTCTTTATCTAATTTTAGGATTTGTGTGAAAATCTGATGATTTAGGTCATATTTATGCAGAAATATAGAAAATTCTAAAGGGTTCACAAACTTTCAAGCACCACTGTAGATGAGCATATATTGGATAGTTAAAAAAAAACAAACAAACATGATCAAGTATAATGCTTGGCTCTAGAAAGGAAGGACAAGAATGGATGAACAGAATGGATAGAGAGAGAGTAGATAGAGATGTGACATTGTGACTCACTTTGCATGCTCCGCCATTCCTGTCATCTGTTCAAGCCTCGTAAAGTCTTTCACACAGGCGCAAAGCTCTTCGTGTCCGCCTCAGATCATTACTTCAGAATGCCAGGCATTTGGGATGAGGCCAAGAGGCCACCTCCTGCCTTAGGGCCATGTCCGATCTCTTAGTAGTGCCCTTCTTCAACGAAGGGCACGTCAGAGGAGCAGAACTGACACAGTAATTGAATGAGCGGAGATGAAGTGCAGCCACACAAGGAGTTATTGATAGTCACACTCCCCACAAAGTGTGCAAAGAAAGAGAAGGCTGACGTGACAGGTTTCTGTATCTGACCTTGCTCATCCATGTCCATCTGTTTAACATGCTCACTCATCCCTCACTTTGTCTTTCTCACTTTCTTTATCAAGTCAATTAGTCTTTTATTGTCCTCCCATAAATCTGCACATGCTGGATATACGGCGATATGAACTAATGTTCTTTTTGCCTTGTTTTGTTTCCTGATGCAGGAAAGCTGAGATGGAGTTGAAGAGGAAACAGGAAGAAGAGGAAAGGAAAAAGAGGGAAGAAGAGGAGAGAAGATTGCAGGTGGGATACAAGTTCTTCAGTACAAGCAGTGTTTCTAGCTCAGTCATCAGCGCACTCTTTGCTTGATCTCTGAGCAGCTCAGCCATGCAGGCAGCATGATGGAAGCTCCTTTGTTCATCAGCAATCTTCGATCTCTTCTCACTTTTTTTTTTAAATCGTTTTCTCCACAGCGGCCATTTTTTCCCTCTTCAAACATTACTCTGTCTTCAGTATGTGTTTGTTGGAGTACACTAAAATCAGTATAGCAGCTGAAGAATGCATTAAAAATGGGAAAATATGAAGAGGAAGTAATATGGAAAGGATATAATTAGGAAGAAAAGGGGTAGCACAGTGATGCAGTGGTTAGCACTGTCACCTCACAGTGCAAGAAGGTTCCAGGCTTAAACCGTACGGCCAACGGTGGCCTTTCTGTGTGGAGTTTGCACGTTTTCCCCGTGTCGCCGTGGGTTTCCTCCGGGTGCTCCAGTTTCCCCCACAGTCTAAAGACATGCAGGGTATGTTTAAAAAAAAATAATAATACCCAGCCACTGGGGTTGCACAAGCCAGTGCATACTTAGTGCTGGTCCCAAGCCTGGATAGATTGGGGAGGGTTGCATCAGGAAGGGCATCCGATGTAAAACCTATGTCAATGCGGATTATAAATTGGGACAGGTGATCTGCTGTGGTGACCCTTAACAGGAGCAGCCAAAAAAAAAGATTGTAATGAGGAAATGAAAAGTTTAGTAGGAAAGAGGAATGGTAAGGGAAGGAGGTATAACAATAAAGGAAGTAAGAATAAAATGGAAGGAAAGAGGAGGTGAAAGACAGGAAGAAAGTGGTTTATGAAAACTAACCATAATACAACTAGTAAAAATTCAAATAATGTACAATGTACTAAAAAAAAGACTTTAAAATCAGTCTCTCTCTCTCTCTGCCTCCCTTTCCATCTGTTTGTCTGTCTTTCTTATGATGTCTCTCATTTTATTTGTCCATTTCTATCTCTATTGCTCTTCCTGTCTCCCTCTTCTATTTTTCTGTTTGTTTTTGTCTGTTTGTCTCCATCTCTCTCACTCTGTCACTGCCTGTTTCTCTCTCTATCTTTTTCCACTCTCTTTCTCGGGCTTGTCTGTTCTATCGTAACGCCATCTCCAGTATAACGAGTGTTTGAATGACTCCCTAAGCAGAGTTGTTGCACATCATGAGTTCTCACCTCAGGAATGCTCTGAACACTTTCTCCATGCCATGATCTTAATCTTTTAAATCATTGTCTTGCGTACTTTAAGGCAATGCAAAGAGGAGTATGAATGTTTTAGGTTCCCTTATCAAAAAGTATACTTCAAGTTCATTTTCTTAAGTATACTTAAGTTAAAATATATTTCCTTAAGTATACTTTTGTGTACCAAGTATACTGATATCTATGTATGTGTAAGTACAGTGGTGCTTAGGTTTGTGAACCCTTCAGAATTTTTTATATTTCTGCATAAATATGACCTGAAACATCAGATTTTCACACAAGTCCTAAAAGTAGATAAAGAGAACCCAGTTAAACAAATGAGACAAAAATATTATACTTGGTAATTTATTTATTGAAGAAAATAATCCAATATTACATATCTGTGAGTGGCAAAAGTATGTGAACCTCTAGGATTAGCAATTAATTTGAAGGTGAAATTAGAGTCAGGTGTTTTCAATCAATGGGATGACAATCAGGTGTGAGTGGGCACCATTTTATTTAAAGAACAGGGATCTATCAAAGTCTGATCTTTACAACACATGTTTGTGGAAGTGTATCATGGCACGAACAAAGGACATTTCTCAGGACCTCAGAAAAAGAGTTGTTGATGCTCATCAGGCTGGAAAAGGTTACAAAACCATCTCTAAAGAGTTTGGACTCCACCAATGCACAGTCAGACAGATTGTGTACAAATGGAGGAAATTCAAGACCATTATTACTCTCCCCAGGAGTGGTCGACCAATGAAGGTCACTCCAAGAGCAAGGCGTGTAATAGTCGGCGAGGTCACAAAGGACCCCAGGGTAACTTCTAAGCAACTGAAGGCCCCTCTCACATTGGCTAATGTTCATGAGTCCACCATCAGGAGAACACTGAACAACAATGGTGTGCATGACAGGGTTGCAAGGAGAAAGCCACTGCTCTCCAAAAAGAACGTTGTTGCTCGTCTGCAGTTTGCTAAAGATCACATGGACAAGCCAGAAGGCTATACATATGTGGCAGCGGGGGCGTGGTCAAGCATCGGTCTGTGACAGGAGGGCGGAGTCAGGGAAGGTAAGTGGCAGAATCACTACACCTGTGGTTAATTAATGTGTTTGTGTGTCTTCCCCAGTGTCTTCGCCCTATTTAAGGAGAGAGAGTGAGAGCAGAGGGAGCTCTCTCCTCAACCAGATGACTGATGTGTGTACGTGTGTCTGGGTGTGTGTGAGAGAGTTCAAATAGGCTGAAAAGCTGAATAAAAGCCAGTTTTGTGAACTCAGTTCTGTCCTGCCATCCTTCTGTGCTCCACCCACCTACACAAACTGGTCACAGTGGACAAAACTGGCTTTTATTCAGCTTTTCAGCCTATTCGAACTCTCTCACACACACCCAGACACACGCACACACATCAGTCATCTGGTTGAGGAGAGAGCTCCCTCTGCTCTCGCTCTCTCTCCTTAAATAGGGCGTGGTCACTGGGGAAGACACACAAACACATTAATTAACCACAGGTGTAGTGATTCTGCCACTTACCTTCCCTGACTCTGCCCTCCTGTCACAGACCGATGCTTGACCACGCCCCCGCTGCCACAACATAGTTTTCACATGATGTCACAGAGTCGGGGATTCCCTAGTGGCGGCCATCTTGTGGGTCAAGCTTACCGTACGGGTCACTGAGCACACATTGTAAAGCGCGAGTACAAAGTCTTCAAAAGAACCCAAGCAGGCTATTTAAAGCTAGCAATGGTGCACACCTGTATTCACGGCTGTCGTAATAGGTCAGATGACGTCAAGCGGAGCTTTTATGGAATTCCCACTATACGGGAGCACGAAGTCGAGCAAAGAAAGAAACTCAGCATACAAAGGAGAAATCTATGGTTTACGAGAATCAACTGCAAGGATTATCAGCCTTCCAAACACAGCAAAGTCTGCTCCGATCACTTTATAAGTGGTAAGTTGTTTAAATAAACAATTGTGTTTAAGTTTGTTTTTGGAAACCAAAACATCGTGTAAACAATCTCTGGAGAATGCCTAACTGGAACCGCTGAGTGTATGTTTACATTGTAATGTACACTTAATATCGCTCAGTACAAGGCTGCAAACATATGATTATTACTGGCCTATAAATTGTCATATTTATCATAACACAAAATGTAACAAGCCTACATACCAGTTAATTATATTACAAAGTTTATACTGACATGGTACTGTAATACCACTAACGGATGTAAAATTTGTCTTAAATCAACTTGATATTATACACACATTTATATGCAGTGTTGAGAGCTCTAAAATTCCAATGTTTACATACCTTGGCTGTAATTAGGACACGACTGTCACTTGTTTTTATATGGTGGACTTCACGGACCCAGCCACAGACAAAATAATTGTATGACTCCAGCGACTTGTATGCTTTGAGGTCGTCAAGTGTGTAGGCACTTTTACTATTCACGAAATAGTTCACAATATCAGGGTACGATATGGATGGCAGCCCTGCATAGTCACTTGAAAATGCATCTTTGTCCACTTCGTAGGGGTCAATTCTCCCAATCAAGGCCAGTTTGGCTGCATACCGTTGTCGTGAGATGTCGTCCAATGTATCTATATACTTCCGTTTGCTTGATTTTGCCGACATTGATCTTTATTTTAGAAAACTGACTATATAACTTCATAAATTCGTCCGAGATAACGTAGCCGGTAATGGCGATGGTCCGTTTTGTTTGCCCCACAAGATGGTGGCTGGAGGGCGTTCCCCGGAATGCCGTGACATCAGTGAAAACTATCTATTGGAAAAATGTTTCATGGCTGGATGAGACCAAAATAGAACTTTTTGGTTTAAATGAGAAGCGTTATGTTTGGAGAAAGGAAAACACTGCATTCCAGCATAAGAACCTTATCCCATCTGTGAAACGTGGTGGTGGTAGTATCATGGTTTGGGCCTGTTTTGCTGCATCTGTGCCAGGATGGCTTGCCATCATTGATGGAACAATGAACTCTGAATTATACCAGCAAATTCTAAACGAAAATGTCAGGACATCTGTCCATGAACTGAATCTCAAGAGAAGGTGGGTCATGCAGCAAGACAACGACCCTAAGCACGTAAGTCGTTCTACCAAAGAATGGTTAAAGAAGAATAAATTTAATGTTTAGGAATGGCCAAGTCAAAGTCCTGACCTTAATCCAATCGAAATGTTGTGGAAGGACCTGAAGCGAGCAGTTCATGGGAGGAAACCCACCAACATCCCAGAGTTGAAGCTGTTCTGTACGGAGGATTGGGCTAAAATTCCTCCAAGCCGGTGTGCAGGACTGATCAACAGTTACCAGAAACATTTAATTGCAGTTATTGCTGCACAAGGGGGTCACACCAGATACTGAAAGTAAAGGTTCACATACTTTTGCCACTCACAGATATGTAATATTGGATCATTTTCCTCAATAAATAAATGACCAAGTATAATATTTTTGTCTCATTTGTTTAACTGAGTTCTCTTTATCTACTTTTATGACTTGTGTGGAAATCTGGTGATGTTTTAGGTCATATTTATGCAGAAATACAGAAAATTCTAAAGGGTTCACAAACTTTCAAGCACCACTGTAAAACTAATCTAACTTCTTGGGACTAAACTGGCCCACTTTTAGTTTATAAAAAGTATACTTAAAGTTTACTTCTCTTAGACTTGGAGTATACAACTCGTATTTTTTATTTTGTACTGCAAGTATAACACAAGTAAACTTGTATACGAATAGTTTACTAGTTCTATGCTTGTAGTCCACTCTTTAGTTTACAAAAGCATACTTCATAGTTGTACTGGAAATATACTACGAGTTTACTATAGTATACTTTGTAGTATACTGGAAATAGACTACTGGTTTACTCATTACACATGTCTAGTCCACTTTTTAGTTTATAAAAGTATACTTTATAGCATTATTGGAAATATACTGTTAGTTTTGAAGTATACTTCAATTACCCTTCTAGGTATACTATTAGTTTTCTAGCCTTAACCCTTACTGTACCTCATGCACACTACCAGTAGACAACTTAAGTGTTTTGTACCTTAAGTTACAATGAAGTTATAAAAGTAAGAATTCACAAAATAACAGATACTCAGGATTAAGAACATTTTTATTCATTTTCTTTCAAAATCAAAATTTAAAGCAACATTGTATTAAATGCCAAAGTATAAAAACATAGCAATGACAACTGAAATTGGCATCGAAACTCAAAAGAAATAAATAAAAATTAATTATCCCACTCAGGGGAGATTTAAAAAAAAAAAAAAAAAAAAAACCCTTATATGGAACCACAGACATGCCTAAGAGTCAACAATGCTGTCTAACCCAGTAAAGAGCAGTGACAGAACTAGTGCAAAGGCAGAAGAAATATTGCATTTGTCTGAACTATATCACAAAGAAGCCAATATGTGTGAAAAAAGTATTTTATAGGCTACTATCAAAAGGATAAGCACAACTACAGGGCAAGTACACTTAAGCATAAGGCACAAATGTTTTAGTACTTTTATTACACTTTTGTTAAGTATATCTTGATCAAAAGTTAGACTTTTCTATATACTTTTCAGTACAAGTCAAGTATACTTTTGTTTAACTTTATTAAGTATATCTCTAAGTAAATAAAAAGTAAACTGAAAGCATACTCATTTTTAGTTTAAAAGAAGTGTACTAGAAGCACACTTGAATAAACTTATTTTTTGTAAGGGTTGTGCAGGAGAGCTGCTGGTCAAGTATCTGATTTTCAAAGATTATGGAAAAGATGGGGTGATGGATTAAACACACTATGTGGAACTTTTTAAAAGTCCTCCATGAGGGACAAGTGCAGGAGCATGTTAGGATATACCGGTATGTTGGGATGGAGACAGAAATGGCGAAGTAAGCTGGAAGCTGCACAGTGATTCCCAGAGACTCGAGATTTATATGGAATTATTGTTGTAACCATTAAATGAACTGGTTAGATTTGGAAATTGATCCGAACAGTGTCGAGGTCAAATGTCAGTTTTTTGTCAGTAACTCTCGAACACGAATGTTATGATTTACACTTTTCAAGTCATTCGAGAATATTTGGGTATTATCACCTTATTGATGAATGTGAATTGTACAACCCCGATTCCAAAAAAGTTGGGACAAAGTACAAATTGTAAATAAAAATGGAATGCAATGATGTGGAAGTTTCAAAATTCCATATTTTATTCAGAATAGAACATAGATGACATATCAAATGTTTAAACTGAGAAAATGTATCATTTAAAGAGAAAAATTAGGTGATTTTAAATTTCATGACAACAACACATCTCAAAAAAGTTGGGACAAGGCCGTGTTTCCCACTGTGAGACATCCCCTTTTCTCTTTACAACAGTCTGTAAACGTCTGGGGACTGAGGAGACAAGTTGCTCAAGTTTAGGGATAGGAATGTTAACCCATTCTTGTCTAATGTAGGATTCTAGTTGCTCAACTGTCTTAGGTCTTTTTTTGTTGTATCTTCCGTTTTATGATGCGCCAAATGTTTTCTATGGGTGAAAGATCTGGACTGCAGGCTGGCCAGTTCAGTACCCGGACCCTTCTTCTACGCAGCCATGATGCTGTAATTGATGCAGTATGTGGTTTGGCATTGTCATGTTGGAAAATGCAAGGTCTTCCCTGAAAGAGACGTCGTCTGGATGGGAGCATATGTTGCTCTAGAACCTGGATATACCTTTCAGCATTGATGGTGTCTTTCCAGATGTGTAAGCTGCCCATGACACACGCACTAATGCAACCCCATACCATCAGAGATGCAGGCTTCTGAACTGAGCGCTGATAACAACTTGGGTCGTCCTTCTCCTCTTTAGTCCGAATGACACGGCGTCCCTGATTTCCATAAAGAACTTCAAATTTCGATTCGTCTGACCACAGAACAGTTTTCCACTTTGCCACAGTCCATTTTAAATGAGCCTTGGCCCAGAGAAGACGTCTGCGCTTCTGGATCATGTTTAGATACGGCTTCTTCTTTGAACTATAGAGTTTTAGCTGGCAACGGCGGATGGCACGGTGAATTGTGTTCACAGATAATGTTCTCTGGAAATATTCCTGAGCCCATTTTGTGATTTCCAATACAGAAGCATGCCTGTATGTGATGCAGTGCCGTCTAAGGGCCCGAAGATCACGGGCACCCAGTATGGTTTTCCGGCCTTGACCCTTACGCACAGAGATTCTTCCAGATTCTCTGAATCTTTTGATGATATTACGCACTGTAGATGATATGTTCAAACTCTTTGCAATTTTACACTGTCGAACTCCTTTCTGATATTGCTCCACTATTTGTCGGCGCAGAATTAGGGGGATTGGTGATCCTCTTCCCATCTTTACTTCTGAGAGCCGCTGCCACTCCAAGATGCTCTTTTTATACCCAGTCATGTTAATGACCTATTGCCAATTGACCTAATGAGTTGCAATCTGGTCCTCCAGCTGTTCCTTTTTTGTACCTTTAACTTTTCCAGCCTCTTATTGCCCCTGTCCCAACTTTTTTGAGATGTGTTGCTGTCATGAAATTTCAAATGAGCCAATATTTGGCATGAAATTTCAAAATGTCTCAGTTTCGACATTTGATATGTTGTCTATGTTCTATTGTGAATACAATATCAGTTTTTGAAATTTGTAAATTATTGCATTCCATTTTTATTTACAATTTGTACTTTGTCCCAACTTTTTTGGAATCGGGGTTGTAGCTGCAAATTCCTCCCTCAATGTCAGCTGCCTCACTGTCGAACTGATAAATCTAAGAATGCCCTAAGAATGTTTGAGGTAGAGGTCTGCGCGTGACAGAATTTTCAGTCCCTCTCCCGCCCGCTCCCGCATTGTGCAGTCCCGCTCTCACCCGCTCCCGCAAAGAATTATGATTTTCAGTCCCGCGCCTGCCATATTTTGTCCCGCTCCCGCCTGCAAATCCCACATGATGCAGACGTTGAATGAATGAATGATTGAATGAAACCTTTATTGCCCCAAGGGGAATTTGTCTTGCCCATAAATTACATAAAACAAAACAACACTTAAACATGCAGACTTGCACAATAATACATAGAATAACAAACAAATCTTAAAAAATATATATATAAATAAAAGGTGCATACTTTAGAATGGTGTCAACCTATCTGAATTCAGCCTCTTTAGCAACTGAATGCTCCTTGTGAAATTCGCGTTTGCGTTATTTCTCACGAAAGTTCTTGTCATTGGCTTGGGGAGTTGAACATGCTGAGCTCTCCACTGACCGATCCTTCACCTAGCGCACATAGCGAGGGTGCGTGTTGCCAGGCGACATGCGCAGCTGAGGCTTTACAGAGATACCCAACACACCTACCAAAATCTACAGTGGATATTAAGAATATTGTACATTGCACATAGCTTATGTCACTCCTCACATTTACATTCTAGGAAATACAAGTAGGCCTATAAGAAATGAATATAATTTAAAGACACAGCGTGATGGTGCCCCGCCCCCTACTTTGAGTGGATTTGAGCATAAATATCTACAGCTCACGTTCAGGGGTGCATTTCCCAAACAACCAACCAAGTTAGCATTAAACCAATATGGTACGATGCAAGTTTGAACTAACTAACTAATCCAAAAAACAACTGTTTCCCAAAGCTGTAGTACCAACTTGGTCTGAACCAAGTTGATTTGAACCAACACAGTTCAAACCACAATGTTTTCAGATGTGTTCGGATGGTCTCGTTTATTGTCGGAATTCAGAGAAACAACCCGAAGTTGTCTGACAGTGCGAACGGCATTTCACCATTAAATGACCGTTAAGCCAAATTCGGTGCGTCCATAATCTTCCCCTGATGCTTGCAACTTGGTGTAGATGTTCATTTAGACTAATATAAAATTGCAATACCCCTCATTTGGAAATCACATGTAAGCAAAAGGCATCTCCATAAATTAAAGCATCATATACTAGTTTTGGCTATAAGGCTATTTGCCCTGATTTAAAAATAGCTAAGCAAACTGCTGTGAGATGGCACAGATAATGTTATGTAGATCTACATGTTGTGTATTTATAGGTGGCATTGTTAGGTTTATTGTAAGTTTATTGTTTAGACTCTGACATTCTGCTGACACATTCCAAGTTGAGCGCTGCATGCGCTCATGATTGACAGCTCTCGCTTTGATTGACAGCTCTCGCTTTGCGCACTCGCCACTCCCACTTCCGAGTCTGTGGCGTTATGATTCCAACCTCTTTTTAAAGCAGCACTTACTTCTGAAGCGCTGTGAGCTTCATTAGAGGAGCTCTGCTCTTCTGCCATGATTGGAGATCTCAAACACAGAAGAGCGGAAAGGAATCAGAAACGTACACGAGATTAGACCACATCTGCAAATTTAGGCATCTTAAAATGTTTTTATTAATGCCAAATAAAATATCCAGCACAAATTATATATGATAGATATAAATTAATAATTTATAAATTTTATTTTAAACATGTTTTTAGTTAGCGGGACTGCAGCTTATTACCTCTCCCGCCCGCTCCCGCATTGTGCACTCCCGCCCACAATGAGCTTTCAAAATTTGTCCCGCGCCGCACTGCTTTGCGTCGGGTTCTGCGGGACTCCCACGGGAGTGCAGGGCTCTAGTTTGAGGCATACAAATTAATAACAAGAAGGTCTAGACTAGAACTAGTTAGTGGCTGCGCCATTGGTGTCAAGTTCCATTTTCTTTCCCGTGTGTAATGCTGAAGTAAAACCGAGGTTTAAAGTCTGGCCAAGAATGAGGCCTGTGTAGATGGATACTGTCAATCGAAAGTTTTTGAACCCCCTACTTCAAAGAGGTCCTGCACACTTAAATGTGATTTTTGAGCTGTAAAGTTAAATATGACTGTACCGTGATGAAACACATCAATGCTATTAATGTTGATAAAATCCCTTTTTTTTAAAATAAAAATATGCATTTTATGGGTTGAAAATGGCTCAAAATGCAGTCTACTGGTTAAAATCATCGTGAAACTTGCAAGGCCGATGCTGATGTAGAGTTGTTTGGGCATTTGGTACTTCTATAGATCATGAATTTATTTATTTATTTATTTATTTATTTATTTATTAAATAAAAACATGCTAACACCCTCTAATCAGAGGTGGATGGCCCATCATTCTTTTCAAATATATGCTGAATAGCCCCCCCCCCCCCCCCCCCAAGTTACACTTAAGGCATCCTTGATTTAATGCCAGGGAGTGTAATCATTCTCATTCTTCTAACCATCCATCTAATAGAGATCTTGCAGTCACGTGACTGAAAAGTACACAACCCCCATCTTGTCGGTCAAAAACACCGCTGAATACTGCTGCACTTGTGTACAGAATGGATCAATTTCAACCGACGGACTACACGGCTCATTTTTCTAATGAACAGATAACTAGATATATGTCTAAAATAAACGCTCTACAGATTTGTGACCCTTATGGCTTTCCGGACGGAGTTTTCACGACCGGATTTTGAACTGCCAGCGGAATACCCGGACGTGTATGATTACCTCATCAACTTTCCCTCGCTGTTCAGTGGTGAAGCACTGCGTGCTTATAAATCTCTGGACAGTTATCTTTACAGAAATTCAGGATTTGTCAGCGACTCAGATGTGGCATCTTGTAAACAAGAAAATAACAGTCCTCATTGGATGGGTAAGTCACTTAAGTATTGAGTATAGCACTGACCAGCCGAATATAGAATAGAATAAGGTAATTCCAAATCGTCCGTGTTGTTTACATGGATCTGGCGTTGGAGAGGTAGAGGCTTGGCAGTGGAGGTTTGAGTAGCTGTTTTCTGAGCTTAGTCAACAGGCCGGCTCTGCCTGTAGCCTCGCTTTTGCTTCTGCTCCCGGCGCCGCCTCCTTCGCTTTGCTTCCGATAACAATCTACGGAGACCCCGCTGGTCTCGCCCGGAATGTTTTTTTTGTTTTGTTTTGTTTTGTTTTCTCATCCGGAATGTTGTGCATGCGATGGAAATCGCTACAAACCGTCATTTTCTGCTGGAAACCAATGTCCAGTAAGTCCATACGGTTGTAGTGGATATTGAAGTCCGGTACAGACGAACAACACGCAAAAATACACACAAAAAACATAAACGTGCACAGGTAGGGAGAGCTTGTAGCTGCAGCCGTTGTAGTAGAATTGTATATAGTAGGGTTTTCCAGAAGAAAAGGTAGAAGTAAAAGCAGAAGTAGAACCAGAAGTAGAAGGCGGAATATGGCGTTTGACTGACACGATGGCGTCTGTCACAATCTGGATCGGCTGTGACGTCACATGCAAGTGCTCCATATGAGAATCTAAGTGCATTGGGAACTGAGAAATATTTGCTTTTTTTTTTTTTATTTGTTCTGGTCCAGATTAATTTGGCCCTTATAGCACTTGGTATGAATTGTAGGGAAATTATTGTACTAGCATTGGCCATGAGTCAGCACTTTAGACTTTTAAGTTGAATCTCTCCCTGTCTCTCTTTTCCCCCACTGACAAGAAAACTTGTCAAAAATCTTCAGTGCAGGTATGTGCTATCGAAATCCCACAGGATGAAACAAACTTTTGGAGTTTTATGAAATGTGGACAGCTCAGTGAAACTTGTTGGGAGGGTTGCCAGGTTTTGCGTAATTTAACGTGAATGTATGAACAGAGCCTGAGACAAGGATGAAGTAGATGGATATAAAAATGTTGAGAGAAAATGCAGACAGGTGGCCACTGTGATCATGTCGTCTTTTTTTCTCCACACACCGGAAGACGGTGGCAGAGCTCAGTCATGAGAGAGGTGGGGGGTGACAGTGTGTGGTGGCATGCAGAACATATTGTGGTGCACCGAAGCAGGAGATGTATGAATATGAGCAAGAGATGACAGCCATCTGCGGGCAGCCGTTTCATTCCAGTGTCTGTGCTGGAATTCCAACACAAGCACACCTCATTTTACTTAATGAGGTCCTGATTAGGTGATCACCTGAACCAAATCATATTTGACAAGGAAAAGTATAAAAACCACTGCTGTGGTCATCACTATCCTTTTGCAATAGGACCAGTTGGAATGGCAAAAACAGTGCTAGCAGTATCTTAAATTTAATTGGAATACAAAAATATCTAATCATACCAAAAGAGTCAAAAAAAAAGTTTTGAATGGAAAAAAAGGTTTCAATTCTGGCTTTACTGGCAGAGATGCAGTGGGGCAAAAAAGTATTTAGTCAGCCACCAATTGTGCAAGTTCTCCCACTTAAAAAGATGAGAGGCCTGTAGTTTTCATCATAGGTACACTTCAAATATGAGAGACAGAATGGGGGGGAAAGAATCCAGGAAATCACATTGTAGGATTTTTAATGAATTAATTGGTAAATTCCTCAGTAAAATAAGTATTTGGTCACCTACAAACAAGCAAGATTTCTGGCTCTCACAGACCTGTAACAACTTCTTTAAGAGGCTCCTCTGTCCTCCACTCGTTACCTGTATTAATGGCACCTGTTTGAACCCGTTATCAGTATAAAAGACACCTGTCCACAACCTCAAACAGTCACACTCCAAACTCCACTATGGCCAAGACCAAAGAGCTGTCAAAGGACACCAGAAACAAAATTGTAGATCTGCACCAGGCTGGGAAGACTGAATCTGCAATAGGTAAGCAGCTTTGTGTGAAGAAATCAACTGTGGGAGCAATTATTAGAAAATGGAAGACATACAAGACCACTGATAATCTCCCTCGATCTGGGGCTCCACGCAAGATCTCACCCCGTGGGGTCAAAATGATCACAAGAACGGTGAGCAAAAATCCCAGAACCACATGGGGGGACCTAGTGAATGACCTGCAGAGAGCTGGGACCAAAGTAACAAAGGCTACCATCAGTAACGCACTACGCCTCCAGGGACTCAAATCCTGCAGTGCCAGACGTGTCCCCCTGCTTAAGCCAGTACATGTCCAGGCCCATCTGAAGTTTGTTAGAGAGCATTTGAATGATCCAGAAGAGGATTGGGAGAGTGTCATATGGTCAGATGAAACCAAAATAGAACTTTTTGGTAAAAACTCAACTTGTCATGTTTGGAGGAGAAAGAATGCTGAGTTGCATCCAAAGAACACCATACCTACTGTGAAGCATGGGGGTGGAAACATCATGCTTTGGAGCTGTTTTTCTGCAAAGGGACCAGGACGACTGATCCGTGTAAAGGAAAGAATGAATGGGGCCATGTATCATGAGATTTTGAGTGAAAACCTCCTTCCATCAGCAAGGGCATTGAAGATGAAATATGGCTGGGTCTTTCAGCATGACAATGATCCCAAACACACTGCCCGGGCAACGGAGGAGTGGCTTCGTAAGAAGCATTTCAAGGTCCTGGAGTGGCCTAGCCAGTCTCCAGATCTCAACCCCATAAAAAAATCTTTGGAGGGAGTTGAAAGTCCGTGTTGCCCAGCGACAGCCCCAAAACATCACTGCTGTAGAGGAGATCTGCATGGAGGAATGGGCCAAAATACCAGCAACAGTGTGTGAAAGCCTTGTGAAGACTTACAGAAAACGTTTGACCTCTGTCATTGCCAACAAAGGGTATATAACAAAGTATTGAGATGAACTTTTGTTATTGACCAAATACTTATTTTCCACCATAATTTGCAAATAAATTCTTTAAAAATCAGACAATGTGATTTTCTGGATTTTTTTTCTCATTTTGTCTCTCATAGTTGAAGTGTACCTATGATGAAAATTACAGGCCTCTCTCATCTTTTTAAGTGGGAGAACTTGCACAATTGGTGACTGACTAAATACTTTTTTTGCCCCACTGTACAGTGAGTGCCAGGTTGTTTTCATCCTCAATTTCAAAGACGGCAGTTCATAAGAACAAGATCAAGCAGCAGACATTAGGGACAGCAAAGTTGTAGACTGGCAGAGAGTGAAAATGACTCTCCATTGACCAGGATGATTGTCAACTCCTTCAAATGTCACTCAACACCCATAGGATGACATTAAGTCACCTACAAAAAGAATGGCAGCTGGGGGTTAAGTGCACGACAAGGACGGTTTGAAACAGGCTCCTCTGGGTGGGTTTGAAGTCATGCAAAGCTTGAAAAAAAGCCCTTCATCAATAAGAAGCAAAGAAGAGCCAGGCTGAGGTTTGCTAAAGACCTTAATGATTGGACCATAGAGGACTGGAGTAAGGTTGTCATCTCCATTGAGTCCAATTGTCAGCTTTTCTTATCGCCTGCTTGTCTAATGGTTAGATGGAGACTTGGAGAGGCCTACAAGCCGGTGTCTCGCACCCACTGTGAAATTTGGTGGAGGATCGGTGATGATCTGGGAGTGCTTCAGCCAGGCTGGAACAGGGCAGATTTTTGTTTGTAAAGGCCACATGAATCAAGCCATGTAAAAGGTTATCCTGGAAGCAAACTTGCTTCCTTCTGCTCTGACAATGTTCCCTAACTCTGAGGATTGGGTTTTCCATCAGGACAATGCTCCAGGCCACACAGCCAGGTCAATCAAGGTGTGGATGGAGGACCACAAGATCAAGACTGTCATGGCCAGCCCAATCTCCAAACCTGAACCCCACTGAAAACCTCAGGAATGTGATCAAGAGGAAGATGGATGGTCACAAGCCATCAAACAAAGCTGAGCTGATTGAATGTTTGTGACCGGAGTAGCATAAAGTTACCCAAGAGCAACATGAAAGACTGGTGGAAAGCATGCCAAGACTCATGAAAGCTGCGATTTTTAAATGTCAGGGTTATTCCACCAAATATTGATTTCTGAACTCATCCAAAGTTCAAACATTACATTACATTAATGGGATTTAGCAGACGCTCTTATCCAGAGCGACGTACAACATACCCAGAGCAACTTACTGGGGAGCAGTTGGGGGTTAGGTGCTTTTGCTCAAGGGCACTTCAGCCATTCCTGCTGGTCCAGGAAATCAAACCAGTGACCTTTTGGTCCCAAAGCTGCTTCTCTAACCATTAGGCCATGGCTTCCCCACATTAGTATTGTTTTAAAACTGAATATGATCTTGATTTCTGTGCATTATTCAAGGTCTGAAAACACTTCTTTTTTTTTTTTTTTTTTTTTGTTATCTTGACCAGTTGTCATTTTCTGCAATTAAATGCTCGAAGTGACAATATTTTTATGTGGACTTTGGGGGGGGGATATTGTCAGTAGTTTATGGAATAAAACAAAAATGTTCATGTCCCGCAAACACATGCTTATAAATAGTAAAACCAGAGAAACTGATAATTAAGAGACCACTGTAAAATTATTTCCAGAGCTAGCTATATAACACTGAAGGTCACCCTGTCTAAGGCTTGGCTATACAATTTCTCAAAATATATGATGTCCATTTGTTCACTCCTTCATACATTCCTTACCTCCATTTGTTTTTCTCTCCTTAATGGGTGTTGTAACAGGGTAATTTATAAACTGAACTTTTAAGATGGAGGTGGTGGTTGTGGCTAGGTCACTCGCTCACTCATACTCTTCCGTACGTGCGTGCGTGAGGAGGAGGATGATCTGTCGTGCATCTGCGCTATGATGTTAGTCATTATGTAGCTTCCTCCAGTGAGTTATGATACTCCGGACAGCCGAGTTGGATGGGAATGACTCTGGGAGTATGATAAATCTGCAGCTGCTGCAGTTCATTTTTCAGCAGAATGGACAGAAGCTCTTGGCTCCTGATGAACACACCACCCGGTACATTTGTGCTTCTTAGCCTTTTATAGCCTGTAGCAAACTTCAGGAAGTTTATGAGCTCGCACAGCCGTTCTCCATCTTCCTCTCCAGCATCCCACAGAGAAACCCACAGTGAGTGTAAATGTCCAAATCTGTTCTGGTGAAGCAGACACAACAATGCCGGCTGCATGTGGTCCAAACGTAGCAACTCGGATGCTTAGCAACCATAGGCTTTGCAGGTAGAGGTTGAAAAATCTCAGTGCGTTATGACGCGGTATAAAGTGGCAGGTCAGTGAAGGTGAAATAAATCGGAATATGTACAGATAAGTAGTACCTTACTCAGCTAGTAGCCATAGCATTTACAATCCCAATTCCAAAAATTTGACATGCTGTGTAAAACGTAAATAAAAACAGAATGCAATGATTTGCAAATCTCAAACTCATATTTTTTTTCACAACAGAACATAGACAATATATCAAAAGTTTAAACTGAGACATTTTACAATTTCATGAAAAATATTAGCTCATTTTGAATTTGATGGCTGCAACATGTCTCAAAAAAGTTGGGACGGGGACAATAAAAGGCTGGAAAAGTAAGTGGTACTGAAAAACAGCTGGAGGAACATTTTTGCAACTAATTAGGTTAATTGGCAACAGGTCAGTAACATGATTGGGTATAAAAAGAGCATCCTAGAGAGGCGGAGTCTCTTAGGCTACGTTTACATTAGACCGTATCTGTCTCGTTTTCTTCGCGGATGCACTGTCCGTTTACATTAAACCGCCTGGAAACGCCGGGAAACGGGAATCCGCCAGCGTCCACGTATTCAATCCAGATCGTGTCAGCTCCGGTGCTGTGTAAACATTCAGAATACGCGGATACGCTGTGCTGAGCTCTAGCTGGCATCTCATTGGACAACGTCACTGTGACATCCACCTTCCTGATTCGCTGGTGTTGGTCATGTGATGTGACTGCTGAAAAACGGCGCGGACTTCCGCCTTGTATCACCTTTCATTAAAGAGTATAAAAGTATGAAAATACTGCAAATACTGATGCAAATACTGCCCATTGTGTAGTTATGATTGTCTTTAGGCTTGCCATCCTTCCACTTGCAAGTGGTAAGTGATGTGCGCTGGGATCACGCACACAGCAGCTCAGTCCCGAATCACAGCTTGTTCACTTCACTCGCGTGCTTTGTGAGCTGCGCAAGGCCGGAGTGCGCACCCTCCAGAGGGCACTCGCTGTTCAGGGCGGAGTAATTTGGAGCGCAGGATGCCTGCGGAGCAGAGCGTATCCGTGTATTGGTATTGCTGTGTGCACGCAAATCGTGTATTGGTGTTGCTGTGTGCACACTAATCGTTTTAAAAACGTTAATCTGATGATCCGCTGATACGGTCTAATGTAAACATGGGCTTAGAAGTGAAGATGGGCAGAGGTTCACCAATCTACGATAAACTGTCTCTACAAATTGTGGAACAATTTCAGAATAATGTTCCTCACTGTAAAATTGTGAAGACTGAATATCTCATCTACAGTACATAATCAAAAGATTCCGAGAATCTGGAGAAATCTCTCTGTACAAGGAACAAGGCTGAAAATCAACATTGGATGCCTGTGATCTTCGGGCCCTCACGCGGCACTGCAATAAAAACAGGCGTGATTTAAAAGCAGGTTCAAAGACATGCGGTTAGGTTAATATGGGGTAGCGTTGGGCTGAAGTGCTCTTAAGCAAAGCGCCTAACCGCCAACTGCTCCCTGGGCACTGTAGCATGGCTGCTGGCTCCTCTGGGTATGTGTGTGTGCGCTCATTGCTCACTTGGGTGTGTTCACTGCTTCAGATGGGTTAAATGTAGAGGTTAAATTTCACTGTGTGCTTAAGTCTGTGCTTGAGTGTACAGTGGTGCTTGAAAGTTTGTGAACCATTTAGAATTTTCTATATTTCTGCATAAATATGACCTAAAACATCAGCTTTTCACACAAGTCCTAAAAGTAGATAAAGATAACTCAGTTAAACAAATGAGACAAAAATATTATACTTGGTCATTTATTCATTGAGGAAAATGATCCAATATTACATATCTGTGAGTGGCAAAAGTATGTGAACTTCTAGGATTAGCAGTTAATTTGAAATTAGAGCCAGGTGTTTTCAATCAATGGGATGACAATCAGGTGTGAGTGGGCACCCTGTTTTATTTCAAGAACAGGGATCTATCAAAGTCTGATCTACACAACACATGTTTGTGAAATTATGTGTCATGGCACAAACAAAGGAGATTTCTGAGGACCTCAGAAAAAGCGTCGTTGATGCTCATCAGGCTGGAAAAGGTTGTAAACTTTTCCAGCCTGATGAGCATCAACGACGCTTTTTCTAGCCACTGCTCTCCAAAACCATCTCTAAAGAGTTTGGACTCCACCAATCCACAGTCAGACAGATCGTGTGCAAATGGAGGAAATTCAAGACCATTGTTACCCTCCCCAGGAGTGGTCAACCAGTGAAGATCACTCCAAGAGGAAGGTGTGTAATAGTCAGCAAGGTCACAAAGGACCCCCCCCCCCCCCCCCCCCGGGTAACTTCTAAGCAACTGAATGCCTCTCTCACATTTGGATAATGTTCATGAGTCCACCATTAGGAGAACACTGAACAGCAATGGTGTGCATGGCAGGGCTGCTCTCCAAAAAGAACATTGCTGCTCGTCTGCAGTTTGCTAAAGATCATGTGGACAAGGCTATTAGAAAAATGTTTTGTGGACGGATGAGTCCAAAATACAACTTTTTGGATTAAATGAGAAGCGTTATGTTTGGAGACAGGAAAACACTGCATTCCAGCATAAGAGCCTTATCCCATCTGAAAAACATGGTGGTGGTAGTATCATGGTTTGGGCCTGTTTTGCTGCATCTGGGCCAGGATGGCTTGCCATCATTGATGGAACAATGAATTCTGAATTATACCAGTGAATTCTAAAGGAAAATGTCAGGACATCTGTCCATGAACTGAATCTCAAGAGAAGGTGGGTCATGCAGCAAGACAACAACCCTAAGCACACAAGTCGTTCTACCAAAGAATGGTTAAAGAAGAATAAAGTTAATGTTTTGGAATAGCCAAGTCAAAGTCCTGACTTTAATCCAATCGAAATGTTGTGGAAGGGTATGAAGTGAGCAGTTGATGTGAGGAAACCCACCAACATTCCAGAGTTGAAGCTGTTCTGTACGGAGGAATGGGCTAAAATTCCTCCAAGCCAGTGTGCAGGACTGATCAACAGTTACTGGAAACGTTTAATTGCAGTTATTGCTGCACAAGGGGGTCACACCAGATACTGAAAGCAAAGGTTCACATACTTTTTCCACTCACAGATATGGATCATTTTTCCTCAATAAATAAATGATCAAGTATAATATTTTTGTCTCATTTCTTTAACTGGGTTCTCTTTATCTGTTTTTAGGACTTGTGAAAATCTGATGCTGTTTTAGGTCCTATTTATGCAGAAATATAGAAAATTCTAAAGTAGGGTGACCAGATTTCCCTAGTCTGAAACCGGGACACTTTTGCGCGCGACCATGCTCGTGCACGCGCACTTTTTTTTTTTTTTTTTTTTTTTTTTTTACGTAAACATGACACTCAGAGAAGTGCTCTTATCATTTTGTTGAAGCTCACATTTATCAACATCTCACATGAAATAAAACAAACAGGCATTTTGTTATCTAGTAGCATAGTGGTATACAGATCAGTTAAATTATGGTCAGACAACAGATTTTGTAATGGCTGATAGGCCAGGCTGTGTCCATAGGCCAAATTTAAACTGATTTATTTCACCTGTTTGTGAGAACACCAAGAAGAATGCATATGCACATGTAGGCTATATCTCTAAAATTGTATGCACTATAGCATGAACTTAAAAAGTAGATATGTGACCTCAACGTAGCCTAGGTCAGAATCAACCTTACTAACCATTCCCCACAACTGAATGAGTAAAGCAAGATGATGTGTACAAAAGTGAACACTTTAATGGAAGGTGCAACAAGCTGTTCAACACAGCAATATGGCCAAACTGTCAGAATGGTATGTTAAACAGAAACAAAAAAGAGACAAGTGATTTGAGAATATATACTACGGAAGCCGAGAGAGGATATAATCATTTTTTTTTTTTATTCAGCTTGTTATCCCGAGATAATGACATAATTAATTCAGGATCTCGAGAAAACAACACAACTAATTCGAGATCTCAAAACAAAACCATTATTTCATGATCTCAAGAAAGCAAAACCGTTATTTCATGATCTTGAGTAAACAGCTGAGAAATGGTTCATTCAGGAACGCCAAGAGACTTGTGATATGCTGACTTTGGGGCTATTTCTCATTCTGTATAGACGCAACTTTGGTCATTAGAATGTCTGGAATAATCGATCACCTAATAAGGCAATATTTTGATCAGGGGTTGACACAGGGAGAGATTGCATTAAGTCTTTTAATAAGGGATAATTTCAAAATTAGTCCGCGGCACCTCCGCAGAAGACTGGCCCGGCTTCGTCTCTGCCGACGGAGATACAGTGATCCAGCTGAGATCATGAAATAATTGCTTTGTTTTCTTGAGATCTCGAAATAACGGTTTTGTTTTCTCGAGATCTCGAAATAATGGTTTTGTTTTCTCGAGATCTTGAATTAGTTGTGTTGTTTTCTCGAGATCCTGAATTAATTATGTCGTTATCTCGGGATAACAAGGTGAATAAAAAAAGATTATATGAAGGGCCTCTCGCGGCTTCCATAAATATACACTCAAACAAAACAGCACTAAAGGAGGAGAGGGGCGACAGCCCGAGAAAAGCCCCCACAGGAGTGCACAGCATTTGCAACATAGGCTACCCAACTCAGTACAAGAACAAAACACTTAGTGTGTGCAGTAGGCTTCGTGCGCATTGTTCTGCACCTCTCGGAGGAAGGGGTAGGTGCCCTGTAAATCTGTGGAAAAGGTACATTTTCTTTTCGGCATAATTGCTGCGGCATTACTGCTGTTGGCTGCTAGACAAAGGACATTCGCGCCAGTTAATGTTTATTTTATTGTTGCATGGCAACACGTTCTGTTGTCTGGAATAATGTGGCTAAATAAACACCCATGCCACAGGGCCAGGGGGCAGTAACCAGGAAAGTTTGCGATTCCTGTCAATTCATTCTAAATAGTAAATGCAAGCATTTCTCCGCTAATGATTCCCACTCTGCTTAGTCGCAAACGTCGCAAGTGGCGAAAACCGGGACATATCCGTGTCCCGACAGACTTTTGTCGGGACTCGGGACACACAACCCCAAATCGGGACTGTCCCGGTAAAACCGGGACGTCTGGTCACCCTATTCTAAAGGGTTCCCAAACTTTCAAGCACCACTGTACATGTGACAAAGGCTTCTTTAAAAAATTATTCTGTAATGGAAATCACTGCATAGGCTCAGGAACACTTCCACAAATCATTGCTTGTGAATACATTTCACCATGCCATCCACAAACGCAGGTACAAGCTCTATCATTTAAAGAAGCAGCCATATGTGAACATGATCCAGAAATTCTGCCATCTTCTCTGGGCCAAAGCTCATTTAAAATGGATTGAGGCAAAGTGGAAAACTATTCTGTGATCAAAAAGCCTGCATCTCTGATGGTATGGGGGTGCGTTAGTGCCTGTGGCATGGGCAGCTTTCATATCTGCAAAAGCACCATCAGTGCTGAAAGGTGTGTGTGTGTGTGTGTGTGTGTGTGTGTGTGTGTGTGTGTGTGTGTGTGTGTGTGTGTGTGTGTGTGTGTGTGTTTTAGAGCAAGATATGCTCCCATCCAGGTGACATCTTTTTCTGGGAAGGCCTTGCATAGTTCAGCAAGACGACGCTAAACCACATACTGCATTTATAACAGTGTGGCTTTGTAGTAGAAGAGTACAGGTGCTGAACTGGCCTGCCTGCAATCCAGACCTTTCACCAGTTGAAAACATTTGGCACGTTGTGAAACAAAAAAAGTACAACGAAGATGACCCAGGACTGTTGAGCAGCTAGAATCCTACATCAAGCAAGAGTGGGACAACAGTCCTCTCCCAAAACTCCAGCAACTGGTCTCCTCAGTTCCCAGATGTTTATGGACTTTTGTTAAGAGGTTACGCAGTGGTAAACATGACCCTGTCCCAACTTTTTTGAGACATGTTGCTGCCATCAAATTCAAAAGTACCTTTTTTTCTTAAAATGGTACATTTTCTCAGTTTAAACATTTTGATATGTTGTCTGTTCTATTATGAAAAAATATATGGGTTTATGAGACTTGCAAATCATTGCATTCTGTTTTTATTTACATTTTACACAGCGTCCAAACTTTTTTGGAATTGGGGTTATAAAAAGGAAAGGATTGCTGAAAAAGGAAAGCTGTTGAATTCTTAGTTCTGATTGGTCACTTGGTCTTTCTGACTGTAGTTCAAGTTACAAGGTTTATATTGATATTATTCTCATGTCATTGTTTCTATAGTCACAACATGTACAGCAGATGCTCCATGTTGTTTTGATGTCATGAAATGTTTAGCATTTTTGGAAGAAGTTGCCGGAGATAAAGCACTTTCCAAATCTTTGCGGTTTCCCCCTGGGGAAAGTCTTCAGGATGAAGGGATTTGCAGTGTCACAGTTACATGACAAGCTACTTTTTTTGTCTTCTTAACATGCATGCATTACATGGCATTTAGCAGATGCTCTTATCCAGAGCGACATGCATGCATCCCAATCCAATCCCATCCATCTGTCCCCAATACCAGTTCATCCCCAATCCAATCCATCTCCAGTCCCAATCCATCCATTGCCCCAAATCACAATCCAATCATCCCCAATCCCAATCCTTCCATCCCTAATCACAATCCAGTCCATCCCCAATCCAATCCAAGCCAATCCAATCCATCCATCCATCCCCAATCCCAATCCAAGCCAGTCTATCCATCCATCCATCCATCCATCCATCCCCAAGCCAATCCATCCCAATCTAGTCCACTGTAGGATGGTAACATTGTTATATTCTTAACATACTACTTTTTTGGTAGGAGGAGATGGAGCGGCAGCTACAGGCCGAGCGAGAGGAAGAGGCGGCCCGGCAGGCGATACTGGAGCAGGAGAGGCGGGACCGAGAGCTGGCTCTACGAATTGCTCAGAGTGAGGCGGAGCTTATTCCTGAGGACACAGGAGATGGACTGCGCAGGTACACACATTTTCTTTGGGCTCTGCAGTCTTGTTTGTACCAAGATAATGAAAGAACTTTGCAAGACTACTGTATATACAAGAACAACCATTTATTGTTTTACTGAATGTTAAGTGAACGGTATTAATCAGTGCGAGTCTTCACAGGAAATGTTTTAATCTTTTAAAGTGATTGTGAGCTAATGATGTGAATGGAGATTCAATGTTGTATGACGATGTGTTTAGATGAAACAGAAAAGAGGCTTCAGTAATGCATCTTCTGTTCAAGATTGTATAGGTAGGATTTCATTATGGAAAAATTGATTCCCCTGTTTATAAAATATTAAACAAGTCTTTTATTGACTGACCATAAGTGTGGACATGAAAGGGTTAAAGAAGTGAATTTATATTAAATATTTGTATGTTACAAATTTTTCCAGCCCAAATGGACCACCACTTCAGTTGAGCATGATTTATTCCCCTGGTTCTGTATGAAGCAGAGGCGGTAAATACAGTATAGTACATTTTCCTCAAATTAAGCTTTGAGGCATCTGTTTCTAACTGCAAATTAAAGGGGAACTGAAGTCATTTTTAAACTTGCTTTATTTCTTAATTAACGTGTTATTCAATTATGTTTTTGGTTTTAGTAACCTTATATCGTGACTCGTATTGGCAACTAATTGCAATTAAATGTTATACTTATCAGCCCATTTGGCTTTTAGCCATGTTGAATTTAGTTCGTTTGGTCCACGGCAGGCGTCGCTTATCCATGCGATCTTCACGAGATTTGCGCGAGACTTCGAAACGTGAAGCGTCAGCCAGGTGTCGGTGCCACCATTTTGAAAACTCTTTTCCAAACGAAATATTGCACAAAAATGAGTTTTAAAAAAAGCTGCCTACTTTTTTCAAACTTTCCTGATTGCTATCAAAACAAACAAAACTTCCAGCTTGATTTACATCAGCCTTTGAAAGAGGGTACGCATCTTTTGACAACCCCAGTGTCTGAAATTGCTCCCTACTCACTATATAGGGCACTATATAGTGGGGATGCCATTTTGTAGTGCTGTCCGAAACCTTAGTGAAAGATTTTCGTACTTGCCAACTTTTCAAAATTCTCATGGGGGAGAAAAGTGCGTGAAAGACATTTTCAATTGGATGAGGGTATGATGCGTGGTTGAAACAATAAAAACAGTGGATCCCAATTAATTGCAAACCATTTGAAATTTATACAATTAAAGAGTTTTTGAATTGTTGATATGGTTCTATCAGTTACTATAGGTTATGGGATTCATGTATCAGGCATGGGAGAGCTCAGAGTGAAAAATCCGAAATAATACTCGTCTTGAATTTTAATATAATAACAATTAAAGGGAAGAGAAGTCTTAAATCAGATTTTTAGCTGAAAAATCTTATGCCTGAATATTGTATACATACAGAGACCCACAGAAAATAACACAAGTGATGCTTTAGAAGAATGTTTATCATTTCTTAACATAGTCACAGTGAATGAAAGTATTATTGGATTGCATCAAATGTGTTTTCCTTCTGTAAGCTCATGTAAAAATACAGAGAACTATATCATATATAAATTAAATTTTAATAAGATTTGACCAAAATAGTAACAACTCAATTAAATAAATACTGCACTCTTAGTACTACTAAAATGTGTCTCTCTCACTAAACACTTTCCAACAGAATTTTTAAAAAGCACTAGAAATCCTATCCAAATCCTATCTGAATGCATCAAAGGAATTTGCTCATTTGCAAACTTTGAAAGTTTTCAAACAAAATTTAAAAATGGCACTATAAATACTACCATACTATCAAAATATACTCCACAAAGAAATTCACTCGAATGCAAAATTTTAGTACTACCAAAATACACTCACTAGTAATCTTTCACTTAAAACCTCAAAACTCTATCAAAATCAATCACTTTCCAGATAATTCACTTGTAAACTTTCACTTAAAACTTTCAAACATACAGTAAATTCAAAATAGCACTAAGACACTACCACACTATTCAAATACACTCATCAAACAAATTCAGTAGTTACGGCCACCCGACCCAGCGTTAAAAATTTTCCAACTGAAATAAATTCACGAGACCCGGATGTAAACATACAGACTTCTAAACTTTGACCTGTGCGGTCAGTGAATTGCTTACCTTGCAAAATGCGTTGGTCTGGATGGTCGAACATTTGCTTATCCATGGAAATTCATTCTCCCATGCAACCTGGTATTTTCATTTCATATTTTTGCCGTTTGGTATTGGGTTTAGTGGCCATGATGAATGAATGCTTGTAAAAAATGTCAGACAGCCTGGGTGAATCCTACATTACAGAAGTGACTGTCGTTCTGTTCGTTGATTGGTTAAAAATCAGTTGACGTCAGCAGTGTTTCTCATACGATTCTGATTGGACATAATCGGGAGTATTTTTAACTTGGCGGTAGGGATTTCCCCAAACCGGGAGATTATCCAGTTTTTAACAAATATGATCAGGAGACGGAGGCTAAAATCGGGAGCCTCCCGCCGAAATTGGGAGGGTTGGCAAGTATGTTATTTACACCCTTTATAGTGCACTCAAAGTATCCCATAATGCATCAAGAAAAGTAGTGTACAACGAAGGTCACTAACCAAAGCAATATATCCTATCATGCATTGCAGTCACGCTGAAAGAAATCAAATTAAAAGTCTTAAATTTGATTTAATAAAAGGCAGCGGCAAAGAAGAAAGTATTCAGCCTTGATTTAAAAAAAAAAAAAACTGAAAGATGCAGGTACTTGTATTTATTAATGTGGGAAATACGCTCAGTATAATATGTATTTATCACAAAAATACATGCATGCATTTTATTATTTTGAAAACCTACCAGCTGACTGATCTGGCACAATTTAATTGTGCGACAGTAATGACGTAAATACCAGCGCGATGGGCTAGTGTCCGAAAGCGGGGTTTGTTTGTTTTTTTTTTTTCATTTTACCAATGAGCTCACTATATAGTAACTCCTTATATAGGGAGTAGTGAACAAGTGAGCAATTTCGGACACAGGTAACGTTGGCAGATGTCGGTCACTTTGATTTCCATTATACGTTTTACTTCTGTCCCACGATGTCTCGCACAGGTCTCAATGAATCTCGTTTATGGCCATTGCTTTGACATATGGACTGACATATTACATAGCATATTTCAAACACTTTTTTTTGTCACTGCTATTTTTGATAGCAGTGACAAAATAGCTGTCAAAAATGCATTCCTATATTTAATAAAGGCGGCACGGTGGTGTAGTGGTTAGCGCTGTCGCCTCACAGCAAGAAGGTCCTGGGTTCGAGCCCCGGGGCCGGCGAGGGCCTTTCTGTGTGGAGTTTGCATGTTCTCCCCGTGTCCGCGTGGGTTTCCTCCGGGTGCTCCGGTTTCCCCCACAGTCCAAAGACATGCAGGTTAGGCTAATTGGTGACTCTAAATTGACCGTAGGTGTGAATGTGAGTGTGAATGATTGTCTGTGTCTATGTGTCAGCCCTGTGATGACCTGGCGACTTGTCCAGGGTGTACCCCGCCTTTCGCCCGTAGTCAGCTGGGATAGGCTCCAGCTTGCCTGCGACCCTGTAGAAGGATAAAGCGGCTAGAGATAATGAGATGAGATGAGATATTTAATAAAATGAGAAATAGAATTTTGATAAGTTTGCCTTCAGTTCTCCTTTAATGCCTTGTGATTTTGAAATAAAAAAAGGGTACAACTTTATTTTTGAACACTCGTATGTAATGATAAGCTCTTATCTCTTTCATATAAGTCACAAAAACTTCATCTTGTGTTGAGACTTGATATGATGTATGCAACTGTAATATTTCGCTCTTATACCACAGCACTGTTAAATGGATTTAAAATGTATTATTTAACAAAAAAAGCCTTATCTCGCATTTAAAAACAATTTTCATTGTCCAAAGTGAGTTACAGACACCTTAAAAATTGAAGGATATTAACAAATCCAAATTGTAGAAAATAAAACAATGTTGTTAAAATGGGTGGGTGTTGCATTTAACATTAAATGTAACCATCAGTGGATTAAAGAAAAAAAAGTATGATGTTTCCTACTTCAATAAATATTACATTTGGCAAGTTGTGGTATAAGATGAATAACAGTTCATAGATAAACTAAAACTCACTGTTGTGGGAAAATGAAATGAGCCTCAGGTCAATGTCAAACCACATCACGCCAGTGATTAGTTTCAGTGTGCAGTAAATATGCTGTTATTACTGTGCATCTCATTTTAAGCAGCTTGGATGCACTTGGTCAAGATGAAAATTCGTAGCTGCTCAGCAGCTCACTGGTCTGATCAAGGCAGTTATCTCTCTGATGAGCTTCATCCAACAGAAAACATTTTAACCTCTTTTTAATCTTCTTATTTTTGTATTCTTTTCTCTCAGTAATGACAGTGTCCCATCATCCCCCGAGAGAGCAACGTAAGATACAGACCCTTCAACTCAAACTTAACCTGTCCCCAATCTGACCTCATAGATCACATTACCCAGCATGCATCACCAATCTGCTCATCATGCACGCCTCTGAACTGCTTCCCACTAATGCATAGCTATTAACATCATGGATGTTTACTTGTTAAACATCTCAATAGGAATTAAAACAGATTTTTTTTTTTTGATTTCAGTCTTTGCATTAATGGCAAAGAAAAAAAATTCTGGAAATCCGGGAGAAGCAATCAATCTTTTCCCAACTCAGATTGTGTTCGTCGGTGCTTTATTTAACTATGTTTTCTGTTTTCGCAGTGTTCCTGCACCACAAAAACTCAAGGGTGTGACCATGTAGGTTAACAGCTCGTTATTACATCTCTTCTGTTCAAGTGCAGCCACTGTTAACTTTAATATCATACATTTTAAATGTGTAAAACACAGATTACACTTGAAGCCAGATTGACTAGCATGTGGTGTTAGCACATAGTCATACTGTAACATCTGCTAGAGAGATCATGTAGGATTGTACAGAGACACATTGCACTGCAAAACTGAGCTTCAAACAACCTTACCTAACATGAGGCATTGCCGTCTTGCCAAACACACACATCTATGTTAGCATAAGACAGGCCTTCTCATCACACAGCGTCATAAAAGTTTCTTTTTCTGTAAATCTTTCAGACATGCTCAACGTTTTCATGGGTAGTTTTTGAAAGTATTAGATTATTAATAAACAGAACACAAACAGAATTAGCATAAAGCTATCCCCTGCTAGCACAAAAGCCCAAAGGGGGATTATGTCGTGGTGAAGTCCATCCCAGAAAGGGTTCTCACCTTCTGAAATCAACTCCTCTCACAATTTTTGGAGGAATTTCATGGAACTTGACAAAAGGCTTTGGTATAGAACATGCATACTGCAATTTCGCTTGCAGTATACTGTAGCGGGGGATATTGTGCTCGCGGAGCACTTGTTGTTGTTAACAGAATGGGGTTTATTTATTATTTACATTTTAAAATCTTTTCTGCTGATGATATTTGGTTAAATTTTACATTCATTACACTACTTATGATCCAAAATCCACCATTTTTAACTTCACAGAGAAATATTTAGTTATTTGTTGGTTGTTTTAGGTAGTCACTTGGATGGTTTGTTGTTTTGGTTGGTTGGTTCTTTCTTTTGGCTTTTATTTATTTATATTTATATTAGTGCTGTCAAGCGATTAAAATATTTAATCGCGATTAATGTCGCGACAGTCATAGTTAACTTGCGATTAATCGCAATTTAATCGCACATTTTTGTCACATAAAAAAACATTGTAATTCTCTTATCAGCATAAAAAAGTGAATGGGCTTGCTTTATACCAATGTTTTGTTTTGTTTTTTTTATTGCAAAGCATAACACGTCTTGACACAGCCACTGCAAAGTGAAACCTAAGCCGAACACCGGAGCGGGGCTAGCAAGAGAACCATGAGTGAAATGATCTACTGTTTGAGTTAGTCTCTAATCAGAGAGATAGGTTACACAGTGATGGTAGGCTTGACATGCTTGATTATAATATAAAGTACACTATTATATTAAGTTTAAGTTGTTCGTTGATAAATATTGCATTGAATCTGATCTTTACTGTTTCAGCTCACTTAACACATTTTGTACTTTTACACTTTCTGCCTGTTGATGCGTCGTGCTGTCCAATCAGAGGCGGCCAAATTTGCATATTACAGGAAGGATTTCTGGGATAGCATTGAGTTTACAGTTCAGAGGGATCTGGCTTCTTTAGACGCTGTCTTCTTAAAACTGAATAAATATTTAAAAAGAGCCAAATGAGCCAGTCTTTTGAACGGCTCTTTTCAAAGAACGGATCACAAAGATGCGGATCCCATCAAAGAACCATAAATCCCATCTCTACTAGCGTGCCCTGCCCGCGCTGGTTTTTTGGGGAGGGCAGAGGACTCTGGCTGTGCGGGGCGTGGCATTACAGTCTAGCTGCTATCGGTTTTTTTGCAAAGTCTTTGTTCCAAGTTCCTGGCAGTTTCAAAAGCTTATGAAAAACCTACATGTCACAGAGCGTTAATCTCGCGATAAAAAAATTATCGCCGTTAAAATTGAGTCAAGTTAACGCGTTAATAACGTGACATTTTTGACAGCACTAATTTTTAATATATATATATATATATATAAAAAAAAATTTTGGGGGTTAGAATCCTAGGTGTCCATAGGGGACTTCATAGGTTCTACAATTCTGTTGTACTTTGTCCTGATAATTAAACATCATATTTCTATTAAACTAGAAATTTGGCAGTTTTAAATTTGTATATAAAATATGAAAGTAAAGGCTGTAGGGCAGCACGATGGTGCAGTGGTTAGCACTGTCGCCTCTCAGCAAGAAGGTTCTGGGTTTGAGCCTCATGACCGACAGGGGCCTTTCTCTGTGGAGTTCGCATGTTCTCCTTGTGTCTGCATGAATTTCCTCTGGGTGCTCCAGTTTCCCCCACAGTCCAAAGACATGCAGGTTAGGTAAAAATACCCAGCCACTGGAGTTGCACAAGCCAGTGTATACTTGGTGCCAGTCCCAAGTCCAGATAGGTTGGGGAGGGTTGCATCAGGAAGGGCATCTGGTGTTTTTAAAAAAGTTACGCCAAATCAAATATGCGGAACAGGTCTGCTGTGGTGACCCCTAACGGAAGCAGCTGAAAGATGATTCACACGTACTTCAAGTGAAACAGCCATAATTTCACCAAGATGCTTAGAATTAAGTTTAATAAAAGTTAAACATGGGGCCCCTTTTTTAAAAATTTTTTTTAATCAAATTTTATAAAATTTGAGACCGCTTGAGCAGTAGTAGTTAGTCCTGACAACTGATTGTGTTGGTATGTCCTTTGGTTTATGGATTACATGAGCTAAATAGCGCTAACCCAAGTCTTAGTGTTAGTAAGCAAAATCATTTGGGCTATTTTAGTTTTGAAAATGAAAGTATTTTGTTCTTTGTTTGTGAAGCCAAACTGGAAATTCCCAAGTTTTACAATTAATGGGCCACATGTATCAAGCTGGATTTAAATGAATTTTAGTCATAAATCGTTCATAGGAGCATGTACACAAGGGATTTGGTGTTGATGAAAATCTGATATTGGGAAGAGTTTTCATATCCTACTCAGGTTCCTGAGCATGTCTAAATTTATGCATTCCAAAACTAACTAACATGAACCTTCGATTGATCAACTTTAAATCATAAAAGTGCAGTGACTCATATGTATAGATTACGCTATCAAGTTTAAATCACTTGTCTGTTTTTAGTTACTAACACTAGATGAATTAACAGCTTTAAACTATTTTCAAAGTATCCTAAAAGTTTATGAAATGCTAAATTTGTGTATTTACTTAACTTTTTATCATAAAACTTTAAGTGACTTTCCATGACTTCTTAAAGATAATGAAATGCTGTTAAAAAGAGCATTTTAAGATGTCACTTAGTGACTAAATTTAAACATTTAAATGCACTTAGTCAATATTACTTTTAAGAATTACCAACGGGTCTTAAAATTACTAGCATGTTATGAATTAAAAAAAATAAATCAGTAAATGTACTTAAATTGATTTACTAAATTTAAGAGCTGGTCTTAAAGGTAACTTAAATACACAAATATAAGATTCCTTTAAAGTGAGACGGCCTTTCGATTTCATAAAATCGGTGAAATTTAGTTTCCTCTGAAATTTGGTCATTGTGATGCATGTTTATTTCTGTAATGTCTCGCAAAATATCAGGCCATTTTGTGGCTAGGAAGTTATTTAATTTGAGGGGATTCCCGAGCAAATAATGCATGAAATTGCTCGCTTCGCGCAGTCAAGCAGACAGAGGAAGTCCGTGTGCGCATGCGCAGGTTCACCTTGACTGTGCACTGACAGTTACATCATTCTGTTGCTAAACGAACAGCTGATCACACCGAGGTGCTCGCTGACCGCCGATATTTATTAGTTTGGTCCTGCGTTTCCTTTCCTTCGCAACATAACGTCTTTTCTCCTCGCTTTCCATTACTGTCGGTCTTTTACATTTCATTTACACACTCGCATCCTCCATTTTTCTCTCCGGTTTCAAATTTGTATCCCACAATGCTTTGCGCAAACTTGTCGGAAAGCCCACCACATGATCTTGAATTATCTTGAATTGAGTCATGGTGAAGCAGGAAAAAATAGCTGAGAATTTAGGACCACATGGCCTTACATTCATTAATTGTTTTATTTAAAAACAAAAAGCTAATAAAATTGGAAGTCTGTGATTCAAATTCAGTAGCTTTCGGTCCACTAAACAAAAACATTTGGGTGTCAGGAAAATTCTTATGACCAACACTTGAAAAATCTGAAAGGCAGTCTACCTTTAAGGCTAGATTAGATCCTTTAGATTGCATGCAATTAAATTCACATTTTCACCCAGTGTAGGCATGTAATGATGTCTTCTGCAGCGATAAATTGCAATACAAATTTATTATGATCTGAATCGATGACATAAAAATTTAATTGTGATTATTATCAGGCTGCATAATCTTTCTTCTTACCTATATTTTAAGTTCGTTTCTTAGACAAGGATATTTTTTAAGCTTGTTACCTCGTTAACAGTTTCGGCGAGAATCTCCCGCCTTCTTCAGAAACAGTCACCAGATCTCGAGTGGTGACGTGCCTTATCAGCTGATGTTGCGTTACGGAGGCGTGAACGTCCCGCCCAATTTGACAGGTAGTTCACGCCTCCTGCTGTCAGGTCGCTCCTCCAGGACGGCACTCCAGGTGTGCGACAGTGCATACGCTCCCTCGTCCCGGTTCATCGTCCTCTGCGCCCGCTTGCGTATCTCCACTGCCTCTAAAATCCAACGCTGGAATCTGCGCAAGCGGGCGCAGAGGACGATGAACCGGGACGAGGGAGCGTATGCACTGTCGCACACCTGGAGTGCCGTCCTGGAGGAGCGACCTGACAGCAGGAGGCGTGAACTACCTGTCAAATGGGGCGGGACGTTCACGCCTCCGTAACGCAACATCAGCTGATAAGGCACGTCACCACTCGACATCTGGTGACTGTTTCTGAAGAAGGCGGGAGATTCTCGCCGAAACTGTTAACGAGGTAACAAGCTTAAAAAATATCCTTGTCTAAGAAACGAACTTAAAATATTTGTAATAGTTAGACATAATGAACATCCACTACGTCTTTCTTCTTACCTGTAATTGCGTTGTTAAGACAGCAGAGGGCCCCATAATGTAAAATTGGGGAAATGCTCGCGACTTCACCCTGGGTGGAAGTAACACAGCTCTAATGCTGTGATGAGAAAAAAAACAGATCTAAAATGGGAAAGAGCTGTTGAGCAATTGATTGTACAAACAGATTTAAAAAGAAACCCAAGCTCTTTTTAACAGACTGCTGAAAGCTAAAGAAAAGAGAAGCAGATGGAGGTAGTACAAATGTTCATAAGTTTATTGCCTACTTGTTATTAACTTTCATTTTTAATAAAATGAATATTTTCATTAATAGGCTATTATATTTTACTCCAGCCTTTACAAATCTGAGTAAATAATTATTGTTAATTCTGAAGAAAGTGAAACAAAAGCATATTTTATTCAACAAAAGCAATATTTAACTTGATGAATAGGAAAATAAATGTTCCATTTTGCTTTGGTAATAACATTTTCTTCATTTTTTTTTTTTTTTTCAAAAAATATCATGGGAAAATCGAATCGTGAACCCAGTATTGTGAATCGAATTGAATCGTGAATTACGTTGAATCATTCCATGCTTATTGGTTACACACGCAAATGCATGTAAAATTTTGTGAAACCAAGCCATTTCATATTAATTGCATTAACTATAGAAATATTGAATATGAAAATAACCGGTCACCATAAATCCGCAAATTAAAACAAATAAGACCAGTCATTCAGTTTAGAGTGCCGCTGTATAAAAGGAGGACAAGCTGCAGTGTCCAATAAATAGATTTCTGCAGCAAACAGAACCATGTTTTAATGCGCACTTTACATTTTAATAAAGCCAGCACTTAGAGACTGATAAGTGACTAATCTGGTATGTCTCAAGCTACAGTGTGCCATATACTGCTTAATGTACTGTGGGGAAGTCATGGTCTAATGGTTAGAGCTTTGGGACCAAAAGGTTGCTGGTTTGATTCCCTGGACTAGCAGGAATGGCAGAAGTGCCCTTGAGCAAGGCGCCTAACTGCTCCCCAGGCTGCTTTGGATATTTTGTACATCGCTCTGGATAAGAGCATCTGCTAAATGCCTGTAATGTAATGTACAGTGTGACTTCCTGTTGCTCCTCCTGCTTTTCCAATTCCTTTTCAGGAAAGATGCATTGATTTGCGAGAAATTTCTGGCCAAGTCACAATAAAGACACTTTGCTTGATTTATAAAATTTATGTATTTCCCTGTGTGATGTTCTTGGTGCAATCTATGTCCATAATAGGTATAGTATTTTTTTTTCTTCTTTGCTGTTAAATAATGACTTAGATGTGAGTCAAAATACCTTTCACTTCTACCTCTTAGAACGTCTTGTTTTTTGGCTATTTACGCCATTTTCAGTGCTTTAAGTTTTCCTTTTATGGAATTGTGTGGGCGTCACCAAATGCAAATAAGCCGTACTGTGCATGCACCAAATTTTCAATTTGATTTATACAAACACAGGCCCATTATAAGGAACAAAAGGCTAAAACACACACACACACACACACACACACACACACACACACACACACACACAATTTGGATTCCAGGGCAAAGCTTACCTAGCCTCTACACAACCATTCAAGTTGTTAAGAATCGACTTGCCAAGAAAACTTGACCTGTCTCAATTACCTTGACACACAGACACAGAATATCCGACCTCTTCCCACATTTTGATGTTGAGCTCTACACACACACACGCGCGCGCGCACAGCTTTATGCACATTCTGACTCTGAAGGGTAGCGCTGCTGTAACACTGCGGTTTGTTTGGTTAATGTGCTGTATCATTTATAAAGGATTTCATTTTAATAGCTCTAGACCTCCAGATCCGTCGTCACTGCGTGACTGATTTGTGAGGTATAATGCGCGCGCACACACTCTCACTCCTCACACTCACTCTGTCTCTCAAGACCTCTGCTTGCTTGGCTAATGCAATCACTTCTTCATAAATAAAAGAATAGGATTAGGGAGTGATGAATGTGGAGGCACACTCGTCCCTGCACTGACACAGCACTGTTTGTCCTATGGTTGGATATTAGAATTCAAAGAGAACAAGACCTGCATTGTCCATCTAAGGAATGTGACCCTCACTTCTGAGGATATGGTATGTGATGTATGTTGTGTTTATAAAAAAACAACAACAAAGTTTCAGCCAATACAGATGGAAATACTGCAACTGACCTTGTTTTTTTGGAGTACAGACTTAAATTTTAAAAACAGTCCAGTGAGGGTGTATATAGGTTAGCTGTAATAGCATTTTTGGCTAATCGAGTATTGGGCTCATTTTAAGTACTCATTTTTATCCCCCACTGGCCGAAAGGCCCAGAGGGGGATTATGTCGTGGCAATTTCCGTCCGTCCGTCCTGGGAAGGGTGCTCACCTTCTAAAATCAACTCCTCTCACAATTTTTGGAGGATTGTCACGAAACTTGGCGGGATTCTTTGTTATATGTCGGTAATACGCATATTGCAATTTTGTTCAATTCGGTCACATTTTACTAGAGTTACAGCCCCTGATTAACAAAATTATACTTTGACAATTCCATGAGTGTTTTCCTTCTGAAATCAAGTCCTCTCACAATTTATGGAGGAATTTCACCAAATTTGCCAAAATGCCTTATGACAGTTATACGCATATTGAAATTTCGTTTAATTCGGGCAAATTTTTACCAGAGTTATGCCCTTGAATATTAACAAACTTGTACTTTGGCAATTTCATCAAGGTGTACTTGCTTTCTGAAATCAACTTCCCTCAATTTTTATCCCCCGCTGGCCGAAAGGCCCGGAGGGGGATTATGTCGTGGCGATGTCCGTCCGCCCCAGGAAGGGTGCTCACCTTCTGAAATCAACTCCTCTCACAGTTTTTGGAGAAATTTCATGAAATTTGACAGGATTCTTTATTATATGTTGGTAATGCACATATTGCAATTTCGTTCAATTCAGTCGCATTTTACCAGAGTTGTGGTCTATTTGCCAGTAGAGGATGTTGCGCTCTCAGAGCACTCTTGTTATCCATCATTTCAGAATCTAAGTAAGGAGTAAATGACCATGCTCGCCTTGGGCCGTATTTAGAATTGGATTAGTGATGAGTTAATGAGCTGATAGGATGAGACAGCATCTTGATCGGAGACCTTGCTTTTCTGGAAGGCTGAACTGCTTGTGGATAAAGTTCTGAATTCGCTTGATTAGTGCTTGGTCAGTTTATTCTTGAAACCATAGCAACATTTTTCTTTTTACGACCAAAACATTTGCATATTTTTATTCATTTGATAAAACAATAAAATAGTTTGTCCCATGTACTCACTGATGTTGTGATGTTGATTTGGTATCTTGGTGGCTACGTTAATTGTGTATATTAATCAAATCAAAGTCCTTCTCGTGCCATCAAGGCATGTCGGGTGGCGCCGATCTCAGTTTCTGCAGCCCTCGGCCTATTACATTGCTAGGGTTACAGTGGGGGGCTGGTCCTCTGGAAACTGAGTTTGATTCCCTACTCGCATCTGTATTGCAGCCTTGTCAGATGGCAGTAGATACCTTTTTTTTTTTTCCCCCACTGGCCGAAAGGCCCGAAGGGAAATTATGTCGTGGTGATGTCCGCCCGTCTGTCTGTCCGCCCGTCTGTCTGTCCGTCCGAGGAAGGGTACTCACATTCTGAAATCCACTCCTCTCACAATTTTTGGAGGAATTTCATGAAACGTGGCAGAATTCTTTGTTATATGTCAGTAATGCGCATATTACAATTTTGCTCAACTCAGTCGCATTTTACCAGAGTTATAGCCCTTGATTACCATACTTGTAGTTTGACTATTTCATGAGGGCGTGCTTGTCTTCTGAAATGAACTCCTCTCACAATTCTTGGAGGAATTTCACGAAACTTAGCAAAAGGCTTTGTGTTGGTAATGCACATATTACAATTTAGTTCAGTTTGGTTGAATTTTTTCAGAGTTAGGGCCCTTGATTTCCAAACTTGTACTCTGACAATTTCATGAAAGTGTGCTCGTCTTCTGAAATCGACTCTTCTCACAATTTTTGCGGGAATTTTCCAAAACTTTGCGAAAGGCTTTGCTATATGTCGCTAATGTGCATATTATTTCGTTCAAATCTGTCACAGTACACCAGAGTTATGGCCCTTGATTACCACACTTGTACTTTGACAATTTCACAAGGGTGTATTAAGCACTTTATAGCATAGATATAGTCGCCAGTGGGGGGATATTGTGCTCTCAGAGCACTCTTGTTATGATGGTCTTTGGTATGACCTGACCGCAAGTAGGACTCTCAGTCTCCCAGTTGAGAGGCGGACATGCTAACCACTAGGCCAACTCTTTGGTCTTGTGTATATTAAAAATGTTTATGTCCCCTGTACATGTTGGTGTTGTGATGTTGATTTGGTATCTTGGTGGCTACGTTAATTGTGTATATTAAAATGTAAAATAATAGGATGTGCTGGATCAAGTGCTATTTTATACGATTTGAAAGAAATCAAATTTGCAGTGAGACATGTAATCCTTAGTTATGATTATTCATACAGCAAGATATTGAGTATTAGAGATTTATCTTCCAATTCATACATTGTCACATTAGTACAGCATTGTTTTTTTGTTTGTTTTTAAGAACCAGTTGCCACTTGTACAGGCATGAACTACAGTACATGCAGGTTACCAGGAGGGCAACTGATTTACTTGCCCAAACCAACTCTGAGTCCAAGGAACTTAGATATTGATCTAACTTTTGGACTCAAGTTGGAACTTCTAAATACAGCCCTAAGCACACTACTTTTCAGGTCACTCCAGTTAGAATCGGTCTTTAATTACAATGATCCAGGTAATTTTTTAGTTCAAGCGTAGGATTCACTACTCTCTAGGACAAAGGTATGGACATGCATTTGGCTTGAATACACAGATACACACCCCAAATTGGATAATGTATACAGGGTGAACATAAGTACTGAATGATATTTTAACTTGTGTGTATGTGTGTGTGTGTGCTGCTTTTATCACGCCATACAGGGAAGAAATGGCCCAGGAAATGTCCAAGCTTCTTGCTAGGTGGGTTGAGCAGCTCAATTCACCCCTATCGACTCATCATTATGACCAACAAGAATCAGCCACAAACAAAGCCTTAATTTAATTTTTTTTTAATCAATTTAAATTAATTAGTTTGGGGGTCAATTCCAATTGAATACTGGATGCAGGTGTTGACATTTAATCAATACATGAATGAAGAAATTGATCAGTCTGTTCTTCAAGCCTTTCAGATCAGTCCTGATTAAACAGTGTTGCAATACTTATGGAAGGAATTGTATGGTGCTTTATGTGCATGTTGTTATTCACCAAGAGTCCTTTTCCATTAGGTCGAGTTACCAGTTCCTTCTAGATAATGATACTGCATGTTTTGTTTGTTTTTGTTGCATTATTTTACATGATCAAAATTTCCATGATTTATTATATTATGATCATTGAATTAAAAAATATGCACGTGATTTGGGAATACCTGCATTTGCTTGACACAGTCTTGGAAAACAAGGTTAATAGACATTTAGAAATCTAAAAGATTTTGTTAATTTTTTTGCCTTGGTTATCCTTGATTTTTATTTATTTATTTATTTATTTATTTATGTATTTATTTATAAGGGAGAAATTCTCAGATGTGGTATAGCTATTAGGCATGTAACGATATATATTGTGCAACTATAAATCACGAATACAAATTTATGATGATTCAAATTGATGAAATAAAAAAATGACCTGCAATTATCAGGCTGTGTAAGCTCTTAATTTTCCCTATTTGTAAAAGAATTGTTTAGACAGCAGAGGGCACAGTAACGTACAATAGCTGGAATACATGTGACTTCACCATAGATGGAAATAACACAGCACTAATGCTGCGAAAAGGCACAAAAAATATCTAAAATGGGAAAGAGCTATTGATTGCCTGTACAAATAGATGACAAGAAATCAGACTTTTCTTTTTACAGACTGCTGAAAGCTAAAGAAATGAAGCAAATGGATGAAGTACAAATGTTCATTAAAGTTTATTACAAAAAGGCCTATTTGTTACTAACTTTTTTTTCCATTTTTAATAAAAGGAATATTTTAGATAATATGCTATTTTACTCCATCTTTATAATAATTATTGTTGGTTATGAAACAAAAGTTATCCTTGGAAAGTCAAATTGTGAACCCAATATCGTGAATCGAATCTTGATTTGGGTGAATTTTTACATGCCTAATAGCTATCTATCTAACTAATGCTACCTAGCATTGCATATGCTACATGAACAAAAATTTGTATAAGGATGAAACAGAGGTAGTAAGAATGGTTATATAAGAAAAATAAAATCGAACACTGTTGTAGGAAAAATCAGTGACTGCTGTTATGTAGCGTAGTGTGAAGCGGAGTTACTGTAACCACCGAAAAAAGTTGTTTATTTGCATATAAACATCATTAATCAACTCCTTCTGACCAATCAGAATCCAGAATTGAACTCAATAAGTTTACTCAGGATAATACCGTGGCATCTCAAAAAAGGCTTATCAAGACATGCCTAATTGTCTTCTTCACTTACCGAGAAAAGAAGTATACTGTATTGATTCTCAGGCTGTCCATAAAGGCAGAGCTCAACTATTTCCTACCCAACTGTGCCAGGGAGCTGAAAGCGATGCCACGGTAGATAGTTTTAAGCCTGTTTAGAGATACAGTGACAGAGTGGCATTAACAAGTGGCTTCATTGTTAATCCCCTGCACTAAAAGGCTTCAGTGGGCTGCCAGTAAACTCTGGCAGGGATCAGCCAGGTCGCTGTCACCTTTCTTTCTTAGGCATCTCAAGCCTCACAGATCTTCAGGTAGCCATTAAAGTGTTAGACCCATTTACGGAGTGGAAGTTGTGATCCAGCAAACTGATTAGAGGGTGGGTGGATGTAGGCGGATCATTTAAAGGTGTAAGAGGAAGAGCGGAAGGTGAGACAGCTCAAGCTAGGAAGTTTGGAGTGTGTGTCTTTTATGAAACTTCTTTCTGTGCTAAAATTTATAATCATTAAACCTGTTTATACCCATTTGCTGCAACCATATACAATAACCTTCATGTGTGTTTTAAACTGCACCCTTAGGTACCAGCTTAATTGATCCCAACTAACCTTTTGTTCTTTCCTGTTTAATATCTGGCTTTAACTACATCTCCAGTGACCTGTTCTTCATAAGTGGGAAAACTTTGGCATGAGAATCTGTGTGCTGTTTCTAAATCCCTCTATGCTGTGCTTTTCTTGTTGTCTTTTACTTGCGGTGGTGATGCCAGAGGTCGGCAGGTACAAGCCACGAAGACTGCAGCCGGCACCAAGAAGCACGACCTTAGCAAGTGGAAGTACGCAGAGCTCCGAGACGCCATCAACACTTCCTGCGGTAAGACATCTATAACGGAGAAAGACAGTGGCCCATCTATCAGGTGTTTTAGTTGTTTATGTTAAGATGGACATTACTAGAGCGGCGGCGACAGTTATCGACACCTTGACAATCTTTTGGCCATTGCAAAAGTAGAAAAAACTTTTTCAATATGTAAATTGTGCATGAATAATTACTGAGACTTCCACTGGGGGGGACGAGTTGATTCCCGATTACTTAGCGTATCAGACCACATGAAACCGTTCCACAATTATCGACACCTTTGTCCACAGTTATCGACACCGTTCCACAATTATCGACATCCAGATGATTATTTATAAAAATAAATAAATAATTGGTATGTGGTATTAAGTTTAAAACAGCTTTTATGTAAAGTTTGTTTTACATAGACTTATTTAGTACAAAATATCTTTTATATAAATATATCGATGTTGGTGTTTATGTAAACGAGGAAGTAATTCTAATATTTGTAAGTAAATGAACTGATGTTTAACCTGTGTCAAATTTTTTTTTGTTCCACTTTCTACCCACTTTTGAAGTATTTTCGTAGATCACATTTTGTTAATCATTCGTTGTTTGTAATAATTTCTAGTTTTGTAGTTTATCAATAAATGTCAACGGGCAATTGACATTGTAACCACATGGAAATCCAGGTCAAAGGTCGCATGTCATTTCTCGAACCAGAGCTTTATATTTTTACATCTAAAAATATAAAATGTCTACTGATATTGTAATATGTGGTAGATATTTACAACAAACTGAAAAAAAATCTGAATGGAATAGAAAAATCAGAATATTTCAAGCATGTAATTTTTTTTTATATGCTAGGAATTTCATTCTGGTCTAATTCTATTTATTGCAATAGGATTCCAAATACTCTATAAACATTCCATTCTGTTATGAATCAGAAAAAAAAGATTAAAAAAATAAAAGTGCTGTGATTTTATAAAGTACTTCATCTACTTCAAAAATGTTACACAAAGATCGATCCATAACAGTTGTAAATATCAATTCCACAGGGTGTTGATAATGGTGGACACCGGTGAAAGTGATCACTATTATTGACACCTCACATGACTTCTCAAACACATGTTTGGATACAAAATGGCGACTGTCAAATGAAAGAGTAAGAAACAAAGTAGGTTTCTACAAGGAGATCATGAAATATCGGAGAATTTGATAAGTAAAAACACGTCCATGATCTTTCCACCATGCTTACCTGCGATGATAACGTCTGGGTTTTTCTCATCTTGCTGATCATGCGAAAAAAATTCCATCTCAGGCAACGAGCTGTCATCAGACGACAGGGTGAGGGGGATCTTCCGGTTGATTGATTGATTAACCAATAATAACTGTTGTAACTGAAACTCCAAGCGGCACAGTGGTGTAGTGGTTAGCGCTGTTGCCTCACAGCAAGAAGGTCTGGGTTCGAGCCCCGTGGCCAACGAGGGCCTTTCTGTGCGGCGTTTGCATGTTCTCCCCGTGTCCGCGTGGGTTTCCTCCAGGTGCTCCGGTTTCCCCCACAGTCCAAAGACATGCAGGTTAGGTTAACTGGTGACTCTAAATTGACCGTAGGTGTGAATGAGTGTGAATGGTTGTCTGTGCGTCAGCCCTGTGATGACCTGGCGACTTGTCCAGGGTGTACCCTGCCTTTCGCCCGTAGTCAGCTGGGATAGGCTCCAGCTTGCCTGCGACCCTGTAGAACAGGATAAAGCGGCTAGAGATAATGAGATGAGATAACTGAAACTCCACCTTTTGTAAATTTATTTATTTGTTTGTTTGTTTGTAGATCTGAAAAGGTGTCTAATTATGGACTGTCGATAATTGTAGCTGCTGCTCTAGCAACTTTTTGTCCAAAGTATCTCGAGATAATATTTTCTGAGAGGGCAGAGTAGATTGATAAATATGACCATAAATGTGTGATGCGCCTAGAAAAACCAGATATGGTAACTCAATACATGGCACTTAATGAACATAACCAGGATGTATCACACAATTAAATGATTACAAATCAGAATATCACTTGCATGAAATTGATCAATCTCACTAGAGATTTCCTAGAGTAGGTTTCCTCTGCTGAAATGTGCTCTGCCATTTCCAGTAAAAGGCAATACAACTAATAGACAGGTTTTTTTGTTGTTTTTTTTTTTTTTGTTTGTTTGTTTTTTAATTGATTTTAATGGTTTGTTAGTCATAGCTGTATTTGCAGTTGTGTGTTCCAGATTTATAGGGAAAGGAGTATATGGATTAGGACAGAGCCTAAGAAGCTTCCATGTTCTTTACTCATTGTTTTCTGACCTTCATAACTATCAAGCAGTGATGCTGTTCGTAGTCCATAGCACCAAGGGAAGAAGGGATGGATTAGCAAAAGAGGGCATCAGTATTCTGCCGGAGTTGAAATTGATCACCAGGCACAATACTAGTGCAGATTTTCTAGAGGGACTGCACATCCTTTCAATCATTTTTCACCTCACACATTCCCTGTTGTGTTTAAAAAAAAAAAAAAAAGAGCGAGCTCTTGTGTTAAGAGCCAAGCCAATGCTGCAGGGAACTGACCCAATTTTGGGGACACTCGATTTATATCCTGATCCTCACTTCTCCTCACTATTCTCTCATCTCCTCCTTCTTCAAGATATTGAGCTGTTAGCTGCATGCCGAGAGGAGTTTCACCGCAGGCTGAAGGTCTACCATGCTTGGAAATCGAAGAACAAGAAACGGAACACTGAGTCTGAGCAGAGGACTCCCAAATCGGTCACAGACTACGGTAAGAGCTAGCTCCTCACATTCAATATGCTCACGCGACACACTACACAAAATAGCTACAAAGGTCACAATCATTATGGTTGATGAGGATTACATGGGTTGGAAGTTGAAGCAAATCAAATGTTAGCTATTGTAAGTGGTAGGGGTTTTTACTAGTCGACCATTAAAGGAGAACTGAAGGCAATTTTTTTTTTATCATGAAAATTCTATTGATCTCATTTTATTAAATATAGGACTGCATTTTGATAGCTATTTTGTTACTGCTATAGCAAGTTGAGTGTTTGAAATATGCTATGTAATATCAGTCTGTATGTCAAAGCAATTGCCGTAAACGAGATTCGTTGAGACCTGTGTGAGACATCGTAGGACAGAAGTAAAACGTACAGCGGAAATTAAAGTGACCAACATCTGCCAACGTTGTCAAGACGCACGCGCCATCTTTCAAATGCTGATGTAATCAAGCTGAAAATTTTGTTTTGTTAGCAATCAGGAAAGTTTGAAAAAAGTAGGCAGTAATAGTCATTTAAACTCGTTTTGGTGCAATATTTAGTTTGGAAAACAGTTTTCAAAATGGTGGTGCTGACACTTCACATTTCGAAGTCTTGCACAAGTCTCGTGAAGATTGCGTAGATAAGCGACGCCTGCCGTGGACCAAACGAACTAAATTCAACATGGCTAAAAACCAAACAGGCCGATAAGTATAATATTGCAATTAGTTGCCAATACAAGTCACGATATAAGGTTACTAAAACCAAAAACGTAATTGAATAACACGTTAATTAAGAAATAAAGCGAGTTTAAAAATGACTTCAGTTCTCCTTTAATAAAAGAAAAAAAAAAAAGAGTTGAGTTCATAGTTAAAACAAACTGATTCAGGATGTCACTAGGCTGCTTTTTTTTTTTTTTTTTTTTAAATTGCTGGTTTTATTGCCCACTGGCTGAAAGGCCCGAAGGGGGATTATGTCATGGTGATGTCCGTCCATCCCAGGAAGGGTACTCACCTTCTGAAATCAACTCCTCTCACAATTTTTGGAGGAATTTCATGAAACTTGGCAGGATTCTTTGTTACATGCTGGTAATGCGCATATTCCAATTTCGTTCAATTCGGTCACATTTTACCAGAGTTATGGCCTAGTTGTCAGCGGGGAATATTGTGCTCTCAGAGCACTCTTGTTGTTTTATTAGTACATATCAGCTTTAATAGCCATACACAAGTTACAAATTGCATTTCAAGCTTTTAATTGTAAAACCATTAGACACTTAAACATGGACATCACAATTGGAATCTTGTTGGACTCAACAAACACACCAGAGGATCCAGTGATTCAGTCTCATACAGGAGTTAGATATGAAGCTTGCGGGAGAAAGTAAAACTTCCTTCATTAACCGCATTGATTTCACAGTGCTTGCATGGTAACTGGTCAGGTTCACTGTAGTTTAAATAGCCTGTGTGATTTGGAAATATTCATTACAAGTTTGTCAGAAAAATATCAGCAGTAGGGAACACAAAAATAACTAGAGGAGTGGGTGGGACTGGTCAGAGATCCTTTGAGAAGAGTTATTTATTTATTTATTTATTTATTTATTTATTTATTTATTAAAAATAGCTGTTCAGTTAACTATTTAAAAAAAAATATTCCCAGTCTTGAACATGGTTCATTTTGATTGTAGAATTGATTTCATCCATTTCCAAATTAACAAAGTGTCTGTTTCATGATTAGTTGACAGTGTCCCATAGGTGGATAGTAGGAAGTAAATATTACAAGCTAAAGGTCTAAATTAGCATTCTTGGGTCAACACGCAAACATTTGATGCTGGAAACCTGGAACAAGATTCAGAAATCAAGGAATAGCATCCTCCTGGTATCTCAAAAGGCAGCATTATTCACAATTTTGCTTTGGCTAGTCGGATGCATCACAGTTAATTGTTTTCCATTTGCGATTCGTTCCTGTCCTCGATAGAACAGTTTGGCTTTGCTGAGGAAAATTCATCATGCCGTGTGTGGGTATGTGTACATACAGAATGTGTGGATGTGTGTATGCATGTGTCACCCTGTAATTACACACTCCTTTCATCTGCCAGTTTCTAAAATTAAGCGAGACCATCTGTCAACATCACAGATAGTTCTCTTTATGTGCCCAAAAACCCTATCTGGCAAATCTACATAAACACACAAACAGCCCATTCCTAATATAATGCAGTTTTAATATTATTGTAGAATTCCTCTCTGTGTACCTGAGGTCATCATTTAAAGTAATAAAATTAGGATTTAGTCTTTTTCCTGTCAGTGCTTTTATTATTGTGATCACATGGAGGTTAAAACCTTCTGATCGCACCCCTCATATGTGGGGTAAACAATAAAACATGCAGTTATAGGAAAATAATCAACGATATGTGCTTCCTATAACAGCATGTCCTGAAGTGTTTTATTCCTCTTATACCATTTATAGCAGCTACAATTATCAACACCTTAACGATCTTTTGGCTGTTGCAAAAGTAGAAAAAAATTTCAATATGTAAATTGTGCATTAATAATTACTCAAACTTCCACTGGAAAAAAATGACTTGATTCCTGATTACTTAGCGCATCAGATCACGTGACACCATTCCATAATTATTGACACCTTTGTCCACAGTTATCAACACCACTCCACAATTATCGACACCCAGATGATTATTTATGAAAAAAAAATTTGTGGCGGTATCTGGTATTAAGTTAACAAAACAGTTTTTATTTAAAATTTGCTGTACATAGACTTATTTAATACAAAATATATTTTATATAAATATATCGATGTCGGTGCTTACGTAAATGAGGAAGTAATTCTAATGCTTGTAAATAAATGAAATGATAATGTTTAACCTGTGTGAGAAAATCTTTTTGTTCCACTTTCTAAGTACTTTTGTAGATCACATTTTGTTAATCATTCGTTGTTGTTTGTATTCATTTCTAGTTTCTTAGTTTACCAATAAATGTCAACAGGCCATTGACATTGTAACCACATGGAAAGGTTGATTATTTTAGTTTTTTTTTTTTTGTAATTGGGATTGTAATTTACATCTAAAAATATAAAATGTCTACTGATATTGTAACGTGGTAGATATTTACAATAAACTGAAAAAAAATTCTGAATGGAATAGAAAAGTCTGAATATTTCAAGCATGGGTTTTTTTGTTTGTTTGGGTTTTTTTTAATTATATGCTAGGAATTTTATTCTGGTCTAATTCTATTTATTGCAATAGGATTCCAAATATTCTATAAACATTCCATTCGGTTATGAATCAGAAAAAAATTGTCAATCACAGCGCTTTTTATTTTTTAAAAGTACTTCATCTACTTCAACAATGTTGCACAAAGATTGATTCATAAGGGTTGTAAATGTCACTTAATTCCACAGGGTGTTGTTAATGGTGGACACTGGTGAAAGTGATCACTATTATCGACACCTCACGTGACTTCTCAAATGCACGTTTAGATACAAAATGGCGACTGTCAAATGAAAGAGTAAGAAACAAAGTAGGTTTTGACAAGGAGATCATGAAATATCGGTGAATTTGATAAGTAAAAACGTGTCCATGATCTTTCCATCATGCTTACCTGCGATGATGTCTGGGTTTTTCTCAAATTGCTGATCGTGCTAAGAAAAAAAAAATTCCATCACAGATAATGAGCTGTGTCATCAGACAAGATCAAAGGGTAAGGGGGGGTCTTCCAGTTGATTTAATTAACCAATAATAACTGTTGGAACTGAAAATCACCTTTGTAAAATTGTTTTTAATTGGCAAATCTGAAAAGGTATCAAGAATTAATTGTGGACTGTCAATAATTAATTGTAGCTGCCACTCTATTAGATTTTTTTTTTTAATGTATTACGTCATCTCTTTTTAGTTATGTTTAATGTTGTGGATAGTCTGTGATCTTATTATAAACAGTAATAAACAACTACTCTCTTGCCAGCCTCTTTTTCTCCTCGATCTTGAAATCAGTAACAAAAATGCAACTTGTCGTGTTACTCATCATATGAACATGCAATCTCCTCGGTCCTGAAGACATTTCTGTACTAGAAAGCTTACCTCTATCTGTTACAAAGCACTCACATTGGAGACTCCTTCCAAAACGATAAGTAAATGTCTCCTCATAGAAAGCGTCACCATATCAACAATTATATTCATTTGATGTGGAGCGTTTTGGAAAGACTGAATATAAAGGAACCTATGATTTGCCTTGTAAATGGAATGGTTGTCAGAGCTGCTGTTATAGAAAATTAATCAACACTTTCCAGCCAATTAGATTTGAGAAATCAACGGATCTCTGCTATAATTATATTCATTAATTCAAATTATATTCATACATTAAAAAAACTACTTAAAAAGCTTTATGCCATTTTTGGCAAGACTCTCAATAGTTTCTGTATTTCATAGCAATTTTTCAGTGCATTGCCTTTATATGGCGAAACCCAGCTCTCATTACTTTCACACACGGAATTTTTTGTTTTTTTCCCCCCTCCTTTGCAGTGATCATGATCACCCCTAGTTATCAGTTCTGCTTCAAAAATACAGTCCAACTCTTCAATAGTTGACAAGTTTTACTCAAACAATATACTGTATATATCTCATCTCATTACCTCTAGCCGCTTTATCCTGTTCTACAGGGTCGCAGGCAAGCTGGAGCCTATCCCAGCTGACTACGGACGAAAGGCGGGGTACACCCTGGACAAGTCGCCAGGTCATCACAGGGCTGACACATAGACACAGACAACCATTCACACTTACATTCACACCTACGGTCAATTTAGAGTCACCAGTTAACCTAATCTGCATGTCTTTGGACTGTGGGGGAAAACGGAGCACCCGGGGGAAACCCACGGGGAGAACATGCAAACTCCACACAGAAAGTACTGTATATATCTCAATAATAAATAATTTAAACCCCAAAACAAATCAGGTTAAAGAACATCATGTGACATTTGAAATACACTCTCCCGCACTCACCGGCCACTTTAATCAGAACTTGTTCTTGATTCCTGTTCTTGGCTGGCAGGAGTGGAACCCAGTGTGGTCTTCTGCTTTTGCATGCGGAGATGCTTTTCTGCTCACCACGGTTGTAAAGAGTTGCTATGAGTCGCTATATCCTTCCTGGCAGCTCAAACCAATCTGGCCATTTTCCTCTGACCTCTGTTATCAACAAGGTGTTTCTTTCCACCCGTAGAACACAATGTTTTTGGCATCATTCTGTGTAAAGTCCAAAGACTGTTGTGTGTGAAAACCCCAGGAGATTAGCAGTTTCTGAAATGCTCAAACCAGTCCATCTGGCTCAATTGCCACAGTGAAAGTCACAGACATGACAATTTTTTTCCATTCTGATGTTTGAAGTGAACATTAACTGAAGCTCTTAATTTGTATATCTACGTGATTTTATGCATTGTGCTGCTGTCAAGGGATTGGCTAATTAGAGAACTGCATAAAACAAGCAGGGGTGTGTGGTGTTCCTAATAAAGTGGCCAGTGAGAGTATATGTGAAGATCTCGTTCTCACCTTTTTTCTTTTCCATTGTGACAATATGCCATACTGTGTATATTTCAATCAAATGGCAGATGTTCGCCAAACGATTGAACGTAATTACCTTATCTTAATGACTAGTACATAATATTGATGTCATTATCACTGTTAATGTTGTAGGTCTTTTGTGTGTTAATCATTTTTGCCTTTAATCAGTAAGAGGAAATATTGCTTGAGTTATTAGCGAGCAGTGACAGTCTTGTTTGAGCAATCTCATTTGGCAAATTTGCATTAGATCCTAATAGCTGATGAAATTTAAAAAAAAAAAAAACAGCTCTTATGAGTGGACTGGGTTTACAAGCCTCTAGCTGTGCTTCTGTGCTGGGAGTCGCCATGGTGATGAGGAGGATGCAAAGACTACCTGGCTATTTACAGAGCTGTTTTGTTTATGCACGCTCAGCACACAATGATGCCACTTTTATGGTTATGATCACAGCCCCATTTTTTTTGATGAAAGAAAGGAGGACGCATAACTGGGGATGGGCCTATGGGCTATAATACAGTATGTACCAGAGGGAAGAGGTGCATCCTGCATACCACACATCGATATTTATTTTGTCTTTTTACATTTAAATACGTATGTGATTTCATTAGCAAGGTGTGGTATCCCTGATGTGGGTGGAATACTGAAGCATGGCAGGAGGGAGATGACGTTAACACACAGCTTTATTGTGAATCTTCTTTTCTACAGCTTTTAGGTGATTTATTTATTCATTCACACGCGTTTGCTCTGGTCAGGAGAGATCCTGTCTCGTTGCTCTCGCCCTCCTTTTCTACCTTCCATCCTCACTGCAAAATGCATGGACACAACGTTAATTGACAACAGGAGTACTGACTTTGCCACTCACCTTTCCTGACCCCGCCCTCCATTCACAAACCGACGCTTGGCCACGTCCCTGCTGCCACACAAGGGTGTATTTTCAAATTTTAAATTTTTTGACAGAAAGCACTCGGAGGTGTTTATTACTTCTACTGGTTTGTCAGAAGTGCTTCTGAGAAACATCTGAAATGTTCATGGTATGAAAGGTGATGGATTAATGAAGAAAGGAGGTTGGATTGTAAACAAACAAACCCTGGTGCTTCAGCTGATTTGATTCTATTTATTTATTTTTTTAAATCTGGTCTCGTTGGGTGAAGACAATGATGGTATGGGATTGTACGATGGGAAGTAATGAGACGTTGATGTGAGAGCACGTTTGGATTCAGTCTTTGCCACATAGTGCAGTTTTACATAAAGCAGAACTCTTGAATGCGTGTCTCTTTTCAGTCAGAAGACTACTTTCCAACGAAAATTCCGACTGCCCAGTCTGTATTATTGAATGTATTAATGAGGTGAGTGGTTGATGATGAGCACTGCATTGTTTTGATAAACTGGTCTCCTAACGAAATTGACACAGTTTCTGGGTTTGGGGGAACCCACCTGTCCTGCCGGAACGTCTGTGGAGGACATTGGAGATATCTACCTATTCGGAACCATGATTACCAGACTTTTGCTGATTGGATTAGGCATTGCCCTGGTATATCGAGGAAATCAAACAACGGTGACAGCTGTTCAAAGCCCCACAAAGCTGCCCGATATGATTGAGCGGTGGGCAAAGCTGTCGGCACTCAGACTGTGGCAGAACTTGAACCACAACATGGTTGTCATCTTGGAGACACTTTTGGCTTTGCAAGGAATAAGTATTTAGGAGACCAAATGGAATTGAATTGAACAGAAATGGACAGATATGGATGAGTGGTGTGGACGTGTAAAGACTGCGTCTGTTCGAAAGACCAAACAATCTCTATCTTATCGACATTCGGCTCCCTGAACAGCACCGGCCTCGATCAAGGCCGTTGCTGGGGAAACATTTCCCCCAGAAGGTCACTGCTGGGAGACACTCTCGCATTCTTCACATTCCTTCCCCAATTTTCCGCGGTCGCCGTTTTTCACCCCCAGTGTGACAAGCGGGTGCGTGACCAGCGCCGCTTGCATGGCTGCAGGAGCGGATGGCTGCTTGCTTGCGCTGGGTTACCTCTACCTCCTCCCCTCCTACCCCCTTACCCCTCCCCCCCCCCCCCCCCCAAGTCCCATGTTTTAAAGTGTACTTGTGTTATTGTGTGCTTGTGCGGAGGTTTTTAAATGCTCCCACACTGTACTCCTGATAGGAGCATAGTGGGGGGTGTTCTTTTTTTTTTCCTCATCTTTCCTCATGTTACTACTGTGTTTCTTTTTCTTTTATCCCTGTCTTCCTGTCCTGTTCCCCCTCTGTAAGGACAGGTTGATGGTCAATTTCACTGGTAACAGTGACAATAAAGGGTTCATTGTTTTATTTTCTACATTCAACCATCAGTTTAAAAAATGTTAAGTAAATAAAACATTGTTTACCTTGTCTCTGTAACTAAGAAAATAGTTTCCTGCTTTATAGGCAAATCCCTGAGCTTGAATGCTGTAATTGTTAATTTGGTTGGAAGGATGCTGTTGTTCAATCTCATCAGTCTCCCATTGGTAGATCTTTCCCATTGGTACATGTCTACCAATCGTAGACATTTGTGCACTTTCTTCTCTGTGTGTTTGGCTGCTCTGAGCAGCAATTCAGTTTAGCCTGTGCTAACCCTCACCCTGTGATCACCACCGTGCACCCTTTTTTAAATAATATATTTGTGAATAATTAAGTATCAACTGCATAACATTTTCTAGTCAAAATGTTACAGCTGAAGAATCAAGGTGACTCCAGCCATGTTGTGACCTCTTTGTGTCTTCATACTAGATACACATTCAATCTCAAATGCTACATGTTGGTCTACGACAGCGTATTAGAAGCTGAGGCAGGGGATTTTGATAGGAAATAAACCTCAGAATTTCTAAGATTAAAGTTGTATATTTATGAGAAAAAAAAAAATTGATGTTGAGCCAACCTTGCACAGTGATGCAATCTGATTCTTTGAGAAAAAAAATTACACTTTTCTCCCCCAAGGTTTTTTATTATTTTTTTTTTCCTCATAAATTTTGATTTCTTAGTCTTGGAATTTCTGAGGGTTTTTTTTCCCCTCTTCATAAACTTAAATCCCACGATTCAGAAGGCAGAAGTTTACGGGTGAGGGACCTCAAAATTGCTGAGATTGAAGTCATATGCTTACAAGAAAAAAAAAAAACCTTGGACGTTCTCCGAGATGACTTTATAATCTCGGAAAACATCCAAGGTTTTTTTTTTTTTCTTCCTCCTAAGTGTCTGACTTTAATCAGCAATTTTTAGTTTTTTTTTTTTTTTTTTTATTCTCTCAGAATATTATCCATCACCTCAGCTCTGTTTTTTTTGTTTTTGTGTGTGTTTGATTTATTGTTTTTACCTACAGTGGCCCTAATCTGCTGTTATACTGGTCAGTGTCTCTCATGCTGTTGTTGTCACACTTTGTACAAAACACACACAAGGTGATGAGATGAAAATTCATAACGTGTACCTCTTTTGTTTATAGGTTGTGTACGCCATCTGATAAATGTGTGTAAGTGACCATTGATGGTAATATAACAATTCTAACAGCTGGGCTGCCCTCAATAATCGCACTGAACCATGTTGTACCCTTGATTTACAACCACTGCTTTCCCCTGGCTTCTTGCTAAAATGAAATGCAAAAGCAAAGAGTTTTAAAAAGCTTGTTTTAAAGCTCCAAGTAGAAAGGTGGTTATGCAAGTGGCCATGCAAAGTGACCTGATCATAAGCACACTAGCACTGAGTACATTGGAAAACCCAAACCATAGGATTTTAAATTAAAAGCTTCTGGTCATGGAGACATTTATGTTTATGAAGAAGGCTAGACAGTTTGAGAAGTACTAGGTTGCGCCAAAAGTATTGTCTTGATCTGGGGATTATGTCTGGAGCTATTACCGGTTCTATCGATCCCATCAGAAATATGGGAAATGGGTTTACAAACTTGAATAAGGCAGGCAAGTTATTTAGCACACTCACCAAGGCATGAATAGATGGCCAAACCCAACTAAAGTGCAAGGAATGGTAGCTTACAAAAGGGGTGTTTGGGTAGATCAAGGATCTTAACTTCCTAAAAAGCTTTCATGAAACTCAACAATCTCTTGGAGGATTCCTTATAGAATGTTTTAAAGATTCCTCCAGTGGGACAAGTGAAGAAATGGTAATTAAGTATTACTGAAAGTGATTAGTATCTCTTCCTTCATTCTTGTATAAACTCTGGTAGATTCTCGGTAAGAAAAGAAAGAAAGCACAACTTTATTCATCACACACTTGTGAAATTCTTCTCTGCATTTAACCCATCTGAAGCAGTGAACACGTACATACATGCGCGCACACACGTGAGCACACGCACATACCCAGAGCAGTGGGCAGCCATGCTAACAGCACCCGGGGAGCAGGGTGCTGTTAGGTGCCTCGCTCAAGGGCAAGGCCGTCCCATATTAACCTAGTAGAAGTAGCTATCCGTGCTGATGCATATACATGTAGTATTTTTAAGTTTTAGTGGTTTGTCATCTAAGTAATTTCTAGTACGAACCAATTTAGGGTTAAGGCATGCCAGGCAGTAGTGATCTCTGTTTCTGTAGCCCTTCAGCCTCTTGCCTATTACATAGCTAGGGTTACAGTGGGGGGCTGGTCCTCTGGTAACTGTGAGAATTTGACGCCCTACTCACATCTGTATTGTGGTGTCCCTCGCCAGATGGTAGGTACCATTTTTATGATGGTCTTTTGTTATGACCCGACCACGAGTAGAACTCAAGATCTCCCGCTCAAGAGGTGGACACACTAACCAGAAGGTCAACTTACCAGTGGTCAGTCAGTAGGGGATGGAAATTTTCTGGACCCCTTGGCTGGAGGGAGAAAAAACAAAGCAAAAAAAAAAAAAGACTTGCTGAGTACATATTTATATAATTGAACTAGAATCCAACTATTCAAATGTTAGGCATATACAGTATACTATGTGTACAATAATATTTTGGCTGCTTGTTGGAGTTGGAAAGGATTTTTAATGGTGTTCCACTCATGGAACACATTTTTATGAAAAATGCTATTAGGTTTAAACATTATTTAATTTGTTTTTAACTTGCTGAGGTTTGGATTCAATTCAAGGGACCAGTTAAATTGGTTTGATAATGGTGGGCTGTAACAATTTAAAAAAAAAAAAACCCTGAGGATACCCTGGTTTGTATTAGGGATCCCTGGAGCTCTCTAGACTCTAGTTTGAGAACCAAGGCACTAAGCAAAATAATGTACAAGCCCACAAAATATGACAAGGTCCAGCTGATGTGGATTGTGTTTGAAGATGTGCACTAAAGTTGAAGCTGTTTCTGCTCTTTTCTGAACTATTTTTATGAATATGCTGACATGGCATTTTTATCTATCTTGTACAGTGAACGAACGTGTAGTGCTTGTGGAGCTCAGTCCATACAGAAGTGACTAACTCAGCACTTTCAACCATTTTGTTGGAAATAAACCCTAACTGATTTTATTATTGACTAAAATCAAATCAGTAATGGAGTGATGCTTGACACTTCAGTGCTGAGAGAAAGTAGAAACTGGGTCCACACTGTTTCTGTACACACAATAATGCCATATTGTGTTACTCCAAATGAGAAAGCAGTGGTAGCATCCAATAGCATCATTTGAATTCTGTAATAAAAACCAAACCTGTAGTAATCATTGATTTCCATGGTAGATTTGATAAAACTTGCAGTGTAACTGCTAAGATCACTAACAACTCGATTCTAAATTATGTAGCCTATCATTGACCCTGATTAAAGCAGCACAAAAATGAACAGCTCCAATTGTATGTACTAAATGTCACAAAAGAATTCTCCAATTTTAACAGTTTTAACATCTCCAGTACATACTAATAGTATAATGCCTTAGATACTGAACTTGGAACCCTTGTAGTTCAAACACCTAAATTCCTATAACACATCATGTCTCTGTTCCTGCAGCCCAGAACTATGTGGCTCCTCCAATCCCGGCCCGGCAACATGAGATCCTGATGAACCGCCAGCAACGCTACTTCCGCATTCCCTTTGTCCGCCCTGGCGATCAGTACAAAGACCCACAGAATAAGAAGAAGGGATGGTGGTATGCACACTTCGATGGGTCGTGGATTGCCAGACAGATGGAGCTCCACCCGGATAAGCATCCCATTCTTCTAGTAGCCGGTGAGTGCAGCTTGTTTAAAAGGTTTTGACATTTTTTTAATTCAATGATTCTCAAAACCAGGACGGTTTTATTTATACTCAAGGAGGAAATCATTGTTGGATTTTGGTATCCTTGGAACTTGGGGCCAAATCACAAATCATTATTAGCATACTTTGAAAAATTAATGGCTACAATTATCTGTTCAAGGGCCCAACTCTGGTCATTATTTGAAGCTGTGCTTGTTGTCGTGGGTTTTTTTTTTTTGCAAGTTTTTAGCTCAACATTTCAATAAAAGGTCATTTAAGATTTTAATGGAACAGGTATGAAAGGAGTTGACTACTTCCATATGCAAGGAAACACAGAAGTGTTTCCTTGCATATATCTATATTCAATAGATTTTTAGGGGGTTAGCACCATTTGTTTTACACAACATGCCTACAGCTTTAAAGATGCAAATTGTTGTTTTATTGTGACACAAACAATAAGATGAAAAAAACTGAAATCCGGAGTGTGCATGGGTATTCACCCCACCCCACCCCCACCCCAAAAGTCAGTACTTTGTAGAGCCACCTCTACGTACCACCATTGTAGAGCTGCAATTACAGCTGCAAGTCTCTTGGGGTATGTCTCTATTAGCTTAGCACATCTAGCCACTGGGATTTTTGCCCATTCCTCAAGGCAAAACTGCTCCAATTCCTTCAAGTTAGATGGGTTGTGTTGGTGTACAGCAATCTTCAAGTTATACCACAGATTCTCAATTGAATTGATGTCTGGCTTTGACTAGGCCATTCCAAGACATTTAAATGTTTCCCTTTAAACCACTCCAGTGTTAGCCTGGGCCCGCCCATCCTAAGTGTGACACAACACGGGGGGCTGTTGCGAATTTAGTCTGGCAAGGCAAGCTATCTCCAGCTCTTCCAAGCTCCCGAAAAATCGGGAGCCAATCAACTTTGAGCATCTCCAACGGCCCTGGGTAGAGGCGTGTTCAAGGCAGTGACGTAGTAGAACTGCGACCGGAAGCCATAGATTGTTTACAGAATCTATGCCGGAAGCGCTTCATTCACTAGAAACATTACGAACATGGAGCAGCTGCAAGCCTTTGACACACTGGTAGATGCTGTATTGAAAGCATTCAACGGGAAGTTCTCATTGAAAACGGAGCAAAGAGCAGCCTGTTACTCAAGCAGTTTCCGTCGTGTCACATGCGTCAGAGGAAAGAGTGATGTGATTGGTTTAAGCTTCGTCACAGCCTTTTCTGGCTTCGACCAGTAGCAAACTGAGGCATTTCAGGGAGGCGGGTCAACCACGCGCTTTGGGAAATGGTTGGGCTTAATATCTATGCCAGACCAATGCTCGCAGAGCTTTGAAGTTGCGTTAGCCAGACTACTCCAGTGTAGCTTTAGCAGTATGTTTAGGGTCATTGTCCTGCTGGAACGTGAGCGTTCGTCTCAGTCTCAGTGTGATGTTGCCACCACCATGCTTCACTTAACGAATGGTGTTCTCAGGGTTTGTGCCACACATGGCATTTCCCATGATGACCAAAAAGATAAATTTTAGTCTCATTTGACCAGAGAATCTTTTTCCATGTGTTTGGGGAGTCTGCCACATGCTGTTGGGCAAACTCCAAACACGATTTCTTAAGCAATGACTTGTTTTTCTGGCCACTCTTCCATAAAGCCCCACTTTGTGGAGTGTACGGTTTAAAGTGGTCCTATGGACAGATACTCCCATCTACACTGTGGATCTTTGCAGCTCCTGCAGTGTTATCTTTGGTGTCTTTGTTCGATTTCAGTTTAATACCCTCCTTGCCTGGTCTGTGAGTTTTGGTGGGTGGCCTTCCCTTGTCAGGTTTGTAGTGGTGCCATGTTCTTTCCATTTTTCTATAATGGATTTAATGGTGCTCTATGGGATATTCAAAGTTTGGGATATTTTTTTTTTTATAACCCAACCCTGATCTATGCTTCTCCACAACTTTGTCTCTGACCTGTTTGGAGTGATCCTTGGTTTTCATGTTGCTTGCTTAGTAGTGTAGCAGTCAGGGTCCTTCCAGAACAGGTTCACAGAAATCATGTGACAGATCATATGACACTGATTTGCACACAGGTGGATCTTAATAAGCTAATTGAGACTTATGAAGTGAATTGGTTGGACCAGCTCTTATTTAGGAGTTTCATACGAAAGGGGGTGAACACCTATGCACACTCCAGAGTTGTTTTTTCATCTTAACTATTGTTTGTCTCACAATAAAACAATTTGCACTTTTAAAGTATTAGGCATGTTCATCTCATCTCATTATCTCTAGCCGCTTTATCCTGTTCTACAGGGTCGCAGGCAAGCTGGAGCCTATCCCAGCTGACTACGGGCAAAAGGCGGGGTACACCCTGGGCAAGTCGCCAGGTCATCGCAGGGCTGACACATAGACACAGACAACCATTCACACTCACATTCACACCTACGGTCAATTTAGAGTCACCAGTTAACCTAACCTGTATGTCTTTGGACTGTGGGGGAAACCGGAGCACTCGGAGGAAACCCACGCGGACACGGGGAGAACATGCAAATCATTAGTTTTCTTGTGTTTCAGACATGTAAAAGTTTTTACCTTTACCTGACATGTTTCGATGGTGTAACTTCCGTCTTCATCAGAGGGTCATATGAGGGGTGACCCTCTGATGAAGATGGAAGTTACACCGTCGAAACATGTCAGGTAAAGGTAAAAACTTTTACATGTCTGAAACAAAAGAAAACTAATGATTTGATTTAAGAAGAAGACATAATGAATGTAATATATTTAGAGAACATGCAAACTCCGCACAGAAAGGCCCTCGCCGGCCACGGGGCTCGAACCCGGACCTTCTTGTTGTGAGGCGACAGTGCTAACCACTACACCACCGTGCCGCCCTAGTAGGCATGTTGTGTAAATCAAATGGTGCTAACCCTCCAAAAATCCATTTTAATTCTAGCTTGTAATGCGATAAAACAGGACAAACACCAAGAGGGATGAATACTTTTGCAAGACACTGTATATAGGAGTACCCTTACTTATTGCTTGTTAGCATAAACGTAACATAACTAGTGTTTAAAAGTAATTAAAAAGCCATTTTCACTCGACACCATTATTCTAATTCTTTGCAGCATGCAACTTTTAGTAGTTTAGAATTTCATTCTTAATTGTATGTTTTGTTTTGCTGCACGTTTTTTTTTTTAGGCAAGGATGATATGGAGATGTGCGAGCTGAATTTAGAGGAGACAGGTCTAACCCGTAAGCGTGGAGCGGAAATCCTTGCCAGGCAATTTGAGGAGATCTGGGAGCGCTGCGGAGGAATCCAGTATCTGAGAAACGCTATTGAGAGCCGACAGGCACGTCCCACCTACGCCACGGCAATGCTGCAGAGCATGCTCAAGTAGACAGACACACACTATCACACACTGTCAGGCAACCATTAAACCATGACTATGCTGCCGAAACTGCTCAAGTAGAGACACACACTATATCTGAACCATTAAAGATTAGATATCTTACTAGTTTGAAGGGAAGAATGGAGTTTCTCTTGTAGTCAGAATTTAGATAGTAATCCACTTTAGACTCACTTTTTCACCAATGAAGTTATTGTTGACATTGTGTCTTTTGCCCTTTTAATTTTACCCTATTTACTTATTTTTCTCCTTAAATTTGTCACATTGATTTACAGTGAATTTGGTGCATTATTATATTTGATTTTTTTTTCTTGCACATCTTTTTCTTCAGTAAATCTGTAACTGCAACTTTTGAGGCCTTAATAACCACAATTGCAAAATGCATCTCAGTGTACCATTTTGTATATTATGTGATGTATGAAATATTGATAAGCAAGTGTTAATAATTTCATCATCCCCATAGGGATATTCCAATTTTGTGCAACTGTATAGTTATCGCAACTTCTTTAGATTTAAATTAAGGTAGATTAAATGAAGAATTTCAGCGACTGAGGAAAACTATTTGCTCTTTAAATTAAACTTTGCACACAATTACAGTAACAGTTGTGATAATGATAACAATGGTCTTTTTATTGTTTGTTCATTATTTTCATGGTAACAATAGCATTTTGTCAGTTACTGTTTACACGAGTTAAAAAAAAAACTTGTTTGTAGTTCAGGTCTAAACTCTAAATGATGCACTATATTTTTCTGAGCGATTTTTCTAGGATTTCTTCACCTGTATTGTTAAGCTGTACCTGATGATCTTCCAGCTCCAACTGAATGTACAGAAATTTTTACACCATTTTACACAAAGCCCTTAAAGACATAAAATTGAGAACTAGAATGTGTTTCATTGAATAACTTGAATAGTTCCTGAATTTTCATTATGCTAGTCAAGAAGGATAACTGTTAGTAGTTTTTTTTTTCTCCAAAATTATAATGTGTCTAAATTGTACTTTTTTTGTTGTTAGCAAGTGAAGTGTAATGAAATTTATGCAATGCTTTAATTAACGAATACATATTTTGAAATGAGTGTGGAGTTGTGTTTGCTCTGGTTTTGGTTGGACCAAGTATACAGTACCAGTCAAAAGTTTGTACACCTACTTATTCATAGGTTTTTCTGTATTTTAACTATTTTTTACATTGTAGAACAATACTGAAGACATCAAAACTATGAAATAAAATATGGAATTATGTGGTTAAAAAAAATCATATTTTAGATTCTTCAGCGTGGATGAGTTTCCTGCCTTCTTAATGAGTTTGAGATCAAATAGTAAATAAAAATACAGTAAATACCCCTATTCCACAACTGCAGTAATCCATATGTCAAGAACCGCTCAACTATGTAAAGAGAAACGACATCCATCATGACTTTAAGACATGACACATCTTTTAATTAGAATTAGAAAGTGTGTCCAAGCTTTTGACTGATACTGTACATATTCTAGCAAATAACTAATGGGTCTCATGAGGGGATACAACTTTTGTACAACTTTTGAACGTCAGCTGCTGTGTGCATGACCTCACAAACTGGAATAAATAAACTTGTCCATATTCTCATCTTGTTACAGTCCATTATATAATTGTATAACACACATTCATACTAAAGCACTGGTGGATTCTCAAGTCTGTTTGATGAGAAGGTAGTTATTGAGAATCATTAATGGTGTTTTCCATCACCGATAAGTCTTCAGGACAGAGGAGTTTGTAGTTTCTTAGTAACACAACCAAGTTGCTTTTTTTTTTTTTTTGCATATTGGTTTCAAGAGTAAGAAAAAAGAGAGAGGCTGGAGAGGAAATGAGTGTATAACATTTGACTGTAATAATACAGACAAAAAAGTACGACATGTCTTGCCTTAATTAATTAAAAAATATATCCTGTTGGCAAATTATATATACATGTATACTATTCTACAAAGTTCACACATGCATCGTACAGTGCCTTGTAAAAGTATTCATCCCCCTTGGTGTTTGTCATGTTACAAGCTGGAATTAAAATGGATATTTGGGGGATAAGCACCATTTGATTTAGACAGTATGCCTACAACTTTAAAGGTGAATTTTTTTTTTTTATATTGTGATGCAAACAATAATTAAAATGAAAAAAAAAAGAAAGGCATCCCCCCCCCCAAAAAAAAATAAAAAAAAAAAAAAAAAAAGTCAATACTTTGTCAAGCCACCTTTTGCTGCAATTACAGCTGCAAATCTCTTGGAGTATGTCTCTATTAGCTTAGCACATCTAGCTACTGGGATTCTTGCCCATTCCTCAAGGCAAAACTGCCCCAACTCCAAATTAGATGGGTTGCATTGGTGTACAGCAATCTTCAAGTTATGCCATAGATTCTCCATTGGATTGAGGTGTGGGCTTTGACTAGGCTATTCCAAGACATTTAAATGTTTCTCTTTTAAACCACTCCAGTGTAGCTTTCGAAGTATGTTTAGGGTCATTGTCCTGCTAGAACGTGAACCTTCATCCCAGTCTCAACCCTCTGGCTGACTCAAACAGGTTTTCCTCCAGAATTGCCCTGTATTTAGTGCCATCCCTCTTTCCTTCAGACCAGCTTTCCTGTCCCTGCAGATGAAAAACATCCTCACAGCATGATGCTGCCACCCCCATGCTTCACTGTAGGAATGGTGTTCTCAGGATGATGGGTTTGTGCCACACATGGCATTTCCCATGATTGCCAAAAAGTTCAATTTTTGTCTTATTTGACCAGAGAATCTTCCATGTGTTTGGGGAGTCTGCCACATGCTGTTGGGCAAACTCCAAACATGTTTTCTTAAGCAATTACTTTTTTCTGGCAACTGTTCCATAAAGCCCTGCTCTGTGGAGTGTACGGCTTAAAGTGGTCCTATGGACAGATACTCCCATCTCCACTGTGGATCTTTGCAGCTCCTTCAGTGTTATCTTTGGGGTCTTTGTTGCATCTCTGATTAATGCCCTCCTTGCCTGGTCTGTGAGTTTTGGTGGGCGGCCTTCTCGTCAGGTTTGTAGTGGTGCCATATTCTTTCCGTTTTTCTATAATGGATTTTATGGTGCTCCCTGGAATATTCAAAGTTTGGGATATTTTTTTTTATGACTCAACCCTGAGCTATACTTCTCCACAATGTTGTCTCTGACCTGTTTGGAGTGCTCCTTTGTTTTCATGTTGCTTGCTTAGTAGTGTTGCAGAGTCAGGATCCTTCCAGAACAGATTGATTTATTGACATCATGTGACCGATCATATGACACTTTGATTGCACACAGGGGGATGTTCATCAACTAATTATGTGACTTATGAAGTGAATTGGTTGGACCAGCTCTTATTTCGGGGTTTCATACGAAAGGGGTGAATACCTATGCACACTCCAGATTTCTGGGGTGTTTTTCATCTTAATTATTGTTTGTGTCACAATAAAACAGCAATTTGCACCTTTTAAAGTGGTAGGCATGTTGTGTAAATCAAATGGTGCAAACCCTCCAAAAATCCATTTTAATTCTAGCTTGTAATGCAACAAAACAGGACAAACACCAAGGGGGATGAATACTTTTGCAAGACACTGTATATATGTAGGATTTTTTCATTTAAAATTGTAAAATGGAAGGTTTTAGAATTTTTAAATGTTCATAACAAAGAAAGTAGATGTTCAGTATCTTGAATATTTAATATTCAAGCTCCTTGAATAGATTTCTAAATTTGACCATGTTAACTGCTTTGTACAAAAGGTCAGATTTTCCTCAGGTTTAATCTATTCTATTAAAGCACATGTTCAGACAGCATGCCAATGGATTTGATCTAAAATGGTTTTGCACAAACTTGTGCAGTCCATGCCAGCTTGAATGCATACACTTATTAAAGCAGAAAGAGAATGAACCTAATACTAAGAAACTCTGAAATTCATGTAAATATTTCAGAGATTCAATTTTTCATTCAGGTTGTTGTAGAAAAGGAGACTTTTCAGTTGTGAAGGCTCAGAACCACGTTAACTCGTTAGGCCTTATTGGACTTGTATTAGAATTTGTTAGGCTGGTCCAGAATTGTCATAAGTGTGATTGCATAAGCAATCAGTATGTTTTATTATTCCATATGTTTCTTGTTTTATTATTCCATATGTTTCTGAGATATTCACCCCAAACCAACTTCAAGTCATCCTTTCTGTGCCTGAGTAGTGTGCTTGTATATATCTTTTGCTTGTAAAGATGTTTTTGTTTTTTGTACAATAGGAATACATGGTGTTTCTGAATCAAAGTCATGCTGCTTGAGCACACTTCATCAGAGAGCCACCAAACTCAATATGACCTCTCAGGATGACTTACCCAACATGTACATGAAATCAGCTATGACCTACACTCATTTTTTTTTCTTGCCTTTTCATTCATCAGTTTTTCTTCCATTGGAAGTAATGCTTTTTTGGCTTCATAGAAATACACTGGCCATCAGAAGCCAAGCTCTGTCACTCGGTCATGATTAATCCAGCAGCCATCAAACTTCATTTCACAGGTCAGACCAACTCACCTGACATGCACATCCATCATGAGCCACACTCCCCCCCCATTTCCTTCAGGAAATAGGTGATGGGGGATTTGAAAATGAAGCTTGGTGATGCCTGCAAAGCAGAGAAAGGAATATAAAGAGTAGAAATCACAATTTCTACTCTCTAAAATGTCTGTAAAACTGTAGAAGTCGGATCTCAAACGGAACTGCAAGTATGCTGGCCAGAAAGGCAAAACAAAACTCCCAACTGGCCTGATATGACAGCACAGATCTGCAGAAAGGTTTATCTGATGGTGCTGGTGCAGCGTTCTACCATACAGTGCTGCTTGCACAAACATTATCTGCATGGAAGAGTCATCAGAAGGAAACTTTACCTGCGAAATATCAGCAAATTAAGGAAGCAAAGGAGTGTTTACTAAGTACTAACTCGGTATAGTGCTCAAACTTGCACATTTCATAATTACTATTTTTATAGCTAATATTTGCAGCAAAATATTTTAAATAGTTTGGTGCAGAAGTTGAATCAACAAAATATGTAATTTTGCTACAAGTGCACAAACTTTTGCATGCTTTAGGCTGTTTGGGATACAAAGACCAACAGGGTTCATATTTTAAGCAGAAATCTTTCTCTTCTCATAAACTTTATGGTGTCCAGGGGATTGATGCAATTTAAAATGATTACTGTCCTTTATGAAAAATATATTTTAAAACTTTTGCACAATGCTGTAAGTATTGTATATAACACAATAATACTAGGGCGGCACGGTGGTGTAGTGGTTAGCGCTGTCGCCTCACAGCAAGAAGGTCCTGGGTTCGAGCCCTGTGGCCGGCGAGGGCCTTTCTGTGTGGAGTTTGCATGTTCTCCCCGTGTCCGCGTGGGTTTCCTCCGGGTGCTCCGGTTTCCCCCACAGTCCAAAGACATGCAGGTTAGGTTAACTGGTGACTCTAAATTGACCGTAGGTGTGAGTGTGAATGGTTGTCTGTGTCTATGTGTCAGCCCTGTGATGACCTGGCGACTTGTCCAGAGTGTACCCCGCCTTTCGCCCATAGTCAGCTGGGATAGGCTCCAGCTTGCCTGCAACCCTGTAGAAGGATAAAGCGGCTAGAGATGATATGAGACAATAATACTATTATATAATTGTATAATAAGATACCAGAGTTATTCCTCTGCAGCGTGTGGTACATGTCGGCCGCCGCCTCAGTGAATGGCTCACTTAAGATTTGAGGAAGGCTGAAAGCTGTATAAAGGCTTGTGATGGTTTCTTTCAGAGTATGCTTCATCATCTTTTTGCTGCCTTGCGTCATATAATTAATTCCATGACCCTGACCTCTCCATTGACTATTTTTCTTTTCTTTTTCTAACAGTGACCTCTAAGTTAATCATTCAGATTACTTCCTCTACTTAGTATGATGTGTGTATGCATAACTCTTATATCATCCATTTCCATATTTAGCATTTGTCCCTATACAGATGGAGGCTTCTGAAGGACAACAGTCTTACAGTAGTGTATTGAAAATTAGCAGCAAAAGTCATTAACTTTAACAGTGAAAAGCATCGAGCTTGGAGCATTTCTTTGACCACAGCTTAAATTAATATATGGAGATGTATTAACCTTACAGGGGAAAACAAGACCCCCCCCCCCCAAAAAAAAAATATTTTGGCTGAACTGACTTTATTATATACACTATGCTGAGGTAACGTTTATACAAATTAAGGTTGGGATGTACGGCACACCATTTTGTTGAAAATGTTTTATCTGAGAATAAATACGTCAGCTTTGTACTCTTCCTCGGAGAGACATAATGATGCATTTCTCGTGAGCAAAACACCTAAGCACCTATTTTTTTTTTCTATTTCTGAACAGTCCTTAATGTCTCTACCTCATGTTCCATTTTGCTGAAGAGTTGTTCATGACATTATGTCGTCACTTGAATGTATCATTAATGCCCCGCTCCAGTGATTTTAAAAACCAGATCCAAATAACTGCAAAGCACTGAAACACCGGTGCAGAATAAAACAGTTCATTATCATTGTTCGTATTCTGAGCAATCTCTTGCGTCTTCAGACTATGAAGAGGAAAAAAAAAACATCTGTTATACTGTATCTATATTAGAAATGTTCTCTTGGGTGCTTTAGTCAGGCATTGATTCAGCTCCATGAAATACAAAGCACATGCCCAAACATGCACTATCAACACCTTATTTGAAAGTTGGCCATAATTCAGAAATATAAGACCACCTTGTATATGAGTGATGGGTTTTGAGTTTTTGTAGGCGCTAAAATACAGCAGGGATTGGCATTATTAAATGGAAACTCGTGGAAATTATGGCATTTCCATACCTCATTGAGGGCTATAACACTGTCAAGGTCTGCTGCCTGCATGATTGACTCTCAAAATGTGGCAGTGCAGGAGTGTCACTATTCTTGTAAAAGCAACAGAAATGGAAATACATTAAAATAGAGGAAAATATAGAAACTGGGAAAATGGAGGAGAAAACAATGTCAACTATATATTATCACAAGGAGACTTCTATAAAAGAAGATTGGTAAACATCCATCCCTCCATCATCTGGAGCCACTTATCCTATACAGGGTTGCAAGCAAGCTGGAGCCTATCCCAGGTGACTATGGGCGAGAGGTGGGGTACACCCTGCCAGATCATCGCAGGGCTGACATATATAGACACACAACCACTGTCAATTTAGAGCCACCAGTTAGCCTAAGCTGCATGTCTTTGGACTGTGGGGGAAACCCACACAGACATGGGGAGAACATGCAAACTCGTCAGCCGCTGGGCTTGAGCCCAGGACCTTCTTGCTGTGAGGCGACAGTGCTAACAAATACACCGATGAAAATTGTTCGAATTTAATTAATTTGTTTGTTTTTAACCAGTTGATACCTTATGGATGTTGATGTGTATTATGGTTAAATGTAATGGTTGTGCATTGATTTGCACTAAGCATTCGACATTGTAATTATAGGCCTGTAATAAACATTAATTATAAACAGGAACACCTTTTATAGTGACACCAAGGACATTATTGGCAACAGATCTAGCCTTTAACTTGCTCATGGATTGTGTTGGAACAGTGGATGAGAAAACCCTTACAATGAGAAATGGCAAAAACATCTTTGCATTTTATATATATATATATATATATATAAAACATAATTTTGACTATATACAGGATTAGTCAAAATTATGTTAACACTTAAATGGTAGAAACCATTGATTCACAAAACATACATCATATGTGCAAGATGATTTACAGGGCAGTCTTAACCTGTTCGCCATCGTGTTCAACACACAAAAATCATCGAGAAACAGTACCATTTAAAGCCCGGACACACATTTCACAGGGAATAGATGATACCACAGCCCTTATTCTGTCTTTGAGGTCATTGATGATATGAACTTTCCTGCTATACACGCGCTCTTTCACCGTGCCCCATAACTAGAAATCACAGGGTGTCAAATCGGGACTGTGGAGGCCATGGCAATGGTCCACTGCGACCTATCCATTGACCTGGAAATGTGTGGTCGAGATAAGCATGAGCAGTATGGCCAAAATGTGGCGGTGCGCCATCCTGTTGAAAATACCCTGCCAATCAGATCTGTAGTGGAAGTTAATCAATGGCGTACTGCTGCACCTTCTGTAAGTAGACGTCTGACGTGACTGTTGGGGTGTCAAAAAAGTAGGGCCCAATTATGCCAGCAGCGGTCATGGCGAACCACACATTCAGGAGAAAAATAATCCATTAGTGTTAACATAATTTTGACTAATCCTATGTGTGTGTGTGTGTGTGTGTGTGTGTGTATACACACACATACACACACACACACGAGGGTAAGTCAAAAAGTTCTAAGACAGATGTTATAATTTCAAAAGGAATTCAAAAAAGGAATACAAAGAAGGAATTCTCCAATGGAAACATCACTTGCAGAAATGTTTATACTTAAATAGAGGATATGTAGAGAAATAGCTTTGTTATTTTCATAAATAAAGATTTTTTTTCATTTGTCTTAGAAGTTTTTGACTTACCCTCATATATAAAATATATCTCTCCATTATCTGTAACCACTTATCCTGTGCAGGGCCTATCCCAGCTGACTATGGGCAAGAGGTGGGGTACACCCTGGACAAGTCACCAGATCATCGCAGATCTGACACATAGAGCCAAACAACCATTCACACCTACGGTCAATTTAGAGCCACCAATTAGCCTAACCTGCATGTCTTTGAACTGTGGGGGAAACCCATGCAGACAGGGGGAAAACATGCAAACTCCACATAGAAAGGCCCCCGTCAGCCACTGGGATCGAACCCAGAACCTTCTTGCTGTGAGGCAACAGTGATAACCACTACACCACCGTGCCACCTGCAAATATATATATATATATATATATATATATATAATTTTTTCTATATTTCTGCATAAATATGACCTAAAAATCATCAGATTTTCACACAAGTCCTAAAAGTCACAAAGAGAACCTGATTAAGCAAATGAGACAAAAATATTATACGTCTTCATTTATTTATTGAGGAAAATGTTCAAATATTGCATAGCAGTGAGTGGCAAAAGTATGTGAACCTCTAGGATTAGCAGTTATTTTGAAGGTGAAATTAGTCAGGTGTTTTCAATCAGTGGGGTGACAATGAGGTGTGAATGAGCACCCTGTTTGATTTAAAGAACAGAGATTTGTCAAAGTCTGATCTTCATGTCTTCACATGTTTGTGAACAAACATGAACAAAGGAGATTCCTGAGGACCTCAGAAAGAGTTGTTGATGCTCATCAGGATGGAAAAGATCACAAAACAATCTCTAAAGGGTTTGGACTCCACAAATCCATATTCAAACAGATGGAGGACATTTAAAATCACTGTTACCCTTCTCAGGAGTGGACACCCAACAAAGGTCACTTCAAGAGCAAGGTGTGCTCTTGAAGTCCATGAGGTCCATACATAGTCCATGAGGACACAAAAGAACCTAGGGTAACATCTAAGCAAATAAAGGCCTCTCTCACATTGGCTAATGTTAATGTTCATGGGTCCATCATCAGGACAACATTGAATTCAATGGATTAATTCAGAATTCATTGTTCCATCAATGATGGCAAGCCGTTCTGGCCCAGATGCATTTCTCTCATCAAAACAGGCTCAAAGTATACTAGCACTACCTCCATGTTCCACAGATGGGAGAAGGTTCATGTGCTGGAATGCAGTGTTTTTGTCTTTCTCCAAATATAACGCTTCTCGTTGAAACCAAAAAGTTCTACTTTAATCCCATCCATCTACAAAATTTTCTGATGAACCTGATGATGTTTTAGGTCTTATTTATGCAGAAATAGAACATTCTAAAGGGTTCAAAGACTTTCAAGCACCACTGTAGCTAAATGTATAAAATAACCCCAAACACATTTTTGTGTGATTAAAGCATTCATTAACAGTATATGTCATTACAGTGAATCTGGATGTCTTTGTTTCACGGTTTTATGCTTGGGGTTCTCCAGTTTCCTCCCACCAACAAAATGAAGTGTTGGTTGGTGGACAAGGTATTCTAAATTGCCCCGATGTGTAAATACAGTGGTGCTTGAAAGTTTGTGAACCCTTTAGAATTTTCTATATTTCTGCATAAATATGACCTAAAACATCATATTTTCACACAAGTCCTAAAAGTAGATAGAATCCAGTTAAACAAATGAGACAAAAATATTATACTTGGTCATTTATTTATTGAGGAAAATGATCCAATATTACATATCTATGAGTGGCAAAAGTATGTGAACCTTTGCTTTCAGTATCTGGTGTGACCCTCTTGTGCAACAATAACTGCAACTAAACGTTTCTGGTAACTGTTGATCAGTCCTGCACACCAGCTTGGAGGAATTTTAGCCCATTCCTCTGTACAGAACAGCTTCAACTCTGGGATGTTGGTGGGTTTCCTCACAGGAACTGCTCGCTTCAGGTCCTTCCACAACATTTCGATTGGATTAAGGTCAGGACTTTGACTTGGCCATTCCAAAACATTAACTTTATTCTTCTTTAACCATTCTTTGGTAGAACAACTTGTGTGCTTAGGGTCGTTGTCTTGCTGCATGACCCACCTTCTCTTGAGATTCAGTTTGTGGACAGATGTCCTGACATTTTCCTTTAGAATTTGCTGGTATAATTCAGAATTCATTGTTCCATCAATGACAGCAAGCCGTCCTGGGCCAGATGCAGCAAAACAGGCCCAAACCATGATACTACCACCACCGTGTTTCACAGATGGGATAAGGTTCTTATGCTGGAATGCAGTGTTTTCCTTTCTCCAAACATCATGCTTCTCATTTAAACCAAAAAGTTCTATTTTGGTCTCATCTATCCACAAAACATTTTTCCAATAGCCTTCTGGCTTGTCCTTGTGATCTTTAGCAAACTGCAGATAAGCAGCAATGTTCTTTTTGGAGAGCAGTGGCTTTCTCCTTGCAACTCTGCCATGCACACCATTGTTGTTCAGTGTTCTCCTGATGGTGGACACATTAACATTGTGAGAGAGGCCTTCAGTTGCTTAGAATTTACCCTGGCGTCCTTTGTGACCTTGCCGACAATTACACACCTTGCTCTTGGAGTGATCTTTGTTGGTTGACCACTCCTGGGGAGGGTAACAATGGTCTTGAATTTCCTCCATTTGTATACAATCTGTCTGACTGTGGATTAGTGGAGTCCAAACTCTTTAGAGGTGGTTTTATAACCTTTTCCAGCCTGATGAGCATCAACAACACTTTTTCTGAGTTCCTCAGAAATCTCACTTGTTTGTGCCATGATACACTTCCATAAACATGTTGTGAAGATCACTTTGATAGATTCCTGTTCTTTAAATAAAACAGGGTGCCCACTCACACCTGATTGTCATCCCATTGATTGAAAACACCTGACTCTAATTTCACCTTCAAATTAACTGCTAATCCTAGAGGTTCACATACTTTTGCCACTCACAGATATGTAATATTGGATCATTTTCCTCAATAAATAAATGACCAAGTATAATATTTTTGTCTCATTTGTTTAACTGGGTTCTCTTTATCTACTTTTAGGACTTGTGTGAAAATGTGATGATGTTTTAGGTCATATTTATGCAGAAATATAGAAAATTCTAAAGGGTTCACAAACTTTCAAGCACCACTGTAAGTGTGTAAGGTTGTGATCGATTGGATGGTCATCCTGTCAAATGTGTATTCCTGGGATACCACTGTTCGTCCCAGTATGTGTGTGTGCTTGCTCGTAGCTTGTCTGCTCTTTGTTCTCTGTTCTCAGTTGTTCCTTTAGGTCGTCCCAAAGGCGAATGACTGGGGTAATAGGTTGCTCCTCCTATGAAATATGATTGGTGCTTCGCCCTATAAAAAGGTTCCATTCTCCATTGTGCGGGGGTGGTGCTTCTGGATCCCTGCATTCTGCGCTGTGCACTGTGCCACGTTTCGTTTTCCCTGCTATGTCAGCCAAGAACATGCTGGGAACACCAGCATGATTGTTTTTACCATTATCATTGTTATTATTATTTTGGGATGTGTTTTTTCTGTTCACGGGTCTTTGGTTTAGTTCTACCTTTCTTAGTTTATTTTTCTTATCTTTATTATCTTTTGTAAATAAACTTACGTTATCATAATCGTGTTTTGCCGTATTTGTTTTTCTGCCAGGTCCTCACTACCAACCCCCTTTTTTGCTTATGTTTCCTGACCCTAGACAGGAACGTAACAACCACTACTGGTAGAACTAACATTACTCAGACTAATATTATTGAAAAACTTTTATCATATAATAATAAGCATCTTTATCAACATATAACAATATAGCTAACAATTATTAGATGTTACATCCAATATAACAACAAGCAATTGTTATGTTATGTTTGGTATCTCAGGCTGCTTAAGGCCTGTAAATTTTGACATATATATGATGGCAACTCTGAAAAGGAAATCAAATTAATGTTAATTTGTTATAATTTGCTTGTTAATTTTGTACTTGTTTCTCATGAAACGTTAATTAAGCATGAAACCATAGATTTCTCTCCTTGTTTTCCCCCTTGATTAATAATTTATTTTCCAGGTTTCTTTCATAAGGATCAAGACTGAATGAGGTTTTAGGACCATGTGTTTCTCAGATGATTCACATGGCTTACTTCAAAGGAAAATAACTGATTTTTAGATAAAACGAGAAAACCGCCGACAAGAAGAAAACATTGTACCTTATAATGGATTTACTGCCTGTATTGCCTCAAATGATACTGAGTCGAGTTCAAGTCAAGTCAAGTTAAGTTTATTTGTATAGCGCTTTTAACAATAAACATTGTCGCAAAGCAGCTTTACAGAATTTGAATGACTTAAAACATGATCTAATTTTATCCCTAATCTATCCCCAATGGGCAAGCCTGTGGTGATGGTGGCAAGGAGAAACTCCCTCAGACGACACGAGGAAGAAACCTTGAGAGGAACCAGACCCAAAAGGGAACCCATCCTCATCTGGTTGATAACAGACAACATGACTATAACATTAACAGTTTTAATATGAAGTCAGTTTTGTTGATGTTATAACTCTTCATTGATGGAAACTTGAGTGCAAAACTGTTCATGACAACTGCAGTCCTAAAGTTAGCAAGTCAACTGTAGTCCTCAGCCATAAAAGTGTCCAGAGAGTCTTCCAAGTGTGACTTTCAACTGTCCATATGGGGCCGTCCTCCACAGGAGCGATGTGATGAGACTCCAGCCAGACGTAGGGCATCAGGATGGATCAGGCAGGTCCGAGGAGCAGAAGAGGTCAGCATCTCGATCTCAGAATTGACATGTACAACTCAGAAGGACAGATTGGGGGGGGGGGGAAGAGAGAGAAAACACAGGTTGTTAGGTATGCCCAGTGTCACCTGAATAAGTAGGAACAGTATGCATTTTTGCACTGAGTACGAGCAGGGACTCTGGCAAAACTAACTATGACAGCATAACTAAAAGGGGAGAGCCAGAAGGTAACACAGGCATGAGGGAGCCCCGGGACATAAAGCAGTTAGCCACTACACCGTCAACAAATTCGACTGAGCAAGCGAGTGGGGGACTGACAGCATACATACATCCCAGTTTACCAAAACACTCTGTCTGAGGACCCTCCAGATCTATACCTTTACCTCATAAACACCATTAACAAAAGCCTTGACTAAACAGATATGTTTTCAGCCTAGACTTAAACGCTGAGACTGTGTCTGATTCCCGAACACTACTTGGAAGGCTGTTCCATAACTGTGGGGCCTTGTAAGAAAAGGCTCTGCCCCCTGATATAGCCTTCACTATACGAGGTACCAGCAGATAGCCTGCACCTTTTGATCTAAGTAGGCGTGGCAGGTCATAAAGGACCAGAAGTTCGCTCAGGTACTGTGGTGCGAGACCATTTAGTGCTTTAAAGGTCAATAGTAGTATTTTATAATCAATAGGAAATTTGATTTTTTTGAGTTTAAGCCTTGTAAACACATACATGGTACTTAATTAAAGCGAAAAATACAAGCCTTTTTTTTTTTTAAATAATAACTTGTTTCCATTGCTTACCATGCTTGGGCAAGTGCAGTTCTTTAAATCTTGCTTGCTTGAGGTTTTTTTTTTTATAAGCAGAGAAATCCTACATTGCAGACTACTGAATTCATGCTGACTCCTTAGCTGGCCTAATCTTTAAAACATCCTTCTGTGCTGGACTGAATGTGATGGATTGTTTAAGGCAAAAGTTTTTTTTTCTCACCAACTCACCCTCGGTGAGAGTGAAAACAAGCAAAGACCTGAGAGAAGACTTTACAGAAGATGGTAATGAGCCATCAAGAGACCTCAGTGACAGCACAGTTTTAGGCCCTGTCCACACGGCAACGGATTCAGGTGACTCCGATACAATTGCTTATCGTTTAGGCCTGGCGTCCACACGGCACCCGCATTTTGGGTGCCCAAAACGCAATCTTTTTGAGAACGGGTTCCAGAGTGGAAAGATCTGGCAACGTTGCCGTTGTGAAGTCGTCTGGATAAGTAGAACGGATTTGTTTACGATGACGTCACAACCACATGACTGTGAGTGCTTCACGCCGGGTAGAAGTGTAATGAATATCACCAGGAAAAAGCCTTACAGAGCACTAGTGAGAGTGAAACACGAGCTTGGATATCTCATCTCATCTCATTATCTCTAGCCGCTTTATCCTTCTATAGGGTCGCAGGCAAGCTGGAGCCTATCCCAGCTGACTATGGGCGAAAGGCGGGGTACACCCTGGACAAGTCGCCAGGTCATCACAGGGCTGACACATAGACACAGACAACCATTCACACTCACATTCACACCTACGGTCAATTTAGAGTCACCAGTTAACCTAACCTGCATGTCTTTGGACTGTGGGGGAAACCGGAGCACCCGGAGGAAACCCACGCGGACACGGGGAGAACATGCAAACTCCGCACAGAAAGGCCCTCGCCGGCCATGGGGCTCGAACCCAGGACCTTCTTGCTGTGAGGCGACAGCGCTAACCACTACACCACCGTGCCGCCGAGCTTGGATATTATTATTATTATTATTATTATTATTATTATGTTCAGTGTTAGTTCACAGTAGTAATGCAAGAAGCAGAATAGTGACAGTAATAGTGAAGCAAAAACATGCAATTGTACAAACACTGCAGCTCTACAGCAAAATATTCATTTATGAAATGGTCTGATTCTTAACACCAGTAGTGCCAATGATCTCATTGCGATGCGATGCGAGTTGTCAACAAATCCTATAACTTCGTTCATGAAACGCGCTTACAAAATATTTTCACTGTGAATATTTATTGTGTAATGGTGCAAAGTGAGAGAGAGAGACTCTGCCCTTAGGGCAGAGTCAATCCCGCCAGCAAAAATAGGGGAAAAAAGGATCGATCTCACCTCTTCAGATGTTGGTTTTAGTCCTACAGTACATTCCTCAAAAATGGCGTAGAGGAGCAAATTAATCCATCAACGTGTAGTATTCAATTTATTCCGGACCATTAAAGACGCCGCCTTCCGCATAGAATCATACGTCATCCTCGCCGCCATATTGGATAGGTCAAAGCGGAGAATAAAGATTCATGCGCTGCCTTTAACTGTACCAACAGGTTTACCGTCCAAACGAGATCACATGGGATTACCTTTCACAGGTGAGAAACAACAAATTAATCCATCAACGTGTAGTATTCAATTTATTCCAGACCATTAAAGACGCCGCCTTCCGCGTAGAATCATACGTCATCCTCGCTGCCATATTGGAAAGGTCAAAGCGGAGAATAAAGATTAGCTGCATTTAACTGTACCAACAGGTTTGCCGTCCAAACGAGATCACATGGGATTACCTTTCACAGGTGAGACTGGAAAAATACTTTTCATTGTATTTGTTCATTATAATGTAATTTTACGAACAGATTTTCCTGACTTTGTGGCTAATATGAAGTCTCGCGCATAATAGTTTATGCGCATGCGTCCTTACTTCTTCTATTGTTCTGGTGTCTCCGAAGGGACCATCTTACAGCGCCCCTAGAGGTGTGGCATGTGTATTGCATCGTTTTCAGCAAGCATTGCATTGCCATATGGACCTGATATTTTACTGATCGTTGCCCATTTGGACGCGGTATATTTTTAAATAACATCTCGTTGCCGTTGTTGTGTGGATGTAGCCTTAGTCAGTTGTTTAACCCTGGGATGGGGTCATTCCGCATGGCTGTAAAGTAAAAATGTTTCTTCTACTGGTCTTACAGTGGGGCAAAAAAAGTATTTAGTCAGCCACCAATTGTGCAAGTTCCCTCACTTAAAAGATGAGCGAGGCCTGTAATTTTCATCATAGGTAAACTTCAACTGTGAGAGACAGAATGGGGGGAAAGAATCCAGGAGATCACATTGTAGGATTTTTAACGAATTAATTGGTAAATTCCTCGGTAAAATAAGTATTTAGTCACCTACAAACAAGCAAGATTTCTGGCTCTCACAGACCTGTAACAACTTCTTTAAGAGGCTCCTCTGTCCTCCACTCGTTACCTGTATTAATGGCACCTGTTTGAACTTGTTATCAGTATAAAAGACACCTGTCCACAACCTCAAATAGTCACACTCCAAACTTCACTATGGCCAAGACCAAAGAGCTGTCAAAGGACCACCAGAATAAAATTGTAGACCTGCACCAGGCTGGGAAGACTGAATCTGCAATAGGTAAGCAGCTTGGTGTGAAGAAATCAACTGTGGGAGCAATTATTAGAAAATGGAAGACATAAAAGACCACTGATAATCTCCCTCGATCAGGGGCTCCACGCAAGATCTCACCCTGTGGGGTCAAAATGATCACAAGAACGGTGCGCAAAAATCCCAGAACCACACGGGGGGACCTAGTGAATGACCTGCAGAGAGTTGGGACCAAAGTAACAAAGGCTACCATCAGTAACACACTACGCCACCAGGGACTCAAATCCTGCAGTGCCAGACATCTCCCCCTGCTTAAGCCAGTACATGTCCAGGCCCGTCTGAAGTTTGCTAGAGAGCATTTGGATGATCCAGAAGAGGATTGGGAGAATGTTATACGGTCAGATGAAACCAAAATAGAACTTTTTGGTAAAAACTCAACTTGTCGTGTTTGGAGGAGAAAGAATTCTGAGTTGCATCCAAAGAATACCATACCTACTGTGAAGCATGGGGGTGGAAACATCATGCTTTGGGGCTGTTTTTCTGCAAAGGGACCAGGACGACTGATCCGTGTAAAGGAAAGAATGAATGGGGCCATGTATCGTAAGATTTTGAGTGAAAACCTCCTTCCATCAGCAAGGGCATTGAAGATGAAACATGGCTGGGTCTTTCAGCATGACAATGATCCCAAACACACCGCCCGGGCAACGAAGGAGTGGCTTTGTAAGAAGCATTTCAAGGTCCTGGAGTGGCCTAGCCAGTCTCCAGATTTCAACCCCATAGAAAATCTTTGGAGGGAGTTGAAAGTCCGTGTTGCCCAGTGACAGCCCCCAAACATCACTGCTCTAGAGGAGATCTGCATGGAGGAATGGGCCAAAATACCAGCAACAGTGTGTGAAAACCTTGTGAAGATTTACAGAAAATGTTTGACCTCTGTCATTGCCAACAAAGGGTATATAACAAAGTATTGAGATGAACTTTTGTTATTGACCAAATACTTATTTTCCACCATAATTTGCAAATAAATTCTTTAAAAATCAGACAATGTGATTTTCTGGATTTTTTTTCTCATTTTGTCTCTCATAGTTGAAGTGTACCTATGATGAAAATTACAGGCCTCTCTCATCTTTTTAAGTGGGAGAACTTGCACAATTGGTGACTGACTAAATACTTTTTTGCCCCACTGTATATCACGCAGGATAAATCAGATGTCTGTGTTTTTGTTTTGCAGTATTTACAAGCCATGATTTTAGTTTTGTACAGTACATAAACACAAAAATAGCTAGGTTCACCTTCTGTGTTATATCGTAAGACATAACATAAGCAAGAGACAATTTCAAAATGAAAAATAAAAGTGAATGATGTATTAAAATCAGCATCTACAGTAATAGGTATTTACTACAACTCCGATTCCAAAAAAGTTGGGACAAAGTACAAATTGTAAATAAAAACGGAATGCAATAATTTACAAATCTCAAAAACTGATATTGCATTCACAATAGAACATAGACAACATATCAAATGTCAAAAGTGAGACATTTTGAAATTTCATGCCAAATATTGTCTCGTTTGAAATTTCATGACAGCAACACATCTCAAAAAAGTTGGGACAGGGGCAATAAGAGGCTGGAAAAGTTAAAGGGACAAAAAAGGAACAGCTGGAGGACCAAATTGCAACTCATTAGGTCAATTGGCAATAGGTCATTAACATGACTGGGTATAAAAAGAGCATCTTGGAGTGGCAGCGGCTCTCAGAAGTAAAGATGAGAAGAGGATCACCAATTCCCCTAATTCTGCACCGACAAATAGTGGAGCAATATCAGAAAGGAGTTCGACAGTGTAAAATTGCAAAGAGTTTGAACATATCATCATCTACAGTGCATAATATCATCAAAAGATTCAGAGAATCTGGAAGAATCTCTATGCGTAAGGGTCAAGGCCGGAAAACCATACTGGGTGCCTGTGATCTTCGGGCCCTTAGACGGCACTGCATCACATACAGGCATGCTTCTGTATTGGAAATCACAAAATGGGCTCAGGAATATTTCCAGAGAACATTATCTGTGAACACAATTCACCGTGCCATCCGCCATTGCCAGCTGAAACTCTATAGTTCAAAGAAGAAGCCATATCTAAACATGATCCAGAAGCGCAGACGTCTTCTCTGGGCCAAGGCTCATTTAAAATGGACTGTGGGAAAGTGGAAAACTGTTCTGTGGTCAGATGAATCAAAATTTGAAGTTCTTTATGGATATCAGGGACGCTGTGTCATTCGGACTAAAGAGGAGAAGGACGAACCAAGTTGTTATCAGCGCTCACTTCAGAAGCCTGCATCTCTGATGGTATGGGGTTGCATTAGTGCGTGTGGCATGGGCAGCTTACACATCTGGAAAGACACCATCCATGCTGAAAGGTATATCCAGGTTCTAGAGCAACATATGCTCCTGTCCAGACGACGTCTCTTTCAGGGAAGACCTTGCATTTTCCAACATGACAATGCCAAACCACATACTGCATCAATTACAGCATCATGGCTGTGTAGAAGAAGGGTCCGGGTACTGAACTGGCCAGCCTGTGGTCCAGATCTTTCACCCATAGAAAAATTTTTTTTGGCGCATCATAAAATGGAAGATACGACAAAAAAGACCTAAGACAGTTGAACAACTAGAATCCTACATTAGACAAGAATGGGTTAACATTCCTATCCCGAAACTTGAGCAACTTGTCTCCTCAGTCCCCAGACATTTACAGACTGTTGTAAAGAGAAAAGGGGATGTCTCACAGTGGTAAACATGGCCTTGTCCCAACCTTTTTGAGATGTGGTGTTGTCATGAAATTTAAAATCACCTAATTTTTTTCTTTAACTGATGCATTTTCTCAGTTTAAACATTTGATAATGTCATCTATGTTCTATTCTGAATAAAATATGGAATTTTGAAACTTCCACATCATTGCATTCCGTTTTTATTTACAATTTGTACTTTGTCCCAACTTTTTTGGAATCGGGGTTGTATATTACCTGTCTAGTATAATGCTGCATGAATAGTCCTGATTGGAATTATCACATGAATCACTGAATTTTTTTTACTTATGTTTTATACAGCATCCCTTTTTTTCTTTTTTTAATTGGGGTTGTAGTTTTAAATATTATGATTATTTATTTGTTAGTTGTGTTGTTTCAGATGTCTGAATAAAAATGACAGTTAGTGCAGAATTAGGGGAGTAGCGGGGTGTTGGGTAGGCACAACTTTTTTTTTAGTTCAAATGTTTTAATTAATTAATTCTTATTTTTGGGGGGGTGCACAGGGTGCCAAATAAATTAGTATTGCCACTCGCCTTGCTCATGTATACTTTCAAATATTTGTCCAGTGAGCCCATGAAAGGTTAATTTTCTGATTTTGTGTTGATAGATCAATTTCTTTCGCACTAAAAACAATCACCACAAACAACACAGAATTACCATAGAATCACCTTCACAAATAAGCGACTGTTGTGATGCATTTTCATGTTTATGTACTGACTTAGCAATAAGTGCACTGCGTGACTTGGAAATCTGCCTTTTATAATTTCTGTTTGCCATGTAAAGTAGCTATACTTAACCTTTAGCGCAGATCATGTGGGATATGGATAAGCTACAATATTAAGTACTTAATTTAAAATGTCTACCTAACGTGTTGATTTGTGGCAAGATATAGCTGAATAAATATTGAAAATGAACTCTTATTTGTGGTTATTTATTAGCCTACTACAAAAGAAAAGTTCCCTTGCTAGATAACAAGAAAAATTTAACATTAATGAGTCTTTCATGGTAACTGTTTTGTTCACAAGTAACCTCTTTTTTGAAGCCATAAATCCTTAATTTTCTTGAAAATTAGATGGATATATGAAAATTCCTCCACACCAGCAGCTCTGCGAAAGGCTGATCTGTTGAAAAAATGTTGCCAGTTCAAACAAAATATAGAATTTAATGATTTATTACTTATGCATATTGTTTTCGATGATCTGAGTTTAATTGTTTTAATACCAGCAAGTGATTAGAGGGAGAGAGAAGAAAGGGAGACTGACAACAGGACAAAAGGTGCCGGTCTTGATGGAGGTTAGGTGGTTTTAAAAAAGTACATGTAAGGTTTCTAGCTTTTAATTTATACTTTTTTTTCATTTAATGACTCTTTTATGAACAATTTAAAGGGACAACAAGTGTTACCTTGAAAATATAGATTCTGTTACACATTATAAGCTATGCTCTTTCTGATAGAACTAACTAGGATCATTCTTAGCACCAGTAACTTGCATAATAAAGGAGATATTCTTGGATACAAAGCCTTTGCTCAGTGACTGTCATAAGTATGGATAGCATTTATATCAGTCGATCCATGCACACTAGAAATTACGATGAGATCTACTGTAGAGCCTTATGCTCTTTACTCTAGTAGTATTGACAAATCGACATTCTGAGGTTACTTTTTCTCCAGAAGGAGGAAGCATGCCCCCCTCCACTTCTGGACAGCAGCTGTGCTCTTGAAGACATGTAATTCATTTGGAAAACTGCCATAACTCAGGAGGTCTTTATGCACACCAGACCGATTTCATCTGGCTCCCTGGCAAAATATTGCTCGTTAATGGCCAAGTTGTCCTCCTCTGTTCATTCTATAGCTTCTGTCTCGACAGGTTCAGCTGCCTCCGCATCTACAAGTGTTATCATTTTCTCTGTACATAATAATTTACAGTCTTCAGTATGTGCTGTTATCACAGGTGTATCTGTTAAATCCACCTCATAAAGTCTATGCCTGGTGAAGACTCCATCCCAAGGGTCCTGTTCTGAGACCGAACTTAAGAAACTTTTTCAATTTCAAGATTGTTTTTGATACAAATTGACCTATTTATAGCTGATCATTGAATGCTGGAGTTGCCAAAACATGTACTTATCCTCTGCAACATCCCCATTAATTAAGTCTCTCATGAAAATGCATATACAGATTTACTGCAATAATAATATGGCTTTCTCTGAATGGGTGTAAGATATCACTTTCTGGTTCACATCAAATTCTTGATCATTTTGGATTCCTTTGGAGGAGATGACTCAGACTCTTCCTTGACACCAGTCTTCACATTCTCATCAGGTTTCCTCTGATGAGAGTCCCCATAATTACCAATTATTTTATTTCATATTTCAAATCCCCTCTCAGTATTTTCTTCTATGAAAACTGGTTCAGAAGATTTATTGTCATGATGAGAATAACCTGTACAGATTCATGATGATTAGTCTCCTAACCAGATGTATTAATCTCTTCCTTCAGCTTTTTCCCCTCGTCTCTCTGCTAAGTTCTCTTGTTCAGGTGTTGCTTTCTCAAATTTGATATCTGGTTCTGCTACTTTCCTGTCTTTTGCAGGTTCACCTGTCCCACCATCAGCTTCTGATTCATACTTTACTGATTCCTCAAATTGTAGTATCTCAGCCAGTATGTCTGACTTCTTACTGCTTATTCCATCCTTTGTGGGTTTTGTTGTTTCACAGTCTTCCTCGGGTCCTGCTTTTCTTTCTATTATCAGATCATCTTCAGATGTTGTTAACCTTTCCTAGGTTCAGCGTATTTTTCAGCTTCTGTTACCACAATATCTTTTTCTGTCATCTCAAACTCCTCCAAAGGTTCTGTTGCATCAAACTTTTTTTTTTTTTTTTTTTGGGGGGGGGGGGGGGGGGGGGGGTGCATCAATCTTACTGGGCACTGGAATGGTTTTCTAATCCAGATTTGATAGCACAACCTCCTCAGGTTCTGCTTCTCATCTCATCTCATTATCTCTAGCCGCTTTATCCTTCTACAGGGTCGCAGGCAAGCTGGAGCCTATCCCAGCTGACTACGGGCGAAAGGCAGGGTACACCCTGGACAAGTCGCCAGGTCATCACAGGGCTGGTTCTGCTTCTTCACTCTTTTTTTTCATCCTTTGCTTCATGGCCCTCTAGACCCTTAACTACAGATTCAGTGTATTCTGCTTCCATGTCATGATCATTACACATCACTTTACACATAGGAACATGAATACGCCTAGTACAATTGTGCCTACACTGCAATTACCCCACTTACTTTATCTTGCATTTTATTTATTTTATTTATATTCTTTTTTTTTTACTGCTGCTGTTTTGAGTGCTACCAAAGTTTTGTTGTATAACTACAATGACAAAGTCTTATCTTATCTTATCTTATCTTATCTTATCTTATCTTATCTTATCTTATCTTATCTTATCTTATCTTATCTTATCTTAAAAGTTTCATGGTTGTTTACAAATGTTTCCACTTTCCACTTGATTTAGGTAGCTCTGGATTAGTGTCCTTGGGTACCTAGGTGTTTCAAGAATCTTGTTCCCAGTCGTAGGGTAATGCCTGGACCTTCTGTAACTGGAAATCAGAGAGAGTGGTTGCTATTGGAGTTACTGGTTGGATAATACAATATTAACACTCTGGGGAATAAATGGATCAGGCCTCTTTTGGGCATCATAATGTTCCCTTGAAGAAATGAGGGTTGAAGTAAAATTACTATCTGGGCCATCTTTGTCCTCTTCAATAGCATCCTCACTGGATGACTCATTGGGTGTTGCTATGGAAGGGAGATGTCTCTTTTTGGTTCACTATTTTCTCCCAGCATTATTTTGATGTGTGTGAAAAACACCTCCTCATGTCCTGTTGTTTCTGAGAGAGGTTCCACTATAGTAAATGTTGGAGCTAAGTGTGTGTCATTCTCATCTTCAGCGAGAGAAGAAAGAATATGATTTCTCTGTTAGTACACGGAGTTCATTAAAATAACTGCCTTGGTTGTTAGCAGGTTAAGGTTGATCTAAAATGAGGCTAATGCTGAACTTTTGCCTGGTGTGACTGGAAAACATGGGGAGAGAGAGAGAGAGAGAGAGAGAGAGTTTAGCAATGACCAGACACTTTGAAATTTTATATATACAATTTTGCTTTAGGAACCATTAAAATAATTCAGATAATTTATTGGCATGCATTTTTAATTAGATTTCACAGAAATGATTCCGCTTGAGGTATAGTTTAATTATTCAGTACTCTGGCTGCCTGAATCAAGACAATCATCCGCCTACCTGGCTCAAAGTTCAGGATATTGAGGTCAACTGGCAAAGAGGACTTCTCAGTCAGTGGTTTTATCATGGTTTCCCTCAGGCTTGGACTTCCAGATGAAGCTCCTGTACCTGGGCTGTCCTTACTGATGTCTGGTGTAGTAATCTCAAATATAATTGCATAATGAACTGATTTTCCTACAGAGCTGTGAAGTCATAATGCTTAAATGGTACAGCATTTCATGAACTGCATAAACGTGCTGCATTACTATTTCAGCAGTTTATCCATACAGAACTTTCCAATGACAGAACACATTAGGAATTTTATTTATAGGCCACTTGCTTTTGACATATTGGATTAAAGTCCCAGAGTTCGAACAGGCAATCAAATAGGCCAGTATAACTGTAAGATGCCATATATATATATATATATATATATATATATATATATATATATATATATATATATATATATATATATATAAAAGGCAGTGCAGTGGTGCTGGGTTCAAACCTGGGACCTTTCTGTGTGGAATTTGCATGTTCTCCTCATGCCTGCCTGGGTTTCCTCTCACAGTCATGCTGATTAGATCAACCAGCTACTCAATTGGCCATAGGTGTGAATGTGAGTGTGAAATGGTTGTCTGTCTCTTTGATTTAGCCCCATGATAGATTGGCGACCTGTCCAGAGTGTACCGTACCCTGCCTCTCACCCAATGTTAGCTGGGATTGACTCCAGCTCACCTGCGACCCACTAAGAATGAATGGTACAGAAAATAAATGAACAAATGAGTAAGGGATATCAGGTCATCAATAGCATCAGCCTTGTTTACAAGTTTTTATAGTCATATAACACTACATTATTATAGTATATTTTTTGAGCATATAATATATCGTCATACTACTAAAACATTACCAAATGCCTCTGTAATTCTGCACTATGTACTGTAATACTGTTATACACCCCATATGTGTATGGTGATAATAAAAGTTGAATCGTATCAGATTAGTACTGTGTCTAAGCAGTTATCATCTAGGGCCTATGAGCAGTTGATCACACAACTAAAGATTCAATAATCAACAAGCTTTTGAATTACTACAGAAAACAATCTTATTCTCTGCATGCCCTGTTCTTATCCCCAGTTGTGCTGAGGCTTAGACTACCTACTTCCCAGAATTATGATGTCTTTAACCCCAAGGAGGTCATCGAAGATATGCTGTATATGTGGGAGAAAAAACACAATATAAAAAAGAGAGATTTATGCTATATTTTATTTTCCCCGAGTCAGATTTTATTTCATTAATTAGTGGCTCTACCAACTGTTGCCATGCTTCAGGTTATTTTTAAGGATGCTTGGATTTGGCAGGGATAAAATAGCATACTGATCTTAGGAGAGTCATCTCAATTCTCCAGCAGGGTTGAAAAAAATACAGAAAAACTTATCTATCCATAACCGCTTATCCTGTGCAGGGTTGCGGGCAAGCTAGAGCCTATTCCAGCTGACTATGGGCAAGAAGCGGGGTACACCCTGGACAAGTCGCCAAATCATCACAGCACTGACACATAGAACCAAACAACAATTCACACCTATGGTCAATTTAGAGCAACCAGTTAACCTAACCTGCATGTCTTTGGACTGTGGAGGAGGAAACCGGAGCACCCGGAGGGAACCCACACAGACATGGGGAGAACATGCAAACTCCACACAGAAAGGCCCCGTTGGCGACTGGGCTCAAACCTAGAACCTTCTTGTTTTAAGGTGACTGTGCTAACCACTACACCACTGTGCCATGCAAAACTTATCCATTATCTATCAAAGTCTTACTTAGTTAAACAGTATCCAGCCAGAAATGCCACTTTTAAATATATTCAAGTATTAATAAGGAAAATAAGTAAGTCACATCAAGTTACAAATTTGGAAGATTTTTAATCATTTTTTCTACATGAATGAATTTGATTGGATGTTTTAAATGTAAAGAAAGCACAAATGAGGGTATTCTAATTATATGTTTATTGGAAGGGACTTTTCAAGATTTCTAAAGTGTACATTAAAGGTCTAAATTAAAAATATGAAGAGTAGGAAGGTTATTTCTTGGTAATGTAGTTAAGTGAGAGCACAAGTTCAATATCAATAATACTCAAGAGATATATAAATGTCCAAAATAATAATAAATATATAATCAAAATACAATTATTCAAGTATTGAGCCTATATGATCATTTTGTATCTTTTAAGTTCATAAGCACTGATCTGTTTAGTATAGGAGATAGTTTGAACAAACTTCCTAGCTTTCTGTCAGATGTGGTTATCAGGACACACTCAGCTCTCAACAGTCTAACTTCTACACATTTCAAGGACTATGAAGAGGTTAGGCAATGTATCCTATATTGCTTTGTCCTAAAGATAAATATCCTGCTGAGTCATTATATGGGGTGGCACAGTGGTGTAGTGGTTAGCGCTGTTGCCTCACAGCAAGAAGGTCCGGGTTCAAGCCCCGTGGCCGACGAGGGCTTTTCTGTGTGGAGTTTGCATGGTGTCCGCGTGGGTTTCCTCCGGGTGCTCCGGTTTCCCCCACAGTCCAAAGACATGCAGGTTAGGCTAATTGGTGGTTCTAAATTGACCGTGAGTGTGAATGGTTGTCTGTGTCTAGGTGTCAGCCCTGTGATGACCTGGAGACTTGTCCAGGGTGTACCCTGCCTTTTGCCCATAGTCAGCTGGGATAGGCTCCAGCTTGCCTGCGACCCTGTAGAACAGGATAAAGCGGCTAGAGATAATGAGATGAGATGAGTCGTTATATTAGAGGTTTAGCACTCACAGTTCGTGAATAATTCATTGTGGAATATTGAATGAGTTATCATTATTCTGGCTTTGATTAAAAATTTCACGTAGCTTCCTCCTATGGTGCAAAATGCCAATCTCATAGTTTTCTAGGGAAGAGTGTGGAGAACAGCTTTATTAGCTCACATCTATTATTTTACTATGAAACCTTCAGGTTTCATTTGATTCCTTCTCTAGGACTTCTCTAGATTCCTTATTGGGGAGTTATAGTTTCCTCATTTACACTTCTTTAGTTGGGCCCTCTGATGCTTCTATAGTTTCCTTCATAGGGTCCTTTCAGGTTCCCCTTTGCGGCATTCACTGGCTTGGTCTGTTGTGGTTCTTTAGGTTCTTCCTTCAGGGATTCTCTGAGTTCCTCCTCTGGTGCTTCCCTAGTTTCTTCCTTTGGTAATTCAACAGCTTCTTCATGTAGAGTTTCTATAGTGTTCTTCTCTGGGGTTTCTCTAGCTTCCTCCTTTGGAGCATCTTTAGTTTCTTCCTGTGAACCCTCTGTAAAGTTCTCCAAGGGTAATTACAGTATCTAGGTATTGCCTCTTCTGCTTCTCTATTATCCTCTTCTGGCACTTCTTTTGGTTTCTTCATGTATAGCTTCTCTAGTATCCTTTAGTGTTTCTCTCATTTCATCCTCTGGTGGTTCTTTAGATTCCTCCCTTGGGGATGTCTTTAGGTTCTTCATGTGGAAATTTTCTAGTGTCCTCCCCGAGAGGTTTTCTCCCTGGTGGTCTCTTTGGGAGGCCATAGAGCATAATGGTAGTGGTATCAGCAATGATAATGAATAAATTGCATGATGCCTCAGTTGGAACCTTTGCTGGTGGTATAAACTTTCTTAAAATCCATCTAGTTGTAGATTCATTCTCTATAAAACAAATGGCAGTGTTAACTTCTTTGGCTGTATTCAATAAAAAGACAATGAGCTCAAGTAATTCATAGAAATTATTTCAGTGTGAAAATACAAAACAGAAGGCTACAGAATGTGAAAGTAGCAATTCATCAATTCAACTATTACATTTTTATGGTAGTAAGCACAAAAAACACATTAGCCCATAACAGATGAGTAATTCTGAAATAAGTGTGTGAATAATACCAAATATAATAGTGTTCTATTATACATATTTTGAAGAATCTTTGCACATAGCTTTGAGTGGCTGCATAGTCCAGCTGGTTAAGGAAAGGTGCATTTGTAAATTAACAGCCTTATGAGTGGGCAGCTATATTAAAACTGGAAACCAAATGTTTTTAATTTTTTACTTGCATTTCAAGTTGAAAACTGAAAATCAATAGCTTTCAACAGAAAAACTTTTTTTTTTTTTTTTAAAGTGTAAAAAGTGCAGAGAGGAGAATGTTTGTGATGTTTGGTCATTGATTACTGTTAGCACTGATAAAGTTCTGGCTCCCAGGATTTAAAGAGATACTGTGTCTTGCAGGGGCGGCACGGTGGTGTAGTGGTTAGCGCTGTTGCCTCACAGCAAGAAGGTCCTGGGTTCGAGCCCCGGGGCCGGCGAGGGCCTTCCTGTGTGGAGTTTGCATGTTCTCCCCGTGTCCGCGTGGGTTTTCTCCGGGTGCTCCGGTTTCCCCCACAGTCCAAAGACATGCAGGTTAGGTTAAGTGGTGACTCTAAATTGACCGTAGGTGTGAATGTGAGTGTGAATGGTTGTCTGTGTCTATGTGTCAGCCCTGCGATGACCTGGCGACTTGTCCAGGGTGTACCCCGCCTTTCGCCCGTAGTCAGCTGGGATAGGCTCCAGCTTGCCTGCGACCCTGTAGAAGGATAAAGCGGCTAGAGATAATGAGATGAGACTGTGTCTTGCATAACCTGAACTTCTGGCCATTTTGTACAACCTGTAATAGATTTAATTGGGACAATATCTGATTAATGTACACAGAAGAGCTGATAATATTACAATAAGGAGAAAGTCAATCTAGTTTGCAAAATTATTTATAAATAAAAATCATAAAAGTTGTGAATGTATAAGCAACCAAAAAGCCATGATTAGTGCTCAGCTTGATTCTACCACCACAATGCTTCACCGTAGGGATGCTGTTCTCAGGGTGATGAGTAGCATTGGGGTTCCACCAATTGTAGCACTTTGTGCCCAGGTCATAAAGTTTTTGGTCTCATCAGACCTTATGTAGAACCTTAGTTCTACATGTTTTCTGAGTCTCCAATATGGCAAACTATAAACAGGATTTCCTTTGGCTCCAAACTCTTCCATAAAGCACATTTTTGTGGAATATCTAAACTATGATTGTCCTGTGAACATCATATAATGCTAGATTAGACCATTTTAGTTCCAGGTTATGTATTTCAGAATGTGGAAAGGTTGGAGGGGATGTGTGAATATTAATATAACATCTGTTTAACTTATAACATGAAAGTAAGGTTAATAATATAACTTAGATTACACATTTTTTTCAGTTTTACTCAAATTAGGGTGGTGCAAAAATGAGTACACCCCACAACAAAAACTACAACATCTAGTACTTTGTATGGCCTCCGTGATTTTTAATGACAACACCAAGTCTTCTAGGCATGGAATGAGCAAGTTGGTGACATTTTGCAACATCAATCTTTTTCCATTCTTCAACAATGACCTCTTTTAATAACTGGATGCTCAAATGGAGAGTGATGCTCAACTTGTCTCTTCAGAATTCCCCAAAGAAAATAATTTCCTTACACCACAAAGGTGAAGGCTACAAGAAGATCAGCAAATCTTTACTTATCAGTCAGAATACTGTAGAAAAAGTGGTACAAAAATTTAAGAAAGATGGAACTGCAACCATCTCACAGAGATGTCCAGGTTGTCCACAGAAGTTAACACCTTGACAGGAGTGTCTTCTGATAAAAAGGGTTGAAGAAAATCGGCATGCAAGTTCACTGAAGTTATCTAAAGAAGTAGAAAGCCAAACTGGGGTGACTATTTCCCATGACACAATACGGCGTACACTGCAGAGGAATGGCATGCATTGATGCCGTCCACGAAAGAAGCCTCTCCGAAAGCCCAGGCACAAAAAAGCCTGCCTAGAGTTTGCCAGGACCCATGCTGACAAAGATGAAGACTACTGGGACTCTATACTCTGGAGTGATGAGACCAAGATAAATGTTTTTGGAACTCATGGCTTCAAAACTGTATGGCGTCGCAAAGGTGAGGAATACAAAGAAAAATGCATGGTGCCTACAGTGAAACATGGTGGTGGCAGCGCCCTTATGTGGGGCTGCATGAGTGCTGCTGGTGTTGGGAGCTGCATTTCATTGATGGTGTCATGAATTCACAGATGTATTGCTCTATACTGAAAGAGAAGATGCTACCATCACTCCGTGCCCTTGGTTGTCGTGCACTTTTCCAACATGACTAAACACACATCTAAGGCCACTGTTGGATTTCTGAAGAAGAACAGGGTGAAAGTGATTCAGTGGCCAAGTATGTCTGCTGATCTGAACCCAATCAAACACCTATGGGGAATTCTGAAGAGACAAGTTGAGCATCACTCTCCATCCAGCATCCAGTCACTAAAAGAGGTCATTGTTGAAGAATGGAAAAAGATTGATGTTGCAAAATGTTGCTAACTTGTTCATTCCATGCCTAGAAGACTTGGTACTGTCATTAAAAATCATGGAGGCCATACAAAGTACTAGATGTAATAGTTTTTGTTGTGGAGTGTACTCATTTTTGCACCACCCTAATTTGAGTAAAACTGAAAAATGTGTAATCTAAGTTATATTATTAACCTTACTTTTTCCCGTTATAAGTTAAACAGATGTTATATTAAACTTTGTTTTGTCAACATTTTGGAAATTGTTTGTGTTTATTGAGATATTGTTTTTTGAGATATTGAAATGTTACTTTTCAAAGAGGGTGTACTCATTTATGCTGAGCACTGTGTGTGTGTGTATATATATATATATATATATATATATATATATATATATATATATATATATATATATAAATTGTGAATATTGAAGCATCTTATTGGTGTCCTTATGAAATTTTCATTTTGGTTTTTAAGGTGTTAAGACAGACAAGGACACATTAACAATGCATGCCTTGATTTACAGTGGTGCTTGAAAGTTTGTGAACCCTTTAGAATTTTCTATATTTCTGCATATATATGATCTAAAACATCATCAGATTTTCACACAAATCCTAAAAGTAGATAAAGAGAACCCAGTTAAACAAATGAGATAAAAATATTATACTTGATCATTTATTTATTGAGCAAAATGATCCAATATTACATATCTGTGAGTGGCAAAAGTATGCAAACCTCTAGGATTAGCAGTTAATTTGAAGGTGAAATTAGAGTCAGGTGTTTTCAATCAATGGGATGACAATCAGGTGTGAGTGGGCACCCTGTTTAATTTAAAGAACAGGGATCTATCAAAGTCTGATCTTCACAACACATGTTTATGGAAGTGTATCATGACACGAACAAAGAAGATTTCTGAGGACCTCAGAAAAAGCATTGTTGATGCTCATCAGGCTGGAAAAGGTTACAAAACCATCTCTAAAGAGTTTGGACTCCACCAATCCACAGTCAGACAGATTGTGTACAAATGGAGGAAATTCAAGACCATTGTTACCCTCTCCAGGAGTGGTCGACCAACAAAGATCACTCCAAGAGCAAGGCATGTAATAGTCGGCGAGGTCAGGGTAACTTCTAAGCAATTGAAGGCCTCTCTCACATTGGCTAATGTTAATGTTCATGAGTCCACCATCAGGAGAACACTGAACAACAATGGTGTGCGTGGCAGGGTTGCAAGGAGAAAGCCACTGCTCTCCAAAAAGAACATTGCTGTGCTTCTGCAGTTTGCTAAAGATCAAGTGGACAAGCCAGAAGGCTATCGAAAATTTTTTTTTGTGGACGGATGAGACCAAAATAGAACTTTTTGGTTTAAATGAGAAGCGTTATGTTTGGAGAAAGGAAAACTCTGCATTCCAGCATAAGAACCTTATCCCATCTGTGAAACATGGTGGTGGTAGTATTATGGTTTGGGCCTGTTTTACTGCTTCTGAGCCAGGAGGGCTTGCCATCATTGACGGAACAATGAATTCTGAATTATACCAGTGAATTCTAAACAAAAATGTCAGGACATCTGTCCATGAACTGAATCTCAAGAGAAGGTGGGTCATGCAGCAAGACAACGACCCTAAGCACACAAGTTGTTCTACCAAAGAATGGTTAAAGAAGAATAAAGTTAATGTTTTGGAATGGCCAAGTCAAAGTCCTGACCTTAATCCAATCAAAATGTTGTGGAAGGACCTGAAGTGAGCAGTTCATGTGAGAAAACCCACCAACATCCTAGAGTTGAAGCTGTTCTGTACAGATGAAGGGGCTCAAATTCCTCCAAGCCGGTGTGCAGGACTGATCAACAGTTACCAGAAATGTTTAGGTGCAGTTATTGCTGCACAAGGGGGTCACACCAGATACTGAAAGCAAAGGTTCATATACTTTTGCCACTCACAGATATGTAATATTGGATCATTTTTCGCAATTAATAAATGACCAAGTATAATATTTTTGTCTCATTTGTTTAACTGGGTTCTCTAGGACTTGTGTGAAAATCTGATGATGTTTTGGGTCATATTTATGCAGAAATATAGAAAATTCTAAAGGGTTCATAAACTTTCAAGCACCACTGTAATCAGTTATGTTTGTAGTCTCAGATCCATGCCTATTGCTAGCAGTCCATAGTAATTTATCTTTATTTGCGTTCACTTTCTGTGTATGCCCAGTCCTGGCTTTGAAAATACCAAAGAAAGAGCAAACTCAAGCATCCATCAAGGTCCATGGATTATAATGGTGAATACTGAATTACAGCCAGTATGCATTGGTAACTCTGAGCTGAAAGGCATTGCAGGATTTCTTTTAAACTGCCATGTTAGTCCTCCTTGAATATAGAAACTAATGGAAAAATGGTATTTTACACTTTAGGGAAGAAAGATTCAATCTAGCATCATAAACGGTTCTTTTGTTTCTCTTTGAATAACTCTTAAAGTTAGATGCCATTTCAATTTTATAAAATCAGTGAAATTTAGTTCCCTCTGAAATTTGTTCATTGTGACATATGTTTATTTCTGTAATATCTAAAAATAAAAAAAGCCATTCTGTGGCTGGGCAGTTATTTCATTTGAGGGGATTCCCTCGCAAATAATGTGCATGAAATCGCTCGCTTTGCGCAGTCAAGCAGACAAAGGAAGTCTGTGTGCACATGCGCAGGTTTACCTTCTTCTTCTTCTTTTAGGTTTTATGGCAGCTGGCATCCACAGTGTTGCATTACTGGCATCTACAGGTTTACCTTGACCGACATTTATTAGTTTGGGCCTGCGTTTCCTTTCCTTCGCAACATCACATCTTTTCTTCTTGTTTTCCGTTACTGTAGTCAGTCTTTCACGTCCTCCATTTTTCTCTCCTGTTTCAAATTTGTATCCCACAATGCCTTACGCAAACAGGGAAAGCCCACCACGTGATGCATTATGTAGTATCTTGAATTGGGTCATGGTGAAGCAGGAAAAAATAGTAGAGAAGTTAGGGCCACATGGCCCTAAATTCATTAATTGTTCTATTTAAAAAAACTAATAAAATTGGAAGTCTGTGATTTGAATTCAGTAGCTTTTGGTCCACTAAACAAAAATAATTGGGTGTCAGGGAAAATTCTTTTTATGACCTACACTTGAAAAATCTGAAAGGCAGTCTACCTTTAAAGGTCAACTATTCAAATAACACTTTTCTATGAGCATATGATAAAATAGTATACATTAAATGTATACATTAAAACACATTAGTTTTCTAAAGTACTATAATTTAGTGTTTGTTTTTCTCATCCTCTGTACCACTTAAGGGTTGCTGAGCCAGATCTCAGATATACACAGACTCATTTGACACAGGAATCATGTCAAAAAAAGACATGAAATGCTTACCACACTGCCTCCTGGCACACAGATAGACAGGGGAATGAGAAAGAATCAGGTCCTGTGAGACACCATTCATCAGTCATTCTGGACCTACCACAGGCCAAAAGATGAGATATGTTAAACTCAGAAGAAAACTGTATTTTGTATGTGATTTATGTATTGCACAGTTAGTTCTCATATGTCATCCTAATTCTGCTTATTTGTATTTTGGATAACCATCAATAAGAAGATGATTCATAGGGTACTTTGGACTTCACCTTTTACCCATAAGGAGGTGTGACAGTCTGGGAAAACTCACCAGATGTTATTGAAGCTGAATACTGGCATGCAGAAATACATAATGAAAAATGAAGTTTGAGGAAAATTGGATTTCTCTGGCTTTAAAACTCTTTGATACCTCTACTTTTGGAAAATATAAGTATACACTATATTGCCAAATATACAGTACCAGTCAGAAGTTTGGACGCGCCTACTCAGTCCTAGGTTTTTCTGTATTTTGAATATTTTCTGCATTGTAGAACAGTAATGAAGACATCAAAACTATGAAATAACATATGGACCATATATGGAATTATGTGGTAAACAAAAAAGTGTGAAAAATATGCTTCTTATTTTAGAGTCTTCAAAGTCACCACCGTTTACCTTGATGACGCTTTGCACATTATTGGCATTATCTTAACCAGCCTCATGAGGTAGTCACCTGGAATGCTTTTCATTTAACAGGTGTGCCTCGTTGAGAGTTGATTAGAGGACTAGTTTCTTGGTTTCGTAATGTGTTTGAGATCAAACAGTAAATAATAAAAAATACAGTAAATAGCCCTATTCCACAACTATAGTAATCTATATTATGTCGAGAACTGCTCATCTAAGTAAAGAGAAACATCCATTATTACTTTAAGACATGAAGGCTTTTATTTAATAAAAATAAAGAAAAAAACACTGAATAAGAAGGTGTGTCCAAACTTTTGACTCATACTGTATGTGGACACTTGACCATCACATCCCATCACATCACATCACATGTGGTTCTTCCCCAAATTGTTGCTATAAATTTGCAAACACACAATTGTCTAGAAAGGTGTCATTTGCTTTAGCATTAAGATTTCCCTTCACTGGAACTAAGAGACCCAATGATATTCCAGCATGACAATGCACTGGTGCACAAAGTGAGCTCCATGAACACATGGTTTGCCAAGTTTGAAGTGGCCTGCACAAAACCCTAACTTGAACACCTCTGGCATGAATTGTAATGTTGACTGTAGGCCAAGCCTAAAGATGGTTTAATTTAACTAACTTGCTCAATAAATGTTCTTTTTTATGCAGTGAATGCCATGCTTTGATCAAGCCATAGTGAAATGGTTAAAATGCCAGCTGTCAAATTATCCACAGTAAAGATGTCAAAGGGCAAAGTTGTAATTTGTGAATGCTAATTTTACAAAAAAAATTTGAAGTAGAAAAAAATTACTAAAAGAATCAATGACTGATTGAGTACTGGTGACAAAGCTAACAAGAACAAGGATGAGGCTTGTATTCGCCACAAGCCATGACTGATATTTACCTCAGGATGACATTAGACACTAGATCCTTGCCTACAATGAGAGTTGAGAATCTTGTGCACTTGATATACCAGGTCCCCTGCAACTTCTAGAGGAAAGGGAGCTTTGCCAGTGGGAGCATTACTTGCCAGGGGTCCTTGAATGGCAGGCTTTAAGCAGGACACATGAAATGTGTCATATGGGAATGAGGTGGGAGTTCTAATTTATAGGTGACCTCGTTGACTCTATGGAAGATTTTGAATGGGCCAATGTATCTTACGACATGTACTAGGGCATGGAACTTATGACATGTACTAGGATCTTGTAGGCCTCTGGTGGACACCCACACTTGGTCACTGGGAGAATAGACAAGTGTTTCCCCTCTGTGTCTGTCTGCATATCATTTGTACCTTTGGGCTACCTGTTCTAACCACTGGTGAATTCCTTCCCATACTTGTTCGCTTCTCTTGAACCATGAGGCAACTGCTGGGATTTGAGAGGGTGAAACATCCCAAAGGAACAGAGGTGGCTGGTAACCAAGAATACATCAGAATGGTGTTAACTGGGTGGCCGGATGCTTTAGGGAGTTCTGAACATATTCATCCCAGGGTGGGTATTGCACCCAATCTTTCTGGTTTTCCATACAGTACACTCTGAGGAAACACCCAATCTCTTGGTTGACACGTTCCACTTGGCCATTGGATTGGGGGTGGTACCCTGATGTTAGGGTACCCCCAGTTTGTCCATGAACTTAGTCCAAACCTTGGATATGAACTGAGGACCCCGGTCACTAACAATGTCTTCTGGAAGGCCATAATATCAGAAAACATGAGTGAATAGAAGTTCAGCAGTCTCAAAGACTGTGGGCAGGCCTGGCAGTTTAAGTGCTTTAGAGAATTGGTTGAAGACTACCAGGATGACCTGTATTCCCTTGTGAATTGGTAGATCAGTGATGAAATCGATGGCCAAATGTGATCAGGGTCTTTGTGGTACGGGCAGTGGGCAGAGTTTACTAACTGGAGGAGCCTGAGGTTGGGCACAGGTGGAGCAGGAAGATACAAAGTTATTAAGTTCTGACGTCATGTTTTCCCACCAGTATTTGTTTCTGATGAACTGATGGGCTACACTGACTGCTGGGATGTCCTGTGGCTGGGGATGCATGAGCCCAGATGCTGAGTTTGCCTTGCAGTTGTGCAGGTATATACAGGAGGACAGGCTGCAGGAGGATTACATGGCTGGGCCTAGGTTATCTCCTTGTCCACTTCCCATGAATGTTCCCATGAATGAAGCACTCGGGTGGTAGGCTAGGAGTGAGCAGTGTTGGGCACGTTACTTTCAAAAAGTAATTAGTTATAGTTACTAGTTACTTTTCCCAAAAAGTAACTGAGTTAGTAACGGAGTTACTTTGTCATAAAAGTAACTAATTACCAGGGAAAGTAATTATTCCGTTACATTTTGTTCCCCCTCAAAAAAAATCAAATTCAATTAGTGTAATCATAATAAAAGTGAATGTTAAATGTGTTTAATGACTGAAATGGACACTTAACAGAACCAATTAGTAATGTTATCTACACTATATTAATATGTTTGTGGGACAATGTGAGATAAGACATATATCAAATGTAATATATTTTTGTAGTTATTAAAATTATGTTACTAATTACTGGCCACTGACGAGGACAAACGCTTTGTTCCTCGACATAATGTGCATTGCACGTAAACACTCTTGCCTTTTATTTCAAGTAATGAAAAGTACTGGCTGTATTTCCAATGTGAAAGCGCAGTGCTGGTCTGACCGCTCGCCATCGCTGTGTCTTCCGATTGAAAGAGCGCGCAGTAGTGCAGTAGGCGTGGCCTACCTACGTCTGTTGTCCAAATCTACTCTGATTGGCTTACTGTGCCGTTGTCTCGTGTCTCCCCGCCCCACACGAAAGCAGAGTAAAGAAAGGCTGAACGAGCAGCGTGCCAGATGAAAACAGCTTTAATAAAGTAACGCATAGTATTTTATTGTAAGTAACGGGAACGGCGTTATAACGATGTAAAAAGTAATTAGTTAGATTACTCGTTACTAAAAAAAGTAACGCCGTTAGTAACGCCGTTATTTCTAACGCCGTTATTCCCATCACTGGGAGTGAGTTCTGGACTAAGGTTGGAAGCAATGTGGATTTGTGAGAGGGCATTGGCCTTAGTGTTTTTAGAGCCTGGATGATAAGAGATTGAAAATCTGAAGTGGGTAAAGAACAGTGCCCATCTAGTCTGATGAGGATTGAGTCTCTTGGCTGTTTTCAGGTACTCAAGGTTTTTATGGATGGTGAATGGATGTGTTGCTCCTTTTGCTCCAGTGTCTCCATTCTTCAAGCGCCCATTTTATCACAAGGAATTTCTAGTGTCAAAGTTTTGTTCAGCTGAAGTCAGTTTTTTTAGAAGAAGGCTACAGGGTGTATTAAACGTACTTTCACGTCAACTACTGCACAGAGCTTTATAAATGATCTCCCAGAGCTGTCAACTTTGATTGGGTCACTGTCAGCCCCTGCAGAACTTGATCAGGCAACTGAATGCTTAGAGTCAACATTCCGCCATACTTTAGATAATGTAGCTCCTCTAAAAAGGAAAATGGTCAGAGACAAAAAATTAGCACCCTGGTATAATGATGACACTCACACATTAAAACAGACCGCTCAAAAATTGGAACGTAAATGGCGTCAAACAAAATTGGTAGTGTTCAAATTAGCTTGGAAGGAGAGCTTCCTGAAGTATAGAAAAGCTCTTAGTGCTGCGAGATCAACATATTTCTCCTCCCTAATAGAAGATAACAAAAATAATCCTAGATTCCTATTTAATACTGTAGCAAAATTAACCAGGAATAAATCCACTATCAACACATGCACACCTGCAGTTTGTAGTAGCAACGACTTCATGAATTTTTTTAATGACAAAATTGAGAATATCTGACAAAAAATTCAAACTACTAATTTAAGGTTAGACAATGAAAGTGACCTTGTAGTTAATATAACTGTATCAGATCATCAGTTAGAATGTTTTACTCCCCTAAAAGAAACTGAATTATTTTCATTAATCTCTACATCAAAAGCCTCAACTTGCGTACTAGATCCCTTACCGACACATCTATTCAAACAGATAATGCCTGGAGTAATTGAACCGCTTCTAAAAATAATAAATTCTTCTCTTATGATTGGCTATGTACCCAAATCCTTTAAACTAGCAGTTATCAAACCCCTGATTGAAAAACCTGACCTTGATCCCTGTCAGCTGTCCAATTATCGGCCAATATCAAACCTCCCCTTTATCTCCAAGATCCTTGAAAAAGCTGTGGCACAGCAGTTATGCTCATATTTACATAGGACTAACATCCATGAAATGTATCAGTCAGGATTTAGACCTCATCATAGCACAGAGACAGCACTGGTTAAAGTATTAAACGACCTACTGTTGGCGTCTGATCAGGGCTGTGTCTCGCTACTTGTGTTGCTTGACCTTAGTGCAGCATTTGATACCATTGATCATTCCATTCTTCTGGATAGACTAGAAAATGTTGTGGGAGTTAAGGGACTGGCCTTCTCCTGGCTCAGGTCTTATCTAACTGATCGTTATCAGTATGTTGATATAAATGGTGATATTTCTAGATGTACCGAGGTAAAGTTTGGTGTTCCACAAGGTTCTGTCTTGGGTCCACTGCTTTTTTCTCTATATATGTTACCTCTGGGCGATATTATTCGTAAACATTGTATTAGTTTCCACTGTTATGCTGATGACACACAGTTGTATGTCTCTGCAAAACCTGATGAGAGACACCAGCTAAATACAATTGAGGAATGTGTTAAGGACATTAGACACTGGATGCTTATTAATTTCCTTCTGCTTAACTCTGACAAGACTGAAGTACTTGTGCTAGGACCACATACAGCTAGAAGTAAGTTTTCTGATTACACAGTAACTCTGGATGGCCTTTCTGCTTCTTCACGTGCAGCAGTAAAAGACCTCGGAGTGATTATTGACCCCAGTCTTTCATTCGAAACTCACATTGATAACATCACCCGGATAGCTTTCTTTCATCTCAGAAATATTGCAAAGATAAGAAATTTAATGTCATTGCATGATGCAGAAAAACTAGTCCATGCTTTCGTTACCTCCAGGTTGGATTATTGTAATGCCTTACTGTCTGGATGTTCCAATAAGTGCATAAACAAGCTCCAGTTAGTTCAAAATGCAGCAGCAAGAGTCCTTACTAGAACTAGAAAATATGACCACATCACGCCTGTCTTATCCACACTGCATTGGCTCCCAATCAAATTTCGTATTGATTATAAAATACTACTATTGACCTTTAAAGCACTAAATGGTCTCGCACCACAGTACCTGAGTGAACTTCTGCTCTTCTATGACCCGCCACGCCTACTTAGATCAAAAGGTGCAGGCTATCTGCTGGTACCTCGTATAGTGAAGGCTACATCAGGGGGCAGAGCCTTTTCTTATAAAGCCCCACAGTTATGGAACAGCCTTCCAAGTAATGTTCGGGAATCAGACACAGTCTCAGCATTTAAGTCTAGGCTGAAAACATATCTGTTTAGTCAAGCCTTTTGTTAATGGTGTTTATGAGGTAAAGGAGTAGATCTGGAGGGTCCTCAGACATAGAGTGTTTTGGTAAACTGGGATGTATGGATGCTGTCAGTCCCCACTCGCTTGCTCACTCGAGTTTGTTGACGGTGTAGTGGCTGGCTGCTTTATGTCCCAGGGCTCCCTCATGCCTGTGTTACCTTCTGGCTCTCTCCTTTTAGTTATGCTGTCATAGTTAGTTGCCGGAGTCCCTGCTTGTACTCGGTGCAATATGTATACTGCTCCTACTTATTCAGGTGACATTGGGCATACCTAACAACCTGTGTTTTCTTTCCCTCCCCCCCACCCCAAATCTGTCCCTCTGAGTTAGATGGAGTCAACAGGAAATCTTTTGGTGGAGAGGGTGGAGACCTCGACTGGCAATCTAGCCTGCAGGGAATCGGCCGTCAGACATTCTGTCGCATGTTCCAGACCCGGTGAAATGTAACTGAATTGTCTTGGCCAGCCCTAAGGGTCCCATCTGCATCTCATCATTGCTGAGGAGTGTGCTCCCATCACCCAATCAAGCATCCAGCCAGAGCAGATCATGATATTTTTTACCATATTAACATGCCATTGTTGTGTGTTATGCCTAATGTAAAGACTCTCGTCTCTGTGAGCCTACCACACAGATTTAATACTTATCATTTTTAGGGCATACCTAACAACCTGTGTTTTCTTTCTCCCCCCCCCCCCCCCCCCCCCCCCCCCCCCCCAATCTGTCCCTCTGAGTTACATGTTGATCCTGGGATTGAGATGCTGGCCTCTTCTGCCCCTCGGACCTGCTTGATCCGTCCTGGTGCCCTGTGTCTGGTCGGAGTTTTATCGCACCGCTCCTGTGAAGGATGGCCCCATGAGGACAGTTGAGGGTTATACCTGTTAAAACTGTTAATATTATAGTCAGGCTGTCTGTTGTTGCCCAAATGAGGATGGGTTCCCTTTTGAGTCTGGTTCCTCTCGAGGTTTCTTCCTCATGTCATCTGAGGGAGTTTTTCCTTGCCACCGTCGCCACAGGCTTGCTCATTGGGGATAGATTAGGGATAAAATTAGCTCATGTTTTAAGTCGTTCAAATTCTGTAAAGCTGCTTTGCGACAATGTTTATTGTTAAAAGCGCTATACAAATAAACTTGATTTGATTTGATTAGCTTGGGCCTCTCACCAAAGCATTGTGATAACACTCCTCCCACTCACATCTCAGATGCATCTACCTCTACAGTGAAGGGTATACTTGGGTCTGGGTGTCAGAGAATAGGGGCAGAAGTGAAAGCAGTCTTCAGTTGTTCAAAAGGTTTCTTCAGTGGCTTGGTTCCATTGAAGATACCTGGGACCCTTCTTGAGTAGAGCAATGAGATATGAGGCTATATTGCTGAAGCCCCTGATGAAACAACAGTAAAAATCGGCAAAACCCAGAAAATGTTACAACTCTTTGACCGTCGTGGGAGTGGGCCAGGCAGTGACTGCAGAAACCTTGCTGTTTTCCATGCTGACACCTTCTGCATTAATGATGTACCTGAGGAATGAGATCTGAGTGATGTGAAATTCACACTTTTCTGCCTTGATGTACAGGTGGTTCTCAAGGAGCCGGGTTGGCACTGATTTGACATGGTCCTGGTGAATGAATTGGTTAGGAGTAAATCAGGATGTTATCTATGTAGGCGATGACATAATGTCCCTGCATGTCTCTCAGGACGTCATTTATTAAACACTGAAAAACACTTGGAGCGCAAGAGAGGCCATAAGGCATGACACGATATTCAAAGTGCCCTGAAGTAGTGCTAAAGGCTGCCTTCTATTCATTGCCTTCATGGATTCTTACCAGCTTAATTGTTCCAAAGCTGAGGGCACTAGAGGAAGTGGATGGGGTGGTTAACAGTGATCTGGTTCAAACCCTTGCAATCTATGCAGGGGTGGAGCCCCCCTCCTTCTTTTCAACAAAAAAAGAAACTAGCAGACGCTGGGGAAGTGGAAGGATGGAAGTATCCTTGTTGCAGTTCTTCTTGAATGTACTCCTCCATAGCAGCTTGGTCGGTGATAGAAAGGGGGTAGATGCGGTTACGTGGAGGTGTGGTACCAGGGAAGAGATCAATCATGCAATCAGAGGGTCACTGAGGAGGGAGACCACTAGTTTTACCTTTACTGAACACTTCTTTCAGTTCATGGCAGCAGGCAGGGATGTGTTTAATACCTCCCGGTGAGGGATTTTCTACGAACATGGATGCCATGGTTATGCATGAGAGTTGCAAACACCTTTGAAAGCAGGAGGATGACCATTGTAAGATCTCTTGGTGTTGCCAGGATATTAGGGGATCATGGGTTTGAAGCCAGGGGAACATGCATGGTTAGCAGTGCAGATGATGAACAGGGCAATGCTTTTTACATGAAGGGTTCTGACCTGAAAGTCCAGCAGCAGAGTGCAAGTGGTGATGAGCCCCTCCCCAATGGGACCACCATCGATGGCCTTAAGACTCACAGGTCATAGGAGCTTTTCCATAGGCAGGTTGAATCTCTGGATGATCTCGAAACTGATGAAATTGCCTTCTGCGCCTGAGTCAATGAGTGTAAAGAGAACGTGGGTTGAGTCTGGGAACTTTAGCAGCACGTGAATCTTAAGTGAATGAGGTGTAGAAGTGGGTTAATAACTCACCGGGCTGGTGGAACTGGATTCATTTTGAGGGAGACCCTCCTGTCTGGGTTTAGGTGGTCTGATTGGGCACATAGCAAGAAGGTAACCATGTTCCCCGCAGTAGAAGCACTGGCCCTCGTGATGCCTTCTCACCTTCTCTGAATGTGGTATGCGGGTGTGGGAGATTTCCCTCTGTGTCCTGGGCTGTGGAGGTTGAGGAAGGGCTGGAGAGTGCTGAATTGAGGGTCTATTCTGGAGCAGATGATCCAGTCATATGGCCAGGTGAATGAGTGAGTTGCTTGTTGTGACATGCCAGCTCAGTGGGCCTTGGGGCTTAATCCTTGTCAGAATGTTGCTTTTAGTGCTGGCTCGTTCCACCCGCTTCTTGCTGCTAACATATGGAACTCCAGAGCATACTCTGCAACTCTTCTCTCTCCCTGCTGGATCATAAGCAACTTCTCCCCAACTTCAACACCCTCAGGTTGATGGTCAAAAACTTGTTTCAACATTTCAACAAAGCGATCGTAAGAAGAAGTATGCTCACCCCATGTTTCCAAACAGCACTTGCCCACTTCATGGACTTGCTGGTGAGGGGATTAATGAATTGTGCAATTTTCTGCTCCTCAGTAGCACCTGTGAGGGTCAAGAAATATAGTGAGCACCGGAGAAGGAAACCCTTGCACTCTGAAACCTCCCTGGAATATTTCTCTGGTCAGGGCACCATTGTGGCTGTGCTTGTGGAGGACACAGGGTGTGTCAGGAGGGTCTATGAGACAACAGCTGTTAGTTGTGACATTCTAGTTTTCAAATCACTTAACATCTATTGGTGTTCTCCCAATAATCATCTCTGCGCATTAAGAGCAGTTTGCTTCGCCTCCTCTACTGCATCCATTATGGCGACGTATCTTGTCAGGGTGCAGGCACTTACAGATGCAGGTGCAGGGGAGAGCGGGTGCATTGCAAACTGGAAACCAAATCCAAATCGAATGACTGAAGACGTAGTCAGGGTTGGGTAAGGGTTGGTCAATGTGCAGACAGATTAAGGACTGGCGTGAAGTCAAGGTTGGGGTATAAACGTAAACAAAGTCAAAGTCATGGGAAGCCAGGCGCAATAACTATAAGGCTCGGTATGATCAGGCACGAGGACACAGAACAATACTTCACACTGGGGTGAGTGTTTGCTGAGCTTAAATAGAGCAGTGATTACTGAGATGATGGGGAACAGGTGCGCTTCTAATACTCAGGAAAGACAGGGTGATGTGGCGCTTGGGAGATGTAATCCACTGTGGCCATGTTTAGATGCTGCTCTGAACTTAAACTTTCAGTGCTATTACTCACACAAGAATGGGTCAGACTGCCATTTTTTAAAATTATTTAGATATTTTATTTACTACATATGTAACACAATATAAATTAAATTCATATGGAGTATATTAGTTGCTTTTTGAGAATCACTGTTGGTATCTTTTAGTGGAAATGAAATATTGAAATGTAAGCTGCTCCATTTTCACTTAGCCAGAGTCTAAAATTTGTTAAAAAGGAGTAGAAAAGTCTATAATAGTCACATACAAAAGAGAAACATATTTCGGTTGAGGAAAACCTATGAGTTTACATACTAAATCATGTTAAAATTTTAGCATGTGAAGGGTTTCCTCACCCATTTATGAGAGAGAGAGAGAGAGAGAGAGAGAGAGAGAGAGAGAGAGAGAGAGGAAATGTGTGTGATAAATATGATTTTCATATGGTTGTGTTTGTGCTTGTTGGTCCTTGTGGCACTAAGCATGTTTGCAGTCAAACCCCCATTTCTGTGACTTATGGGTTTCACCTCACTACCCACTGCCTGTGCAGTCCAAAATCTAATTTAGTTCCCTAAGACAGAGAGAGAGAGAGAGAGAGAGAGAGAGATTTATTTGTGTCCCAGCCTACAATTTGATCTAAGAGCCATGGAGAAAGCCAGTAAGTCAAAAAGATAGAGAGACTGTGAGTGTGAAAGAAAGGTGTCTTTAAGTGGACACTGACAGTCATTTATTGATGCTGGTGCTGACACTGTTGTTCTCTCAGTCCTGGATAATCTTCATGCTCTGTAGGATGAGGATGTAGGAGCACTCATGCAATGCCACACTCCTGCTCATAAACCATTGCTGAGATTAGAGTTGATTTTCACCCTGAGAATATTGCAGCCACAGCTTCTCAGCTGTTTTAATGTAGTAAGGAATTTCATTTGCTGCCATTCGAACCCAGTAGGGCACCCGGGAGATTAGATTTCTCATCTGAGATTGCATCTGCAGTGCCGAGTCCAAACTGAAGCACGACTGCATCCAAACTGCATGGTAAATTTGAAAACCGTGTGTAGCACACACAAAAGACACAATGTCCTGTGTGTCAGCATGACAGTTTTGCTGTTATATGCAATGATTCCCCCCCATCAAGCTGCAGCTTTGAAATCTGATCTTTCTGACTGATTTTCATTTGTAGGAATGTGAATTTTGACAGACTCTACTAACAGGGATACAAGCTGAGAATATTTTTGACATTACAATATACAATACATAATAAAGCTCAGATTTAACAACCAAACTTCGGAAGTCACAAAAACACAACTGAACCCGAGAGTGAAAATACAATATATTATACCATAGCATTGTTGAATTCACAATTTTGATTGGCCAGAAGGTATTGATTAACATATAGCAGTATGACTGCACAGATTTATATTAATGCAATCTTTCTAATATTTTACCATTTTGATATTTTATAATGTAACACTTTATATTTTCGAACTGTCAGGTGTTCATTTTTATAGCAACATCTGACACAGTGACCTGTATGGTGGACACACCACATCATCTAAGCCTAATAATACATGGATTGTTAGGAAACATTGTATGTAATCTTTGATGTGGTGAAGTTTTCTGTGAGATGAAGTTTATTTAGCATTTTTGGAGTTTGGAAAGGAGTCTGCAGCATCAGCACTTTGTAACATTCAGAGGTAAAAGCTGTAACTTTTCAGACACGGGAAAGTGTTCAGGACAGATGGCTTTTTGGTTTCTCTCTAACAAACTGTCTTATATGGGAGACAGAGAGAGAGAGAGAGAGAGATGCTGATAATGAAATGACTCTTTATAGAGTAGACAAACATAAGCAATCCATTTTTGTGGATTTTCCACAACATTAACTGCAACTACATTCACCGGCCACTTCATTAGCACACCCATACACCTGCTGTTTTATGCAGTTATCTAATCAGCCAATCCCTTGACAGCAGCACAATGCATAAAATCATACTCAAGAGCTTCAGTTAATGTTCACTTCAAACATCAGAATGGGAGAAATTGTGATCTCTGTGACTTTCACTGTGGCATGGGTGCCAGATGAACTGGTTTGAGTATTTCAGAAACTGCTGACCTCCTGGAGTTTTCACACACAACAGTCTCTAGAGTTTATACAGAATGGTACAAAAAACAAAAAAAACATTGAGTGAGCGATACTTCTGTAGGTGTAAATGCCTTGTGATAAGAGAGGTCAGGGGAAAATGGCCAGATTGGTTCGAGCTGCCAGGAAGAATATAGCAACTCATAGCAACTCTTTACAACTGTGGTGAGCAGAAAAGCATCTCAACATGCAACAGCAGAAGACCACATTGGGTTATATTCCTGCCAGCCAAAAACAGGAATCTTAGAATCAAAAACAAGTTCCTATTAAAGTGGCCAGTAAGTGTAAAAACTCATAAAAACTATGACATTCCATAAATAATTTGAGATAATTGGGATCTTTGGCAAGCTTCTGTAGTATAAGAGCAATAAACACTTCAGGATGTTTTGTTATTAGAAAATAGTCAGCTTCAGGGGTGCCAACAGTAACTCCAAGTCAAATTTATTTGTACAGCACTTGTAACAAAAGACATTGTCGCAAAGCAGAAGTACAGAAAATTAAAGACTTTAAACATGAGCTAATTTTATCCCTAATTTATCCCCAGTGAGCAAGCCTGTAGCAATGCTGGCAAGGAAAAACTCCCTCAGATGACATGAGGAAGAAACCTCAAGAGGAACCAGACTCAAAAGGGAACCCATCCTCATTTGGGTGATAACAGATAACATGATTATAAATAAATAGCTTCTATAACAGTGTCCTATATAGTCACAAAGTACACCTGTGTAACCAGGAAAATCATTATAGTTTTAACATGAAGTCTGTTTTGTCGAAATTATAAATTGTTCATTAATAGAAACTTGAGTGCAAAACTGTTCATGACAACTACAATCCTAAAGTTAGCAAGTAGTCCTCAGCCATAGATGCATTACTGTAAGTGTCCAGAGCCACCTTCCAAGTGCAACTTTCGACTGTCCATATGGGGCCGTCCTTCACAGGAGCAATGTGATGACACTCCAGGGTGTCAGGATGGATCATGTGATTCCAAGGAGCAGAAGAGGTCAGTACCACTGGTGTCTCAGGATCAACATGTAACTCTACAGAGAGGGACAGAGGGAAGAGACGGGGAGCAACACAGGTTGTTAGGTATGTCCAATGTCACCTAATGAATAAGAATAGTATATATTTTGCACTGAGTGCAAGCAGGAACTCTGGCAAGACTAACTATGACAGCATAACTGAAAGGGAGAGCCAGAAGGTAACACAGACATGAAGGAGCCCTGGGGCATAAAGCAGCCAGCCACTCCACCATCAACAAACCCAAGTGAACGAGTGAGAGTGGGGGGAGGGACAGCATCCATACATCCCAGTTTACCAAAACACTATGCTTGAGGACCCTCCAGAACTACTCCTTTACCTAATAAAAAAAAATATTAACGAGACTTCCGGTTGCGCGATGTGGTGTTAAGACGTGTGAGCCTGAGCTCCGATACTTTCCAGTTTATAACTTAACGAAAGTGCCTTTACCTTTCACGCCTCTTACATTAGGAGTGATATTGGAATATACTAGTACTTTACAGCTATTTGCAGGACAAAGAGTAATGCGCAAGATGAGGAAAACCAGTGGAAGAACAACGCCGTCCCCGACCGACAAATCTGCTGCTAGCAACATGGCGGATAGTCCTCCGCTAACCACTGAGACACTGGTTGTGGAGCTTGAAAAACTCCGAAAAACAATGACTGACGAACTGACTACTCTGTTGAGCAGCTCGTTGGAGTCTGTGCGTTCTTCTGTGGAGTCGATAGAGTCTACGCTAGTTACTCAGGCTGGTACAATCAGGGAAATGGAGTCTACCCTAACTGACCATAGCGACCGCGTTACGCAGCTCGAGCATGATATGTGCGTGCTTCAATCAACGGTGGAAACATTAATGGAGGAGAATGCTGCGCTCCAAACTAAGGTGGAAGATTTGGAATCTAGATCTAGGCGTCAAAACCTCCGTGTCCTGGGACTACCGGAGGGTACCGAGGGGAAGGACTGCAGAGACTTTATGGCCAAAATGTTCCATACCCTGCTGGGCGGACTGTTGTCTGAACTACCTGTATTGGATCGCGCTCACAGGAGCTTACAGAACCAGCCCAACAAACGAGCAGCCCCGCGCGCTCTGATTGTTAGGTTTCATAGATTCCTTGAAAAGGAAACGGTGCTGAAGTGGGCAAAAGCGCACAAAGATATTTCATACGAGGGCCACCGAATCAGAATTTTCGAGGATTTCAGCGCAGCAGTGGCGAAGAAGCGCTCAGCCTTTAACGATGTCAAAGGGCTCCTCTACAAAAAAGGCGTCAAGTTTGGCATGATCTACCCAGCCCGTCTCCGTCTCACTTACAGGAGCAGAGTGCACACCTTCGACTCCCCAGCGGACGCAGAGGCATTCTACGAGCGACACATCTCAACCACTGACCGTATACAGCCACTGGTTCCAATTACGGAGGACTCATCTGCCGCGGACCCGTCCGATTAAGCAACGCGCTGACCGCAGGTGATAGCCAGCCTTTGGCTGGCTGGTTTATTTGTTAAGAAAGAACATTTAGGGGCTGAATGTTTACCCTGACATAGTGAACTGCAAAAGACTTTTCAGTTTTTCTCCCCTTTTGTGTTCTTATAATTTTTTAGCAGTCATTTTTCTCTTTGACGCTTAGTTTACTATGTGATCCAGAGGGGTTTATTTTTACTCAGATATCTGGGTTAAAGCAACTGGTGCTGGCAACACTGCACTCTTTGAGGTCGCCTTTAGTGGCTATCTTGCTGTTTGCTTTTCAATGACGTGTTCTCTCTCCTTACAGCTCCATTTATTTCCTCACTTATTGATTATTTGCTGGTTCAATGTATAATGCCTTTTTAGTTCAGGAGCAGGATTAACACAACACAATTAATCGGATGCATGTTTACCATTTCTGGCTACTCGCCGCTCTGGCGGACGAGCTTCAGAATCATTTGTCTGTTATGTTTACTGTTTCAATTTTGGGGTTGTGGGGGTTGGGGGGTTGGGTGGTTTTTCTCTTAGGCCAATTGTCTCTTTTTTGTGTAATTTTTCCTTCTTGTTTTTCTTTCTCTTTTATTTATTTTTTTACCTTCCTTTTAACTTTGTGTCACGAATCCCCATTTTTACTTAAATTGTCTCTGATACAGCTCCCATATGATTCATGTAGAACTAATTATCTCCAAGACTTGATATAGATGTCAACTTCCTCTACAATGCAAGGTGGGTCGAATAGGCACCCCATTAAAATAGTTACCTGGAATGTACGTGGGTTAGGTGGGCCAATTAAACGATGTAAAGTTCTCTCACACTTAAAGAGCCTTTTTACTGGTATAGCTTTTTTGCAGGAGACGCACTTGCGCAGGGAAGATCAGGTGAGACTACGCAAACCTTGGGTTGGTCAGATTTTTCACTCCAATTTTAATAGTAAATCCAGAGGCGTGGCTATTTTAATTCATAAAAGAATTCAGTTTTCTCCTGACCAGATACACTCTGATCCCTGTGGCCGTTATATTATAGTTTCTGGCTTGCTCTTTAAAACTCCTGTGGTTTTAGCGAACTTATACGCACCAAACTGGGATTGCCCAAATTTCATGTCCACTGTTTTTTCTCATTTACCAAATTTGGATACTCATCAGCTAATCCTGGGTGGAGACTTTAACTGTGTCACTAACCCTGCTATTGATCGCTCTCAGTCTAAAACAGTAACACCATCAGCTATGTCTAAGGCGTTAAAAACTTTCATGGAACAAATTGGATGTGTTGACCCCTGGCGCTTTTTCCATCCCAGCGCGAAGGATTTCTCCTACTATTCTCCTGTCCATAAGGTTTACTCACGTATTGACTATTTTTTTATTGATAAATCTCTTCTACCTCTTGTTGGTACTACACAATACTCCGCCATTGTAATTTCTGACCACGCCCCCCACATTCTAGACCTGTGTTTACCATTAAGTTCCCTCAGTCATAAAGGTGGTTGGAGGCTTAATTCCAGCTTGCTTGCTGATTCTGATTTTTGTGATTATGTTTCTACAAACATTAATTTTTTCTTAGATACTAATAGATCTGAGCATGTATCGCCATCACTCTTATGGGAAACATTAAAAGCCTTCATTAGAGGGAGTATTATATCTTTTAGTTCTAATTTAGCTAAAAATAGAAGATTGAAGCAGCAAGAATTAACAGATGCCATTCTAAATATAGATAGGCAACAGGCATTATCAATTAATCCTGATTTAACTGCCAAGCGCTTACAGTTGCAGACTGAGTTTGACCTATTATCCACTGGGAAAGCAGAATACCTATTGCAGCGCACAAGAGCCACATATTATGAGCATGGGGATAGAGCTGGCCGCCTTTTAGCCTCACAGTTGAGACACGAATATGCTTCACGTTTTATTTCACAGATTTATGACACTTCTCATAATCTGACTACAGACCCCGCCTCCATAAATTCCGCCTTTTCCTCTTTCTATTCTACTCTTTACCAATCAGAACCTCCTTCTAATAGCTTTTCCATGGACTCATTTCTAGATAACTTAGAATTTCCAACTTTAAGTGAGGATATGTCGGGAAGTTTAGATGAACCCCTTAAGTTAGAAGAAATCACCTCCTGCATAGCCCAAATGCGGAGTAACAAAGCCCCTGGCCCAGATGGCTATCCAGTGGAGTTTTTTAAGAAGTTTTCTATTCAACTAGCCCCTTTACTACTGGATGTTTATAATGACTCATTGGAGCAGGGAATTTTACCTCCAACTCTCAATCAGGCTTTGATTTCCCTTATATTAAAGAAAGACAAGGACCCAAATCTATGCGGCAGCTACAGACCCATCAGTCTTCTTAACAACGATGTTAAAATTCTGGCGAAGGTGCTAGCACGTAGACTGGAGACATGTCTCCCTAAAATTATTTCAGAAGACCAAACAGGTTTTATCCTGGGCCGTCAACTATCATTTAGTGTACGCAGACTCTTGAACGTGGTTTTATCTCCTTCTGCCTCTCCAACCCCTGAGCTGGTCATTTCCCTTGACGCAGAAAAAGCGTTTGATCGCGTAGAATTTAATTACTTATTTTCTGTATTGCACAGGTTTGGGTTTGGAACTAAATTCATTTCTTGGATTCGTCTTCTGTACTCTGCCCCAACTGCTAGTGTTAAAACCAACTCTGATATATCTCCTGCCTTCCCTCTAACACGTGGCACACGTCAGGGGTGTCCCTTGTCACCTTTATTATTTGCAATAGCCATAGAACCACTTTCAATTGCCTTGAGAACTTCCCCACTATTCTCTGGTATTATTAGAGGAGGCCTTGAACATAGAGTCTCGCTCTATGCCGATGATTTATTGTTATATGTGTGTGACCCTCTTAACTGCACTGAGAAAATAGTGGATTTACTTAAGACATTTGGAACATTCTCAGGTTATAAATTGAACATTGATAAGAGTCTCTGTTTTCCTGTCAATCAATCTGCTAAATTAATCCCTCCAGGTACACTACCCTTTCAGTTATCCCCTAATAGCTTTAAATATTTAGGCGTCAATATCTCTCATTCACTTAGCTCTCTTCATAAAAACAATTTCATAAAACTTGTTGAGAATATAAAAGCAGATCTTCAGAGATGGCATGCTTTACCCCTTTCTCTTGTTGGCCGAATTGAGACAATTAAAATGAATGTGTTACCCCGTATCTTATTTCTGTTTCAGACACTCCCTCTTTTTCTTCCGAAATCTTTTTTTAAGTCACTGGACAGAAGTGTGTCCTCTTTTATTTGGAATGGCAAGATCCCCAGGATTCAGAAAAGAATGTTAGAGAGACCCAAGCTGGTTGGGGGTTTTGCTCTACCAAACATGCTGTTATACTATTGGGCCGCTAACATTCAAATGCTTAAGAAATGGTGTCATTACCCAGACATTAACTGGTGTGTAATAGAAGCAAACTCTTGCATTACATCTTCACTACCAGCCTTGCTTTTTGGTCCTCTCTCTATACGCCCTTCTCAACACACTAATAATCCTTTGGTGCGTTCCTCCTTAAAAATCTGGAAGCAGTTTAGAAATCACTTTGGTTTAAAAGCTCCATCTGTCCTTCTTCCCATCTGCAATAATCACTTGTTCTTACCTTCCAGTATAGATAAGACCTTCATGTTGTGGAGAAATATGGGCCTGGTCTCTTTCAATGACCTATACTCAGTTAATTCTTTTGTAAGCTTTGCTGACCTGGTCAAAAACCGTGGTGTCTCAAATCAAGGTCTTTTTAGATATTTTCAATTAAGAGACTTTGCAAAAACTCATTTCACTTCCTTCCCTACATTGCCAGAAAAAACTCTGTTGGAAGACATTATGTACAATCCAGTTATAAACAGCCGCATTTCCTCAATACACAATCTCCTCCTCTCATCCCAGTTGTCTCCTCTGTTATGGCTTAAGGAGAATTGGGAAAAGGAACTTGGTCTTCCATTGGAAGATGTCTGGTGGATGGATGTCTTGGCCAGGATTAACACCACCTGTATTTGTGCACGAATGAGTCTTATTCAGTTCAAAGTGGTTTTCAGACTTCACTACACCAGGGCCAGGCTGAAAAAACTGTTCCCTGAAGCGGATGATCTCTGCATCAGGTGTTCTCACTCTCCAGCAGATCATACACACACTTTCTACACCTGTACCAAACTTAATGCTTTCTGGTTATCTTTCTTCACCACCCTCTCTGAAGTCCTGAATATTCCTATCTCCCCATGTCCTTTAATTGCAATTTTTGGTGTGTCCCCTGTTTTAGGGAAATTTAACAGTTACCAAGCTGATGTTATTGCATTTGCTGCACTAATAGCCAAACGTCAAATACTTCTTCACTGGAAGAGCCCTAAACCACCTGGCTCTTGTTCCTGGCTTGGAGAGCTTATGTCTTTCCTACACCTAGAGAAAATAAAGCATACTGTTAGAGGATCTTTGAGAACATTCTATAAAACGTGGGAGCCCCTCCTTTCCTATGATCTATTTAACATAAACCAACAATTAGACATTGAAGACTAGTGACACTTTCCCCCTTTTTTTTTTATTTTTATTTATTGTACATATTGTTTTAAATTGTTTGCTTTTTATTAGTAGTAGTATCATTATTTTATGTTTATTATTATTATTTATTTATTTATTTTTCACTCTGCTTCATTTTAATGTCTTTGTTGTCTTTGTGTATATGTATGTATCTTTATGGGTAGATATGCATCTACTAGTTCAGGCCGATTTGCCCTTTCTTTATAATATTTTAAGTTTCATTTTCAGTTCATGGGAATTATTGGGTTGGGGAGGGTGGGTGTTTTGGGTGTTGGGTTCTTGATTTAAAAACAAAAACAAACCCATGGCCTGTAAACATTTTATACTTTGACTGTGATTCTCTTTGTGGTTTGTCCAATAAACATATTAAAAAAAAAAAAAAAAAAAAAAAAAAAAAATATTAACAAAAGGCTTGACTAAAAAGATATGTTTTCAGCCTAGACTTAAACACTGAGACTGTGTCTGAGTCCTGGACACTACTTGGAAGGCTATTTCATAACTGTGGGGCTTTGTAAAAAAAAAAGAAAAAGAAAAAAAGGCTCTGCACCCTGATGTACAACCCCGATTCCAAAACAGTTGGGACAAAGTACAAATTGTAAATAAAAATGGAATGCAATGATGTGGAAGTTTCAAAATTCCATATTTTATTCAGAATAGAACATAGATGACATATCAAATGTTTAAACTGAGAAAATGTATAATTTAAAGAGAAAAATTAGGTGATTTTAAATTTCATGACAACACCACATCTCAAAAAAGTTGGGACAAGGCCATGTTTAACACTGTGAGACATCCCCTTTTCTCTTTACAACAGTCTGTAAATATCTGGGGACTGAGGAGACAAGTTGCTCAAGTTTAGGGATAGGAATGTTAACCCATTCTTGTCTAATGTAGGATTCTAGTTGCTCAACTGTCTTAGGTCTTTTTTGTCGTATCTTCCGTTTTATGATGCGCCAAATGTTTTCTATGGGTGAAAGATCTGGACTGCAAACTGGCCAGTTCAGTACCCGGACCCTTCTTCTACGCAGCCATGATGCTGTAATTGATGCAGTATATGGTTTGGCATTGTCATGGTGGAAAATGCAAGGTCTTCCCTGAAAGAGACGTTGTCTGGATGGGAGCATATGTTGCTCTAGAACCTGGATATACCTTTCAGCATTGATGGTGTCTTTCCAAATGTGTAAGCTGCCCATGGCACACGCACTAATGCAACCCCATACCATCAGAGATGCAGGCTTCTGAACTGAGCGTTGATAACAACTTGGGTCGTCCTTCTCCTCTTTAATCCGAATGACACGGCGTCCCTGATTTCCATAAAGAACTTCAAATTTTGATTCATCTGACCACAGAACAGGTTTCCACTTTGCCACAGTCCATTTTAAATGAGCCTTGGCCCAGAGAAGATGTCTGCGCTTCTGGATCATGTTTAGATACGGCTTCTTCTTTGAACTATAGAGTTTTAGCTGGCAACGGCGGATGGCACGGCGAATTGTGTTCACAGATAATGTTCTCTGGAAATATTCCTGAGCCCATTTTGATTTCCAATACAGAAGCATGCCTATATGTGATGCAATGCCGTCTAAAGGCCAATTTATGCTGACAACCCAGTCCTCGCAGATGGTGTCGCAGAGAGCGTCTGCGTAGCCCCCCCACCTTCGCAGACGCTCTGCGCGCACCTCCCAAAAATTGTGACCACCACAGAAGCCTCGCAGACAGCGCCGCAGACAAGAGGGCTCTGATTGGTCCACTCTACATCCGCTGTACACGCACTTCCGCTTCCCTACTTTCCCGGTTTGTTTTGTTTTCACAACCGGCATTTTTAAAAACACGAGTGAAGATGGAGCAGCACGAAGAGCGGTTGATTGAGGAAGTACGTACATCTATACGACTCCAGTTCTAGTCATTATAAAAAAAAAAGTTCTAGTCATTATAAGTAACCGGAGGATAAACACTCCACTAACCACACCCACCAACTACTCCTAGCGACTTCGCGCCCCCTTGCATTGTGCCGGTGAATAACATCACGCACGCCTATACTCCCCGCTCAACAATAAATTACAACTGTCTGCGAAAAGCTATCTGCGAAAGCCTTGTCGCAAGAGCATGCAGAGGCCTTAAGGGCCCGAAGATCACGGGTACCCAGTATGGTTTTCCGGCCTTGACCCTTACGCACAGAGATTCTTCCAGATTCTCTGAATCTTTTGATGATATTATGCACTGTAGATGATGATATGTTCAAACTCTTTGCAATTTTACACTGTCAAACTCCTTTCTAATATTGCTCCACTATTTGTCAGCGCAGAATTAGGGGGATTGGTGATCCTCTTCCCATCTTTACTTCTGAGAGCCGCTGCCACTCCAAGATGCTTTTTTTATACCCAGTCATGTTAATGACCTATTGCCAATTGACCTAATGAGTTGCAATTTGGTCCTCCAGCTGTTCCTTTTTTGTACCTTTAACTTTTCCAGCCTCTTATTGCCCCTGTCCCAACTTTTTTGAGATGTGTTGCTGTCATGAAATTTCAAATGAGACAATACTGTATTTGGCATGAAATTTCAAAATGTCTCACTTTCGACATTTGATATGTTGTCTATGTTCTATTGTGAATACAATATCAGTTTTTGAGATTTGTAAATTATTGCATTCCATTTTTATTTACAATTTGTACTTTGTCCCAACTTTTTTGAAGGGTTGTAGCCTTCACTATATGAGGTACCAGCAGATAGTCTGCACCTTTTGAACTAAGTAGATGTGGCAGGTCATAAAGGACCAGAAGTTCGCTCAGGTACTGTGGAGCAAGACCATTCACTGCTTTAAAAGGGCAATAGTAGTATTTTATAATCAATATGAAATTTGATTGGGAGCCACTGCAGTGCGGATAAGACAGGGGTGATATGGTCATATCTTCTAGTTCTAGTAAGGACTTTTGCTGCTGCATTTTGAACTAACTGGAGCTTGTTTATGGACTTGGAACATCCAGACAGTAAGGCATTATAATAATTCAACCTAGAGGTAACAAAAACATGAACTAATTTTTCTGCATCATGTAGTGACAATATTGCTAAGATAAGAAATATCTTATCTTAGCAATATTTCTGAGATGAAAGAAAGCTATCTGGATAATGTTACTGATATGAGTTTCAAATGAAAGACTGGAGTCAATGATCGCATGGAGGTCTTTTACTGCTGCATGTGAAGAAACAGAAAGGCCATCCAGAGTTATTGTGTAATCAGAAAACCTACTTTTAGCTTCATGTGGTTCTAGTACAAGTACTTCTGTCTTGTCAGAGTTAATCAGAAGGAAGTTAATAAGCATCCAGTGTCTAATGTCACATTCCTCAGTTCTGTTAAGCTGGTGTCTCTCATCTGGCTTTGCAGAAACATACAACTGTATGTCATCGGCATAACAGTGGAAACTAATACCATGCTTATGAATAATGTCATGCAGAGGTAACATATATAAAGAAAAAAGCAGTGAGCCAAAGACAGAACCTTGTAGGACACCACAGTTTACCTCAGTATGTCTAGAAAAATCACCATTTACGTCAACAAACTGATCGCAATCAGTTAAATAAGACCTGAGCCAGGAGAGGGCCGTTCTTTTAACTCCCACAACATTTTCTCGTCTAGAATGATCAGTGAATGGAGAATGGAATAATCAGTGAATCAGAGAATGGAATGATCAGTGGTGTCAAAGGCTGCACCAAGGTCAAGCAATACAAGCAGGGAGACACAGCCCTGATCAGATGCCAACAACAGGTCATTTACTACTTTAACCAGTGCTGTCTCTGTGTAAAGCTAGTATCTCACTGGGCTGCGACAGCTTGTGACAAATTGTGAACGTCATTCATGAGAGAGTTTCAAAAGTGTCTTGAAACATTTGCGGGGCTTCTCAATTTCCTCGCATGAGTCGCAAAGTGTTGCTGTAAATTGTCTGGCCTTTAATTACTAGTTAGAATTTTTTGTTGAATATTTTCAATTTTGTCACTGAAAAAATTAATGAAGTTGTTGCCAGTGCACATTGCAGGTGTGCATGTGTCTATAGTTGTCCTTTTTCTAGTTAATTTTGCTACAGTATTAAATAGGAATCTAGGATTATTTTTTGTTATCCTCTATTGGGGTGGAGAGATATGTTGATCTAGCAGCACTAAGAGCTTTTCTATATACAGTGGTGCTTGAAAGTTTGTGAACCCTTTATAATTTTTTATATTTCTGTATAAATATGACCAAAAACATCATCTGATTTTCACACAAGTCCTAAAAGTAGATAAAGAGAACCCAGTTAAACAAATGAGACAAAAATATTATACTTTGTCATTTATTGATTGAGGGAAATGATTGAATATTAAATATCTGTGAGTGGCAAAAGTATGTGAACTTCTAGGATTAGCAATTAATTTGAAGATGAAATTAGAGCCAGATGTTTTCAATCAATGGGATGACAATCAGGTGTGAGTGGGCACCCTGTTTTATTTAAAGAACAAGGATCTATCAAAGTCTGATCTTCACAATACATGTTTGTGGAAGTGTATCATGGCATGAATAAAGATTTCTGAGGACTTCAGAAAAAGCGTTGTTGATGCTCACCAGGCTGGAAAAGGTTACAAAACCATCTCTAAAGAGTTTGGACTCCACCAATCCACAGTCAGACAGATTGTGTACAAATGGAGGAAATTCAAGACCATTGCTACCCTCCCCAGGAGTGGTCGACCAACAAAGATCACTCCAAGAGCGAGGCATGTAATAGTCACCGAGGTCACAAAAGACCCCAGGGTAACTTCTAAGCAATTGAAGGCCTCTCTCACATTGGCTAATGTTAATGTTCATGAGTCCACCATCAGGAGAACACTGAACAGCAATGGTGTGCATGGCAGGGTTGCAAGGAGAAAGCCACTGCTCTCCAAAAAGAACATTGCTGTGCTTCTGCAGTTTGCTCACATGGACAAGCCAGAAGGCTATTGGAAAAATGTTTTGTGGACGGATAAGACCAAAATAGAACTTTTTGGTTGAAATGAGAAGCGTTATGTTTGGAGACAGGAAAACACTGCATTCCAGCATAAGAACCTTATCCCATCTGTGAAACATGGTGGTGGTAGTATCATGGTTTGGGTCTGTTTTGCTGCATCTGGGCCAGGATGGCTTGCCGTCATTGACGGAACAATGAATTCTGAATTATACCAGCAAATTCTAAAGGAAAATGTCAGGACATCTGTCCATGAACTGAATCTCAAGAGAAGGTGGGTCATGCAGCAAGACAATGACCCGAAGCACACAAGTTGTTCTACCAAAGAATGATTAAAGAAGAATAAAGTTAATGTTTTGGAATGGCCAAGTCAAAGTCCTGACCTTAAGCCAATCGAAATGTTGTGGAAGGACATGAAGCGAGCAGTTCATGTGAGGAAATCCACCAACATCCCAGAGTTGAAACTGTTCTGTATGGAGGAATGGGTTAAAATTCCTCCAAGCTGGTGTGCAGGACTGATCAACAGTTACCGGAAACGTTTAGTTGCAGTTATTGCTGCACAAGGGGGGTGTCACACCACATACTGAAAGCAAAGGTTCACATACTTTTGCCACTCACAGATATGTAATATTGGATCATGTTCCTCAATAAATAAATGACCAAGTATGATATTTTTGTCTCATTTGTTTAACTGGGTTCTCTTTATCTACTTTTAGTACTTGTGTGAAAATCTGATGATGTTTTAGGTCATGTTTATATGGAAATATAGAAAATTCTAAAGGGTTCACAAACTTTCAAGCTTCACTGTATCAGAAGGCTCTCCTTCCATGATACTTTGAATACTACCAATTTTGTTTGATGCTATTTACATTCTAATTTTCAAGTGGTCTGCTTTAAACTGTGAGTATAATCGTCATATCAGGGTGCTATTTTTTTCTCTGTAATCATTCTTTTAAGTGGAGCTACATTATCTAAGTATAGCAGAACACTGACTCTAAGCATTCAGTTGCCTGATCAAGTTCTGCGGGGGCTGACGGTGATCTAATCAAAGTTGATAACTCTGGGAGACTATTTATAAAACTTTGTGAAGTAGTTGACATGAATGTACATTTAATGCAGTAGCATGGCAAGGTGCATATATTATTGCTCAGACATATTTTGAATACAGATAATGATCTGAAGTAGCTTCAGACTGTGGAAGTGTGACTATATTTTCTGTATTTAATCTGAATGTTAGTATTAGATCGAGAGTGTGACCACCATTATGGATAAGTCCTATGATGTTCTAATTAACCCCAACTGAATCTAGAATAAGCAGCATGGTGGTGTAGTGGTTAGCACTGTCGCCTCACAGCAAGAAGGTTCTGGGTTCAAGCCCAGCGGCCGACGGGGGCCTTTCTATGTGGAGTTTGCATGTTCTCTCTGTGTCTGCGTGGGTTTCCTCTGGCTGCTCCAGTTTCCCCCACAGTCCAAAGACATGCAGGTTAGGCTAATTGGTGACTCTAAATTGACCGCAAGTGTGAGTGTGAATGGTTGTTTGTCTCTATGTGTCAGCCCTGCGATGACCCAGCGACTTGTCCAGGGTGTATCCCGGCTCTCGCTCACAGTCAGCTGGGATAGGCTCCAGCTTGCCTGTGACCCTGCACAGGATAAGAGGTTACAGATAATGGATAGATGAATCTAGAATGGACACGAAGGCTGTTTTCAGAGGATCTTCAGGGTTATCGAAGTGAATATTAAAATCTCCAACAAGTTTAGTCTAAGGAAATGACCAGGTCTGAGATGAAATCTTCAAATTCAGAAAGAAACTCAGAATATGGCCCCGGGGGCCTGTAAATAATTAGTAACAGAATTGACTGGGTAGACTTATTTTTTGAGGCTACATATGTTATCTTAATGTGAAAAACTTCAAATGTATTGAATTTATAACCAACTTTTTGTATTATACCTAGATAATCATTATAAATAACCACAATGCCTCCTCCTCTGCCAGTTAGGTGAGGCTAGTGTATATAACTGTATCCAGGAGGACTAGCTTCATTTAATGCCATATATTCATTTGGCTTAATCCATGTTTCTGTTAAATACAGTATAGACGTGAGAGATCTAATATTTAATAATCTTAAATATTAGCACCCCATGGGATGGATACCATACCCCCCAACAGACCAGCAGTGCCCTCAAAATTACTCCAATTACCTATGAAGCCCACATTGTTTTCAGAGCATCACCTGGACAACCAGCAGTTCAGTGACCATAACCTGTTGTAAGCTACCACGCCGCATTGTCACAGACACAGGTCGTGTCTGTCCTCATTACACCACCCTATCATTGATATGCTACAGTTTGTTTTACCCCTTATTTGGAAAAACATAAGAATAGAAGGTAGACAAATTAAATAAATTAACCAATGACAAGTAAATGGCAAGGAACTCTGGCACAAATTGAGGAGAACAGGCTCAGGGTTCTGTCCATGCATCCCTGCGTATAACAACAAGAAGTTGATATGTATGAAATTGAATCTAAATTTTCATTTTAGGGGTGGCACGGTGGTGTAGTGGTTAGCGCTGTTGCCTCACAGCAAGAAGGTCCGGGTTTGAGCCCCGTGGCCGACAAGGGCCTTTCTGTGCGGAGTTTGCATGTTCTCCCCGTGTTCGTGTGGGTTTCCTCCAGGTGCTCCGGTTTCCCCCACAGTCCAAAGACATGCAGGTTAGGTTAGCTGGTGACTCTAAATTGGCTGTACTGTAAATGTGAGTGTGAATGGTTGTCTATGTGTCAGCCCTGTGATGACCTGGCGACTTGTCCAGGGGTACCCCGCCTTTCGCCCGTAGTCAGCTGGGATAGGCTCCAGCTTGCCTGCGACCCTGTAGAACAGGATAAAGCGGCTAGAGATAATGAGATGAGATGAGATGTTCATTTTATGAAGTGAGTACCATCCTGAACTAATACCTAATCTGAACTTTGCACATCATGAACAGAAATGCTTACCTCTCATTTTGTAATCGGCCAGATGGCTTGCTAGATTATCTCTAAGGGTCTCTTGTACACACAGGTAGATTGCTGAATGAGAAAATGCCAACTCCTTCACCACCTTGATCCCAGATGTCTGCTTGGTTGTGCTCAGGTGTTCGATCGGGTGTGAAGAACTGCTGACTTCTGATGCAAAGGTCTGTCTCCTTTCCTCTGGAGCTAAAGAAAACATCTAGCTCAATCATCAATGGGTAAGCAATCATGTGATGAATAATTATGTTGGTGTACAGCAGATAGCAACATTTGTTCAGGTCATATTATCAACACCGGGGCAGGAGAGACGTATATTCATTATAACATAATGAACAGATAATGTGATGTAAACAGACACATATGAATAGTATTTTTAAAAAGCTTGAAAGATTCACATGATGAGACTAAATATACACTTTAGTCAGAACTGGAATCCTGTAGGATGCAACAAAAAATTTAGCAGCATTTATTCATTCATCCTTAGGAATTGTCTAAGAGTTAGTTTATATTATGGGAAACAGTGCCAACTAAATATGTTAGAAAATAGGTACAGTACCAGTCGAGAGTTTGGACACCTTCTAATTCAATGTTTTTTTTCTTTATTTTTTTATTAATTAAGACACTCCATGTCTTAAAGTAATGATGAACTGTCATTTCTCTTTACTTAGTTGAGTGGTTCTTGACATAATATGGATTACTACAGCTGTTTGTTTGTTTGTTTGTTTGTTTGTTTTATTAGGATCCCTATTAGCTGCAGAAAAACTGCAGCTATTCTTCCTGGGGTCTGACACATAGTATACAATACATTACAACAGACATTACAACAGAAAATTGAAAACAGACCAATAAAGGTACCATAATAGAAAAATAAAAATAGAAATAAATGAAACTAACAAAATTATACCACAAAATATACTTTTACTGATAATACATTCAATACAATGCATATCCAAACATTCTACAACTAGCATCAAAGTATTCTCTATTTATTACTTACTAGTTACTATTCCTTGTTGTATGATTTTATTCTATATGTTTAGCGTTCTATATTTATTTAATAATTCAATTAATAATTCAAATAGTTTTATATGTATCCATTTAAGAGATGTTTCATCACTAACAATTTGAAATCTTTTTTCCTAATAATTTGCCCAAAGTGTTTGGGGAGTAAGTTCCATGCATACATGGCTCTGTACATCACCGTTCTTTTACTGTAGTTTGTTTTTATTTTTGGCAGTGAAAAGTTTCCTCTTGCCGCATGTCTCGTAGTGTAGTTATGATTGTCTGAACTATAATATAGGTTCCTGTGTAGAACTTGCGGGATTTTGGATGTGGATACATTTCTTACAAATATTAATAATGAATAAAATAGTCTGTCTCTCACCATTAACCAGATGAGATTTTTATGTATTTTAAATACACTTGTTGTGAAATCACAACCAAGGACAATGCGTGCTGCTCTGTTTTGCACTTTTTGAAGTTTATTAACCATGTCTGCTGTGGCGTTTGACCAGACCACTGGGCAGTAGTCAAGATTTGACAAAATTAAAGCTTCTATTACCCGTTTAGTTGATTTTGGAGACAGACATGCCTTGCATCTTCTAATAACAGAAATGCCACTTCCCATTTTATTAACAATTTTATTTATATGTTTTCCAAGAAAGTTTGTCATCTATCATTACTCCCAGCAGCTTGGTCTTCTGCACTTGGTTGATACACACCTCTTTAATTTTCAGATTTAACTGAAGGTTTCTACTAATTTTGTGGTGTGAACCAATTACCATACAGCTGGTTTTGGATACATTCAAAACAAGTTTGTTGTTGTTTACCCAGTTCACAACTGCTTTTAACTCTTCTTTCAAAACCACGTTTAGTTCACCTGTAGTGAGTGCAGAGGTATATATGGTTGAGTCATCAGCATACATTCCTATGTTTGCGTTTTTCAGAACAAGTGGTAGATCATTAGTGAAAATGATGTACAATAACGGTCCCCAACAACTCCCCTGGGGTACTCCACTTGACACAGCCCTCTCATCAGAACCACAACCATTAAAGAAAACTGTTTGTGTCCTATCAGTTAAATAACTCCTTAAAAAGGATAAAGACGACATCTCAAACCCTTTAACATTCTAGTTTTTCCAACAATAAGTTGTGGTCAATTAAGTCAAATGCTGCAGAGAAATCCAGCATAAGAGTACCAACTAGTTTCTTTTTATCTATTTCCCTTAGCCAGTCATCTGTCATTTGAATTAGAGCTGATGTTGTGGAGTAACCCTTACGATATGCATGTTGAAAATCTATTAAATTATTCGAGGACAGGTAGTTTGTAATTTGCTCAAATATTACACATTCCATTATTTTACTTAGTACAGGTAAAAGGCTAATTGGACGACTGTTTGCTTCTGAAAATTCCAGTTTCTTGTTTTTTGGTAGTGGAAATATCTTGGCTCGCTTCCATGGTAGTGGACACAGACAGTTGGCAAAGCACATGTTTATAATGTGACAGATGGGAGGTGCAATTTCCTCCACGACCAATTTTAAAATTTTACCATCAAGGTTGTCAATGCCTGGTGGTTTATTTTTACAGGTTCTTATTAGATTTTATACTGTCTTTATACATACTTTATCAAATTTAAAAGTATATTGTTTGTCCTTCATAATTTTATTTTTAATCAATAGATTAGATATATTAATACTGTCAATAGGGGGCATATTAGTCTTTAAATTATTAACTTTAGTTATGAAATATTTATTAAGATGGTTAGCAATGCCTGATAGTCGAGTGAGGAAGTTGCCATCCACCTCTAAAAATGATGGTGTTTGAGGAGAATTTTTGCCCATTAGTTCATTCAGTGTTTTCCATACTTTACCATCATTTTTAATATCCATAATCTTTTTTCATAATATAATCTTTTTTTTTATTCTATTTAATTTGGTAACACAGTTTCTTAATTTATGATATATTATCCAGTCAGACTCATATCCTGTTAATATTGCTGTTTTCTTTGCTTGATATTTTTGTTTCATTTGCTCTTTGGTTTCGTGATCTAACCAAGGTGTACAGTTGTTTCTGACTGTAAATTTCCTGAGGGGGACATGTCTGTCAACTATTGGCAACAGAAAATCTTCAAATTTGTTCAGAGCTTCATTTGGGTTACATTCTTTTAAAATTTCCTCCCAGCTTATGTTCTTCACCTCCTCTTTATAACATTCAGCTTTAAACATTTTATATGATCTTTTGAAAATTATTTTGGGTCCAGTTTTTGGGATTTTTGCCTTCCTTACAACCACTACCAGGTTATGATCACTGTAACCAATAGGCATTGAGAAAGTTGTGAGACATTGTTCAAGAGCATTTGTGAAAATGTGATCAATACATGTTGAAATCTTGATGCCATCATTTCTAAGACATATCCTTGTGGGTTTACTTATGACCTGGTGAAGACCACAAGCAGTAAAAGAAGTTAACAGTTTTTTGGGGTTTTTTTTTTTGGACAGTTTTGAGAAAACCAATCAATATTAAAGTCACCAGTTAAATATATTTCTTGACCCATCACACTGATATAATCTACCATTTGACATATATTATCAAGGTACATAGTGTTGGCACTTGGCTGTCTGTAGCAGCAGCCCACTAACATCGGTTTTAGATGAGGCAGATGTATCTGCAGCCAAAGTACTTCAATTCCATAATTCATCAAGTCTTCTCTAACTTTTATAGATATTCATTCTTGAATGAAAAATGCTACACCACCACCAAATGCATTTCTGTCTCTTCTATATATATTGTATCTCATCTCATCTCATTATTATTATTATTATTAAAATGTGGAGTCTAAGTGTGTTTCCGATATTGCTAATATTTGAATATTATCCTTATAGAGAGTTTCAGCTATTTCATGTAATTTGTTTCTGATGCTATTTATGTTTACCTGTGCAATTTTTAATCCTTTGTTCGGTAATTTATGATTATTTGTATAAGTTTCAGCCACAGGGTGTGAGAGAGCGATCTGAGAGAAAACCCCAATCATTCATAATCCCCGATCAGGTGTCTCTTCACAGCTTGGGAGTGCTGCTGCGAGGGTGGATGACCAGTTTATCATGTCTAAGGAAGGCAATGTCTCCCCTCTCTCGTGCTGCTCTCAACCTTGGCATCGGTTCTTTCCTTATTTGCCTGACTGAGTCTGTGTAGTCCTCATTGATGAAAACTTTCATTCCTTTGAGGTTTTTGGCCCTTTGAAATACTGCAGATCTGTCTTTGTATCTTAAAAATTGTACCACTATGGGTCTGGGTCGCTCTCTCAACGCTGGTTTCCCAGTACGATGTGCTCTCTCCACCTCAATGTCTCTATGTAACTGCAGTTTCTCCGAGAACATTTTTTTTTACTTTCTCCTCCGACTCAGTCCAGGTTTCACCTGGTGACTCCACAATGCCATCTATTACCAGGTTGTTTCTCCTTGATTGCCCTTCTAGATATTCTAATTTATCTGTGAATACTAGAAGACTATCGCAGATTTTCATTATGTCAGCTTGGAGGGCTTTGCTATGATCAGCTAGATTTACATTGCTAGTTTTAATGTCGTCTACCTCCTTCTGGGTGAACTGGATGCTAGTTTTAATTTCCTGCACTTCTCTCGTTAATGACTCAAGTCTCGAGTTAGTTGAGTCTAAGATCATTTTTACAAAGCATTGAAAATTGTCTTGTTGCTGTTGAATCAGAGCTGTGAACATTTCTTTCTGTTTAGAAAGTAGATCGTTTAACAGCTCCAGCGAAACTTGCTCGTCCTCTTGTTTAGTTTCAGCCTTTTTTGGCCCCATTGTCAGGAGCGAGGAGAGCAGTTGACACCCCCGGTCCGTCCGCTCGGCTGCTAGGCTGTGGAGACTGGAGAGCCGTTCGGCACAGTCCCGCTGACAACATGGTCTGTCCTCTCCGCTGCCGGGCTGTGGGAAGCCGCAGGCTCACTATCATGACTGACGCTCTTGTCCAGAGGTAGCAGTTCACAGCTAGCGGTACAGCTCGCCGCCTCTGTTTGAGCGAAAACTGCTCAATACTGGCCAGAAAAGGAATAGGACTATTTACTGAATTTTTATTATTTACTGTTTGAGAACACATTAAAAAGGCAAAAATTCCACTCATTAATTTTTGACAAGGCACACCTGTTAACTGAAAAGCATTCCAGGTGACTACCTCATGAAGCTGGTTATGATAATGCCAATAGTGTGCAAAGTGTCATCAAGGTAAACGCTGGCTACTTTGAAGAATCTAAAATATCAAACATTTTGTTTAACATTTTTTTTGGTTCACCACATAATTCCATATATGTTCCATACGTTAATTCATAGTTTTGATGTCTTCAGTATTGTTCTACAATGTAGAAAATAGTCAAAATACAGAAAAACCTTTGAATGAGTTAGGGTGTCCAAACTTTTGACTGGTACTGTAGGTCCATGGAAAAAATAATAACTATGTAACTGGGATTTAAAACAGTCTTGCGCTCATAGCAACACTGGTTGAGAATTATTATGAACTGGACTGATGTAGCAGAGGTTGAGGAACTGCTAGAGCCAGAATTTACACACCAGACATACAGTGGTGCTTGAAAGTTTGTGAACCCTTTAGAATTTTCTATATTTCTGCATGAATATGACCCAAAACATCATCAGATTTTCACACAAGTCCTAAAAGTAGATAAAGAGAACCCAGTTAAACAAATTAGACAAAAATATTATACTTGGTCATTTATTTATTGAGGAAAATGATCCAATATTACATATCTGTGAGTGGCAATAGTATGTGAACCTCTAGGATTAGCAGTTAATTTGAAGGTGAAATGAGAGTCCGGTGTTTTCAATCAATTAGATGACAAATCAGGTGTGAGTGGGCACCCTGTTTTATTTAAAGAACAGGGATCTATCAAAGTCTGATCTTCACAACACATGTTTGTGCAAGTGTATCATGGCACGAACAAAGGAGATTTCTGAGGACCTCAGAAAAAGCGTTGTTGATGCTCATCAGGCTGGAAAAGGTTACAAAACCATCTCTAAAGAGTTTGGACTCCACCAATCCACAGTCAGACAGATTGTGTACAAATGGAGGAAATTCAAGACCATTGTTACCCTCCCCAGGAGTGGTCGACCAACAAAGATCACTCCGAGAGCAAGGCGTGTAATAGTTGGCGAGGTCACAAAGGACCCCAGGGTAACTTCTAAGCAACTGAAGGCCTCTCTCACATTGGCTAATGTTAATGTTCATGAGTCCACCATCAGGAGAACACTGAACAATAATGGTGTGCATGACAGGGTTGCAAGGAGAAAGCCACTGCTCTCCAAAAAACTTGCTGCTTGTCTGCAGTTTGCTAAAGATCACATGGACAAGCCAGAAGGCTATTGGAAAAATGGTTTGTGGACGGCTGAGGCCAAAATAGAACAATTTGGTTTAAATGAGAAGCGTTAAGTTTGGAGAAAGGAAAACACTGCATTCCAGCATAACAACCTTATCCCATCTGTGAAACATGGTGGTGGTAGTATCGTGTTTTGGGCCTGTTTTGCTGCATCTGGGCCAGGACGGCTTGCCATCATTGATGGAGCAATGAATTCTGAATTATACCAGGGAATTCTAAAGGAAAATGTCAGGACATCTGTCCACGAACTGAATTTCAAGAGAAGGTGGGTCATGCAGCAAGACAACGACCCTAAGCACACAAGTCATTCTACCAAAGAATGGTTAAAAAAGAATAAAGTTAATGTTTTGGAATGGCCAAGTCAAAGTCCTGACCTTAATCCAATGGAAATGTTGTGGAAGGACCAGAAGCGAGCAGTTCATGTGAGGAAACCCACCAACATCCCAGAGTTGAAGCTGTTCTGTACAGAGGAATGGGCTAAAATTCCTCCAAGCCGGTGTGCAGGACTGATCAACAGTTACCGCAAACATTTACTTGCAGTTATTGCTGCACAAGGGGGTCACACCAGATACTGAAAGCCAAGGGTCACATACTTTTGCCACTCACAGATATGTAATATTGGATCATTTCCCTCAATAAATAAATGACCAAGTATAATATTTTTGTCGCATTTGTTTAACTGGGTTCTGTTTATCTACTTTTAGGACTTGTGTGAAGATCTGATGATGTTTTGGGTCATATTTTTGCAGAAATATAGAAAATTCTAAAGGGTTCACAAACTTTTAAGCACCACTGTACATTATTTCATCCATTATCCTGTGCAGGGTCACGGGCAAGCTGGAGCCTATCCCAGCTGACTATGGGCGAGAGGCAGGGTACACCCTGGACTACCCTGAAGATCATCGCAGGGCTGACACATGGAGACAAACAACAATTCACTCACACATTCACACCTATGGTCAATCTAGAGTCATCAATTAGCCTAACCTGCATGTCTTTGGACTGTGGGGGAAACCGGAGCACCCAGAGGAAACCCATGCAGACACGGGAAGAACATGCAAACTCCACACAGAAAGGCCCCTGTCGGCTGCTGGGCTTGAACCCAGAACCTTCTTGCTGTGAGGCGACAGTGCTAACCACTACACCATCCCACCAGACATACAAGTGTTAGCATTTCTACCTTTGTTTTTTATTCTTCCAGTGTTCTCGAGGGCAAATTGATAGGTTTCAAATTTAATTTAAAAAAGGAAGAATGAAAAAAAAACCCCTCTGCCTCTGGGTTTTTTCTAGTGCTTTCCAATGTTGCCCAGGGGCATAGTGTTAGGGTTCATATTTAATCCAGCAAAAACAGTGATAGATAATATTACAGTAAAAATTACTTCTGCATACAGATACAGTTATGCTCTGCCCACTGACTCTGTGTGTGTGTTCTGTTTTGTCTTCTGTCAAATTGCTACCAGGTAACTTCCAGGTTTTTGCTATGTCACGTCCCACTGTCTGTAGGTGTGCTTACTTCATTGATGCAATGGTACAAGGGCACCAGCAAAGGAAACACCTGCAGACTAGTGCTCATTATGATTTGTGTTTTGCTCGCTGTTGGGATGTGTGTCTGTCTGTCTGTCCAGTTAGTGTCAGGGTTTTTTGCGTGTTATTTTGAGTAAATAGCCATATTGTGCAAATATATTTCATCAACCAGAGAATTTATTCCATTATCATCCCCAACCCTTGACTGGGGTGTAACAATACAGATACAGATATTTATTTTCAGTGCTACACAAATCCAGATACAGATTGTTTTACACTCCAGTGAGACACACAGGAAGTCATAACCGCTGCTGCAGGTCCCACAGAGAGGAAGAACAGAGAACGAGAACTCATCCATCACTCACTTCACCTTGCTGGCAGCAGTAATTATACTCTAGATAATATGATGCCAATGCTTTAGATTAGCAGTCACCAAGGAAACAAGGACCATATGCCTGTTTTAATTTTGTCAATGCATTTCAATTCAATTCTTAGCACAGCCAGATACCTGATGGTAACTCCCTTGGAACAGTGCTGAAAGCATGCTCTAATTTGATCTATTTAAACATCACTTGATAACATTTTCAGGCTGAAAATTAGCTTTTCGTTTCTTCCTCTTCTTCTTTTTCTTATTATTAGGGGTGGCACGGTGGTGTAGTGGTTAGCGCTGTCGCCTCACAGCAAGAAGGTCTGGGTTTGAGTCCCGTGGCCGGCAAGGGCCTTTCTGTGCGGAGTTTGCATGTTGTCCGCGTGGGTTTCCTCCGGGTGCTCCGGTTTCCCCCACAGTCCAAAGACATGCAGGTTAGGCTAACTGGTGACTCTAAATTGACCGTAGGTGTGAATGTGAGTGTGAATGGTTGTCTGTGTCTACAGTGGTGCTTGAAAGTTTGTGAACCCTTTAAGATTTTCTATATTTCTGCATAAATATGACCTAAAACATCATCAGATTTTCACACAAGTCCTAAAAATAGATAAAGAGAAACCAGTTAAACAAATGAGACACAAATATTATACTTGGTCATTTATTTATTGAGAAAAATGATCCAATATTACATATCTGTGAGTGGCAAAAGTATGTGAACCTCTAGGATTAGCAGTTAATTTGAAGGTGAAATTAGAGTCAGGTGTTTTCAATCAATGGGATGACAATCAGGTGTGAGTGGGCACCCTGTTTTATTTAAAGAACAGGGATCTATCAAAGTCTGATCTTCACAACACACATTTGTGGAAGTGGATCATGGCACGAACAAAGGAGATTTCTGAGGACCTCAGAAAAAGTGTTGTTGATGTTCATCAGGCTGGAAAAGGTTACAAAGCCATCTCTAAAGAGTTTGGACTCCACCAATCCACAGTCAGACAGATTGTGTACAAATGGAGGAAATTCAAGACCATTGTTACCCTCCCCAGGAGTGGTCGACCAACAAAGATCACTCCGAGAGCAAGGCGTGTAATAGTCGGCCAGGTCATAAAGGACCCCAGGGTAACTTCTAAGCAACTGAAGGCCTCTCTCACATTGGTTAATGTTAATGTTCATGAGTCCACCATCAGGAGAACAGGGTTGTGAGTAGTGGTGTGTCGTTCACGAACGAACCGTTCTTTTTGAACGAGTCTTCGAAGTGAACGACTAGAACTAGTTCGCGCTGCTTCTCGTTCTCGGTCGTTCGCGAATCAGCAGTCTCTGCTCGCTGGCAGCAGGGCGGTCGCTGAATCTCGGTCGTTGGCGAATCAGCAGGATCTGTTCAGTAGCAGAAGGGCGTCCAACTTGCATTTTGATCTGTGCAGAGCAGCGCCACTTTACTTCTTTAAGGGCTATCTGAGCCCTATTATCAGAGCGTTGACACATGCCAGGTCTTTAGTTTACAATTTAGAGCTCTCACTCAGCAATACATTTCAGTTCACAGCGAACGAGCTCAGCAGTTCAAGAAAGAACGAACAGCCAGCAGCCAGCCTGCCTGCTGCCATACTGGGCTGGGCGCATAGCAACGGTTTCCATGACTGTGATAAACAATGAAGAACGTGGCTCTGGAGATCGCGGCATACTGTGTTCGTTTTTTTAATGTTAATGCAATTTGTAATAAAGTGGTTTGTTCTTTGTAATGAGCGTTGCTGTTGAATATGAGCAAAATGGGTGTTACTTAATGGGTTTGAACAACTGCATGAAACAGTGTGCAATAAGGAGGTCTCTTGCTCGAACAGCTGGAAAAGGTCTTGCTAGACGTGACGTCAATCGAATGTTCGTGCATAACAACCGTTTCCATGTCCATGACCAGGCCAAACAATGAATGATCATGAATGCAGCAGAGAGACATCGCAGGCTACTGTTCGCTGAATACGATGACTTGTAAAGTTGTTTATTCTCTGAAATGAGTGTTGCTGTTAAATAAGCAATTTTTTTTTTTTGCTTAATGGGTTTGAGAGAACAACTGCATAGCCGGCAGACCATGGCTCTACTAAAATAAATATAATAAATATAAAAACAGCTTTATTCTCATCTACATTTAATTAACTTTCAGAGCTTTGTTTATGTAGTCTTTTTCAGATAATGCTAGGATAATGTTTTTCTTCCATCTTTTTCTCAAGCACATTGTAATGTATGAAAATCTATTGTGGATGGCACCTCTGCCGCCTCTCGTTCACTCAAGATGAACTAAACTTCGGACGACAGCCATTGTTGTGCCGCTTTGGTGTGACGTCATCAAAATGAACGAGTGAACGAACTGAACGAACGAATTTCTTTGCTGAACTGACCGACATGAACGAACTGGTGGAAATGAATCGCCATGTCCCACCAATAGTTGTGAGGAGAAAGCCACTGCTCTCCAAAAAGAACATTGCTGCTCGTCTGCAGTTTGCTAAAGATCACGTGGACAAGCCAGAAGGCTATTGGAAAAATATTTTGTGGATGGATGAGACCAAAATAGAACTTTTTGGTTTAAATCAGAAGCATCATGTTTGGAGAAAGGAAAACACTGCATTCCAGCATAAGAACCTTATCCCATCTGTGAAACATGGTGGTGGTAGTATTGTGGTTTGGGCCTATTTTGCTGCATCTGGGCCAGGACAGCTTGCCATCATTGATGGAACAATGAATTCTGAATTATACCAGCGAATTCTAAAGGAAAATGTCAGGACATCTGTCCATGAACTGAATCTCAAGAGAAGGTGGGTCATGCAGCAAGCCAACGACCCTAAGCACACAAATCGTTCTACCAAAGAATGGTTAAAGAAGAATAAAGTGAATGTTTTGGAATGGCCAAGTCAAAGTCCTGACCTTAATCCAATCGAAATGTTGTGGAAGGACCTGAAGCGAGCAGTTCATGTGAGGAAACCCACCAACATCCCAGAGTTGAAGCTGTTCTGTACGGAGGAACGGGCTAAAATTCCTCCAAGCCGGTGTGCAGGACTGATCAACAGTTACCGCAAATGTTTAGTTGCAGTTATTGCTGCACAAGGGGGTCACACCAGATACTGAAAGCAAAGGTTCACATACTTTTGCCACTCACAGATATGTAATATTGGATCATTTTCCTCAATAAATAAATGACCAAGTATAATATTTTTGTCTCATTTGTTTAACTGGGTTCTCTTTATCTACTTTTAGGACTTGTGTGAAAATCTGATGATGTTTTAGGTCATATTTATGCAGAAATATAGAAAATTCTAAAGGGTTCACAAACTTTCAAGCACCACTGTATGTGTCGGCCCTGTGATAACCTGGCGACTTGTCCAGGGTGTACCCCGCCTTTCGCCCGTAGTCAGCTGGGATAGGCTCCAGCTTGCCTGCGACCCTGTAGAACAGGATAAAGCAGCTAGAGATAATGAGATGAGATGAGATTATTATTATTAATATTATTAAGATACCCTATTCAAATACCTCATGCCTTCCTTTTCTAACCTGTTAGGCTGTTAGGTGAGAATTAACCAAGTACAGCTATTGTGTGTGTGTTTAAATTATGCGCATTTTATCATATTACCAAATGTTAAAATGCGCAATATAAGTAATAAACATTATAATTATTATTATTAAAGAACATGTACATCCATTTCATTTCACGTACTACTTTAGACTTTTACTCCATTTCAACAGAAAAATCTCTAATATCCACTTATTTCCCAACATCACTACCAGTACATTTCTCTATAATCCTATATTTATGAAGTCATGGGATGATTTTTTAGCACTGACAGTTTCAAAATTCCTAACAAATCTAAACTTTAGTAGCATGAATGAAGCCTGTAATCTATCTCCTGCTACATGCACACTGTACTTTATCAGGGCAGCTTGTATTAGTGAGCTATTTGTGATCAGCTAGTTTGTATCACCTGAGCACATATGAGAGATTAGGAGTAAAGATGTTGTTAATTAGCTGTAGCCAATATTTTCTGACATTCCTTGGTCTTTCTTTGATGGAAAGAACTAAAATGTATGACTTGAAGCTTTTTCTTTTAAATTGAATGAAAAAGTAGAAGCTGTATTATTATTATTATTATTATTATTATCAATTTTTTAAGCCAGAAATTTCAATTAGATGAGTAGCTTTGCTTTTACTTCAGTAAAGAACAACTTCTACCATTTTACCACCTCTGCTGTTAATAAATATATCTTTGGTTGATGAATAGCTAATTACCTCCTCCAAGGAGGTTATGTTTTCGGTAGTGCTGGTTTGTTTGTTTGTTGGTTTGTCTGTTAGCAACATTACGGAAAAAGTTATGAACGGATTGCTCTGAAATTTTTTCCAGAGGTGTGACTGGGCACAAGTAACAATCCATTCAATTTTGGCGGTGATCCGGATCACCTTCTGGATCCCGGATTTTTTTAAAAGGATTCTTGGTGGAGGTCTGCGCTCTCCGAGTGCTTTTCTAGTCTATCACAGAAATAGACTTGGATAAGTCAATCAATTCATAGCACTGAGCATGTCAACATGTTCTGAGAAAGAGGTGTTAAGGGAAGCTATGAGAATGGATAAGATTGAATGAAAATGTCGACCAGACGACCCATCTGTCATAATGACAATAGCTGAAATATCAACGTCTGCACTCGGGTTAATGGGCTGCCTGGGTAGTGTTTATACTGGGGTCAAATCCAAAGGCAAATCAGTTTTAGACACCAAGTCAGTACACTAATACCATCAACAGTGGAGATACCTTTCCAACCCACAGCGCTTAATGACTTATTAGCATATTATTAGCATAAAGTTATTAGCATAATGAACTACTTACACCCAAAATGCTTTTGATAAAAATTCATGAAAGGTATAAATAAAATATATGGGTAAGTTAAGCTAAGCAAAATGTTTTTTTTTTTTTTGCTAATTTTAAAGTTCAGGGCTTAAGTAGGCCTACTCTTTTAATCTGGTACATGCATAATGTATCATGGCCTCTACATTATCACATCGTCATGCTAGGACAGTACACAATTGCAGTTGGGCTGTCTCCCCCCCATGTTTAATGTAGTCTTGGTAAAAAGTAGGCAGGTCTAGGCCAATCTTAGTTTAGTCAAAACTGCATGATGTACTTTTACTGCACTAGTCTCAATGAGTGAAATGTATGGAGTCACAGGAATGCCATAAAAAAGAATAAATCTGGAAAAAATAAGAAAATAAATGTTGAAAAAGAAGAATAAAATAAATAAAAATAAACAAATAGGAAAATAAACATGAAAATAAACAAGGAAGAAAAACTCAAATAACAGGAAAATAAATGCAGAAATGAAAATGAAAATAAAAGAATGGGAAAATAAATGCAGAAATAACATTGAAAAAAATTAAAATTATTAAGTGTAATTTTAAAACAGATACTAATTTCAGGATTTACTGGTTGTAGTGATGATATTGCAAAAACAATAAAGAAAAGCATTTATTTACTGATTCTTTTATTTCTGCATTTATTTTCTTATTCTTTTATATTTGTTTTCATTTATATTCATTTTCTTTTCTTTTTCTTTTATTCATTTTCAGATTTATTCTTATTTACGGTATGGTATGCTTGTGACTCCATAGAAAAGGTTTTGTAGGATATATATATATATATATATATATATATATATATATATATATATATATATATATATATATATATAAAATATTATATTATATTTTATATAGTTTTACTTGTTCATTTTGATGTCTAAAATAGCATGTTGTACTGATATTATAACTAGAAAACCAACATAGGAAAATGAAGTGATGGCATAAACCAAGGCAGCTAACACTAACTAAATTTAATAGTAATGTAATATTGACTGCATGACTTCAGTGAACAATTGTGATAAGAGTGGTAAGGTTAGCCAGTCACTCCTTTTAAAATGAACTGCACTGAAAAAAATGAGTGGAGAATAAAAGATGTGTATTCAGATGTATAACTTACTGCAGTGGTCAGAGTTTGATGAAAACCATGCAGACTTTTTGCGAGATGGTGACTCCTATTTAATTGCATTACATTGGATTACATTACATTACATTATGTTACAGGCATTTAGCAGACACTCTTATCCAGAGTGACGTACAATGAGCACACACACATACCCAGCACCTGGGGAGCAGTTGGGGGTTAGGTGCCTTGCTCAAGAGCACTTCAGCCATGGATTTTACTGCTGGCCCAGGGAATCAAACCAATGACCCTTTGGGCCCAAGGCTGCTTCTCTAACTTTTAGACCATGGCTACCCCATTTTGACTCTCCATCCATCCATTATCTGTAGCCGCTTACCATGTTCTACAGGGTCGCAGGCAAGCTGGAGCCTATCCCAGCTGACTATGGGTGAGAGGCGGGGTACACCCTGGAGAAATTGCCAGGTTATTGCAGGGCTGACACACAGAGACAAACAACCATTCACACTTACATTCACACCTACAGTCAATTTAGAGCCACCAATTAACCTAACCTGCATGCCTTTGCACTTTGGAAACCAGAGCACCTGGAGGAAACCCACGCAGACATGGGGAGAGCATGCAAACTCCACACAGAAAGGCCCTTGCCAGCTGCTGGGCTCGACCCCAGGACCTTCTTGCTGTGAGGTGACAGTGCTCACCACTACACCACTGTACTGCCCCCATTTTGACCAAAAAAAAAAAAAAGCCTCCAAAAATGCACAATGGGGGTGAATGGTGCCACGCTGTCTACTTGGTATATACTGTATAGTCATTTTGTGTCTCCCACACACTACCTAAGACCAAACTTCAAATGTGAAAAGCAAGAAAACTCAAAGAACTTCAAATATGAAAAGCAAGAAAACAAAGAAATCCCACCACTTGTCACCATAATATGTGACTTCCTCAACTTCAGCTACATCACTCCAGTTACTGATCATTACATCCCTCCTTAACTGATCTCAGAAATGTCTAAGAATTCTTTCTCTAGAATGAGGATTAGTATTATTAAATCTGCCAACTTTGTTTCCTCCTTCATTTGTTTGTTTGTCTGTTCCCAACGTAACTCAAATATTTATGAATGGATTTTGATGAAATTTTGAGGAAAGGTGGGCCAAGGAACAACTGATTAGATTTTGATGCAAATCTGAATATGTACGTATGTGGATCCAGGATTTCTTTTTTTTGTCTGTTCCCAATGTAACTCTAAACGCAGTGGACAGATTTGGGTGAACTTTGGTGGACAGCTTTAGTATTATCCTCAGTTCAAGTCATTTGATTTAGATGTTTCTAAATCTTATCTATCTTCTTGGCAGAGGTATGCACTCTACTGTGTACACTTCCAGTTAGTATTAAGAAAAGACAATAGAAATGCTTGTAATCACTGTAAGCCTTGCGCTGTACATTGAAGAGGGAAAAACAACAACAGCAAAGTATTTTACTCCATCAGATACCCATCGCAGCCATTTGAATAATCTGGAAGAGCTTCTAGACACACAATCAAATTGATCTGAATGTGTCATTAGATCAGGACAGTATAAAATTACAGGATATGAAAAGTTTAGAGCCAAAGGAAGTGCTCAGGAAAGTGCACTTAGTGTAGGACTGACTGCCTCAAAGTGTGGCAATGTACAGCAGTAAAATAAAATTAAAAAAGGAATAAACTGTTTATCTGCTGCTCAGACTTATACCCCAAGCACTGGATCCACGTCATCAGTTTAGTGGCCTTCTGCCAGTCTCTCAATCCATTGCCACTCTGTGTCATTATGTATTCAAATGTCCAAGCCTCTACAACCCACTATGCTTCATATTCATCCTCCCAAAAAATAAATAAATAAAAAAGTGGGGTGGGGGTAATTTGCTGCACTGACAGGTCCATATCACTAATGGCTAACTGAATCCAATGGGTGGTGTCCTGTAGTCTGCAGAGCTGCAGATGGTCATGTTGCCTCAACAGGGCTTTAAAGAGTGAGCTCTGGTACAGTTGGATTTTCAGTGCTAGTTCAAGCCTGTTCATACACATTACTCATGAATTCTTTCAGTTTCAGACAACTAATATAATCTAACTCAGAAGTATGACTTGGTGTATGATTTAGTGTATGATATAAGTATGATTTAGATTTAACAAATTTGAGAAAATAAGTGAGTACCTGATTTTCTGAGAAGTCGTTTTCATCGTATTATAATGTCTCTGCTGATGAAGCATTATGTTCATGCCTCTAAACAAAAAAGGCATAAAGGCTTTGGCTAATATTTTAGCTATAAGTTGTGGTGTTTTCCTTGTCATACATGAATCCAATTATCCATTTACAATACCACTTATCAATTGTGGGTCGTGGGTGAGCTGACACTAGGCAAGAGGCTGGGTTCACCGTGGACAGGTCACCAATCTATCACAAGGCTAACTCAAAGAGATAGATGGCCTTTCACATTCATATTCACACCTACAGTATGGGCAATTTAGAGTTGCCAGTTGACCTTATCCGCATGCATTTGGACTGTGGGAGGAAACCGGCGCACCCGGAGGCATGGGTTTCCTCCGGGTGCTCACAAGATTCAAACCCAGAATCTTTTTGCTGTGAGGTGACAGTGCTAACCACTGCACCACCATGCTGCCTGTTGTGGGTGTCTATATGAAAGTATATGAAGAAGCTTGCATGAAATATTGCAGTCTTGTATCCCTGAGCCACAGAATATCAGCTTGCAGCTTGTGAAAATTGAAGATCAGGAGTACATTCCACCTCTGTTTTTTAACCAAGGAGCAAACTGAGAACATAGATGAATCATTTTGGTTTTCTCTGATGCATTTTCCTTTGTGTACAACCTCTCAGTCAAGTCAGCTTAGGCATTTATCTCTCTCAAACCTTCAGTAGTGCCATTTTCAGGCAATGAAATATCTCCAGGACGATATTTGGAGGCCCTTACTTTATCTTATTGGCCTATTCACAAATGTGTCATATCATATGGAAATTAATCCTTTACTGTAAAGGATATGATCATGATAAAATTCTTCCAAATTCCAGCAATTGCACTATTTGTTCTTCAGTCGGCTTGAGATACTGTTGCAAGCACTGAAGACTAAAAGCATGACTACAGGCTTTGAATAAAAGCTCAACGAATGTGGCACTGGATGCTGAAGGCAGAATCTGTTGTGAAGGTGATTTTAAAAAGAGAAAACCTTTGTGTGTGTGTGTGTGTGTGTGTGTGTGTGTGTGTGTTTTTGTCTTAGGCAGTGTGGTAAGGGTACAGCTCTCAGGAATGTTCAACAGCCAGCTCAGAAATTGTCTCTTTTTCCACATTTCTTCCATTTAAGTCTAAATAGCTTCCCAATTTGACTGAACTGAGCCCAATCGAAGGTAGTTATCTTTAAAAAGCTCTGAATTAGTTTCTCTTATTTTTAAGGCAAGACAGGCACGGTATTACAGGTGGATAATTTTAAAATGATAAAGATCACAATTAATCTTTTCCAGTTGCTTGCTGATAATCTTTGTAGTGGACCTTTTTCAAAGATTTATTCATGCAAATTGGTTTCATGAGCTTTCCCAGAGTTAAAATATATACATTTGCATACTTAATAAAATCAAAATAATGGCATAAACATAGAGAAAACAAGCTTTTCTGCAATTTCTGAAATGGCATGATTTACAAACTGGATGGAGCTTATTCCTCCTTCAGTGCTGCTAGCTTTTAGATAATGCAGTGGCCACAAGTGCACAAAAATGAAGTAAACATTTTTCTTTTGAGCTTTGACTTTTTATTACTATAGTTTAAAGATGATGTTATAAATGTTTGCTGATAACAAGCATTGAAAAACATTGAAAAGTAAATATGAAAAATAGATTGGCATAACCAAAATCATAATTTCTACCTGTAATGTCTTGCCTTTTAATAGTCTTTTTAAAACATGATCTGATCTATCTTCTGATTAGACAGAAATAAGTATTATGTTTAAAGTTAAATTGAGTAGACTGATTAGTTGTTCTCACGAGTAAGTACATGCAAGACCTCTGGTCAGTAATTACCACTTATTTATGCATGAAACAATTTAATACTCACTTTCCAATTAAAAGCTACAAAAAGGCATAAAGTGTCTCTTTAATGATCTACTAATAAATGTAAAGCGTTACTAACATTTCAGATTTTCTTTTCTTATTTCACCTACAGTGTTAATGTTCATGGATGGCACGGCGGTTAGCACTGTCACCTCACAGCAAGAAAGCTCCAGGTTTGAGCCCAGCGGCCAACTGGGACCTTTTTGTGTGGAGTTTGCATGTTCTCCCCGTGTCTGTGTGGGTTTCCTCTGGGTGCTACAGCTTCCCCCACAGTCCAAAGACATGCAGTTAGGTTAACTGGCTACTCTAAATTGCCCATAGGTGTGAATGGGTGCGTTACCTCCAGAGACTGACCTGACCCTACATACCAGTCAGATCCCTATGCTCCGCTGCTACTGGTTGCCTGGCCCCTCCTCCTCTCCACTCCTGCTCAGCCCGCTCAAGACTGCTTTTTGTCCTGACTCCCTGTTGGTGGAATGACCTTCCCATTGAGGTCAGAACTGCCAACTCCCTGACCAACTCTTCCGGCGCCATGTGAGCAGCTCTTACTTTTCTTACTGTTTTTTGTTCTTTTTATTGTCTTTAGTTGTACCCTTCTTAGTATTTAATCTTAGAAGCCTAAAACAAGGTTGTTACACCTGGCGACACCACTAGGTGTTGAAGTGCCTTGTATCAATGCTGGAGACCAGGCAGACATCCATCAATGCCCTACCTCCTCCTTCATCAGCCTATCACTCATCTGTGATAGAATTCGTCAGTGCAGGAGCGAAGCATGACAAAGCTCATACATTCAAGCCATACATCAGCCAGCTAGGTGGGGCATGAGACTGAAAGTTATCGGTGGACTTGAACCAGCAGCTCTGCTCACCAGCTGAGATTGCTGCAACAAATCTCAGACCAGACTTTGTGTTTTGGTCCTCCTCATTTCGCTCTGTTTACATAACAGAGTTGAACGTGCCCTGGGAGGATTCTGTGGAGGAGGCATATGAATGCAAAAGCTTGAAGTATGCTGAGCTGGCAGCCGATGCTGAGCAATGTGGCTGGAAGGCTAGGGTCTGCCCAGTTGAGGTCGGCTGCAGAAGTTTTGTTGGTAAGTCAACCACCAGTCTGCTTAAGGACATGGGAGTCAGAGGTCAAGCCCAATGGCAAGCCATCAAAGCCCTTTCCAGTGCCACCGAACAGGCCAGTCAATGGCTCTGGATTAAGAGGAGAGACATCACCTGGGACCCCAAATAAAAGCTGCTCTGTTAGGGTGAATAGTGAGAGTTAAAGCAGAAGGGGAGCACACCTGGGATACCAGATGTCGCCAATGAGCCCTCTGGAGGTGTTGTGGGCCTATCATCGAAACACCTAAGAAGGAGGGTGCCCACCTGATGACACCAATGAAGCTTTATTCCTCCACACTCCACCCCAAATACCATTAGGGCACCCACCTGGTGACCCTCAGTTTGCATGGCCGTCCCCACCAGTGTTAGCTCAGGTAGACACACTCTGCAAGGGATTGTATCAACTAGTCCTAAAATAGAACTGATCATCTGGATTCACCCAGTGACTGTTGTGAAGAGAGCAACTGGCAACTAGGGAAAGCCCTGGTGACAGCCTGGAAAGACAGCTAGTAGGAGGGAATGACCCCAATGGGTCTGCCATAGGCTAGCTACCTATTGTAGGAGGAACCTGGTGCTATTAGCATACAAGCTTCACCCACCCATGGCTATGGAAAATTCAAAGAAGATGATATCCCTGGAGTCAGTGAGAGCGAGGGGAAAGATGACTCTTCAGCAGACAGCATGGCAACTGACCCAGGAATGAGACAGACAATGAGAATGATGACCAACGCTATACACAAGACTACAACACCAGCTCCAGGAATCAAACTCCAGATTTGCAGCTGTGGTTGAGCCAAAGTAACATCCTCTATAGGCCTGAAACTCCACCAAGGCAGGAAAAGGTGTTTGAAAGGCAGTGAGTCAAGGACCTTGCATTGACCGCTACTTCTTACGAGGCATGTTGAGTCAGTCAAGTGAAGTTCAGAAGCAGGAGAAAAACCAAAGTCTACAGGAGATCAATACCCCTGTCCTTGAGGAAGAGGTGGAATCAAGCACAACAGAGAGTTGCGAGCCTGGCCCACCACAGCCTGCAATTGAAACTAAGACCTGGGGCAAAGGCCGCTAGTCAAGTGGCCCAAATCCTGTGAAAAGATTTTAACAAAGAGATAGTTAACAAAGACCTCAGCAAATTGCTGGAACAACTGAGGGGTATGTCAACAAAGAAACTGGAGAGAATGGCAGAACTCATCTACAGTTATGGAGCTGAACATTTTGGAGTTGTAGAAAAGAGGAATATACCAACACCCATCCCAGTCAAATCCAGGAGACAGCAGAAAATTGAGCAGCTGATCAAAGAGAGGAGACAGCTAAAGAAACAGTGGAGGAAAACGGCAGAAGAGGAGAAGGAGGGAATAAACCTGCTGCAGGCAGAAATCAAAAACCAGTTGTCATCCTTGAGGAGAGCAGAGAACCTGAGAAAGAGGCGTAGAAAGAAGGATCGGGCCAGATCAAACTTCTTCAGAGACCCCTTCAGGTTTGTGAAAAGTCTGTTCACAAAGGAGAAAAGTGGCAAACTTGCAATATTGAAAAAAGACCTCGAGCCTCACCTTAAAGAGATCCACATGGACAGCCAGCATTGTGAACAGATCATCCTCCCACCCAACATGCCACCAATACCTTCCCCTGAACATCAGCTAGCCATCAGCCCTCTCAAATGGAGTGAGGTGGTAACAATGTTGGTCAAGAGCTGGATCCTCCTCTGGGTCCAATGGAGTCCCATACAGGCTTTACAAGAATGCTCGAGATGTTTTACGGTTTCTCTGGAGACTGATGAGGGTGGTGTGGCAGAAACAAACAATACTAACAGCCTAGAGGAGGGCAGGGGGCGTCCTAATTCCAAAGGAAAAGGAGTCTGCTGATTTCAACCAGTTTTGCCACATCAGTCTTTTGAACATTGAAGGGAAGGTTTTCTTCAGCATTTTGGCTCACAGGCTGACAGCCCACCTAGAGAATAACCACTACATCGATACGTCTGTTCAGAAGGCAGGGATCCCAGGCTTCTCTGGGTGTTTGGAGCATGCAAACATGATCTGCCATCAAATTCAAGCTGCCAAAAAAGATGGAAGAGACCTCCGTGTTGTGTTCCTGGACCTTGTCAATGCCTTTGGCTCAGTCCCTCACAATCTCCTTTGGTCCTGCTTTCAGTTACTTCAGTGTCCCAGAGCCCATCACAGCCCTAGTCAAATCCTATTTCCAGGACATACAGCTTTGCCTTACAACTGATGAATTCACGACAGCATGGCAGCATCTGGAAATTGGCATCATGGCAGGATACACTAACTCCCCACTACCTTTCACCATGGCCATGGAGGTCATCATCTGGGCCTCTTGGTGGGTGGTAGGAGAACAGCTCAAACCTGGTCTCCGACTCCCTCCTATCAGGGCATACATGGATGATATGACCATACTTACAACAACCAAGCCCTGCACTAGGTGACTACTGAGGAAGCTCCAAGAGTACATCGAGTGGGCTAGAATGAAAATAAATCCAAGCAAGTCCAGGAGCATATCAGTCATCAAAGGGAAGCTGTTCAAGCAATGCTTTTACATTGATGAGGAGCCCATACCAATAGTGGCAGAGAAACCTGTTAAGAGTCTTGGATGCTGGTACGACACAACCCTCAAAGATATAGACTAAGCAGACCAGATTAGGCAGGACACCATCAGTGGCCTGGAGAGCATTGACGGGTCCTTCCTACCAGACAGGCTGAAGCTCTGGTGCTTTCAGTTCAGTCTCCTCCCCAGCTGCTGTGGCCCTTGACCATCTATGAGATCCCACTCTCCGAGGTTGAAAAACTGGAGAATCTGGTTAGTTAATTTGTGAAAAAAAAAGGCTTGGTCTCCCCAGGTACATTGCCAGCACAGGCATGTATGGGAAAGGTATTCTTAAACTTCCAGTGTCCAGTCTAACAGAGGAATACAAGCGCTCCAACGTGAGGCTGGAAATGACACTAACAGAATCCCACGATCCATGTGTCACCCGAACAGCTCTTGTTCTGGCAACTGGAAGAAAGTGGACCCCATCACTAGCTATGCAGCAGGCAAAGTCATCCATTAAGCATCAGGACATCATTGGTCACATGCAGCAAGGGAGAGGAGGCCTTGGCCTTGGAGAGAGCAAACTATCCTGGCACAAAGCAACATCATCACAGCACCAAGGTCTTGTAGTTGAGGAGGTATGTCACCAAAAACAAGCAATGAGGTGCGCAAAGGCCATTCCTCAAGCAAAGCAGGGGCAGTGGATGCAATGGGAGGGGGTTAAGAAGTGAAAATTCTCTTGGCAGGATCTGTGGAACATGGAAGTACATCAAACCAGCTTCGTCATACGAGCCACCTATGATGTCCTGCCCTCTCCAATCAACCTCAACCAGTGGTATGGAGAAGACCCTACATGCCCCCTCTGTCAGTCTCCAGCCAACCTGAAGCACATCCTGGTGAGCTGCAAAACAAGCCTGAAACAAGGCTGTTACACCTGGTGACACCACCAGGTGCTGAAGTGTTTTGCATCAATGCAGGAGACCAGGCAGACATCCATCAATGCCCTACCTCCTCTTTCATCAGCCTATCACTCATCTGCAATAGAATTTGTCAGTGCAGGAGTGAAGCATGACAAAGCCCATATATCCAAGCCACACATTGGCCAGCTAGATGGAGCGCAAGACTGGAAGTTATCGGTGGACTTGAACCAGCGGCTCTGCTTCTCAGCTGAGATTGCCGCAACAAATCTCAGACCAGACCTTGTGCTTTGGTCCTCCTCACTTCACTCTGTTTACATAACAGAGCTGACCATGCCCTGGGAGGATGCTGTGGAGGAGGCATATGAATGCAAAAGCTTGAAGGATGCCAAGCTGGCAGCTGATGCTGAGCAATGTGGCTGGAAGGCTAGGGTCTGCCCAGTTGAGGTCAGTTGCAGAGGTTTTGTTGGTAAGTCAACCACCAGGCTGTTTAAAGACATGGGAGTCAGAGATCAAGCCCAATGGCAAGCTATCAAGGCCCTTTCCACATGCCACCGAACAGGCCAGTCAGTGGCTCTGGATTAAGAGGAGAGACATCACCTGGGCCCCGAAATAACAGCAGCTCCATTACAGTGAATAGTGAGAGTTAAAACAGAAGGGGGCACACCTGGGGCACCAGATGTTGCCGATGAGCCCTCTGGAGGTGTTGTGGGCATATCATTGAAACACCTAGGAAGGAGCATGCCCATCTGATGACCCCAATGAAGCTTTATTCCTCCACACTCCACCCAGATGCGCAGCTTGTGAACAGGCAAGGTAGGCAACTGCTTGGGGCCCCCTGGCCCAGGGGCCCCCCAAGAGTCAGGGCCTGAGGGCTTATTTATTTTGTTTTTTATTGTTTTTATTGTTCTTTACCATTGTATTTTCACATTTGGAATTTAAAAAACTTTGATTTCATACATTTTTCGTTGGTGTCAGATTATTTATAACATATTGGTGATGAACACTGGTCAGAAGGGCCCCCTGGAAATTTTTACTTGGGGCCACAACAGACTCTAGAATTGCCTCTGACTCCACCCCAAATACCATTAGGGCACCCACCTGGAGACCGTCAGTTTGCATGCCCGTCCCCACCAGTGTTAGCTCAGGTAGATGCACTCTGCAAGAGACTGTATCAGCTAGTCTATCTCAAATAATAGAACTTATTTGTGTGCAACTATGGATGTGCTTTTGTTGAGACTACTTTTGTGTTTTTTGCTTGTTTTGGGACTTTTTAAAACAATACCAGGAAAGCCATTCAGTCATGGCTCAATTGTTTACACCAGCAATCAGCTGATTGCACTGTACAGCACAAGGATACTACCCATGGAGAGGCACAAGATTCCTGTGGAAATAAGGAGGAGGACAAGGGGATGCAGAGCTGGAGTTAAGCAACGTGAGAGGAAAACATGGTTTAAACCATCCATACCATCTGCTATTATGGGGAACGTAAGATCACTCCCTAATAAGATGGAAGAGCTCACAGTGCTGACCAGGCTGCAGAGGGAGTATTGGGAGTGCAGCATCATGTGCCTCACAGAGACCTGGCTGAATGAACTCACCATGGATTCACTTGTCACTCTGGATGGTTTTCAACTCATCAGAGCAGACAGGGAAGCTAATGAGACTGGTAGGAGGAAGGTCAGTGGGGTAGTGATGTTTGTGAATGAGAGATGGTGTAACCCAGGGCACATTAGTGTTAAAGAGCAGTGCTGCACATGAGACATTGAGCTGCTAGCTGTTAGCATTTGGCCATGCTACCTCCCAAGAGAGTTCTCACATGTTATTGTGATAATGGTGTACATCCCACCGACGGCCAATGGCGCAGCAGCCTGCAAGCTTTTACACGCTGTTGTATCACATCTGTAAGCGTCACACCCAGAAGCCTTCCTCCTAATCTCGGGGGTCTTTAATCATGCTACTCTGTCCTCCACTTTCTCCACTTTCACTTGGTATGTTGACTGCTATTCCAGGGACAATAAGACACTGGACTGACTGTATGCAAACATACAGCTCATCACCCCTCCCCGTACTTGGCTGTTCAGACCACAACCTGGTTCATCTGGTCTCATTTACATACCTATAGTGAACAAACAACTCCCCACCACTAGGTGTGTGAGAGGAGGAGAGCAGCATGGCACTGAGGGACTATTTTGAGACCACAGACTGGGAAGTGCTGTATAGTCCACACGAGGAGGACATTGACAGTCTTACACACTGCATCATGAACTACATTAATTTCTGTGTGGATTGTGCCAACCAGGAAGGTATGGTGTTTTTCCAACAACAAACCATGGGTGAGCCCTGACCCGAAAACCCTGCTGAATGAGAAGAGGGTCTTCAGATCTGGGGACAAAGATGAGCTGAGGAGAGTGCAGAAGGAGCTCAAAATGGAGACAAGGAAAAGCAAGGTGTGTTGTTCTGTTGCAGGCACTCCTCCAGCTTCCTCCTATAGGAGGAAGCTGGAGGAGTGCCTGCAACAGAACAACACACAAGAGGTGTGGAGGGGCCTGATAACCTTCTCTGGCCACAGCAAATACAGTGGGAGAGGCCCTGAATCTGGAGACCTGAAATGGGCAAACGAACTGAACCTGTTTTTCAACAGGTTTGATTCTGCTCCCACTCCCTCCCCCACCCACCAGAGCCCAGACCAACCGACATGCCTATCACTCCCCCACTGGCACACCTCTCCTCCCTCCCCCACTTTACCACAGACATATTGTAATGCCTTACTGTCTGGATGTTCCAATAAGTGCATAAACAAGCTCCAGTTAGTTCAAAATGCAGCAGCAAGAGTCCTTACTAGAACTAGAAAATATGACCACACCACCCCTGTCTTATCCACACTGCATTGGCTCCCAATCAAATTTCATATTGATTATAAAATGCTACTATTGACCTTTAAAGCACTGAATGGTCTCGCACCACACTACCTGAGTGAACTTCTGGTCCTTTATGACCCGCCATACCTACTTGGATCAAAAGGTGCAGGCTAGCTGCTGGTACCTTGTATAGTGAAGGCTCCATCAGGGGGCAGAGCCTTTTCTTACAAAGCCCCACAGTTATGGAACAGCCTTCCATGTAATGTTCGGGAATCAGACACAGTCTCAGCATTTAAGTCTAGGCTGAAAACATATCTGTTTAGTCAAGCCTTTTGTTAATGGTGTTTATGAGGTAAAGGTGTAGATCTGGAGGGTCCTCAGACATAGAGTGTTTTGGTAAACTGGGATGTATGGATGCTGTCAGTCCCCCACTCGCTTGCTCACTCGAGTTTGTTGACGGTGTAGTGGCTGGCTGCTTTATGTCCCGGGGCTCCCTCATGCCTGTGTTACCTTTTGGCTCTCCCCTTTTAGTTATGCTGTCATAGTTAGTTTTGCCGGAGTCCCTGCTTGTACTCAACACAAAATGTATACTCTACCTACTTATTCAGGTGACACTGGGCATACCTAACAACCTGTGTTTTCTCTCTCCCCCCCCTCAAATTTGTCCTTCTGAGTTACATGTCAATCCTGGGATCAAGGTGCTGATCTCTTCTGCTCCTCGGACCTGCCTGATCCCTCCTGATGTCCCATGTCTGGTTGGAGTCTCATCACATTGCTCCTGTGGAGGACGGCCCCATACAGTCCTGCTCACCATTATTGGCACCCCTTCATTTTTTGCATAACCTGTACAATATCTTCAGAAATAAATGGAAATGTACCAAATTTATAGCATCAGGATCTTTTAATTGGAGGTCCAACGAAATTTAACAAAGAAAATTGTTTTTTCAACTTACATATTGTAATTTCAAAGAAGAAACAGAAAAAACACCATGTGCAGCAATAACGGCACCCCTCTTTAATATTTGGTTGCACACCCTTTGGCAGTGATGACAGCCTCCAAATGTTTCTTGTAGCCATCTATAAGCTTCTTGCACTTCTCAGCTGGTATTTTCTCCCACTCTTCCTTTACAATTTGTTCAAGCTCTTGAACGTTTGCAGGGTTCTTTTCCTCAGTGGCAGATTTCAGCTCACCCCAAAGATTTTTGATTGGATTGAGATCATTTTAAAACAGTCCATTTTTTTCCCTTTTCAACCATTCCTGCGTGCTTTTGGATGTGTGCTTTGGGTCTTTGTCTTGCTGAAGGACCCATGATCTTCGACTCAAACCAAGTTTTCTTACACTGGGTAGGACATTTCCCTCTAAAATATCTTGATAATTCTCTGATTTCATGATTCCTGTGATACGGTCAAGGCCTGCAGTACCAGATGCAGCAAAGCAGCCCCACAGCATTATGGATCCTGCATCATGCTTAACTGTTGGTAGGGTGTTCTTTTCCTTGTAGGCTTCATTGCGTCATCTGTAAACAAACTGTTGGTGTGCATTGCCAAAAAGCTCTATTTTTGTTTCATCTGTCCACAGAACATTTTCCCAGAAGGATTGCGGTTTGTCCAGGTACTCTTTGGCAAAGATCAGTCGTTCCTTTTTATGTCTTTTCCTCGGCAATGGTGTCTTCCTTGGCCTTTGCCCATAAAGCCCTGTTTGGTTTAGTGTGCGGCATATGGTACTTGTTGAAATCATGACCCCAGACTGTTCCAGGTTGGCCTTCAGGTCTTTGGATGTTTGATGTGGTGTTTTTTCACCATTCACACCAACTTTCGAAGACTTCTCTCATCAATTTTTCTCTTCCCCTCATGTCCAGAGAGGTTCTTGACAGTTCCATGCTTGGCAAACTTCTTAATAACATTACGCACTGTTGAAACAGGGATACCAAGGTCTTTGGAGATGGCCTTATACCCTTTGGAGGTCTTGTGTATGCTAATAATAGCTCTTCTGATCTCCTCAGACAGCTCCTTTGTCTTCACCATTATGACAAAGGAACAGGGAATAACAGGTGGCTTTTTAAAACATGGAAGTCATCATTCATTGGCTAATTCATGTCACATGGGCACAGACAATTTATTACAGGTGATTCTCATTTGTGATTTACCACAGGTGAGTCATAATGTGTTTCCATACTGATTTACAGCAAAGGGTGCCAATATCAGTGACACAGCAAGCTTTAAATTTTTATATTTTTCCCCTCATTGTTTATTGTTTTAAATTGTTGTTTATCATTTGCTCTTTTGTATCAAACATGAGTTCTCTATAGAAAAAAGTTGTTTCACTTGATTCATTTTTTTCAGGAGATATTCCACATTATGTACTTAAACTTCATGGGTGCCAATAATGGTGAGCAGGACTGTATGGGCAGTTGAAAGTCACACTTGGAAGATGCTCTGGACACTTACAGTAATGCTTTTATGGCTGAGGACTACAGTTGGCTTGCTTACTTTAGGACTGCAGTTGTTATGAGCAGCTTTGCACTCAAGTTTCCATTAATGAAGAGTTATAACATCAGTGAAACTGACTTCATGTTAAAACTGTTAATGTTATAGTCATGTTGTCTGTTGTTGTCCAGGTAAGGATGAATTCCCTTTTGGGTCTGGTTCCTCTCAAGGTTTCTTCCTCGTGTCATCTGGGGGAGTTTTTCCTTGCCACTATCGCCACAGGCTTGCTCATTGGGGATAAAATTGGCTCATGTATTGGGTCATTCAGATTCTGTAAAGCTGCTTTGGGACAATGTCATCAGTTGCACCCTTCTCATACCCTTCAACCCCCCCCCCCCCCCCCCCCCCCCCCTTGCACTACCTTCCTCCTCCCACCTACTACAAATGGAGCCACCCATCACCCCTCCCTCCAGCAGCCTCTCCATAACAGTTGATCAGGTGAGAAGGGAGTTCAAAAAGAACAAAGCAAGGAAGGCTACCGGTCTTGATGTCATCAGCTCCAGACTGCTGAGGAACTGTGCAGACCAGCTACCTGAAGTAATTCTGCACATCTTCAACCTGAGCCTCAGTCTGGAAAGGGTTCCTGTTCTGTGGAAAACCTCCTGTGTGGTTCCGGTTCCAAAGACTGCACACCCCAGGGAGCCAAACCACTTTAGATCTGTAGCTTTGACCTCTCACCTGATGAAGACCATGAAGAGGATCATCTTCAACCACCTCAGCCCCCTTGTGAGTGTGGAATTGGACCCCCTGCAATTCATGTACCAACCAGGCATCGGCATGGAGGATGCTACATGCTGCACAGATCCCTGTTACATCTAGAGGATGCTGGAAGCACTGTGAGGGTTGTGTTTTTTGACTTCTCCAGTGCTTTCAACATGATTGAGCCATCTCTGCTCAGGGGAAAGCTGAAAGGAGCTGGAGTTGACTGCACTCAAAAAAAACAACATGGGTGTCTGTTACATGAACCTAAGTCTAACATGTAACGGTTGACATTTAGGTCACTCAACAAAATTGTTTCTGGCTAAGTTAACGCATTTTACTTGGGTGGAAATACTTTCCATAATTTTATTACGTTCATTGAGCAAGTTATTTTTTTGAGTGTGTCATCTGGCTGCATGAACCATCAACGACCTCACTAACAGATCACAGTATGTGAGACTTCATGACTGTGTGTCTGATGTAGTAGTCTGCAGCTGCAGCACAGGAGCCCCCCCCCCAGAGTACAGTACTCTCCCCCTTCCTCTTTACCCTGTACACCTTGGACTTCAGATACAAACACACATACCTGCCATCTCCAGAAGTTCTCTGATGATACAGCCATTGTTGGATGTATGTTAGAGGGGAATGAACAGGAATACGGGGGGGGGGGGTGTCATCAATTACTGTCAACTGATGTCGAAATAACAACCTACACATCAATGCCAGGAAGATAACAGAGTTGGTGAACAATTTTTGCAGGAGAGCACCACAGATTACACCAGTGAACATCCTAGGTTTGGACATTGAGATCGTGAGGGGATACAAATCCCTGGGTGTTCACCTTAACAATAAATTGAACTGGACTACCAACACAGATGCTTTGTACAAGAAGGGCCAAAGTCATCTCCACCTGCTGAGCAGACTGAGGTCCTTCAGAGTGTGCAAGACACTGTTGAGGACATTCTATGACACTGTGGTAGCATCTGCTATCTTCTTCGCCGTGGTCTGTTGGGGATGTGGAAGCTCTGAGAGGGATAGGAAAAGGCTTAAGCTGATGAAAAGGGCCAACTCTGTTCTGGGCTGCCCTCTGGAATCCATTGAGGAGGTGTGTGAGGAGGACGTTAGCTAAGCTAATGTCAATCATGGACAACACCCCTCATCCCCTAAATGTGACTGCTGATGCTCTGAGCAGGTCCTTCAGCAGCGGACTGTTGCACCCACAGTGAAAGAAGGAACGCTACCCCAGGTCCTTCATCCCAACCGCTGCCAGACTCTTCAACGACAGCCTGGCGTAGTGTAGCAGTTTTTCAATGTTACTATCACCTTTTTATCACTTTTGTCACTTTATTCACATCTCATCGCCATCATCTACTTATGCTGTGCAATAATATTTATGTTTGCTTCAATATCCTTTTTATTTGCAAGTATTTTCTTATTAAGTTTCACTCTTTTATAAGTGTTGTACACTATTTTCATAGCCTGTGGTTGCTTTTTTCGGGGGGGTTATTTTTTGGTTGCTTTACACACACATTCCATCTTCATTATTTATGTTATGCTGTGCAATAACATTCACTACCTGGTCCAGTATTTTATTAGTGCAATATTTCTACTTCAGTTGAAGTTCTATTCTTATTTAAGTGCCATTCTTATTTTGTTGTGTATATGACATACATGGCCCATGTTTTTTTTTTAAACTTTTATTGCACTCTATTTTTTGTTACTGTTTATTATTGACTCTTTTTTTCTATTTGTGAACTGCTGAAACATATAAATTTCCCCACTGAGGGATGAATAAAATTTATCTTATCTTTCCACCTTCAAGCACAGACTGAAGACCCACCTCTTCAGGCTGCACCTCTCTGCTGCTAACTGTGTAGTCGCATAGCAGTCTTGACCAACCCAGGCTGTGCACTGTCTAGCCTGGTCATGATGACTTAGTGTTAGCCATCTGGGTTTTATTTTTCTCTATTTAGGTGCACTTTGTCAGCTCATTTGTATGGTTGGCTTGTTTTCAAGCTGTTTGCTGATTGTTACTTCAACAGAATATTACACAAAGTATTATTCTGTCACTTGTTCAGTTGGCACTAGAACTTTCTTGTCTAGAAGTTCAGCACTTCTTGTACCTGACTTTTGCACTTGTTGCACATCACTTTGGATAAGATTGTCTGCTAAATGCCTGTACTGAATTGTCTGGCGAAGCTGCGACAGGCCTAGCAGGCCAGCAGTAGACAAAGTGTGCTCAATATAGACACAGACAACCAAATAAGAGGCTGCCAACTGACAGGCCAACTGGCCTACAGGGCATCAGGGTGCATGAGTGAGTGAGTGTTAATGTTCATCTTGTGATGTTTGCTTACATTTGCTTACAATGTCACCAAACATCACCAAAAGTATTGGGAAGGGATCTTTATTCAGCTCAAATAACATGAAATAATGAAATTCCTCCCGTATCAAAGACCAGATATGCCAATAACCTGAATGAATGGTTAAGAGTTTTAACACAGTTATTAACCATTAATAACTTAACCTTTATTGATAAGTTTAAGGCTACAAATAAGACACATCAGTTTAAAATAGTTATGTTCTGCACTGTCTTTAAACATTCTGTTAGTTTTCACCTGGTCAGTACCAGGCCATGCCATTATTTCGCTGATAAGACAAAAGTGAAATGGGAAAAAAAAAAAAAAATATATATATATATATATATATCATCTCATTATCTCTAGCCGCTTTATCCTTCTACAGGGTCGCAGGCAAGCTGGAGCCTATCCCAGCTGACTACGGGCGAAAGGCGGGGTACACCCTGGACAAGTCGCCAGGTCATCACAGGGCTGACACATAGACACAGACAACCATTCACACTCACATTCACACCTACGGTCAATTTAGAGTCACCAGTTAACCTAACCTGCATGTCTTTGGACTGTGGGGGAAACCGGAGCACCCGGAGGAAACCCACGCGGACACGGGGAGAACATGCAAACTCCACACAGAAAGGCCCTCGCCGGCCCCGGGGCTCGAACCCAGGACCTTCTTGCTGTGAGGCGACAGCGCTAACCACCACACCACCGTGCCGCCTAGATATATATATATATATATATATATGTCTGTAAAAGCCATTTCCTTTTTCATTTAGCTGTCTTTATATGAATGATTTCCAAACTGATATATGATTGGCCACAGTAGAGGATCTGCAATAGTCTATGTTTAAAAAAAATGACTTGAACGGCAGAATGTGTTCAGTTTGATCCAATTAAAAACCTTACTAGATCCACATCCTGAATAGTTGTTGACCTTTGCATGAGGACTTTTTATTCATTTTTACTTAAGGTTAAATTTGGGCTATGGATAGTTTTGCGACTATATTTTTTCTCAACAGAACCCATCACTGCTTCTGTTGCAGATCCTCTGCTGTGGATTAAGAAGAAGAAGTATTCATCACCCCTACACTTGTGAAATTCATCTCTGCATTTAACCCATCTGAAGCAGTGAACAGACACATGAGCAGTGAGCACACACACATACGCAGAGCACTGGGCAGCCATGCTAACAGCACCAAGTTAACAAGTCATATGCATTTATATTAATTACTTAACTAAAGGACCTTAGACTAGCTATGGAGCTGGAGATATAATAATAATAATAATAATAATAGGTTAAATTTGTATAGCGCCTTTCTCAATACGCAAGGCTGCTTTACAATTATAAGGAAAGGGAGGGGGAAAAGAGAAAAAAACCTCCACTAAATAAAGATCAGGATGTCATTTCAATGGTGTAGCAGCCACAGTCCCACCAAAAGGCACATGAAAACAAGTCCCACACCACCTGCACAGCCGCCGCGAAACTGCCGAGCAACACCGCCTGGAACACCGCGCCATGGATCCACAAAGTGAGCACAGAAGCACTGCCATGCAGAGGGCTTGTATGTCCCAAACTGCCTGCACAGCCACCACGACGCCACCGAGCAGCATCGCTAGGAACACCGCGCCAAGCACAAAAACACAGCCGCACAGAGCGCTGGACAGCCCTGATGTTAAAATGAGCAACAAGCTCACTGCAGTCTATAGCGAGGAGCACAGGCATCACCCACGACAAACCAAGGCCTACAGGGAACCGACGCCCAAAACTGGGTCTGGAGCTACACCACAACCGGTGGACAAAACTCATCATCATTATCTCTAGCAGCTTTATCCTGTTCTACAGGGTAGCAGGCAAGTTCGAGCCTATCCCAGCTGACTACGGGCGAAAGGTGGGGTACACCCTGGACAAGTCGCCAGGTCATCACAGGGCTAACACATAGCCACAGACAACCATTCACACTCACACCTACGGTCAATTTAGAGTCACCAGTTAACCTAACCTGCATGTCTTTGGACTGTGGGGGAAACTGGAGCACCCGGAGGAAACTCATGCGGACATGGGGAGAACATGCAAACTCTGCACAGAAAGGTCCTCGCCGGCCACGGGGCTTGAACCCGGACCTTCTTGCTGTGAGGCAACAGCGCTAACCACTACACCACCGTGCCGCCCACGGACAAAACTCTCAAACAAAAACAAAAAACAAACCGAACTACACAACCACAAAAAAGAAAAACAAAAGAGAAAATAAAATAAAAAGCTCCAGTGAGAAGCGGCAGCCAGAATGCGCATGGCGTACTCTCAACCGGAAACAGAAAACTGTCCATTATCAGATATCAGGTCCAAAAGGGAATACCAGACATTTGTAAACAAGGAATCTTAACTGGACCTTTACAAATATTTGTTAAATACCCTTGCTTTAACATTCACATTAATTTGATATGACAGAAATAATTTGGGGTGGCACGGTGGTGTAGTGGTTAGCGCTGTTGCCTCACAGCAAGAAGGTCCGGGTTCGAGCCCTGTGGCTGGTGAGGGCCTTTCTGTATGGAGTTTGCATGTTCTCTCCGTGTCCGCGTGGGTTTCCTCCGGGTGCTCCGGTTTCCCCCACAGTCCAAAGACATGCAGGTTAGGTTAACTGGTGACTCTAAATTGACCGTAGGTGTGAATGTGAGTGTGAATGGTTGTCTGTGTCTATGTGTCAGCCCTGTGATGACCTGGCGACTTGTCCAGGGTGTACCCCGCCTTTCGCCCGTAGTCAGCTGGGATAGGCTCCAGCTTGCCTGCGACCCTGGAGAACAGGATAAAGTGGCTAGAGATGATGAGATGAGAAATAATTTGCACACTCTGGAACAGAGACCTCATCTATAACAAATCATGTCTGCTTTCAACAATTTGGTAGACTTCTCATAGTCCTCTGACAACAAAAAATACAGTGTCCCTTATTACCTGGTGTAATTTCTGCTAAGCACATTATTTGTCTTAAAAGCCTGCAAAGGAATTATGCCTGCTGTTGTTCACACATTTGTTCCAAAGTGCATTTAATTCTCCATGCCAAGAGCAAGCCCCGTTGTTCCCCACCTCAACTAAATAGAGACAGATTGAAAGTGATTATCTTAAATGTCTGAATGGGATTCTTGCCAGTATGTGAAGTCGATGCAGAGTACCATCCATTATTGCACGTCCTTCCATTGTGGCCTCTCTCTATGCTATTTAATTACGTTATCTCTTACCTTTAATAAACTTTATCTGAAAGCTTCTATCTTCCCTATCTAATGATTATACAAAAATGAGCCGAAGTGTTTTTGAATATAGACAGTGATGTAGATATATATTGAATTCTACAGATAACAATAATGCTGAATACAACTAAATAATTTGGCAAGGTTAGTGGAGATTAGTGTATTTAGGTTTTGCGGTCGAACAGGTTGGATTTGGACCCAGCTCAGGCTTAAAGGTGGGTTGAGTGGCAATCAAAGGGCTGTAAAAAGCCCATCCAATTACTTTATTCAGTCTGGACCTACCTGCCTGTCCACATGCATGCACTCTGCCTGTGCACTCGTAGCACATGACCAGAGTCTCCCACTAGGCTAGACAGGCATTAAAGCTCACAAATTGACAGCTGTGGGTACTAATAATAGCCATGTTTTTCAACCATGTTTACATTCATTATTATAATGTTAGGTGTTTTTGTATGTGTGAATGAGACATTACGTAGTTGGATAAGACAACGATGTGCTACACTCCCATCCCCAGGCCCCCCCAACTCTCTCTCTCTCTCTCTCTCTCTCTCATGAACATGCCATCCAGCAGTAATCAGGCAATGTGCATTCATATGTCTGAAGGAGTGGCTTTGGAGGGAGGGCTGAAAGGAGGGGGTGGGATTTTTCAGTTGGACTTTCAAAATCTAGCTTAGTCTTGCTGGTTTCTCCAAAATGACCTTCTCTAGCTTTAACATTGCTTCAGTTTAAATTGTTCTGATGCAAAGACAAAGACAACACAGTTGATGACACACAGTTTTATGTTTCTGCAAAACCTGATGAGAGACACCAGCTTAAGAGAATTGAGAAATGTATAAAGGACATTAGACACTGGATGCTTATTAATTTCCTTCTGCTTAACTCTGACAAGACTGAAGTACTTGTACTAGGACCACATGCAGCTAGAAGTAAGTTTTCTGATTACACAGTAACTCTGGATGACCTTTCTGTTTCTTCACGTGCAGCAGTAAAAGACCTCGGAGTGATTATTGACCCCAGTCTTTCATTCGAAACTCACACTGATAACATTACCCGGATAGCTTTCTTTCATCTCAGAAATATTGCTAAGATAAGAAATTTAATGTCACTACATGATGCAGAAAAACTAGTTCATGCTTTCGTTACCTCCAGGTTGGATTGTTGTAATGCCTTACTGTCTGGATGTTCCAATAAGTGCATAAACAAGCTCCAGTTAGTTCAAAATGCAGCAGCAAGAGTCCTTACTAGAACTAGAAAATATGACAACATCACCCCTGTCTTATCCACACTGCATTGGCTCCCAATCAAATTTCGTATTGATTATAAAGTACTATTATTGACCTTTAAAGCACTGAATGGTCTCGCACCACAGTACCTGAGCGGACTTCTGCTCCTCGATGACCTACCACGCCTACTTAGATCAAAAGGTGCAGGCTAGCTGCTGGTACCTCGTACAGTGAAGGCTCCATCAGGGGGCAGAGCCTTTTCTTACAAAACCCCACAGTTATGGAACAGCCTTCGAAGTAGTGTCCGGGAATCAGACACAGTCTCAGTGTTTAAATCTAGGCTGAAAACATATCTGTTTAGTCAAGCCTTTTGTTAATGGTGTTTATGAGGTAAAGGTGTAGATCTGGAGGGTCCTCAGACATAGAGTGTTTTGATAAACTGGGATGTATGGATGCTGTCAGTCCCCACTCGCTTGCTCACTCGAGTTTGTTGATAGTGTAGTGGCTGGCTGCTTTATGTCCTGGGGCTCCCTCATGCCTGTGTTACCTTCTGGCTCTCCCCTTTTAGTTATGCTGTCATAGTTAGTTGCCGGAGTCCCTGCTTGTACTCAGTGCAATATGTATACTGTTCCTACTTATTCAGGTGATATTGGGCATACCTAACAACCTGTGTTTTCTCTCTCTTCTCTCCCCCATCCCCCTCCCCCAAATCTGTCCCTCTGAGTTGCATGTCAGTCCTGGGATCGAGATGCTGACCTCTTCTGCTACTCGGACCTGCCTGATCCATCCTGGTGCCCTGTGTTTGGTTGGAGTCTCATTGCATTGCTCCTGTGGAGGGCGGCCCCATGTGGACAGTTGGAGGTCGTGCCTTGAGGATGCTCTGGACTCTTGCAGTGGTGCTTTTGTGGCTGGGGACTGCAGTTGACTTGCTGACTTTAGGACTGCAGTTGACTTGCTGTCTTTACGACTGCAGTTGACTTGCTGACTTTGGGACTGCGGTTGTCGTGAACGATTTTGCGCCCGGGTTTTCATCGGTGGGGGGTTTATAGCATCAACGAAGCTGACTTTGTTAGGACTGTTAATGTTATAGTCATGTTGTCTGTTGTTGCCTGGATGGGGATGGGTTCCCTTTTGAGTCTGGTTCCTCTCAAGGTTTCTTCCTCATGTCATCTGAGGGAGTTTTTCCTTGCCACCGTTGCCACAGGCGTGCTCGTTGGGGATAGATTAGGGATAAAATTAGCTCATATTTTAAGTCATTCAAATTCTGTAAAGCTGCTTTGCGACAATATTTATTGTTAAAAGCACTATACAAATAAACTTGACTTGACAACAGACTGAAGTAGTTGCAAAATAATCTAGTTATGTTCCATTAGCCAAACATCTGCACTAAAAAGAAAGACAACAACTTCTGGAGAAACATCATATTTTCAGCTGAATCCAAATTGGATGGCTCTGATTGTAGAGTGTTAAAGCCAAGAGAAGGAATGCAACCAAGCTACATGAAGGGTACGATAAAGCACAGAGCTGTTTTTCTTACAGTGATGTTGGTGAGCTTGTGTTCACTGATGGCATCATGAACTCAGAAGTGTACATAGGCATTTTGGATGGACTTATTCAAGTGACAGAGGTGTTTTTTTCAGCTGGATAATGATCTGAAGCACCAGCCACCTTTTGAAAGAAGACGTCTCAGAGATCTGAACTAAACCCTCTATGGGATGCAATGGAGAAGAAATGATCAGATTGTCAATGCTCTACTGTGGATAAACTGAATGTATTTTTGTTTCTTTGTTTCAATTTGATGGAAACTTCTACAGAAACCGGTTGATTCCAAGCCCAGATGTTGTGAAGATGTTAATGTGAAACAAACAATAGCAAATTAAATACCAAAACACTGTAACTGTTATCTCATTCATCTCATTATCTCTAGCCACTTTATCCTGTTCTACAGGGTCACAGGCAAGCTGGAGTCTATCCCAGCTGACTATGGGCAAGAGGCAGGGTACACCCTGGACAAGTCATCAGGTTATTGCAGGGCTGACACAGAAACAAACAACCATTCACACTCACGGTCAATTTAGAGCCACCAATTAACTTAACCTGCATGTCTTTGGACTGTGGGGGAAACCGGAGTACGTGGAGGAAACCCAGGCAGATGCAGGGAGAACATGCAAACTCCACACAAAAAGGCCCTTGCCAGCTGCTGGGCTTGAACCCAGGACCTTCTTGTTGTGAAGTGACAGTGCTAACCACTACACCACCATGCCACCTTGAAACAAACTATTTTTGCAAAATATTTTCCTTGAAAAAGTGTGCTTGGGATGCATTTTGGTGCCACTGTATGCAACCCCGATTCCAAAAAAGTTGGGACAAAGTACAAATTGTAAATAAAAATGGAATGCAATGATGTGGAAGTTTCAAAGTTCCATATTTTATTCAGAATAGAACATAGATGACATATCAAATGTTTAAACTGAGAAAATGTATCATTTAAAGAGAAAATTAGGTGATTTTAAATTTCATGACAACAACACATCTCAAAAAAGTTGGGACAAGGCCATGTTTACCACTGTGAGACATCCCTTTTTGTCTTTACAACAGTCTGTAAACGTCTGGGGACTGAGGAGACAAGTTGCTCAAGTTTAGGGATAGGAATGTTAACCCATTCTTGTCTAATTAGGATTCTAGTTGCTCAGCTGTCTTAGGTCTTTTTTGTCATATCTTCCGTTTTATGATGCGCCAAATGTTTTCTATGGGTGAAAGATCTGGACTGCAGGCTGGCCAGTTCAGTACCCAGACCCTTCTTCTACGCAGCCACGATGCTGTAATTGATGCAGTATGTGGTTTGGCATTGTCATGTTGGAAAATGCAAGGTCTTCCCTGAAAGAGACATCGTCTGGATGGGAGCATATGTTGCTCTAGAACCTGGATATACCTTTCAGCATTGATGGCGTCTTTCCAGATGTGTAAGCTGCCCATGCCACATGCACTAATGCAACCCCATACCATCAGAGATGCAGGCTTCTGAACTGAGTGCTGATAACAACTTGGGTCGTCCTTCTCCTCTTTAGTCCGAATGACACGGCGTCCCTGATTTCCATAAAGAACTTCAAATTTTGATTCGTCTGACCACAGAACAGTTTTCCACTTTGCCACAGTCCATTTTAAATGAGCCTTGGCCCAGAGAAGACGTCTGCGCTTCTGGATCATGTTTAGATACGGCTTCTTCTTTGAACTATAGAGTTTTAGCTGGCAATGGCAGATGGCACGGTGAATTGTGTTCACAGATAATGTTCTCTGGAAATATTCCTGAGCTCATTTTGTGATTTCCAATACAGAAGCATGCCTGCATGTGATGCAGTGCCGTCTAAGGGCCCAAAGATCACGGGCACCCGTGGTTTTCCGGCCTTGACCCTTACGCATGGAGATTCTTCCAGATTCTCTGAATCTTTTGATGATATTATGCACTGTAGATGATGATATGTTCAAACTCTTTGCAATTTTACACTGTCGAACTCCTTTCTGATATTGCTCCACTATTTGTTGGCACAGAATTAGGGGGATTGGTGATCCTCTTCCCATCTTTACTTCTGAGAGCCACTGCCACTCCAAGATGCTCTTTTTATACCCAGTCATGTTAATGACCTATTGCCAATTGACCTAATGAGTTGCAATTTGGTCCTCCAGCTGTTCCTTTTTTGTACCTTTAACTTTTCCAGCCTCTTATTGCCCCTGTCCCAACTTTTTTGAGATGTGTTGCTGTCATGAAATTTCAAATGAGCCAATATTTGGCATGAAATTTCAAAATGTCTCACTTTCGACATTTGATATGTTGTCTATGTTCTATTGTGAATACAATATCAGTTTTTGAGATTTGTAAATTATTGAATTCCGTTTTTATTTACAATTTGTACTTTGTCCCAACTTTTTTGGAATCGGGGTTGTATACTATATTCTGCCTTTTTCACAACTATGCTCTTAGGACTAGAAGAAAATCAGCTTGATGAGAGCAGTCCTCTCTGTGGCTGCAGTGTTGATGGTGGAGAGTGTGGAGGAGAAGCTGGCCTGTTCCCAGTGTGTGAAAAAAGAGGGTTGAGAGTTGAAGTGGAGCCCGGGGTCTGTGCAGCTGTGTGATGCCAACCTGCGGAGGTGGACAGTGCCAATTTCTCTCCATCACATAGCTAAAGAGCAGGACAAGCTTGTCATTTTCTTCATGACTACTGGTCATGAAGTGTGTAAAGTGGATCTCATGGGGAAAACTGCAGTTTGAATGTTATTCAGCCTGACTCTGATGGTATTTATTCAAAACGAGCACCAAATCGTGACAATGATTTAAAACTGTTCATATAGACAGCTGTGGTGTTGAATAAGCACTTATGTAAACTGATTTTTATTGCATTGACTAGGTTATTTGGAGTGGGTGATAAAAATTATGTTCTTGCTTTAGTTTTTTTTTTAAACAAACAAAACATTCTTATACCACAACACTGTTTAAGATATGCTCGATTATGATTGATCAGAAGATGTTGATTAATTTTCTATAACCACAACTCAGACTGTAGTGCCAGGTGCACTGTTAATGCTAATGCACCTATCACAATATACTATTGCAACATTACATTAATGGCATTTAGAAGATGCTCTTATGCAGAGCAACACACAACATACCCAGAGTAGCCTGGGGAGCATCAGAATACAGTAAACAGATTTAATCGTTTCTGTGAAGAGACGTTTATTGAGCACTTTTGGGAGGAGTTTTCAGTGTAACAGTCAGATGTAAAGCTGTTCCTTTTAGTATTCCACCACAGGAAAGTCTTTAGCGCAGATAGTTTTGTGCTTTCTGGTTTCTCAGATAACCTGGTATCTTGGATAATCTAACTTAAATATCAAATGACTCAAAATTGAACACCTCACAGTAATTGCATTATTTCTAAGTTGACAAGGACAGTATTTCCTTTTATGAACAATCAAAAACAAATACTGTATTGAAAACACAGGCCCCATAGTAGAAACTCATTGCAACAAAAGCGAATAGACCTGTGATCACTGATGCACAAGTTCGAAAAACTGTGACCACTGACAAAATTGAGTACACTTGTGATTTCCAATTAGCCTAATTGCATGAACATGATTATAAAAATGACCTGTGAACACTAGAAAGTTCTCAATTTTGAACCCATGGGCTGTGTATATATTTCCTGTATCCTTTTGCATCTTTATGAAGACTCGTGATGATCTAAAACTCAGTACCAGTTGAAAGACAGTTACAGCAGTAATCAGGAAGTATAGAACAAGCTCTCATACCAATAATCAAAGCAGCAGTGGCTGTCTTCTGAAAATGACGCCACTTGCACAATCTAGCTCTGAAAAACAGATGGCCAAGTGCTTCAAGCTTGGGCACAGGGGTTATCAGTGGAAATCAGAGTTTTTGTGACAGCTCAGACAGTGTGAAGGACATTGCATAACATCAACCTCTATAGACTGTAGTGTTGTCATCAAAGATCACCTAAACCGAGACCAAGTCATGACCAAGACCAAAGTATATTGAGACCAAGACAAGACCAAGACTTTGAAGGGTTGAGATCGAGTCAAGACCAAGCAGGGCAAGGCCTAGTCAAGACCAGGACCAGACCAGTGTGTGTGAAGGGGGGCAGGGAGGGATGATGGCTATTAACAGAAAGAAAATTTTCAAATTAGCAATGAGTCACATTATTGGTTGCATTTGAAGCAGGAAATTTTACATCCAGTCACAGTAATACTGTTAACAAATAAATCAGACAATGCACTGGCGATTTAGTGATATCCCCACAGTTGTGATCTTGACTGGTCTTGAAATAAAATCCAGAGTCCTCCATGACTAAGACCAAAATAAAACCAAGTAAAAATTCAGTCGATTCCAAGACGAGACTGAGACCTTCAAAAGTGGTCTTGAGACTGATTTCAAGCTCAAGACGGATCTCAAGTATTACAACACTAATGGATGGCATCCAAGAAAAACACTTGCTTGCTCTTCATCACAAAACTTTGCTAAAGAACACGAAAAGAAGCTTGATGAGCACATTCTTTGGTCAGATGAGACCAAGAGACCAAGATAAATTTCTTTGGCTCAGATGGGGTCCAACGTGTTTGGCATAAACCTGGCCAGGACTACCACAGTGAATAATCCTGACAGTGAAGCAGGAAGATGGGAGTGTGATGATATGGGGTTGCATAAGTGCGAAAGGTTTTGAGGGAGATGGCATTTATAGATGGCACCATTAATATGTGTGTATATATCAAAATACTGGCTGACAAGCTAATGCCCAGTCTCAAGAGGCTTGGCAGAAGAGCATGATAACAATCCAAAGAACACTGCCAAAATCACTCAAGTTTCTAAAGAAGAAAAAAGTGAAAACTATGACTAGGCCATGTATGTTGCCTGATTTGAATTTAATCAAGTACCTTTGGGGTATTTTAAATAGAAAAGTAGAGCAACATAACCCCTCCTGCAAAGAGCAGCTGAAAAAAAAGTCTCTGAAGAATGACAGAACGTCTCTCCAACACCAGTGTCCTCCATGATGAAGAGACTAATTTTACATAAGAGCAAATACCCTACAGTTCAATGCAATTACTGTAAGGTGATACAGTGTTGAATCATTTGACATTTAAGTGATATTGCACAGGGGTATATTCATTTCTATTGTACACTATAAACAGATAAAAAAAATCAATGTGTGCTTCTTGATAAGTTCATAAATAAAAAAATGGAAACATTTGAAAATTGCTAGTAGTACAAAATGAATTAAACAGTTCAGCACTTTCAAATTAGGATTCATCTTTAAGAGAATTTGTGTCACTGAGTAGCAGCTCAGTAAAGCTTTCATAGTGTAAGTATTAAAATAAACTGTCAATAAAAATGATGATGATGATGATCACACATCATTTAGAAAGTATATATTTCACTCTTTGGTATGTTAATAAAACTAATTTTGCTTAGTTTACTGAAATTCATAGCATCTAACTATTGGAAAATGGTTGCCTTGGAAAATATGGATTTTGATGGAATGCTGAAAGGCCTCTTCTTTGGAGCAGTGCCCAGTAATCCAACTTCCTACACAATAATATATCATCTGGATTTTAATATAATGTAATCTGGCTTTTATATATTTATATAGAGCATCCACCAAACTAGTCTCCTTGTTAGTTGTTACCATAGAAATGATAACATATTCTTGGATTAGTATAAACCTATGATTTGAGCTAGAAGGGCACTTGGAGAGTGCAAACCTCCACCAAGTCCAAATGCACAATTCGCAGTGTTAGCCAAAGTGAAATTAATTTGGTGGAACTGCCCTCCAACTCAGATCTGCTACAAAATTTAATGAGTTCTTCCTTGGCCCATGCTACATCCTTCCACCAATTTAGTTTCCATCCTTCACTGAATTTAATTTAAAATTGTAATCTACAAAGATGTTGTTCATTTTCAGAACAAAAATGAAGTAGCACATACAGAGTGTCAGTCCTGCGCACTGTGGCGCGTGCACCAAAAGGCGTGCCTCGGGCTGCGCGCGTGCCAAGTGAGCTCCAGCACGTGCACCATGAACAAGGTGCACTTGTTCTCAATTAGTGAACTAAGTGTTGGGCTATTTAAGGACTGCGCTGATGCTAAGACTATGCGAAATATTACGCCATGTTCAGTGTGCATTACTGAGCCTTTCCTTTTGTGTTTGTGGTTTTCCCTGGTTTCTAGACTCCTGTTCCTGTTTCTAGTTCTCGTTCTCATTTTGCCTCTGACATACTGTTTGTGCCTCGAATGACCCTTTGCCTGTTTTCTCATTTATGACTTGCCTGACGATTTGGACTGTGTTTGCTTCCTGGTTCCTGAGTTGTTTGTGACGAGTCTTTTTCTCCACGAGTGTTGGTGTTAATTACTAATCTTTAAAAAAAAAAATTCTACAAATAATTTTCCAATATCCTCTTCATTTTTATTGTACTGTCGCTTTCCTTTTTCCGTTTTTTTCCCTCTCTCTTTTTTCGGAAGAACGCCGAGACAGGAAGCTTTCTTTTTTTTCTCCTCCTGCGTAAAGACCACAAGCGGAGGCTATCTACATCGGATCTGCTTTAATATCAACAGATCTTCGATTAAGGTATGTGACTCTTATCATGGCACACCTTCAGCCTGTTCAGTGTGCTGAGTGCAGGATGTTTAGTCATTCTTCCTCCGTTGCTAGTGATAACTTTATTTGTGATAAGTGCAGATTAGTTAGCTCTCTGACGAAGAAGATTAGTGTTAGAAGCACGTGTCCAGGCTTTAGAGAAGGTCAGTGAGCATGAGAACAGTGTAGTTTCTGTAGGGGAAAGTCTGGATGCCCTAGGTGGAGTTAGTAATCCCCCAACTCTGGCATTAGAGCCCTTACAGCGGGGCAATTGGGTGACGACTCGGCGGCATAAGCATAGAGCCAAAGCTACCACTGAGGCTCGCCCACGAGAGCACCACTCCTCTCCACGTTATGTGTTGAACAGGCTTGCTCTCCTTAGTGATGCATCCACTGAGAAACCTGAAAGAGCTCTGGTTATAGGGGACTCTATCATATGGCACATGAAATTAGCTCAGCCTTTAGGGGCACCAGCAGCTTTAGTTAGGTGTATACTGGGAGCCAGGGTGCCAGACATAGCAGGTAATCTTAGGGTCCTAGGCAAGCACAGGTTCTCAAAGATAGTTATCCATGCAGGAGCTAATGATATATGCCTTCATCAGTCTGAGGTTACTAAGAGTAACTTTGTAGAGGTGTTTAAATTAGCGAAGGCAATGCCCGATGCTGTAGTATGGTCTGGCCCCATCCCAATGCGGCGTGGCGATGTAGTTTACAGCAGGTTATGGTCGATGAACTGCTGGTTGTCCAGGTGGTGCTCTGAAAACAGTGTGGGCTTTATAGATAATTGGGCTAATTTTGAGGGCACTGCTGGCCTGTTAGGGCGGGATGGTATCCATCCCACTCGGGAAGGTGCTGCTCTCATTTCCTGCAGCATAGGTCATAGTCTCAGAACAGGCCTACTTAATTTCTGACAATCCAGAGTCAAGGCCAGGGAGCAGACGAACAGGCTAAACCGACTGTCTGCTAGCGGCACAGAGTCGTCACTCAGGGTCCACTACATCGAGACTGTGTCTGTTCCCCGAGCTAAACAAAAAGGTAGAAATATTCAGGGAGTTTGTTCCAGTAACCTAATCAATATAAAATTGGATCATACTGACTGTACAGCTGCTGCCAGCACCTTTGATCTAAAGGTGGGGCTATTAAATATTAGATCTCTTACATCTAAAGCGCTAATGGTTAATGAACTCATTACTGATCAGGAGTTTAATGTACTTTGTTTAACTGAAACATGGATTAAGCCAAATGAATATATAGCATTAAATGAAGCGAGTCTTCCTGGATACAGTTATATACACCAGCCTTGTCTAACTGGCAGAGGAGGAGGTGTCAGGGTTATTTATAATGATTATCTAGGTGTAACACAAAAACCTGGTTATAAATGTAATACATTTGAAGTTCTTCATACTCATATAATGTATGTAGCCTTGAAAAATAAGTCTACCCAGTTAATTCCGTTACTTATTATTTACAGGCCCCCAGGGCCATATTCTGAGTTTCTTTCTGAATTTGCAGATTTTATCTCAGATCTGGTTATTTCCTTAGACAAAGCTTTAGTTGTCTGAGATTTTAATTTTCACTTTGATAACCCAGAAGACCCTTTGAAAACAGCGTTTGTGTCCATTTTAGATTCAGTAGGGATTAATCAGAATGTCATAGGACCGACCCATAATTGTGGTCACACCCTCGATCTAATACTAACATTCGGGTTAAACGTAGAAAATATAGGTCATACTTCCACAGTCTGAAGTTATCTCAGATCATTATCTCATCTCATTCAAAATATGTCCGAGTAATAATATATGCACCTCACCACGCTACTGTATTAAACGTACATTCATGTCAACTACTGCACTGAGCTTTATAAAGGATCTCCCAGAGTTATCAACTTTGATTGGGTCACTGTCAGCCCCTACAGAACTTGATCAGGCAACTGAATGCTTAGAGTCAACATTCCGCCATACCTTAGATAATGTAGCTCCTCTTAAAAGGAAAATGGTCAGAGACAAAAAATTAGCACCCTGGTATAATGATGACACTCGCACATTAAAACAGACCACTCGAAAATTGGAACGTAAATGGTGTCAAACAAAATTGGTAGTGTTCAAATTAGCATGGAAGAAGAGCTTCATGAAGTATAGAAAAGCTCTTAGTGCTGCTAGATCAACATACTGTATCTCTCCTCCCCAATAGAAGATAACAAAAATAATCCTAGATTCCTATTTAATACTGTAGCAAAATTAACCAGGAATAAGTCCACTATAGACACATGCACACCTGTAGTATGTAGTAGCAACGATTTCATGAATTTTTTTAATGACAAAATTGAGAATATCCGACAAAAAATTCAAACTACTAATTTAAGGTCAGACAATGTTCTCTCCGTGCTTCCTCGGAAGGCGGTCGCATTCTCTGCTCTCCCTTTCCCTCCTTTTTTTCCCTGCTTGTGCTTCTTGTCTTGTCTCGTCTGCTGTACTTTTTGAAGAGACTCTCCCTGCATTACTTTCTAAACTAAAAAAGCATGGAATTGATAAACTGGTCTCCTAACGAAATTGACACAGTTTTCTCGACGAGAAGCCTGGGTTCGGGGGAACCCGTCTGTCCTGCCGGAACGTTTGTGGCTGGTTACACGATGGACGTGTGGGAGCTGTGGCGAGTCATGTGCCTGGCGATTCTTTCTGTGGAGGACATTGAAGATATCTACCTATTCGGAACCATGATTGCAGGACTTTTGCTGATTGGATTAGGCATTGCCCTGGTATATCGAGGAAATCAGACAACGGTGACAGCTGTTCAAAGCCCCACAAAGCTGCCCGATATGATTGAAGTGGTGGGCAAAGCTGTTGGCACTCAGACTGTGGACATTCAGAACTTGAACCACAACATGGTTGTTATCTCGGAGAAGCTTTCAGCTTTGCAAGGAATATGTTTTTCGGAGACCAATTTGAACAGAATGGATGGAATGGACAGATATGGACAAGCGGTGTGGACATGCAAAGACTGCGTCTGGAAAGACCAAACAATTTATATTTTATCAACATTCGGCTCCCTGAGACAGCAGCGGCCTCAGTTAAGGCCGTTGCTGAGGCAACATTTCACCCTGAAGGTTACTGCTGGGAGACGCTCTCGCATTCCTTGCATTCCTTCTCCAACTTTCTGCGGTCGCAATTTTCATCCCCAGTGTGACAAGAGGGTGCGTGACCAGCGCCTTCATGGCTGGAGGAGCGGATGGCTGCTTCCTTGCACTGGATTACCTCTACCCCCTTCCCCCCTTACCCCCACCCCTGATTGCCCCTCCTCATAGCACAGAGACAGCTTTGGTTAAAGTAGTAAATGACCTACTGTTGGCATCTGATCAGGGCTGTGTCTCGCTGCTTGACCTTAGTGCAACATTTGATACCACTGATCATTCCATTCTTCTGGATAGACTAGAAAATGTTGTGGGAGTTAAGGGAACAGCCCTCTCCTGGCTCAGGTCTTATTTAACTGATCGCTGTCAGTATGTTGATATAAATGGTGATATTTCTAGACATACTGAGGTAAAGTTTGGTGTTCCACAAGGTTCTGTCTTGGGTCCACTGCTTTTTTCTTTATTAATGTTACCTCTGAGGGGCGGCACGGTGGTGTAGTGGTTAGTGCTGTCGCCTCACAGCAAGAAGGTCCAGGTTCGAGCCCAGTGGCCGGCGAGGGCCTTTCTGTGTGGAGTTTGCATGTTCTCCCCGTGTCCGCGTGGGTTTCCTCCGGGTGTTCCGGTTTTCCCCACAGTCCAAAGACATGCAGGTTAGGTTAACTGGTGACTCTAAATTGACCATAGATGTGAATGGTTGTCTCTGTCTATGTGTCAGCCCTGTGATGACCTGGCGACTTGTCCAGGGTGTACCCCGCCTTTCGCCTGTAGTCAGCTGGGATAGGCTCCAGCTTGCCTGCAACCCTGTAGAGCAGGATAAAGCGGCTAGAGATAATGAGATGAGATGTTACCTCTGGGTGATATTATTCGTAAACATTGTATTAGTTTCCACTGTTATGCTGATGACACACATTGTATGTTTCTGCAAAACCTGATGAGAGACATCAGCTTAAGAGAATTGAGGAATGTGTAAAGGACATTAGTCACTGGATGCTTATTAATTTCCTTCTGCTTAACTTTGACAAGACTGAAGTACTTGTACTAGGACCACATCACAGGCGATTGCTCTAAGACAATGAGGGAGGCTCAGCCTCCTCTAAAAATGATGAACATTGTGTAGGATGAATTGCGCTAGGCTTAGTTATAGCCGACCTTATAACCTTGCTATTTCAGATCCAGAATCATAGAAATATATGTGCTCAACCCAACTACAGTGCGAAATCATTCCGTTATAACTTTCCCCAGTTCGCCTAATGTTGCCAGATACTGCTGATGTTTACCAGCCCAAAATATGTTCAAAACCTGCCAAAATGCACTTAAAACCGCCCAATCTGGCAACACTGTTTCCCCCTCGTGACAGCGCGATGCAGCCCAGTCTCAGTGCACTTCAATGGCTTTGGGAGCTATGCGCTTTCAGTCTCAAAATGCAAGACGGTTATTGGACAAATACTGCGAAAATGCCCTCCCACGGACTCCGAGCCTCACATGGGAGGGACATGGCAGGTTCCGCGAGGAGACTGGTGATTGGTGAAAGCGGCTGGATATTTTCTTTGATTGACAGCTCGTTTCAACTATAGACAGGCAGCGGTGAATTTCAGTTCAGTCCCATGCGGATTCGCGAGTGCTGTGGTGTATTGTAAGAGATCAGCTTACATTTCGATTTCAAATCAAGTTTATTTGTACAGCGCTTTTAACAATAAACATTGTCGCAAAGCAGCTTTACAGAATTTGAACGACTTAAAACATGAGCTAATTTTATCCCTAATCTATCCCCAATGAGCAAGCCTGTGGCGACGGTGGCAAGGAAAAACTCCCTCAGACGACATGAGGAAGAAACCTCGAGAGGAACCAGACTCAAAAGGGAACCCATCCTCATTTGGGCAACAACAGACAGCCTGACTATAATATTAACAGTTTTAACAGGTATAACCCTCAACTGTCCTCATGGGGCCGTCCTTCACAGGAGTGGGGATTTCATTCATTACATACGGTTTCTACCAGCTTTTTTAGTTTGTATATATTTTCATTGTAAATAAAGTGTAAATATAGTGTTGTCAAGTTTGCTATCTTAGTTCCAGAAATTTCATTTATTTGAGTGACTGAACTTGAACTTGAGGGGGCTAGTCAGCTAGCAAGAAAGCTGCGCATGGATGCCAAGCATTGCTGATTTAATTTTGGCGAAGCCATTTGCCAGTCTTCCTTTCGAGGAAAAAATTAAAATTAAAGAGCAGGGTAGACCAACGCAAATTGACTTGGTGAAAAAGGTAGGGAATAATACTCGTTCCTTTCAGCTCTCTTGGTACGAGAAAGTGAATTGGCTAACAGCAAGTGACCCACATCAACAACAGTAAATAGGCTACTTTAGTAATATGTCATGGATGGACCAAAAATATAGAATCTATTTAAAATGTTTATGCTGAGTATATTATATTGGAATATATAATATTATATTTCTCTGGATATAAATTAAACACAGCTACAATTTGGAAAACATTTTTAAACAAAAACACAGCCGAGAACATTTCACACTACAGACCTGGATTAAAAGTGAAGGGTTATCAAAATTGTCGATAAAACATTTCTCAGTCAAAATAAGTAAAATATAGGGAAAGTGTCATTGAATGAAATGTGTGGCATCCAGCTCTATGTTTGGCTCCCCAAGGTCAGTGCTTTCCGGAACACTCTGCTGTTACTGCTGAGGTTCCTGACAAAGAGCTGCTTTCAATAATGATCAACTTTTAAACAACATGCCACAATTTTAAAATATAAAATGTTAAAATATACCCCCCCAACACCACCATCATGTATATTGGACAGTAGGCTAATGGGCCAAAAGAACCTGTTATTTCACAGTTTGTGACCCTGCCAACAATCAGCCAGATCAGAGGCAAGAGTATGGGCAAAATTGATGTTTTTTTTCTTTTTTCTTTTAAAATCTGGAAATATCGTAACCGACCAGCCTCCCCTGTTTGAAAGACTATCAGCCGCCACTGGACCACATGCAGCTTGAAGTAAGTTTTCTGATGACACAGTAACTCTGGATGGCCTTTCTGTTTCTTCATGTACAGCACTAAAAGACCTCGGAGTGATTATTGACCCCAGTCTTTCATTCGAAACTCACATTGATAACATTACCCGGATAACTTTCTTTCATCTCAGACATATTGCGAAGATAAGAAATTTAATGTTACTACATGACGCAGAAAAACTAGTTCATGCTTTCGTTACCTCCAGGCTGGATTATTGTAATACCTTACTGTCTGGATGTTCCAATAAGTGCATAAACAAGCTCCAGTTAATTCAAAAGGCAGCAGCAAGAGTCCTTACTAGAACTAGAAAATATGACCACATCACGCCTGTCTTATCCACACTGCATTGGCTCCCAATCAAATTTCATATTGATTATAAAGTACTATTATTGACCTTTAAAGCATTGAATAGTCTTGCACCACACTACCTGAGCGAACTTCTGCTCCTCTATGACCCACCACGCCTACTTAGATCAAACTGTGCAAGTTATCTGCTGGTACCTCGTATAGTGAAGGCTACATCAGGGGGCAGAGCCTTTTCTTACAAAGCCCCACAGTTATGGAACAGCCTTCGAAGTAGTGTTCAGGAATCAGACACAGTCTCAGTGTTTGTCTAAGCTGAAAACATATCTGTTTAGTCAAGCCTTTTGTTAATGGTGTTTATGAGGTAAAGGTGTAGATCTGGAAGGTCCTCAGACATAGTTTTTTGGTAAACTGGGATGTATGGATGCTGTCAGTCCCCACTCGCTTGCTCACTCGAGTTTGTTGACAGTGTAGTGGCTGGCTGCTTTATGTCCCGGGGCTCCCTCATGCCTGTATTACCTTCTGGCTCTCCCCTTTTAGTTATGCTGTCGTAGTTAGTTGCCAGAGTCCCTGCTTGTACTCAGTGCAATATGTATACTGTTCCTACTTATTCAGGTGACATTGGGTATACCTAACAATGTGTGTTTTCTGTCCCTCTGAGTTACATGTTGGTCCTAGGATCGAGATGCTGACCTCTTCTGCTCCTCGGACCTGCCTGATCCATCCTGGTGCCCTGTGTCTGGTTGGAGTCTCATCGCATTGCTCCTGTGGAGGGCTGCCCCATGTGGACATTTGGGGGTCGTTTCTGGAGGATGCTCTGGACTCTTGCAGTGGTGCTTTTGTGACTGGGGACTGCAGTTGACTTGCTGACTTTGGGACTACGGTTGTCATGAATGGTTTTGCACTTGGGTTTCCATTGGTGTGGGTTTATAGCATCAACAAAGCTGACTTTATGTTAGGACTGTTAATGTTATAGTCATGTTGTCTGTTGTTGCCTGGATGGGGATAGGTTCCCTTTTGAGTCTGGTTCCTCTCGAGATTTCTTTTTCATGTCATCTGGGGGAGTTTTTCCTTGCCACTGCCGCCACAGGCGTGCTCATTGGGGATAGATTAGGGATAAAATTAGCTCATATTTTAAGTCGTTCAAATTCTGTAAAGCTGCTTTGCGACAATGTTTATTGTTAAAAGCACTATACAAATAAACTTGACTTGGCTTGCTTTTGTGTGCATTTTGTGCACTTCATGTATATATCGCACTGTATAAAAGAAACACTTCTGCACATATATCCGCCTCTCTCGCATACTTGACAGAATACTTCACCATACAATGACTTATCAGACTTAGCAGACGTGTATCAGTTCGTGATCCCACGCCACTTCTGGGTTTCCTTGTCCCTGCTGCTAGCCTCGTATTTCCGCTGACGTACCGATGCTTACCCTCCTACACCCTATGATGGAGAATATCACCCGTGCGGATTCTGCATCCAGTGTGGGGTTTTCTATGATGACTTCCTAGAGCCCAAGCCACCCGACCCCATCTGAGTGTGCTTCATCCTGACGTTCACTGCTGCACAAGCATGCAGATTGGTGGAATATCTGATTCGGGTGGAACACCTGTGCCTTTGAAACTCTCAGACTTTCTTTGCCATGCTCAAGTTTATCTATGAATCATTAGTAAAGGAGGAACGCCTTGAAAATTTTTGGGGAAGGACAATCTTGCCAGCAGTCGATGCAGCCGAGGAGGCCATTGCTTTACAGCGCCCCCTAAAGGCAACCACTTCAGTGGCTGACTCAGCTGAGGAGACCATCACTCCCGAGCTCCCTCCAGTGGCCAACTCAGCTGAGGAGGCTGTCACTCCAGAGCTCCTCCCAGTGGCTGATACAGAGACAGCAGAGGAGGCTGTCTCTTTTGAGCTGGTTTCTCAGTCAGAACCAGCACCTGAATCCATGCCTGAACCCAAGCCAGAGGCGGAGCCAGCATCTGCTCCTGAGCCAGAGGCGGAGCCAGCATCTGTTCCCATGCCAGAGGCAGAGCCAGGGCCTACTCTAGGGCCTGCTCCAGGGCCAGAGCCTGTGTCAGGGCCTGCTCCAGGGCCAGAGCCTGTGTCAGGGCCAGCTCCAGGGCCACAGCCTGCGTCAGGGCCAGCTCCAGGGCCTACTTCAGAGCCAGAGCCAGCGTCAGAGTCTACTCCAGAGCTGTCTCCAGAGCCCAAGCCCAGTCATGAGCCGTCTCCAGAGCCCGAGCCCAAATCCAGTCCAGAGTCCATGTCATCTTCAGCGCTCGAGCCCAGTCCAGAGTCCACGTCGTCTTCAGCGCTCGAGCCCAGTCCAGAGTCCACGTTGTCTTCAGCACTCGAGCCCAGTCCAGAGTCCATCATCTTCAGCGCTCGAGCCCAAGTCCAGTCCAGAACCCGAGTCCAGTCCAGAGAGCCAGCCATCTCCAGAGCTCGAGTCCAGTCCAGAGAGCCAGCCATCTCCAGAGCCTGAGTCCAGTCCAAAGCCCATGTCATCTGAGGAGCTCGAGTCCAGTCAAGAGCCCATGTCATCTGAGGAGCTCGAGTCCAGTCCAGAGTTCACATCAAGTCCCAAGGTCAGGCCTAGTCCTAGCCGAGAACCCAAGGCGTGTCCAGAGCTTGAGCCCGAACCCGAAGCCAAGTATGATGGATTTTCACTCCCAGAGTAGGCTCTATGAGAGGGGGTTCTGTCAGTCCTGCATGCTGTGGCGTGTGCACCAAAAGGTGTGCCTCAGGCTGTGTGTGCGTCAAGTGAGCTCCAGCATGTGCACCGTGAACAAGGCACACCTGTTCTCAATTAGTGAACTAAGTGTTGGGCTATTTAAGGACTGCGCTGATGCTAAGACTATGCAAAATATTACACCACATTCAGTGCACATTACTGAGCCATTCCTTCTGTGTTTGTGGTTTTCCTGGTTTCTCGACTCCTGTTCCTGTTTCTAGTTCTCGTTCTCTTTTTGCCTCCAACATACTGTTTGTGCCTCGAATGACCCTTTGCCTGTTTTCTTGTTTATGACCTTGCCTGCCAACTTGGACTGTTTGCTTTTGTGTGTGTTTTGTGCACTTCATGTACCGTATATATCGCACTGTATAAAATAAACACTTCTGCACATACATCCACCTCTCTCATGTACTTGACACAGAGTAGGTGTTGTGTGGCCTGAATGCACTCAATGCTGATAAACAGCAAGCACTTAAGAATTCAGTTCCTGTAGTTGGATCCAGGCTTTATGTGACATTTACAATTAATTTATTGGTAAACTGGGATGTATGGATGCTGTCAGTCCCCCACTCGCTTGCTCACTCAAGTTTGTTGACAGGGTAGTGGCTGCTGCTTTATGTCCCGGGGCTCCCTCATGCCTGTGTTATCTTCTGGCTCTCCCCTTTTAGTTATGCTGTCATAGTTAATTTTGCCGGAGTCCCTGCTTGTACTCAGCGCAAAATGTATACTGTTCCTACTTACTCAGGTGACATTGGGCATACCTAACAACCTGTGTCCCCCCCCCCCCCCAAAAAAAAAACAACTGTCCCTCTGAGTTACATGTCAATCCTGAGATCGAGATGCTGACCTCTTCTGCTCCTTGGACCTGCCTGATCCATCCTGATGCCCTACATCTGGTTAGAGTCTCATCACATCGGTCCTGTGGAGGATGGTCCCATATGGACAGTTGAAAGTCACACTTGGAAGATGCTCTGGACACTTACAGTAATGCTTTTATGGCTGAGGACTACAGCTGACTTGCTAACTTTAGGACTGTGGTTGTCATGAACAGTTTTGCACTCAAGTTTCCATCAATGAAGAGTTATAACATCAACGAAACTGACTTCATGTTTAAACTGTTAATGTTATAATCATGTTGTCTGTTGTTGCCCAAATGAGGATGGGTTCCCTTTTGAGTCTGGTTCCTCTCAAAGTTTCTTCCTCATGTCGTCTGAGGGAGATTTTCCTTGCCACTGTTGCCACAGGCTTGCTCATTGGGGATAGATTAGGGATAAAATTGGCTCATGTCTTGGGTCATTCAGATTCTGTAAAGCTGCTTTGGGACAATGTCTATTCTTAAAAGTGCTATACAAACAAACTTGACTTGACTTGATTTATGCAGGTGGGGATATACGGTAAGCAGAACTAATGGCTGTGTCCATTTGAGGAAGTGAAGGATGAATCTATGTTTTTCTTGCAAATCATTTAAGTGCTCAGATGTCACAAGAAGAGATTTACAACCTTCTTCGAGTCAGTCTTCCTGTCTCATTTAAGTTCCACTGAAAAATTGTATTGAACCAACTTGGGGGAACTTGGCACTAACTATACATCTGTCAGCTGTTCTACAGGTAATGGAAGTAAGCAGTAAGGACCAATACATTGGAGGATTTTTGGCATATTTCATAGTCATACTGTCACAGTTTTGCCAATCTAGTGTTGGATTTTTTGGGCTTATTAATGATTTTAACAATAAAAGTATATTTTAAGTAAAGGTATGTGCTTTTACCTGGTGTCCATTAGATTGGTGTGCTGTTTCCAATTAATAAATAAAGCAAAAATACTGTATGTCTTGGGACAGAGTAGCATTGTTCTTGGAGATCATTTTTATTTAGTCATTATGAAATACATTTCCAGAAAGAAACAGCTCAATACTCATGTAGTTACTAGTGGTATTTGGTGGTGGGCTTTTATTATCCAGTGGCACCTTTGTTCTTTTCTGTATTAAAAATGATTGCAGTCCAGTCCAGTGGATTTGTCTTATATGGGTTATAAGGTGTAACATGAGGTTTCTTTTAGTACCTTGGTATTGTCATTATACAGCACAAGGAAATGTACACACAATGACAAGGTTTGACACCAGCAATAAGCATTGTCTTTATGTGAAACAAGATTGCACAAGTGACAACCTAGACAACAGTTTCAGTGAATATAAATAAATAAATAAACTAAGACACAGCTGTCACCAGTGCATCTGCTGAAGTACCAATAAACCACAATGGTGTATGCTGACACAAGAACAAAAGAACACACTGAGCTGTAGGACAAGAACTCTGAGTGTGACAAATATTTGAAAAGTGACCCCAACCAAAAAAGCCTGCTAGTTCCCTCTGAAACTGGGTTGTGAGGATATGACATATCAGAGATGGCACATGGTACAGGATATGCATTGAAAAAAAGAAATAAAAAAAATTCACAGAATCAAACTCTACTGCTCTAAATGCAAATTGCTCAGGCATATTACATTTTAGAAGATATTTTACTCCTCTGATTCAATTTTTTTGTCCAGTTCTGATTATGGTGCTTTGTGGTAAAGGTAACGCAAACTACAAGCTCTAGCAAAGCATTTAAAATATCATTACATGCTCAATGTGAACAGTGAAATGTGTTGTTATAAAACACGAAATGGAAATTATGTAGGGATTGTTTTATTAATTAATTTATTTATTTATTAACTTGTTCTGTATCAGGTACTGTTCAATAACACAGTGTAGCATCTAGGGTGTGAGTGATTTATAACTTATGAGTGGAATATGATGCTGCTATGAGTGTTGATGATAAGATGTTAGTCCACGATGACATATTTAGCACAATTCTGGTCCAGTTCTCTTGCAAATGAGCATTCTGATACATGTGGAATACAGTAGAACAGGATGGGCTGTTATAGGAAAATAATCAATGGCAGGGTAATGGAATGTGGCCTAATGCAATGCTGAGTTGCTGTTACCACCCTTAGAGCAGCATGTTTTATTCCTCTTATACCAACATGATTTGTCAATAATCATACTTGCCAACACTCCCGATTTCGGCAGGAGGCTCCCGATTTTAGCCTCCGTCTCCCACCTCCCGATCGTATTTGTTAAAAACTGGATAATCTCACGGTTTGGGGAAATCCCTACCGCCAAGTTAAAAATACTCCCGATTATGTCCAATCAGAATCGTATGAGAAACACTGCTGACGTCAACTGATTTTTAACCAATCAACGAACAGAACAACAGTCACTTCCGTAATGTAAGATTCACCCAGGCTGTCCAACATTTTTTACAAGCATTCATTCATCATAGCCACTAAACCCAATACCAAACGGCAAAAATATGAATGCAAATACCAGGTTGCATGGGAGAATGAATTTCCATGGATAAGCAAATGTTCAACCAGCCAGACCAACGCATTTTGCAAGGTAAGTGATTCACTGACCTCACAGGTAAAAGTTTAGAAGTCTGTATGTTTACATCCGGGTCTTGTGAATTTATTTCAGTTGGAAAATTTTTAATGCTGGGTCAGGTGGCCGTAACTATCAAATTTGTTTGATGAGTGTATTTGAATAGTGTGGTAGTGTCTTAGTGCTATTTTGAATTTTTGTTTGAAAGTTTTAAGTGAAAGTTTACAAGTGAATTATCTGGAAAGTGATTGATTTTCTTAGAGTTTTGAGGTTTTAAGTGAAAGATTACTAGTGAGTGTATTTTGGTAGTACTAAAATTTTGCATTCGAATGAATTTCTTTGTGGAGTATATTTTGATAGTATGGTAGTATTTATAGTGCCATTTTTAAATTTTGTTTGAAAATGTTCAGTCAAAGTTTGCAAATTCCTTTGATGCATTCTGATAGGATTTTGATAGTATTTCTAGTGATTTTTAAAAATTCTGTTGGAAAGTGTTTAGTGAAAGAGATGCATTTTAGTAAGACAGTGCAGTATTTATTTAATTGAGTTGTTACTATTTCGGTCAAATCTTATTAAAATTTTATTTATATATGATATAGCGGGCGGCACGGTGGTGTAGTGGTTAGCGCTGTCGCCTCACAGCAAGAAGGTCCGGGTTCGAGCTCCGTGGCCAGCGAGGGCCTTTCTGTGCGGAGTTTGCATGTTATCCCCGTGTCTGTGTGGGTTTCCTCCGGGTGCTCCGGTTTCCCCCACAGTCCAAAGACATGCAGGTTAGGTTAACTGGTGACTCTAAATTGACCGTAGGTGTGAATGAGAGTGTGAATGGTTGTCTGTTTCTATGTGTCAGCCCTGTGATGACCTGGCGACTTGTCCAGGGTGTACCCCACCTTTCGCCCGTAGTCAGCTGGGATAGGCTCCAGCTTGCCTGTGACCCTGTAGAACAGGATAAAGCGGCTACAGATTATGAGATATTATAGTTCTCTGTATTTTTACATGAGCTTACAGAAGGAAAACACATTTGATGCAATCCAATAATACTTTCATTCACTGTGACTATTTTAAGAAATTATAAACATTCTTCTAAAGCATCACTTGTGTTATTTTCTGTGGGTCTCTGTATGTATACAAAATTCAGGCATGAGATTTTTCAGCTAAAAATCTGATTTAAGACTTCCCTTTGTTATATTAAAATTCAAGACAAGAGTATTATTTCAGATTTTTCACTCTGAGCTCTCTCATGCCTGATACATGAATCCCATAACCTATAGTAATTGATAGAACAATATCAACAATTCAAAAACTCTTTAATCGTATAAATTTCAAATGGTTTGCAATTAATTGGGATCCACTGTTTTTATCGTTTCAACCACGCATCACACCCTCGTCCAATTGAAAATATCGCTCACGCACTTTTCTCCCCATGAGAATTTTGAAAAGTTGGCAAGTATGAATAATTACCGTTTATATTTATTACAAGGGCGGCACGGTGGTGTAGTGGTTAGTGCTCTCTCCTCACAGCAAGAAGGTCCAGGTTCGAGCCCCGTGGCCGGCGAGGGCCTTTCTGTGTGGAGTTTGCATGTTCTCCCCGTGTCCGCGTGGGTTTCCTCCGGGTGCTCCGGTTTCCCCCACAGTCCAAAGACATGCAGGTTAGGTTAACTGGTGACTCTAAATTGACCGTAGGTGTGAATGTGAATGGTTGTCTGTGTCTATGTGTCAGCCCTGTGATGACCTGGCGACTTGTCCAGGGTTTACCCCGCCTTTCGCCCGTAGTCAGCTGGGATAGGCTCCAGCTTGCCTGTGACCCTGTAGAACAAGATAAAGTGGCTAGAGATAATGAGATGAAATTTATTACAAAACACAGCATTGAACATCACGTGTTTCATCCATTTATAGTAATATTTGATGTTGCTGTATTGTAGTGTAGCAGTTATAAACGAAAAAAAAAAAAGCTTGTCATGTTACAGAGACACCTCAGTGTCCTCAATCCTTTTTTATCTTGTGGTGGAAAACAGAGTGTTACAAAGCCCTGACACTGGAGACTCCTTCCATAATTGTTAAATATCTCCAAACAGAAAGCTCCTCCAGATCAATGATGAAATGTTTTACATTACTGTATATACAGTATCTTGTAATGCATATTATCTAACAAATTTTTTTTTAATTGTGATTTGACAGTAATATAGAACCTTATAGTCTATGGTATTGCCAGACCTGTTATAATAGAAAACTAATCAACACCTTGTAACCAATAAGATTTGAAAACTCAACAGCCCTGTGGTGCAAATGTACACAAAAACACTCCTACACCCAGATATATGCACGCCTTTTGTATTTGCATCTTTCTTTTTCTTTCTTTCATTTCACATTAGCTTTACTGAAACGCTCATAATCAGCTTCAGCATTGCCTAAGCATCCCCCCCCCCACCCCACTTCACAACACACTGACACAGAATAATCCATAACCAATATCATGGTTGCTTGCTTTATGCATTATTATTTACAGGAGTAGTTGCTCCTTTGTCAGTGATGGATGCATGAAGCTGTCTGAACGGCTTTTATATATATATATATATTTTTTTTTTTTTTTCACACAGCAGTAAAGACACATGCTCTTTAAATTGAAATGAAAAGTACCTGCTTGACTGGAGATACTGATGTCTTTGACATCCTGCTCCATGGGGAGTTTAGCATTGTAATTGTTAGTGTTTTGCTAGGATTTGAACCCAGGCAGCTGGTGTGATAATCCAGCAAACCCCCACTAGGCCACCAGGGGGATGACTCAAGTGCAGAGGCATGAGGCGAAAGTAGAGTATAAAAAACAGTTTATTTACAATATGTACAATCCAAAGCAAAAACAAAAAGAATAATCCAAAAGCTCAGAAGATATGAAAAAATAAAAATATCCAAAGGTACAATGTCCAAAAAGAGAAAAGACAAAAAATGCAAACGCCCAGAAGATTCAAAATGTAAAGTGCAAAGTCCAAAAAACAAAATACCAAAAAACACTAGGAGATAAACAAGGTACACGGGACAGAGGTAACTTAGCCAAGAGCAGCATAAAGACTCCGTGACAAGGGACTGAACTGAGGGGGTATAAATACTCAAACTAATAAAGGAACAGGGCGGGGCAGGAAACAGGCAATCAAGACAAACACAAAACACAGAACACAAAAGCAGTGGCGGCCTCTAGAGGCCAAAACAAACATGACAAGATAAAGCAATAATAGTGGCCTCTAGAGGCCAGGACAGTCCCCAGTCCTAACAGTAATGATTTCATTGGATATTATTGATTTTTCCTGTTTCTCAAATGAAGCATACTAAGGTGTATAGTGGGCCTTTTCAAAGAGTGGGCAAAAACATTCAGCAAGAAGAGAAATATGCAAAGTAAATACTGAGACCACTAATTCCCCCCCCCATTCAATTCTCAATTCCCACCAGTCAGCCAGTTCTGCATTTTCACCCAACAGGCATCCACCCTCTTCCGCATACCTGATCTCCCTGATTCTTATGACTGGCTAGTGTCACAAGAGGAGATATATTTTTTGCACATAGCAGCAACTATAAACAAAAACTGAGATCAGACCATACTGATAATTTGTTATACATCATGCAGAATTTTGTAAAACAGATGCTTCTACAGAAACCCATTGTTTACATTCATCACAATCACAAACTGACATTTCTGACATCTTATACAAAAGCAGTGGATGCCAACCTTGATAGAAGATGGTAATACATAGTACTAGTCAAAAGTTTGAACACACCTACTCATTCATGTTTTTTTCTGCATTTTAACTATTTTCTACATTACAGAACAATACTGAAGACATCAGAACTATGAAATAACACATGGAACATATATGGAATTATGTGGTAAACAAAAAAGTGTTAAACAAAATATGTTTCATATTTTAGATTCTTCGAAGCAGCCATCGCAGATGGCCATGGCAGAATCTTGATTCTGTGGTCAGCTACCGGTAACTATTTTTGTGTTGGGCATATGGTTCGGCTCATTGTCCTACCGGAAGATCCAATGATGACCCAGTTTTTGTTTCCTGGCAGAATGATAGAGATATTTGATTGGCATGCTTGAAACTGGAACAGGCAGGCTGTTCTGACTGCTACTTGTTTTGGTTAGTTAAATCCTTGAGATTTATCTTCACTTGTACATTCTGCTCTCTGCTTAATGAAGGTTGACCAGTAATGTCTTTCTTCTTTTCTTAAGATTATGATACTGATGGGTGATGCAATGGTACATAATGTCTTTCTTCTTTCATAAAGTAGTGCAGTCTAAACATGATGTAATGATTCATCAACCATTCATCAGTTCCCTGTCATACATAGATAACTTAGCTTTGTCAATCACATCATCATCCAATCACACAGCTGCAACACACTCTTGAATGTAAATATATACTCATGTTAGTCCAACAATAAACTGAGAAATATCTCTGAACAGCTGTGTCTTTGTCAGTGACTGTTTGCTCCTGGATATCCATGAGACAGAATCTCTGAGGCGGCATTCTGATACTTTATCAATTCGACCTTGTTTGGTACAGACAGATCAAAACTTATCACAGAGGCGGCCAGATTCTGATTTAAAATGTCCTGGTATTTCATGGAGTCCATGATGCAGTGTACCCTACCAAGGTTTCCAAGGCCTTTGGAGGGAAAAACAGTCCTAAAACATCATAGTACTTCCACCATATTTTGCAGAATATGGTTCTTTTTATTATAGTCATCCTTCTTTTTACACCAAACCCACTGTAACAGTTCTAACGAAGGGGTGGAGCACAGAGGACGGCAGGACAGAGATGAGGTTTGTGTATATGGCTTTTATTGCTACACTTTTCAGTGAACAACTTCCAACTCAGACACACCCACACACAACCAGCGTCTGGTCTGGAGATGAGCTGCCTCCGCTCTCACTCTCCCTCCTCATATAGGGCGCGGTCACTGGGAAGACACACAAACACAAGTTAATTGCTCTCAGGTGAAGTGATTCTTCCACTTACCTTCCCTGACTCCGCCCTCCTGTCACAGACCGGCGCTTGACCACGCCCCCGCTGCCACATACCCCCACCGCCCGACTCAGGCCAGGCGCCCGTCCGGCCTGCAGCCGACTCCCCCCCTTGACGGAAGAGGAAGTCCGCCACGACCATCTGCGCCCCCGGCCTGTGGACCACCTTGCAGTTGAAGGGTTGGAGTGCCAGATACCAACGGGTGATCCGCGCGTTGGCATCCTTCATGCGGTGGAGCCACTGGAGGGGCGCGTGGTCCGAACAGAGGGTGAAAGGGCGCCCCAGCAGGTAGTAACGGAGGGCGAGGACTGCCCACTTGATCGCCAGGCACTCCTTCTCAATCGTGCTGTAGCGCCCCTCACGCACTGACAGCTTCCGACTGATGTAAAGGACCGGGCGGTCCTCCCCCTCCACCTGCTGGGACAAAACGGCCCCCAGCCCTCTGTCCGACGCATCCGTCTGTAACATAAAAGGGAGAGAGAAGTCAGGGGAGTGTAAAAGTGGCCCCCCACACAGTGCAGCCTTTACCTCAGAGAAAGCCCGCTGACACTGCTCCGTCCACTGGACCGGATCTGGCGCTCCCTTTTTAGTGAGGTCAGTCAGCGGGCTGGTGACGTCCGAATAATTAGGTATAAACCTATGATAATAGCCAGCCAGCCCCAGGAACTGTCTCACCCCCTTTTTGGTCTTGGGCCTCGGGCAGGCCGCAATCGCTGCGGTCTTATTAATTTGGGGACGCACCTGCCCGTTGCCCAAGTGGAAGCCCAGATACTGTACTTCCACCTGCCCAATCGCACACTTCTTTGGGTTGGCTGTGAGACCCGCCCGCCTCAGCGACCTAAGGACGGCCCTTAGGTGTTCCAAGTGCCTCGGCCAGTCATTACTATATATGATGTCATCCAGATAGGCGGCCGCATAGGTGGCGTGGGGGCGGAGGACCCGATCCATCAGCCGCTGAAACGTAGCGGGCGCCCCAAACAGCCCAAACGGAAGTGTGACGAATTGGTGTAACCCAAACGGTGTGGAAAAGGCCGTTTTTTCTCGGGATAGTGGAGTCAAGGGGATCTGCCAATATCCCTTCGTCAAATCCAGTGTCGAATAAAAGCGAGCCGTGCCTAGTCGATCGAGCAGCTCGTCAATACGGGGCATTGGGTACGCATCAAATTTAGACACCGCGTTGACTTTCCTATAGTCCACACAAAACCGGACCGACCCGTCAGCCTTGGGTACCAAGACCACCGGGCTGCTCCAGTCACTGTGGGACTCCTCGACGATGCCCATTTCGAGCATGGTCTGAAGTTCTTCCCGAACCACCTTTTTTTTGTGTTCGGGTAGCCTGTAAGGGCGGCTACGCACTACCACCCCCGGGGGCGTCTCGATGTGGTGCTCTATGAGGTTAGTGCGACCGGGCAGGGGCGAGAACACATCCGAAAACTCGGCCTGCAACTGGGCGACCTCTGTGAGTTGGGTCAGGGAGAGGTGGTCTCCACAGGGGACCGGAGAGGTACGTGATGCCAATGTTCCCTTTTGAACCTCCGGCCCCAGCTCCGCCTTCTCCGGAACCACCGACACCAATGCCACGGGGACCTCCTCGTTCCAGAGTTTAAGCAGATTGAGGTGGTAAATCTGTAGCGCCCCACCCCTGTCCGTTCGCCTCACCTCATAGTCGACGTCCCCGACTCGCCGTGTGACCTCAAAGGGTCCTTGCCACTTGGCGATCAATTTGGAGCTCGACGTGGGCAACAGTACGAGTACCTTATCTCCCGGTGTGAACTCTCTAAGGCGCGTACCCTTGTTGTACAGGCGGGCTTGCCGTTCCTGGGCCTGCCGCAAATTCTCCTGAGTTAGGTGGGTGAGCGTGTGGAGTTTTGCGCGCAGGTCCATAACGTACTGAATTTCGTTCTTACTTTGTGAAGGTCCCTCCTCCCAATTTTCCCGCAGCACGTCCAGGATGCCGCGCGGCTTACGCCCATATAATAATTCGAACAGGGAGAACCCCGTGGAGGCTTGGGGGACCTCTCGCACTGAGAACAGCAAGGGTTCGAGCCACTTATCCCAGTTACGTGCGTCCTCACTTACAAATTTCTTAATAATATTTTTGAGGGTGTGGTTGAATCGTTCCACTAAACCGTCCGTTTGTGGGTGATACACGCTGGTGCGGATCGGCTTAATCCCCAATAACCCATACAGTTCGTGCAGTGTTCGTGACATAAACGTAGTGCCTTGATCAATCAGAATCTCTTTCGGGATTCCAACTCGGGAGATGACGCGGAAGAGTGCCTCTGCAATACTGCGTGCTGAGATATTGCGCAGAGGCACTGCTTCCGGGTATCGCGCTGCATAGTCCACCAGAACTAATATAAAGCGGTACCCTCGTGCTGACCGATATAATGGCCCGACGAGATCCATCCCAATTCTCTCAAATGGGGTCTCGATTAACGGTAGAGGGCGCAAAGGTGCTTTTGGAATGGCCGCTGGGTTTACTAACTGGCATTCGCGGCATGCCGTACACCACCTACGGACATCGCCGCGAATCCCCGGCCAATAGAATCGGGCCATTATTCGGGCTAGTGTTTTATCCTGCCCCAAGTGTCCAGCCATGGGATTAAAGTGAGCCGCCTGGAATACCAATTCCCGGCGGCTCTTCGGAATTAAAAGCTGCGTGACGCGCTCTTTAGTTTGAGTGTCCTGCGTCACTCGGTATAATCTATCCTTCATAATCGCGAAGTAGGGGAAGGACGGGGTGGCGTTCGGCTGGAGCGTTTGACCATCGATTACTCTCACTTGGTCAAACGCATGCTGCAGAGTCTTGTCTCGCGACTGCTCTAATGGGAAATCTGCGAGGGATTCCCCAATAGAGAGAGGAGGAGCCGGCGGCTCCTCACTCTGACGCGGAGATGACGTAGACAGCTCTGTGACAGCTGCTCCTGCCAAAGCGACACCGGGACCTCCCCCTGTCAAATGGCAGGACCCACTCTCGACTAGGCGTGTCATTAAACCCCGAAATCCCGGCCAATCAGTCCCCAAAATTAGAGAGTGGGTAAGGCGAGGATTAACCACCGCCTTCACTATAAATTTTTCCCCTCTGAAAATAATGTGGACTGACACCAAAGGGTAGCTGTGAACATCCCCGTGCACACATAACACCTTCACCCCTTGTGCTCCCCACAATGCCTCGTTTTGAACCAGGCTTTGGCGAATTGAGGTCTGATTACAACCAGAATCCACCAACGCCTGATATGTAGCCCCTTGGATACTCACCGGTATGCGATACGCTCCAGCCCGATTGAGGGCGGCCTCTGGCGCGTCGGGGATCCGAACCACCGCGCCCACTTCCATTGCCGTGCACTGCTGTTGAAGGTGGCCCAGCTCCCCGCAGCGCCAGCAAACCGGCCCGGGCTTTCCCTCTGCACCGGTGATCTGGGGCTCACTCACCTGAGGTGGGGGAGAGACAGACACAGAAGGGAGAAACGGGAGGGCACCGCGGGTGCGGCGGGCCGGCTGGGGGGGTGCCGGCCCCCACCTCCGCGGAGGGGGAATGGGGCGAGGACGGGACACAGGAGGAGGGGGAGAGAGAGAGAGAAGAGAAGATGCCATCTGCTGTCCTGCCACTGGGACAGCCGCCAAATGGTCCTCTGCCAGCTCGACTGCTCGATCCAGCGACGCCGGGCGGTGGCACCGGACCCACTCTGCAGTTCCTGCTGGCAAGCGAGCGACGAACTGTTCCAGCACCACCTGGTCGAGGATTCCTTCGGCGTCGCGGTTGTTGGCCCTCAGCCACCGCCAGCAGGCGTCCCGGAGCTGCTGGCCAAACGCGAACGGCCGGCCGACTTCCTCCAAGCGCAGCGCACGGAAGCGCTGGCGCTGCTGTTCTGGGGTGCGCCCTACGTGCTGGAGGACGGCCCGGCGGAGGTCCGCTTAGGCCAGCCGGCGGTCGGCGGGGAGCTGTAGTGCAGCCAGCTGTGCTTCTCCCATGAGCAGAGGGAGGAGGCGCGCCGCGCGCTGCTCCATCGGCCACCCCGAGGCTTTGGCGACCTGCTCAAAGAGCGTGATGAACGCCTCGGGGTCGTCCTGCGGGCCCATCTTGGTGACGGTTAGGGGAGACGGGCCCGCGGTAGGAGCGCTGGTGGGCCCCACCGACGTGAGGAGATGCTGGAACGCCTGGCGATCTTCTTGTTGGGCCAACACCAGGGCCTCGAACCGCTCTTCTTGCTCCTTTCGGAGGGTGAGTAGCGCCTGGTGCTGGCTTTGCTGGGCCGTGGCGAGGGCGTGGATCAGTTCAGCGAACGGGGAGGACTCCATGGGGCTGAGAGGCTGCTGTACTCCAGGTCCCGGGTTTCGGCACCACTGTAACAGTTCTAACGAAGGGGTGGAGCACAGAGGACGGCAGGACAGAGATGAGGTTTGTGTATATGGCTTTTATTGCTACACTTTTCAGTGAACAACTTCCAACTCAGACACACACCCACACACAACCGGCGTCTGGTCTGGAGATGAGCTCCCTCCGCTCTCACTCTCCCTCCTCATATAGGGTGCGGTCACTGGGAAGACACACAAACAAGTTAATTGCTCTCAGGTGAAGTGATTCTTCCACTTACCTTCCCTGACTCCGCCCTCCTGTCACAGACCGGCACTTGACCACGCCCCCGCTGCCACACCCACCTTGAGTGTTTATTGCCAAAAAGCTCCATTTTTTATTACATAAGACCAGAGAACATGGTTCCAAAGTTGTAGTAGTGTTTCACAAACTTCAGGCCCTTACGTTTGTGGTTAACTGGAAAAAAAAGGCTTTTTTTTTCTGGCAAACCTTCCAAATAATCTGTTGGCATGGAGGTGGCGTCTGATGGTGGTTTTGGAGACTTGGAAATCCCAAGCTTTACTTTTTCTTGTCCTTCACCAACAGTGGTCCTTGGGGACTTTTTCCCCTCTCTTACCATCCTCCTCACTGTACACGGGGGCAAAATAAACTTGGTTCCTCTTCCAGGCAAGTTTGTAACAGTTCTGGTTGGTGTCCACTTTATTATTGCCCCAATAGTAGAAATTGACATTTTCAGGCAAGTAGCTATTTATTTTATAACCATTCCCTGACTTATGAAGGTCAACACACTTCTCCCCTCATTTGGATTGTGTGTCTTATCTTTCCCATGCTGATGGATGACCAAGGAAATATGGCTTCTGTCATCTCATATTTGTTCCCCAGTTAATCAAGTCATGGATTACGGCTTGAAAGTTCCTACACTCTTCCATCAACTCAAAAATGTACAATTTAAATGCCAAACATGCTTCAGTTACATTGTGTTCACTATAATTTCAAGGGGTGACAATAATATGGGTGTGTGCTTTTGTTGAAAATAATTATTTCTTGATGAGGGATTTGTTTTTCTGTGAATAAATCTATTTCACTTAAAGATTGGATCCTTCTCATTTTTTCAGTGTGAGACTTCATCAAAAGGTGAATTTTTTTCTCACCCATTTTACTAATCTTTACAAGGGGTGCCAATTATCATGGAGGCCAGTGTGTGTGTGTGTGTGTGTGTGTGTGTGTGTGTGTGTGTGCGCGTACGTGTACAGTATGTGTGCGTGTGCATAAAACTCACCAAAGGTTCACAGAATACTCAAATGTATCGGGCCAGTGTCTAAGTTCGTAGGAGGGGTTAAAAGAGAGAACGATGGACACAATAAGGTACTGAAGCCACAGGAAAAAACAAACAAAAAAAAAACAAATAAGAGTTCTCTCATTAAGCCGTCATTCTAGTGTTAACTCACATATATGGATACCATACTTAATACATTCAATACCACAATAAATGCTTTAACAGTGTTTCTCAGTTTGGACAAAAAAAAAAAAAAAAAACTGGTTACTTAACACAATTCACTTGCAATGGAAGAAAATGTCTCTGTGTGTAATCGAGTTCAGGTTTCCTTTGGTCCATTCATTTCAGTTCAACTTTGTCCCTTTGTTGTAGTCAGTTCAGCTAGTTTTAGTCAGATAGGGTAGTCTCAAGTCAGTTTCAGTCCAGTGTGTTCTTGGGCATGTCAAAAGAGAAGTGGTCAAATAGTATGTCATTGTGGGGCTTTAACAGTCCTACCATGCTGCTGTATCCAAATGATGAATGAAAAAATGGGGGTCTCCTTTTCAGGTGAAAGGTGACCTCACCCAACTCCTTGGGGTAAGGAATCTGGTTCAGTTCTGGATCGCCATCCCCTTCGTCAAGGAGAATCCAAAACCTATTTCCAGGGAATCTCAAAAACCTAGCCTATATAAAAAGAAGGCTATTACTGTATTGACTCGTGAAATCCCACTCTTTTATGGCCATAATGAAGATCACATCAAAATTCTTAAAAAATGCTGTAACACAATAGAGGGGCGGCTACAATTATCGACACCTTAATGATCTTTTGGCCATTGCAAAAGTAGAAAAGACTTTCAATATGTAAATTGTGCATGAATAATTACTCAAACTTCCACTGGAAAAAAACGAGTTGATTCCCGATTACTTAGCATATCAGATCACGTGACACTGCTCCACAAGTATTGACACCTTTGTCTGCAGTTATTGACACCCAGATGATTATAAAAAAAAAAAACCCGGTATGTGGTATTAAGTTAACAAAACAGTTTTTATTAAAAATTTGTTTAACAGACTTATATTTAGTACAAAATATCTTTTAAATAAATATATCAATGTCGACACTTAGGTAATTAAATGAGGAAGTAATTCTAATGTTTGTAAAAGAAATGAACTGATAATGTTTATCCTGTGTCAGAAAATCTTTTTGTTCCACTTTTTACCCACTTTAAGTATTTTTGTAGATCATATTTTGTTAGTCATTCATTGCTGTTTGTATTAATTTCTAGTTTTGTAGTTTACCAATAATTCAAACAATGCTCTAATTTGTTGCAATTAGATTCAGATTAGTGAAGCTTCACTTGTATTTTCAAACAAGTGATTTTTTTTTTTAATTGAGATTTTAATTGCACATCTAAAAATATAAAATGTCTACTGATATTGTAATATGTGGTAGATATTTACAACAAACTGTAAAAAAAACATTTTCTGAATGGAATAGAAAAATCTGAATATTTCAAACATGTCATTTTTTATATGCTAGGAATTTAATTCTGGTCTAATTCTATTCTTGCAATAGGATTCCAAATACTCTATAAACATTCCATTCTGTTATGAATAAAAAATCCTACATCACAGCACTTATTTTTTAAACGTACTTCATCTACTTCAATAAATGTTACATAAAGATCAATCCATAACAGTTGTAAATGCCACTTAATTCCACAGGGTGTCGATAATGGTGGACACTGGTGAAAGTGATCACTATTATCGACACCTCACATGACTTCTCAAATGCATGTTTAGATACAAAATGGCAACTGGCAAATGAAAGAGTATAAGAAACAAAGTAGGTTTTGACAAGGAGATCATGAAATATCTGTGAATTTGATAAGTAAAAACATGTCCATGATCTTTCCACCATGTTTACAGTACCTGCGATGATAATGTCTGGGTATTTCTCATCTTGCTGAGCTTGCGAAAAAAATCCATCTCAGGTAATGTCCATCTCAGAGGACAAGATCAAAGGGCGAGGCAGGTCTTCCAGTTGATTAATTAACCAATAATAACTGTTGTAACTGAAACTCATCTTTGTAAAATTGTTTTTTATTGGTAAATCTGAAAAAGTGTCAAAAAATTGTGGACTGTTGATAATTGTGGCCGCTGCTCTAGTAATTAAATGAATGAATTATTATTTTTAACTGTACAGCATTTCTCCTATGAAATGTGTTATCCCCTTTTTACATCAATGATGAATTATTAAAAGTTTTTAACCATGAATTATGATTATTTAACACTAACGGTGTGTTTCTCTTTAAATCATGAACTGAATAACACCACAACATCAACATCTTAGATTCTTATCTTCAAAGTCACAGTTTTAAGTGTAGATATCTAGAAATCCTCTTAAACATACTTCATATTGTTTTTAGCACTGGCAGTGCATTAAAAGGGCAGTCACCAGGGCTCGACATTAAGGACTGCCCAATTGTCCAGGACAAGTAAAACATGCATTCGGGTAAGTGTGATATGTCCCCAGGGGCGCCGCCAGAAATTTTGGGCCCCCCAACTTTGCCCACCCTCGTCACAATTGCACTATTGTCATTATTTGACTTTTGATAGCCCATGGACCTTGAGTTTGACTGGTGTCCATTATTAGCAACACTAATTTAGCAAACTGTATATGGCACCTGCTCATTAAAAACTTCAATCCTAAAGCATTTATGGGTTGTATTGCTGCTTACCTCCTTCTCCAAAGGGGGGTTCAGTGGTTTGGTAGGGCGGAGGTCCCCCTGAGGCTGAATCTGTGCATATTTAGGGCACCCCATTAGTTATGAAACTGGTTATTAGCACTATTAGCACCAGCATAACGTAATATTTCATCTTGTTTATCACACAAGTCAGTTCAGTTATTAAAATGGAAAAAATGTCACTGTACAAACTGCAAAAGTGTTCTCTTGATAGGCTAATCCAACCACGTTCATACTGTTCATTTACCATTTGCTAATAATTTGAACACACATGTGAGCGATAGCTACCTTTCTTTGGGAAAAACTGAGTGACCAGTTGCCTGCCTCTCCGGTCCCTCTCAGCTTTCAGCTGCCTTTCTTTACGTTTTTGACAGCCACTCTTCATATTTAGCGATGATAGACTGTACGCACTCCACTGCTGGCTGCTGCACCACGACACAGCAGCAAGTAGCGTTGCACTGATCAGCACACAGATTTAACGCATTGCGCTTCTACCAGAACTGGACCGTACCATTTCGCAAAAGGGGGAGGGTTAAATGACTATGTTGAAGAACTCAAGAAATAGACAACCTTGTTCAATTAGCTCATTTTACCAGATGGAATATTGCATTGTTATTTCAAAAGTCTTATTAAAATCATTAAAAGCATATTATCAGCCCCTTAAAGGGCCCCATGGCAGTGCTGGGCCCCTAGAATTGTTCTAAGCTTTCCCCCCCGGCAGCGCCCATGTATGTCCCCGACATGCCTGGCCGGGCGAGTTGGAATGAGCATATATTACAAACTAGCACCACAAAAATGAGGCTTTTTGATCTTTTATTTCAGTTCCTAAAAGCGTCCCTCACTACGTATCTGCCATTATGTCTTGGCTGTTTTCTTGGTTTCATTTACTGCTTTGCAAGTTTTTATATACCCCCGCTGTTGTAGTATGGTACGCGTACTATTTATAGACCCCTTGTGCATGACTTCACGCATCACATGATAATTACAGCTGGGGTCAGACAGACACAGTCTTTCATGCAAACAAGGCTTAATCTGTCTTCAATATGGTTAATTTTTATGGTTTTTGCTTGTTCAAACAGAGAAATACATAAATGGTATTACCATCTCCCCGCTATCAAGAAAAATGCTAACTAATAGAAGCAAATGCTTCAAGAACAATGAGGAAATGAGTGGTTAAAGAATATGAAGAGAGGAGCTCAGCCTGAAAATTCCAGAGAAATTCACAATTGCATTTAAAATGTATTTTACGAAAACAGAAAGTTGGAAGTGAGTATGGAAGAGTTTGCTCAAGAATCTTGTTTTATTTTTTTCTGCACGCATTCGAGTTAGCTCCTTGATGAAAGTGTTTGATTTTCTTAAAGGTGAAGCAGCTTCCTTATTCAACACAGAAAACCCAGACTGGTTTCAAACAACTTGGGCATAAAAAAACATTCAACAAGGAGCAACATGCGTAATATAATCCTGAAAGAACAGAACAGATTAAGAGCAGAGAGACCTGGAGCTTTGTTTCTGTTATCAGAGGAACACAGTCCTGTGCAAAATATTTATATATCATCCACCTCTAGGTTTAAAAAAACCAAACAAACAAAAAAAAACGTGCCGCGTCATGACAGACCGGCATCTGATTCAGTTACAGGTTACCAGGTCTGTATAAAACACCCACAACCTGGGGTAATGTCTGGGGTAGTGTCACAACAACACACTAAACAATAATTTTAAACTCAAACATTATCCTGTCTGTCATGATGCAGCACACTTTTTTTTTTAAACCTAGAGCTGGATGATATAACAAAAAAAAGTGAGTTTAAAAGTTAATGTTGAGCCCTGGGCAAATGGGTTTAAAAGTTAATGTTGAGCTCTGGTCACACTGCAAGCGGACATAGTATAATACTAGCAAAAGTGCAAGAGTAAATCAAATACACATCAAGTCAAAGAGTTTAGCTACGACTCATATTTTATACTCTCCATCAGGTTATCTTTGCTTAGCGCTGTCGCCTCACAACAAGAAGGTCTGGGTTCGAGCCCTGTGGCCGGCGAGGGCCTTTCTGTGCGGAGTTTGCATGTTCTCCCCGTGTCCATGTGGGTTTCCTCCGGGTGATCTGGTTTCCCCCACAGTCCAAAGACATGCAGGTTAGGTTAACTCAGTGGTTCCCAAACTTTTTGGCTGGGGACCCCCTTTTGGACTTCAGAATATTTTTGGGACCCCCTGACATCGACCCCCCCCCACCCCCACCCATTATGCAGTGTGTAGTGTAGTAATAACAATAATAATAATAATAATAATAATAAGACGGATATTAAAGTTGCTATTTTTTATTCACAGAAGAGCATTATCCACAAAAGAGCATTGCACATCATAATAAAACAGAACATTACACAGAACATCAGAATATTTTTTCAGTGACTTGTGTGTGCTTGCTTTTCAGTACAGAGTTTTTCAAATCTTGGTGATAACTGTGAGATCGCCACCCTTAGTTCGTTTTCAATGTTCAACTTTGCCCTGTATTTGGTCTTGATGGAGGCCACTGCAGAAAAGCCCACCTCACAGAGGTAGGATGTGGCAAAAGGGAGGAGTATGGCCACAGCCTAATGAGCTGGCCATTAGCCAAAGCGCTAATGGTTAATGAACTCATTACTGATCAGGAGTTTAATGTACTGTGTTTAACAGAAACATGGATTAAGCCAAATGAATATATAGCATTAAATGAAGCGAGTCCTCCTGGATACAGTTATATACACCAGCCTCGTCTAACTGGCAGAGGAGGAGGCGTCGCGGTTATTTATAACGATTATCTAGGTGTAACACACAAACCTGGTTATAAATTTAATACATTTGAAGTTCTTCATACTCATATAATGTATGTAGCCTCGAAAAATAAGTCTACCCAGTTAATTCCATTGCTTATTATTTACAGGCACCCGGGGCCATATTCTGAGTTTCTTTCTGAATTTGCAGATTTTCTCAGATCTGGTTATTTCCTTAGACAAAGCTTTAGTTGTCGGAGATTTTAATATTCACTTCGATAACCCAGAAGACCCTTTAAAAACAGCGTTTGCGTCCATCTTAGATTCAGTCGGGATTAAGCAGAATGTCATAGGACCGACCCATAATGGTGGTCACACCCTTGATCTAATACTAACATTCAGATTAAACGTAGACAATATAGTCATACTTCCACAGTCTGAAGTTCTCAGATCATTGTCTCATCTCATTCAAAATATGTCTGAGTAATAATATATGCACCTCACCACGCTACTGTATTAAACGTACTTTCACGTCAACTACTGCACAGAGCTTTATAAATGATCTCCCAGAGCTGTCAACTTTGATTGGGTCACTGTCAGCCCCTGCAGAACTTGATCAGGCAACTGAATGCTTAGAGTCAACATTCCGCCATACTTTAGATAATGTAGCTCCTCTAAAAAGGAAAATGGTCAGAGACAAAAAATTAGCACCCTGGTATAATGATGACACTCGCACATTAAAACAGACCACTCGAAAATTGGAACGTAAATGGCGTCAAACAAAATTGGTAGTGTTCAAATTGGCGTGGAAGGAGAGCTTCCTGAAGTATAAAAAAGCTCTTAGTGCTGCGAGATCAACATATCTCTCCTCCCTAATAGAAGATAACAAAAATAATCCTAGATTCCTATTTAATACTGTAGCAAAATTAACCAGGAATAAGTCCACTATCAACACATGCACACCTGCAGTATGTAGTAGCAACGACTTCATGAATTTTTTTAATGACAAAATTGAGAATATCCGACAAAAAATTCAAACTACTAATTTAAGGTTAGACAATGAAAGTGACCTTGTAGTTAACAATATAACTGTATCAGATCATCAGTTAGAATGTTTTACTCCCCTAAAAGAAACTGAATTACTTTCATTAATCTCTACATCAGCGTACTAGATCCCTTACCGACACATCTATTCAAACAGATAATGCCTGGAGTAATTGAACCGCTTCTAAAAATAATAAATTCTTCTCTTATGATTGGCTATGTACCCAAATCATTTAAACTAGCAGTTATCAAACCCCTGATTAAAAAACCTGACCTTGATCCCTGTCAGCTGTCCAATTATCGGCCAATATCAAACCTCCCCTTTATCTCCAAGATCCTTGAAAAAGCTGTGGCACAGCAGTTATGCTCATATTTACATAGGAATAACATCCATGAAATGTATCAGTCAGGATTTAGACCTCATCATAGCACAGAGACAGCACTGGTTAAAGTAGTAAACGACCTACTGTTGGCGTCTGATCAGGGCTGTGTCTCGCTACTTGTGTTGCTTGACCTTAGTGCAGCATTTGATACCATTGATCATTCCATTCTTCTGGATAGACTAGAAAATGTTGTGGGAGTTAAGGGAATGGCCCTCTCCTGGCTCAGGTCTTATCTAACTGATCGTTATCAGTATGTCGATATAAATGGTGATATTTCCAGACGTACCGAGGTAAAGTTTGGTGTTCCACAAGGTTCTGTCTTGGGTCCACTGCTTTTTTCTCTATATATGTTACCTCTGGGCGATATTATTCGTAAACATTGTATTAGTTTCCACTGTTATGCTGATGACACACAGTTGTATGTCTCTGCAAAACCTGATGAGAGACACCAGCTTAATAAAATTGAGGAATGTGTTAAGGACATTAGACACTGGATGCTTATAAATTTCCTTCTGCTTAACTCTGACAAGACTGAAGTACTTGTGCTAGGACCACATACAGCTAGAAGTAAGTTTTCTGATTACACAGTAACTCTGGATGGCCTTTCTGTTTCTTCACGTGCAGCAGTAAAAGACCTCGGAGTGATTATTGACCCCAGTCTTTCATTCGAAACTCACATTGATAACATCACCCGGATAGCTTTCTTTCATCTCAGAAATATTGCAAAGATAAGAAATTTAATGTCATTGCATGATGCAGAAAAACTAGTCCATGCTTTCGTTACCTCCAGGTTGGATTATTGTAATGCCTTACTGTCTGGATGTTCCAATAAGTGCATAAACAAGCTCCAGTTAGTTCAAAATGCCGCAGCAAGAGTCCTTACTAGAACTAGAAAATATGACCACATCATGCCTGTCTTATCCACACTGCATTGGCTCCCAATCAAATTTTGTATTGATTATAAAATACTACTATTGACCTTTAAAGCACTAAATGGTCTCGCACCACAGTACCTGAGTGAACTTCTGCTCCTCTATGACCCGCCACGCCTACTTAGATCAAAAGGTGCAGGCTATCTGCTGGTACCTCGTATAGTGAAGGCTACATCAGGGGGCAGAGCCTTTTCTTACAAAGCCCCACTGTTATGGAACAGCCTTCCAAGTAATGTTCGGGAATCAGACACAGTCTCAGCATTTAAGTCTAGGCTGAAAACATATCTGTTTAGTCAAGCCTTTTGTTAATGGTGTTTATGAGGTAAAGGAGTAGATCTGGAGGGTCCTCAGACATAGAGTGTTTTGGTAAACTGGGATGTATGGATGCTGTCAGTCCCCACTCGCTTGCTCACTCGAGTTTGTTGACGGTGCAGTGGCTGGCTGCTTTATGTCCCGGGGCTCCCTCATGCCTGTGTTACCTTCTGGCTCTCTCCTTTTAGTTATGCTGTCATAGTTAGTTGCCGGAGTCCCTGCTTGTACTCGGTGCAATATGTATACTGTTCCTACTTATTCAGGTGACATTGGGCATACCTAACCACCTGTGTTTTCTTTCTCTCCCCCCCCACCCCAAATCTGTCCCTCTGAGTTACATGGAGTCAACAGGAAATCTTTTGGTGGAGACGGTGGGGACCTCGACTGGCTATCGTAGCCTGCAGGGAATCGGCCGTCAGACATTCTGTCGCATGTCCCAGACCCGGTGAAATGTAACTGAATTGTCTTGGTCAGGCCTAAGGGTCCCATCTGCATCTCATCATTGCTGAGGAGTGTGCTCCCATCACCCAATCAAGCATCCAGCCAGAGCAGGGTCATGATATATTTTTTACCGTATTAACATGCCATTGTGCGTCATGCCTGATGTAAAGACTCTCGTCTCTGCGAGCCTACCACACAGATTTAATACTTGTCATTTTTAGGGCATACCTAACAACGTGTTTTCTTTCTCTCTCTCTCTCTCTCTCTCCCCCCCCCCCATCTGTCCCTCTGAGTTACATGTTGATCCTGGGATTGAGATGCTGGCCTCTTCTGCCCCTCGGACCTGCTTGATCCATCCTGGTGCCCTGTGTCTGGTCGGAGTTTTATCGCCCCACTCCTGTGAAGGACGGCCCCATGAGGACAGTTGAGGGTTATACCTGTTAAAACTGTTAATATTATAGTCAGGCTGTCTGATGTTGCCCAAATGAGGATGGGTTCCCTTTTGAGTCTGGTTCCTCTCGAGGTTTCTTCCTCATGTCGTCTGAGGGAGTTTTTCCTTGCCACCGTCGCCACAGGCTTGCTCATTGGGGATAGATTAGGGATAAAATTAGCTCATGTTTTAAGTCGTTCAAATTCTGTAAAGCTGCTTTGCGACAATGTTTATTGTTAAAAGCGCTGTACAAATAAACTTGATTTGATTTGACAGCCTTTCCACCCAACAGTGGGTAGTCTTTTTCCACCCCAATCCAAAAGGCAGACAGTGACTTGGCCCTAAACTGCTGTTTGTATCCTATATCTGAGGTCACATCAATGAACTGTTCCTGTTCAGTAACACCGAGATGAGCAGATGGCCTTGTATTGAAGGGGTCTGTGATCCATTCATAGTGTGCCAAATCCATAACAGGAAAGTACCTCTGAAAATGTTGTTGGAGGGCAAAAATGTGTGAACGAATGCATGGCATGATTGTGTTGTGACTGTTGGTGTTATGGAGAAATGAATGCAAGTTCTGAAAGCAATCTGTTGTTCCCTCCTCAATCATCTTTCCCCACAGTTCCAATTTCCTTGTAAATGACTGCATTTTAGTGACAAGCTGAGGGAGATGGGTGTTGGGTCCTTGCATTTGCAGATTCAGTTCGTTCAGTTTTTGGAAAATGTCACTGAGGTAGGCAACTGTCATCAGGAACCGTTCGTCGTTGTAACAGAGTGCCAGTGCATGATTCTCCTCCTCGAGAAAAATCCGTATCTCTTCTCGCAGCTCAAACACCCTGTTCAATACCTTCCCACGTGACAGCCATCGCGCTTCGCTGTGAAACAGAACTGCCGTGTGTTTGGAGCCCATTTCTTCACAGAGAGCAGCAAAGAGTCGAGCTTTAACAGGGCGCGTTTTGATATAATTGACAGTGGCGATTACGTCCGTCATCACCTTGTTCAGTTCGGGACTCAGCTGCTTCGATGCCAACGCTTCTCGGTGAATCATACAGTGGGTCCACTGCACATTGGGGGACACACGCTTTATGAGCGCTTGTAGCCCACTGCGCTTCCCAGCCATAGCCTGAGCCCCGTCCGTACACACTCCAACACAGCACTCCCACTTCAATTTTGCCTCTTACAAATAAGTGTCAATCACTCGGAACAGTTAATCAGCAGTGGCTCATGTTTTCACCTCCTTGCAGAATAGCAGATCCTCTCTCATGTCCTCTGTATCAACGAAACGGATGTACGTGATTAATAAACAGTCTCGGTTGCTGTCAGTGGCTTCGTCGACCTGCAGAGCAAACGGGTGCTTGCACGTACTCGGTCGGTGAGCTGCTCCTCAATGTCGTCAGCGATGTCATGTATGCGTCTTCCAATCGTATTATTTGAGAGGGGGATCGCCCGTAACTTGTTTGCTGTTGCCTCGTCGACCATGGTCCTCACCATTTCAATGGCACAGGGCAGGATCACCTCCTCCGCTTCTGTGTGTGGCTTCTTGCTCTGCGCAAGGAGGTAGGCCACTTTGTAGGAGGCGAGCTGGGCATTGACAGACGCAACTTTAGTGAAGTTCACTCGTTGTGCCTGAAAGTTAAAAAGTTTCCGCCGAAAGAATTCAACCGGCTTGTCCTTGTGCTCGGGGTGTGCCGTGTCCAGGTGACGCTTCAGCTTGTTTGGCTTTAAACTTTCTGTCGCCAGGACCTTCAGACAGAGAACACACTGCGGTCGTTCCTCACCACCCACCAATGTGCTCGTAAAGCCCATTTCGATGTATGCATCATCATACCGCCTTATCTTTTTCGCTGCCGAAGTGCGACTTCCTGCTTCCTGAGTTGTTCGCGCCGAGCCCTTTTTCCCGCGAGTGCCGGCGTTAATTACTAATCCTTTTTTAACTTTTTTCTACAAATAAATTTCCAGTATCCTCTTCATTTTTATTGTACTGTCGCTTTCATTTTTGTACTTTTCACTTTTGCTTTCCTTTTTCCGTTTTTTTTTCCCCGGTTTTTTTCTCTCTTTTTTCGGAAGAACGCTGAGACCGGAAGCTTTCTTTTTCTCTCCTCCTGTGTAAAGACCACAAGCGGAGGCCATCCACATCTGATCTGCTTTAATATCAACAGATCTTCATTTAAGGTACGTGAATCTTTTCATCATGGCACACCTTCAGCCTGTTCAGTGTGCTGAGTGCAGGATGTTTAGTCATTCTTCCTCCGTCACTAGCGATAGCTCTATTAGCTTTACTTGTGATAAGTGCAGATTAGTTAGCTCTCTGACGGAGAAGATTACAGTGCTAGAAGCGCGTGTCCAGCCTTTAGAACAGGTTAGTGAGCGTGAGAACAGTGTAGTTTCTGTTAGGGAAAGTCTGGACGCCCTAGGCGGAGTTAGCAATCCCCCAACTCCGGCATTAGAGCCCTTACAGCGGGGCGAATGGGTGATGGCTCGGCAGCATAAGCGTAGAGCCAAAGCTACCGCTGAGGCTCGCCCACGGGAGCACCACTCCTCTCCGCGTCACGTGTCGAACAGGTTTGCTCTCCTTAGTGATGCACCCATTGAGAAACCTGAAAGAGCTCTGGTTATAGTGGACTCTATCATATGGCACATGAAATTAGCTCAGCCTTTAGGGGCACCAGCAGCTTTAGTCAGGTGTATACCGGGAGCCAGGGCGCCAGACATAGCAGGTAATCTTAGGGTCCTAGGCAAGCACAGGTTCTCAAAGATAGTTATCCATGCAGGAGCTAATGATATACGCCTTCGTCAGTCTGAGGTTACTAAGAGTAACTTTGTAGAGGTGTTTAAATTAGCGAAGGCGATGTCCGATGCTGGAGTATGCTCTGGCCCCATCCCAATGCGGCGTGGCGATGTAGCTTACAGCAGGTTATGGTCGCTGAACTGCTGGCTGTCCAGGTGGTGCTCTGAAAACAGTGTGGGCTTTATAGATAATTGGGCTAATTTTGAGGGCACTGCTGGCCTGTTAGGGCAGGACGGTATCCATCCCACTCGGGAAGGTGCTGCTCTCATTTCCTGCAGCATAGGTCATAGTCTCAGAACAGGCCTAGTTAATTTCTGACAATCCAGAGCCAAGGCCAGGGAGCAGACGAACAGGCTAAACCAACTGTCTGCTAGCTGCACAGAGTCGTCACTCAGGGCCCACTACATCGAGACTGTGTCTGTTCCCCGAGCTCAACAAAAAGGTAGAAATTTTCAGAGAAAGTTTGTTCCAGTAACCTAATCAATATAAAATTAGATCATACTGACTGTACAGCTGCTGTCAGCACCTTTGATCTAAAGGTGGGGCTATTAAATATTAGATCTCTTACATCTAAAGCGCTAATGGTTAATGAACTCATTACTGATCAGGAGTTTAATGTACTGTGTTTAAAAGAAACATGGATTAAGCCAAATGAATATATAGCATTAAATGAAGCGAGTCCTCCTGGATACAGTTATATACACCAGCCTCGTCTAACTGGCAGAGGAGGAGGCGTCGCGGTTATTTATAACGATTATCTAGGTGTAACACACAAACCTGGTTATAAATTTAATACATTTGAAGTTCTTCATACTCATATAATGTATGTAGCCTCGAAAAATAAGTCTACCCAGTTAATTCCATTGCTTATTATTTACAGGCACCCGGGGCCATATTCTGAGTTTCTTTCTGAATTTGCAGATTTTATCTCAGATCTGGTTATTCCCTTAGACAAAGCTTTAGTTGTCGGAGATTTTAATATTCACTTCGATAACCCAGAAGACCCTTTAAAAACAGCGTTTGCGTCCATCTTAGATTCAGTCGGGATTAAGCAGAATGTCATAGGACCGACCCATAATGGTGGTCACACCCTTGATCTAATACTAACATTCAGATTAAACGTAGACAATATAGTCATACTTCCACAGTCTGAAGTTCTCAGATCATTGTCTCATCTCATTCAAAATATGTCTGAGTAATAATATATGCACCTCACCACGCTACTGTATTAAACGTACTTTCACGTCAACTACTGCACAGAGCTTTATAAATGATCTCCCAGAGCTGTCAACTTTGATTGGGTCACTGTCAGCCCCTGCAGAACTTGATCAGGCAACTGAATGCTTAGAGTCAACATTCCGCCATACTTTAGATAATGTAGCTCCTCTAAAAAGGAAAATGGTCAGAGACAAAAAATTAGCACCCTGGTATAATGATGACACTCGCACATTAAAACAGACCACTCGAAAATTGGAACGTAAATGGCGTCAAACAAAATTGGTAGTGTTCAAATTAGCTTGGAAGGAGAGCTTCCTGAAGTATAGAAAAGCTCTTAGTGCTGCGAGATCAACATATTTCTCCTCCCTAATAGAAGATAACAAAAATAATCCTAGATTCCTATTTAATACTGTAGCAAAATTAACCAGGAATAAGTCCACTATCAACACATGCACACCTGCAGTATGTAGTAGCAACGACTTCATTAATTATTTTAATGACAAAATTGAGAATATCCGACAAAAAATTCAAACTACTAATTTAAGGTTAGACAATGAAAGTGACCTTGTAATTAACAATATAACTATCAGATCATCAGTTAGAATGTTTTACTCCCCTAAAAGAAACTGAATTACTTTCATTAATCTCTACATCAAAAGCCTCAACTTGCGTACTAGATCCCTTACCGACACATCTATTCAAACAGATAATGCCTGGAGTAATTGAACCGCTTCTAAAAATAATAAATTCTTCTCTTATGACTGGCTATGTACCCAAATCCTTTAAACTAGCAGTTATCAAACCCCTGATTAAAAAACCTGACCTTGATCCCTGTCAGCTGTCCAATTATCGGCCAATATCAAACCTCTCCTTTATCTCCAAGATCCTTGAAAAAGCTGTGGCACAGCAGTTATGCTCATATTTACATAGGAATAACATCCATGAAATGTATCAGTCAGGATTTAGACCTCATCATAGCACAGAGACAGCACTGGTTAAAGTAGTAAACGACCTACTGTTGGCGTCTGATCAGGGCTGTGTCTCGCTACTTGTGTTGCTTGACCTTAGTGCAGCATTTGATACCATTGATCATTCCATTCTTCTGGATAGACTAGAAAATATTGTGGGAGTTAAGGGAATGGCCCTCTCCTGGCTCAGGTCTTATCTAACTGATCGTTATCAGTATGTTGATATAAATGGTGATATTTCCAGACGTACCGAGGTAAAGTTTGGTGTTCCACAAGGTTCTGTCTTGGGTCCACTGCTTTTTTCTCTATACATGTTACCTCTGGGCGATATTATTCGTAAACATTTTATTAGTTTCCACTGTTATGCTGATGACACACAGTTGTATGTCTCTGCAAAACCTGATGAGAGACACCAGCTTAATAGAACTGAGGAATGTGTTAAGGACATTAGACACTGGATGCTTATTAATTTCCTTCTGCTTAACTCTGACAAGACTGAAGTACTTGTGCTAGGACCACATACAGCTAGAAGTAAGTTTTCTGATTACACAGTAACTCTGGATGGCCTTTCTGTTTCTTCACGTGCAGCAGTAAAAGACCTCGGAGTGATTATTGACCCCAGTCTTTCATTCGAAACTCACATTGATAACATCACCCGGATAGCTTTCTTTCATCTCAGAAATATTGCAAAGATAAGAAATTTAATGTCATTGCATGATGCAGAAAAACTAGTCCATGCTTTCGTTACCTCCAGGTTGGATTATTGTAATGCCTTACTGTCTGGATGTTCCAATAAGTGCATAAACAAGCTCCAGTTAGTTCAAAATGCAGCAGCAAGAGTCCTTACTAGAACTAGAAAATATGACCACATCACGCCTGTCTTATCCACACTGCATTGGCTCCCAATCAAATTTCGTATTGATTATAAAATACTACTATTGACCTTTAAAGCACTAAATGGTCTCGCACCACAGTACCTCAGTGAACTTCTGCTCCTCTATGACCCACCACGCCTACTTAGATCAAACTGTGCAAGTTATCTGCTGGTACCTCGTATAGTGAAGGCTACATCAGGGGGCAGAGCCTTTTCTTACAAAGCCCCACTGTTATGGAACAGCCTTCCAAGTAATGTTCGGGAATCAGACACAGTCTCAGCATTTAAGTCTAGGCTGAAAACATCTGTTTAGTCAAGCCTTTTGTTAATGGTGTTTATGAGGTAAAGGAGTAGATCTGGAGGGTCCTCAGACAGTGTTTTGGTAAACTGGGATGTATGGATGCTGTCAGTCCCCACTCGCTTGCTCACTCGAGTTTGTTGACGGTGTAGTGGCTGGCTGCTTTATGTCCCGGGGCTCCCTCATGCCTGTGTTACCTTCTGGCTCTCTACTTTTAGTTATGCTGTCATAGTTAGTTGCCAGAGTCCCTGCTTGTACTCGATGCAATATGTATACTGTTCCTACTTATTCAGGTGACATTGGGCATACCTAACCACCTGTGTTTTCTTTCCCTCCCCCCCACTCCAAATCTGTCCCTCTGAGTTACATGGAGTCAACAGGAAATCTTTTGGTGGAGAGGGTGGAGACCTCGACTGGCTATCGTAGCCTGCAGGGAATCGGCCGTCAGACATTCTGTCGCATGTCCCAGACCCGGTGAAATGTAACTGAATTGTCTTGGCCAGCCCTAAGGGTCCCATCTGCATCTCATCATTGCTGAGGAGTGTGCTCACATCACCCTATCAAGCATCCAGCCAGAGCAGGTCATGATATATTTTACCATATTAACATGCCATTGTTGTGTGTTATGCCTGATGTAAAGACTCTCGTCTCTGCGAGCCTACCACACAGATTTAATACTTGACATTTTTAGGGCATACCTAACAACGTGTTTTCTTTCTCTCTCTCTTCCACCCCCTCCCCCCCCAATCTGTCCCTCTGAGTTACATGTTGATCCTGGGATTGAGATGCTGGCCTCTTCTGCCCCTCGGACCTGCTTGATCCATCCTGGTGCCCTGTGTCTGGTCGGAGTTTTATTGCACCACTCCTGTGAAGGACGGCCCCATGAGGACAGTTGAGGGTTATACCTGTTAAAACTGTTAATATTATAGTCAGGCTGTCTGTTGTTGCCCAAATGAGTTCCCTTTTGAGTCTGGTTCCTCTCGAGGTTTCTTCCTCATGTCGTCTGAGGGAGTTTTTCCTTGCCACAGGCTTGCTCATTGGGCATAGATTAGGGATAAAATTAGCTCATGTTTTAAGTCGTTTAAATTCTGTAAAGCTGCTTTGCGACAATGTTTATTGTTAAAAGCGCTATACAAATAAACTTGATTTGATTTGATGGGAACTCGTCCTGTGCAGCAGCCTTGCGTTTTGTAGGAAGCACGCGTAGAAACTTGTCCATGTCATAAAGTCGCTGTCCGATGTTTTGTTCTGAATCTCAAAATAGGGACCTGTTTTATACAGTTTGTATTCACAGGAGGAGGGTTTGCTAATAACAACAACAATATCAGAGCAATCCAACAGATTGGCGGTTTAGCATAAATTGAATGGAATTAATATTCAAGGGCGGAGCGCGATTACTGAGTGAAAGGGAGCAATTGAATTCTAATGACTGTGGCAGCTATACACTGACGCATTACCAACATTCCGACGCCATTCAAAACATTCCAATGCTCGGTTTTTTTTCTGTGTTATGCAAACAGTCCCGTCTCTCCGCGACCCCCCTGGAGTCCCTCCGTGACCCCCAAAGGGGTCGCGACCCCCACTTTGGGAACCGCTGGGTTAACTGGTGACTCTAAATTGACTGTAGGTGTGAATGTGAGTGTGAATGGTTGTCTGTGTCTATGTGTCAGCCCTGTGATGACCTGGCGACTTGTCCAGGGTGTACCCCGCCTTTCGCCCGTAGTCAGCTGGGAAAGGCTCCAGCTTGCCTGCGACCCTGTAGAACAGGATAAAGCAGCTAGAGATAATGAGATGAGGTTATTATTGCAGAAATATGCAGCTTTAACTCAAGCCTTAACACTCAATATCACAGCAGTAAATATAACAAAGGTCACATATCAGCACAGAAAGTACAAGCTTTCTGTAGCGCCTCGTGTCGACAGAACAACATGGCCGCTATAGTTAGCCATGCTAGCTAAACACAGTTACACTCACCAAGATGCTGCCAAAAGTGTTTAACTCCTGGTGCACAGATCTTTTAATCCCATCTCTCTTTGCACAAGTGTCATCTCAAAGTCTGTTTAGCAAGTTATCCACTACCAACTTCTTTAATTACAGCTCGTTTCTATCTTAAATAGACTAACATTCATCCGCTCATGTCGTTTTTTTTTCTCTGCTCATGTTGGGATTTTTTTCTTTCCTACTTCCATCAACTTCGACCTGGAAAGGGCAGGACTCAATGCCCTCCCCCAGTCAGAAGTCTGCATTGGCTGATACAACCAATAAGAACCAAGTTTTAGTGAAAATACTTTGACACATTACTTAGTGAATAGAAAGTGATATTGTCAGGGAAATAATGTTACAAAGCACAATTTTGAACAGGGTTTCAACCATAAGTTTTAGTTGCAGCTCTAATAGAATGATACACTTTCTGAATTTTTGTCCATGAAAGAAAAGAGGAAATAATCACATGAAATAATTTACTGGATAAGGTATAACTATAGAGCCCAATTCTATACTGGGTTAGACACACACACACACACACACACACACATATATATATATCTCATCTCATTATCTCTAGCTGCTTTATCCTGTTCTACAGGGTCACAGGCAAGCTGGAGCCTATCCCAGCTGACTACAGGTGAAAGGCGGGGTGCACCCTGGACAAGTCGCCAGGTCATCACAGGGCTGACACATAGACACAGACAACCATTCACACCTACGGTCAATTTAGAGTCACCAGTTAACCTAACCTGCATGTCTTTGGACTGTGGGGGAAACCGGAGCACCCGGAGGAAACCCACGTGGACACGGGGAGAACATGCAAACTCCACACAGAAAGGCCCTCGCCGGCCACGGGGCTTGAACCTGGACCTTCTTGCTGTTAGGCGACAGCGTTAACCACTACACCACCAATATATTAGGGTGGTCCCAAAATGTATGGGAAAATTTTTTTTACCAAAACATTCTGACCACCCTACCATTTTTTTACATAGGCTAAAAGAAGGCAACAAGCAAAATTTCAGAAAAATTGGTTAATATTTAGAGGTGCCACACGAGGTTGCAAATCGGGTTAAGCCATTAACATTAGTTGGTGTGTAGACTGTTGCAGAGAAGACCTCAAACCCCCAAAAAGTCACAGTTCTAGAGGGAATATGCCACTTCTATGAAAAAGAAGAGGCAGGAAGAGTTTATAGACTGATAGAAGGTTAACTTTCATGCACTAAGGGGTTCTTAAACAATGAGCACTGATTGTAATATGCTGATGAAGTTGTGAATGTTTTTCTTTCTATGTTTTTCAGATGGCTAGCAACAGTAATACAAGTAGTACTGGTGGTGCAAAGCACAAAACCAGAAAGGACAATTATGTTTGGTTAATTGGTCCAACTTCCAAGGAACTGTCTGGGAGAAAGCTTCCTTCTGCTAGGGAAGTCCTTGGTGTGTTCTTTTATCTCCACAAGATACCATAATACCGAAGGGTTTAGAAAATCACAGACAAGTAATAGCTATTGTTACTTTGAACACAGGAAGTTATATTACTGTATTGTTTGTATTAATATGAAACAGTTAATAAGCCACATTATTTTATATTGTGTCTTGAGTGAAAACTTTAATGGCTTTGTGGCACCTCTAAACATTGTTCAATCTTAACCAAATTTCACACAATAACTTCTTTCAGGCAATGTAAAAAAAAAGGTAAGGTGGTCGTAACAAAATCCTAAAAAAAAATTTTGGGACCACCCTAATAAATAAATAAATAAATAAATAAATAAAACACATATTGTGTATTTTTTTGTGGATGTGTTTATATAATATAGAGCAGCGGCTACAATTATCAACAATCCATATTTATTGACACCTTTTTGGATTTACCAATAAAAAACAATTTTATAAAGGTGAAGTTCAGTTACAACAGTTATTATTGGTTAATTAATCAACTGGAAGACCCCTCTCGCCCTTTGATTTTGTCATCTGATGACACAGCTCGTTACCTGAGATCGAATTTTTTTTTTTTGCATGATCAGCAAGTTGAGAAAAACCCAGACATTATCATCGCAGGTAAGCATGGTGGAAAGATCATGGACATGTTTTTATTGATCAAATTCACCATTATTTCATCTCCTTGTCGAAACCTACTTTGTTTCTTACTCTTTCATTTGACAGTCACCATTTTGTATCTAAACGCGCATTTGAGAAGTCACGTGAGGTGTCGATAATAGTGATCACTTTCACCAGTGTCCACCATTTTCGACACCCTGTGGAATGAAGTGACATTTACAACTGTTATGGATCGATCTTTGTGTAACATTGTTGAAGTAGATGAAGTACGTTAAAAAAATAAAAGTGCTATGATGTATGATAATTATTTTTATTCGTAACAGAATGGAATGCTTATAGAGTATTTGGAATCCTTTTGCAAGAATAGAATTAGACCAGAATTAAATTCCTAGAATATAAAAAAATTACATGCTTGAAATATTCAGATTTTTCTATTCCATTCAGAAAATTTGTTTGTTTTTTGGTTTTATTTTACAGTTTGTTGCAAATATCAACCACATATTACAATATCAGTAGACATTTTATATTTTTCGTTGTGAATTTAAAATCTCAATTAAAAAAAAATCACTTGTTTGAAAATATAAGTGAAGCTCCACCAATCTGAATCTAATTGCAACAAATTAGAGCATTGTTTGAATTATTGGTAAACTACAAAACTAGAAATTAATACAAACAACAATGAATGATTAACAAAATGTGATCTACGAAAATACTTAGAAAGTGGGTAAAAAGTGGAACAAAGATTTTCTTACACAGGTTAAACATTATCATTTACATTTGTTTACAAACATTAGAATTACTTCCTCATTTAATTACCCAAGTGCCGACATTGATATATTTATTTAAAATATATTTTGTACTAAATATAAGTCTATGTAAAACAAATTTTTAATAAAAACTATGTTTTGTTAACTTAATAACATACTGATTATTATTATTTTTTATAAATAATAATCTGGGTGTCAATAATTGTGGAACGGTGTCGATAACTGTGGACAAAGGTGTCAATACTTGTGGAGCAGTGTCACGTGATCTGATACGCTAAGTAATCGGGAATCAACTAATTTTTTTTCCAAGTGGAAGTTTGAGTAATTATTCATGCACAATTTACATATTGAAAGTCTTTTCTACTTTTGCAATGGCCAAAAGATCATTAAGGTGTCGATAATTGTAGCCGCCCCTCTATTGTGTTACAGTAGTTTTTGAGAATTTTGATGTGATCTTCATTATGGCCATAAAAGATTTCATGAGTCAATACAGTAATAGCCTTGTTTTTGCATAGGCTAGGTTTTTGAGATTCCCTGGAAATAGATTTTGGATTCTCCTTGACGAAAGGGATGGCGATCCAGAACTGAACCAGATTCCTTACCCCAAGGAGTTGGGTGAGATCACCTTTCACCTGACGAGGAGACCCCCATTTCTTCATTCATCATTTGGATACAGCAGTGTGGTAGGATTGTTAAAGCCCCACAATGACATACTATTTGACCACTTCTCTTTTGACATGCCCAAGAAAACACTGGACTGAAACTGACTTGAGACTACCCTATCTGACTAAAACTAGCTGAACTGACTACAACAAAGGGACAAAGTTGAACTGAAATGAATGGACCAAAGGAAACCTGAACTCGATTACACACAGACATTTTCTTCCATTGCAAGTGAATTGTGTTAACTAACCAGTTTATTTGTGTTAAGTACAGGGCTTTGAACCGGTTCAAGGAACGAAAACCGGGAACTTTTTCTATTTCACATGGAACAGAAATGAAACCAGAAACTTTATTATTTTTTATGTTCCGGAACAGAAACGCTTATTAAAAATAATGGTAACCGGTTAATACCGGTTTTTATTTCGTTCCTCAAAGTTTCCGTAGCCTACAAATAAAAAAGCCATTCTTCTCCTGCGCAAGTTTCTATGACCTGCTGGGGTTCACTTCCTGTGTGACGTTCGCTGACTGAATGGAGAGAGCAGGAAGGTGGACTACTATCACGTCTCCATTACTGAGTGTCTGAGCAAAGAAGAGCCTGAACGATGCAACCTCCCTATTGGCTGTTTGTAAAAATGTATCAATTGTTGCCCTTCCCACGGGAATCATCGCGGACTCGAGAGATGAGACCTGACGAGTTAGTTCGTTGGTAGCAGAACAAAATGTCTGGACACAAATCGGGTTTTCAGAAAAGGAAAGAAAATAAACGGAGGGTTGAAAATACAAAAAAGGAGGCAGAAAATGCAAAACGAGTTTTAAGGTAGGACAAATGGTTACTTTTTAAGGCAGCCCGCTGTGGCTGCAGGCCTTCAGTTGTGTCATTGAATGGTTACTTTTCTGAGGCAGCCCGCCGTGGCTGCCTGCAGGCTTATTTATTATAGCCCACTTAGTTAAAATAGTTGATATAAAATGTTTATAGTTATAGTTATGTGATGGTTGTCCTGATTTAGACTGGTGGTTTTTTTTTTTTTTTTGGGGGGGGGTTGCGCGATGTTGCACCCGGGTCCAGATTAGGGCAGAACCGGCCCTGGCTACATTTCAGGTGTAGTTTGTTTTATGTATGTACAGTCCCCTCCAAAAGTATTGGAACGGCAAGGTCAATTCCTTTGTTTTTTTGTACACTGAAGACATTTGGGTTTCAGATCAAAAGATGAATATGAGACAAAAGTTCAGAATTCCAGCTTGTATTTCATGGTATTTACATCTAGATGTGTTAAACAACTCAGGACAGAGCACCTTTTCTTTGAACCCACCCACTTTTCAAGTGACCAAAAGTATTGGAACAGACATTATTAAATTAACTTAAAGTGAATAACATTTAATATTTGGTGGCATAACCCTTACTTGCAATAACTGCATTGAGCCTGCGACCCATTGACTTCACCAGGCTGTTGCATTCTTCATTTGAAATGCTGTTCCAGGCCTTTACTGCAGCCTCTTTCAGTTGTTGTTTGTTTCTGAGGGTTTCTCCCTTCAGTCTCCTCTTCAGGAGGTAAAATGCATGCTCTATTGGGTTAAGGTCCAGTGATTGACTTGGCCAGTCCAAGACCTTCCACTTTTTCCCCCTGATGAAGTCCTTTGTTGTGTTGGCAGTGTGTTTTGGGTCATTGTCTTGTTGCATGATGAAGCTTCTCCCAATTAGTTTGGATGTATTTTTCTGTAAATTACCAGACAAAATGGTTTTGTAGACTTCAGAATTCATTCTGCTGCTACCATCATGAGTTACATCATCAATAAAGACTAGTGAGCCCGTTCCAGAAGCAGCCATGCAAGCCCAAGCCATGACATTACCTCCACCATGCTTCACAGATGAGCTTGTATGTTTTGGATCATAAGCAGATCCTTTCTTTCTCCATACTTTGGCCTTTCCATCACTTTGGTAGAGGTTAATCTTGGTCTCATCAGTCCATAAAACTTTGTCCCAAAACTTTTGTGGCTGAGCTCTGTACTTCTTTGCAAAATCCAATCTAGCCTTCTGATTCTTTTTGCTGATGAGTGGTTTGCATCTTGTGGTATGGCCTCTATATTTCTTCTCTCAAAGTCTTCTTCGAACAGTGGATTGTGATACCTTCACCCCTGCCCTGTGGAGTTTGGCAGTGATGTCACTGACTGTTGTCTTTGGGTGTTTCTTCACAGCTCTCACAATGTTTCTGTCATCAACTGCTGTTGTTACCCTTGGCCGACCTGTTCGATGTTTGTTGCTCAGTACACCAGTAGTTTCTTTCTTTTTCAGTACATTCCAAATTGTTGTACTAGCTATGCCCAATGTTTGTGCAATAGCTCTGATCGATTTTCCCTCTTCTCTCAGCTTCAAAATGGTTTGCTTTTCTCCCATTTACAGCTCTCTGGTCTTCATGTTTGCTTAGCAGCAAATACAGTTTTCACAGGTGAAACCCAAAGCCAAAAACAAGAACTATTTAAAGTTTCAGCAATCAATCTAAAAGGCAACACCTGAGCAACTAGAAACACCCATCAGTCACATGTTCCAATACTTTTGCTCACTTGAAAAGTGGGTGGGTTCAAAGAAAAGGTGCTCTGTCCTGAGTTGTTTAACACATCTAGATGTAAATACCATGAAATAAAAGCTGGAATTCTGAACTTTTGTCTCATATTCATCTTTTGATCTGAAACCCAAATGTCTTCAGTGTACAAAAAAAACAAAGGAATTGACCTTGCTGTTCCAATACTTTTGGAGGGGACTGTATGTACTTGCATAGATGTGTACTTGGTCTTCCAATATGGCGCCTAACAAAATCTCGCGGCGCGGTGACGTCATGCGGTAGCCTTCTATAGGGCCTGACTAGCCTTTGGTAACACACTAAACGAATTATCTTTCATTTTTGGCACTTTTTCTGTTTGTGTAGATGGGAAGACATACTGAGAATCCAAATCGCCAACATTTGAAATAATAATTGTTTTGAATTATTTCTTGTCTTATTTAATGAAGGTTGTAATAGAATTAGCCTACATTTGGCTTAAGCTGGATGAGACAGAGACATAACTTTATAGCCATTTGTTAAACCGCTGACAGGGAACGTAATTAACCGTTCCGGGAACGAAATTTTTTTGTTCTAACCGGTTCGGGAACGTCTATTTAATGGTGGAACCCAAAACCGGAAACGTTAAAATTCCGTTTCTGTTCGGAACGAACCAATAGGAAAAAAATTCTGGCTCAAAGCCCTGGTTAAGTAACATTGATATATTCATATAAAAGATATTTTGTACTAAGTACAAGTCTATGTAAAAAATTTTAAATAAAAACTGTTTTGTTAATACCACATACCGATTTATTTATTTTTTTTTTTTGTAAATAATCATATGGATGTCGATAATTATGGCATGGTGTCAATAACTGTGGACAAAGGTGTCGATGATTGTGGAACTGTGTCATGTGATCTGATACGCAAAGTAATCAGGAATCAACTCATTTTTTCCCCGTGGAAGTTTGAGTAATTATTCATGCACAGTTTACGTATTGAAAGTCTTTTCTACTTTACAATGGCCAAAAGATCGTTAACGTGTCAATAATTTTAGCCACCGCTCTAAAGAACATTACACAGTGGTGCGAAGATATGAAGTTTATCTTCTCATGTTGAAAACTATAACTCGTGAGCTTTGCTCACTCATGATATATACATTCACCACTCAAAGATAAAACTTCATATCTTCACACAACCATGTAATATCCTCTATATAAATATATACGTTGTATTGTCAGAGCTACTGTTCTGGAAAATTATTCAGCGCCAAATAGACATGCGAGACATAAATGTCTCACCATATCTCTAATTTGCCCATTGTTCAACTGATATACATGTAAATCCTGCTGACAAATTAAAGCTGATATGTTGTCATTGCAAATCGAATATGGATTCTAGGGCCATGAAGACAAAATATACTATTTTCTGTATCCCTATCTCTATTTTCTGTAGCCCCCCCCCCCCATAACAGAAGGAATACAGTGCCTCTTTCTTTCAAACTTTCCATGCAATTATAAAGTCAGAAGGCCATCTAAGGGCTGAGAGGTGAGGCAGTAATACTTTTAAAACTATACTGATAGACCAAGCCTTCTACTGGTTGTAAGGAAATAATTCTGCCTCAATTTCTTAGAAACTTGTCTCTCTGGATGTATGGAGCCAACTATCTGAAATAAACACTTGCAACATGTAAGAATATATTGTAATGATAAACACTGTCCTGTGCTCATCCCAGGACCTTTATTCACAAATTCTGTATTATAACTTATTGACCAGGCACTAACATGTTTTTTTCTAAACTACACAGCCATATAATTAGTATTGTATTGATGCCTTAATCTTTATAACAATCTTTATAATTATTATAATTGTCTAAACTGTATTTGGGTCTAACCCATGTGACTCTGACATTCTGGCATTTGCAGAGATGAGAGTATTTGCTCATGGCCCAAATGTGTTAACAAGATTTGTAGGTATAGCTGTGGGACAGATTATGACAGCCCCCTTATTAATCTACCTGGGTCAGGTTATTGTCCTTTCCTGACATCCTAGTTGGTCATGTCCCTGTCAGTGATTGGCTATAACTCATCTTAAGACTCATAACTGGACACAGTGATCTCTGGGGAAGAGGTTATAGAAGACGCTTCATCTATGATCCTTAATGCTGCTTTTTCCTCTTGAAAAAACGTAAATTGCAACAGAGTGGCCTAATTAACCAAATACGCTTCACTGGCCAATGATCAACAACCAACTGGGCCCTAGATCAGAAATGCATGCCCAACTATAATGCCAGAGATTTTTCCTTTTACAGAGTTTATTTGATGCCTGATCTAACACACCTGGATGTAATATCCAACCACCCACTTGCTGCAGTTAACTGCAACATGTGTGTTCGATTAGAGGGTTTCAAACTTTTCAATTGGAGGAATGTAGCATCAACCCTAATCTAACCCACCAGGCATTATTACACAGATGTTCCTGTTGGACTTGATTAGCTGTACCAATTATGTTTGCTTAGAGGGTGTCTAAACTTATTATTGGAAGCTAGTCCTTCTTTGTAATTCAGCTCCAATCATAACACACCTGGCTATACCATTTAGAGGAACAGAGGGTTCTTCCCTCTGCAATTTAACACATGCATCAATTGATGTTTGGTTAAAAGTTAACAAAATATACCTGCATTAACTAATGTTTATTCAATTAATAACTAAAATAAGTCCATATAAATTTGTAAAAAAAATATCATTGGATATTGCTAAATATTGAGATCTTACTGAAAACTGATCTTCAGGTGTAAATATACTGGAGCCATCATTAGTTCTGAGTTTTTTCAGTTTATAACCATAAACATGTTCATGCATGACCACTGGAGTATTCATTTGATTAAAAAGCTTTGTTGATATACAGTTTTACAACAGTCACAACTCCAACTACTTGTGTTGTAATACTCAAGACTGGTCTCAAGACCACTTTTTGAAGGTCTCGGTCTTGTCTTGGAATCAACCACATTTTTACTTGGTCTTGTCTTGGTCTCAGACATGGAGGACTCTGGATTTTATTTCAAGATCAGTCAAGACCACAACTGTGGGGATTTCACTAAATTCCCTATGCATTGTCTGATTTATTTGTTAACATCATTTCTCTGACTGGATGTAAAATTTCCTGCTTCAAATGCAACCAATAACGTGACTCATTGCTAGTTTGAAAATGTTCTTTCTGTTAACGGCTGTCACCCCTCCCTGCTCCCCTTCACACATGCTGGTCTGGTCCTGGTCTTGACTCGGTCTCGCCCTGCCTTGGTCTTGACTTGATCTCAAACCCTCAAAGTCTTGGTCTTGATACACTTTCATCTTCGTCATGACTTAGTCTTGGTTTAGGTGGTCTTGATTACAACACTAGTGAGTATGATGTCATGCTGAGGTATACAATCCACATCACCCCACCCAAGTTGACAAATTTTGTAGTAGTAAAAAAATTCATACTGCAACAGCAATTAAAAAAATGAAAGCAACACAATAGTCAAGAGGATAAAATAAATAAAATGAGTATGAAAGATAAATGAGTTCAAATACAGGACAGGATGGTCTTTATGACTATAGCAGCAGACTGTATGTACAAATTTACAGCACCCAGGTGAGATTATCTACTGAAACTTGGGCATAAACTGCTTTATCTTTAACATATCCATGTGGTACTATCCACAGCAGGAGAAATTGAGTCACAAATGCTGAAAACTCCTGTTTGACCATTTGCCCCCCCCCTTTGACAGGTGTTTCAGGTCGCACACCTGATGTGTTCAGCCAAACCTGATCAAAAGCAGTTTGATTTCCTTAAATCTTATTATGACCAAAAATTTGAAAGCTTCAACATAGTGAGTGTGATCTGAATTTGAGTAATGCCTTTAGAGCAAGTAGATTGATCCAAGATTATGGTCATTACAGTATTTCTTTTTCTAGTAAGTAACTTTGCTGCAGGATTTTAAACAAGCTGGAGCTGAGGTATTGATTGAGTTTAAGGAAATTCACTCAAGACAGTTTTTGCGATAGTTTTCTGAAGATGGATTAGTTCAGATTGTTGGTTTTTTTCAGTATTAAGAATGGACAAGAAGCCAAATTAGGTACAGTGGTGCTTGAAAGTTTGTGAACCCTTCAAAATTTTCTATATTTCTGCATAAATATGACCTAAAACAACATCAGATTTTCACACAAGTCCTAAAAGTAGATAAAGAGAACCCAGTTAAACAAATGAGACAAAAATATTATACTTTGTCATTTATTTATTGAGGAAAATGATTCAATATTACATATCTGTGAGTGGCAAAAGTATGTGAATCTTTTGCTTTCAGTATCTGGTATGACCCCCTTGTGCAGCAATAACTGCAATTAAATGTTTCCAGTAACTGTTGATCAGGCCTGCACACCGGCTTGGAGGAAATTTAGCCCATTCCTCTGTACAGAATAGCTTCAACTCTGGGATGTTGGTGGGTTTCCTCACAAGAACTGCTCGCTTCAGGTCCTTCCACAACATTTTGATTGGATTAAGGTCAGGACTTTGACTTGGCCATTCCAAAACATTAACTTAATTCTTCTTTAACCATTCTTTGGTGGAACAACTTGTGTGCTTAGGGTCGTTGTCTTGCTGCATGACCCACCTTCTCTTGAGATTCAGTTCATGGACAGATGTCCTGACATTTTCCTTTAGAATTCACTGGTATAATTCAGAATTCATTGTTCCATCAATGATGGCAAGCCGTCCTGGCCCAGATGCAGCAAAACAGGTCCAAACCATGATACTACCACCACTATGTTTCATAGATGGGATAAGGTTCTTATGCTGGGATGCAGTGCTTTCCTTTCTCCAAACATAACGCTTCTCATTTAAACCAAAAAGTTCTATTCTGGTCTCATTTGTCCACAAAAAATTTTTCCAATAGCCTTCTAGCTTGTCCTTGTGATCTTTAGCAAACTGCAGACGAGCAGCAATGTTCTTTTTGGAGAGCAGTGGCTTTCTCCTTGCAACTCTGCCATGCACACCATTGTTGTTCAGTGTTCTCCTGATGGTGGACACATTAACATTAGCCAATGTGAGAGAGGCCTTCAGTTGCTTAGAAGTTACCCTGGGGTCCTTTATGACCTCGACTATTACATGCCTTGCTCTTGGAGTGATCTTTGTTGGGTGTCCACTCCTGGGGAGGGTAACAATGGTCTTGAATTTCCTCCATTTGTACACAATCTGTCTGTCTGTGGATTGGTGGAGTCCAAACTCTTTAGAGATGGTTTTGTAACCTTTTCCGGCCTGATGAGCATCAACAACGCTTTTTCTGAGGTCCTCAGAAATCTCCTTTGTTCATGCCATGATACACTTGCACAAACATGTGTTGTGAAGATCAGACTTTGATAGATCCCTGTTCTTTAAATAAAACAGGGTGCCCACTCACACCTGATTGTCATCCCATTGATTGAAAACACCCGACTCTAATTTCACCTTCAAATTAACTGCTAATCCTAGAGGTGCACATACTTTTGCCACTCAGATATGCAATATTGGATCATTTTCCTCAATAAATAAATGACCAAGTATAACATGTTTGTCTCATTTGTTTAACTGGGTTCTCTTTATCTACTTTTAGGACTTGTGTGAAAATCTGATGATGTTTTAGGTCATATTTATGCAGAAATACAGAAAATTCTAAAGGATTCACAAACTTTCAAGCACCATTGTAATGTTAATCACAAAAAGGCTTGTAGAATAGCATCTATAATATCACCCAGGCGTCTAAGCTGTTTGCTGCAAGAGTCTAGATGTAGTAGCATTTCCTGCATCCTTGCCCACTGCATAAAGCTCACTCTTGTAGTAAATTATGGAACATCCACTGACTTCTCACTGATTTTGTAAAAGTGTTAATGAACATATTGCCAGGTGGGGATTGACAGAACAGAGAAAGAGCTTTTCAAGGTTGAATAAATCTGATTATGCCATCCAAATCCATTTATATATTGATTTAATTTGCTATAATGGAAAATTAAGCCATGTTTTGTGACCAGTCAGAATCAAGTATTCAACAGTGATGTGGTATCTGATAAAATAATGAATAGTCAACATTATCTGATGTTAAGCACTACCAAAAAAAAAATAGATCATTACACTTGCATCTATAGTTTTGAGCACTTGCAAAAAGTAAAGCAGGTACTGTATAAAGTACATTTATAGGCAAACATCCATTGACAGGCAGCAGATTGAATGAGTAGAACATTAAGCAGCAGTAAGCACTGCAACTGTGAATGAGTCTTGGCACAAAAGAGCATTTATAATTTTGGAATAATTAAGTTCTGAATAAAATAGTTTGCTGAGCAGCTCCAGTATATGTTGTGCTTGTTACTGAATGACTTGATTATAAACTAATGAATTGGATTGGTTAATTAGTGCGGACCCAAGAACCAGGGTTGAAAACTTGCCCCTTAAGATAATCTTTACACAGACAAAAGAGTTATCAGCTCAGAAACTGAAGTCTATTAGACAGCAGGCTTACTGTATACTAAAGAATTCTGGGTGTCCTGGAATTTTTTCCTTGACACAATCTATATTGTAATTTTCATTTTTCTGAAGCTATGGATGTGTTCGCTTTGTTTAGTGCATTTTCACATTCCCATCATGACCAGTGCCATTTAATTAAGAATAAGCCATGCACAGTGAAGCATGGCAATACTTACTGTAGCAATAAGAACTGTATAAACATGCAACTCTAAGGAACAATGTTATCCCCTGCTGCATCTCAAGCTGCTCTCTGCATTTGGAGGAAATCCAGAGATCAAAAGCCTGCTCAACCTCACACTTTCTTTTTACTTCCTTCTCAGTGGGAAGAATCAATACATTGTGTTTTTGGCTGGAGTGCCTTGTGACTTTCGAGATCCGAATCGTTTCATCTAGAGTGACCTTTTTTTATGAGCTTCAAAACGACTTTGCAATTGTAAAGGATTAGGCAGAACTCTATGGTTGTCAGGTTCCCAGCAAGGCCATCTATATACTATTTGTTATTGTTTTTTTTTTTGGTTCAATTTCCAAATGTGTCCATGGTTACTATTGACAATTACCTACTAATGAATACTGGGTAATTAATCAGGAAGTAATGTTTACTTTATTATGAGCAAATCCCTGTGACGTTATTCAAATTGAATAGATAATGCATCATAAACAAAAACAAATAGAGATATGAAAAATACACAAAGTGTTCCGGTTGCCAGATTTAGAGTCTGGTATCCTGGCATACGCAAAACAAAAATGGGAAGTGTAAGGTCTTTACCTTAACCTAAAGTCTTAAAGAACAGCTCACTGAAGCCCAAGAGGAGGGTTGCTAAAATTCCACCCCAAGTCCAACTCTAAAAACAAAGCAAAAAGATGTGAAATGTTTTCCCAAAATGTTTTGGAAGAGGAAAGGGTAGCACACTGTATACATCATATATTTTAGGTTACATTGAGCCTAGGAGCCTACAATCTAGGAAATAATACAATACCAAAGACAAGGAAAAACTAGGAAGACTTATATTAAACTTCTCATTTTCTCAGCCAACATGTTACCACGAGTCTGCATCAGACAGCCCAAGTGCAGCAGATGTGCATGGATAGAGGCAAAAAGATTGTAATGCATCTTGATCTTGGCTGTTTAGAGCAGGTTTTACTACTAAACCAATACTGTGTCTTTTCTGGGAGCTGACTGTAAAAAGCGATGTTCATGAAATTAGTTATCTCGTCTATATCCTAAAAAGCAGAGTGGATCTTGTGGGGAGAAAATTATATTTTTGTAATGTAAGGTTTCCTGGGAGTGGCGATGCTGACAATAAATGCTGATTGAAAGCCTTGAAATCCAAGTAGTGTAGATGAACTTGTATATATTGGTACTTTTTGAGAACTCTTAGAGGTAATATGTAGAACCTTATAATTGAGTGTTTAGCTATTAGAAAGGGTTGAGAGTAAAGAACCTTTTAGAATATGTACAAAGAAACCTGGAAGAACCCTGGAAGGATTCAATTTTCTGAGGAAAAAAAAGAGGCTAGTGGAGGGAATGTTTATAGCTGTGGACTGTAAATGGACAAAAACATGCTAATAAATTAAAACATGTTATAAGGTATAAGCGAATATATATCTAAAGGTTAAAGTACATCCTGTTATTGACAAATAATCAACTTAGCTTGGTAACAGTAATTCTGCTTCATATAGGGCTACAACACACCATCCATCACTGATTATTTTCCTATATTAGCACAGTCCTTCATGTTTTATTCCTTACATGTTTATTTATGTTATAAGATGAATAATTGAATTGAGTAATTCAAAGAACACAGAGTAATTAAAACAATGTTTCTTCTATCACTTGATATGATGCAACTTCTCATGCTCTTGAGGCTATTGTCCCTGTATAATCAGATGTAATTAGTGTAACTGTCCCAGAGGCAGGGTTTTTTTTTTTTTTTTGCCTTTTATTTTGTGTCAAATTAATAATGTCTTGTAAAAATACAGAAAAAGAGGAAGTGAAATCCTCCCAGGGCTAAGGTTCACTGAAACATTGGTAACTGTGCTGTAGTAGTGCTTTGCAAAGAGTGTATTGTGTCAAATGTCCCGTACAATGAAGTCTACATAATAAGATTTTTTCTCCCCACTTCCTTTCTCTCTTCATGCTAATGTGACATATACAATTACCCATCCCAGGTACTGTCTTCCTCTCTTGTCCCTCACTTGCTGAAACCTCTTACCTCTGAAAGGGTAGCAAAGATGTTATATTGTTACTGTTTAATACAAGCTTTGATGTGGTATTTTTAGACAAGTTCATGTCAAGGAAGTTCAATAAAACAAAAATTCACAGAGTTCAGAATTTTTTCCCTCCCTGGTTTGGATACTTGCCAATTCAGCTCCCAACTGGGGTAGGTCTTCCTCCAAGACATGTGAAGCCGGCCAGTTGTATCTTTTTAAACTGCTGCTCATACTGTGTCTCAGGACAGTGTAACACACCTGAAAGAGAGCACTAGCTGCCTTCTTCCACATATATAAGCTCACGGTTGCCCATGATTGGCTAGCTTCACTGTGATTGACAGGGGAGAGACAGCATGTTATCCCTCCCACCCAGAGAACATGCCCAGTTTTGCTCACTTATGGATGTCTGTAGGAAAGTTGTAGATGGCTTGAACCTTCAGAGAAATATTAACAGGAAAGTTCTTTCTTTCAGAGTCATATGGTGTCTGAATATCATATATTTTTGGTTACATGAGTAATTTGGAGTCAGATTCGGTTGCCTGTGATTGAGCTAGAAAGTAAAAGGAGCTGTAAGCAGCGTTGATGAACTTCATAAACAAGTGCTCCACATGTGAAAATCAATGTCAGAATGATCAGGTACTTAAAGGCTTTTGCAGAAAATAGTCATATAGCATAAGAGAACTATAATTATGCCCTTTGCAGCTATTTTCTATTCTGCTGATTGAAAACATGCTGAGACTTGTATAATAGATTTCTAGATTGTACAGCAATAACACTGGATTAATGACTGCTAATATAAATGTTTTGGTCAGTCTAACTAGAACAGACAGATTTTCCATAGTTCCTGTAATAAATTGGTAGTCTGTCCAGAGTGTATTAGACAATTATTAATCCTCTTGCCCAAAGTCAGCTGGGATTGGCTCCAACATCCCCCACGACCATGACAGATAAGCAATATAGATAATGGACGGGTGGATGAATGGATGGATTGAGTTTCTGTAGTTTTTGTTTTAAACTTGATATAGTTAACTAGTGAGCTAATGGTAGATAAATAAATGATATGATGACATGAAAAGCCTCACTGGCCCAGTGCCAATGGTAAAGTTGAGTGTCTAGCAACTACAGCACTAACATTACTGTACTACGGGGGGGATCAGCGTTTTATCAATGCCAAGTGTAGGACCCTTGGAATGTTTCTGCATTTAGTAATGTTACAACCTGGAATTGGACTGGACTTAAAAGTGTACTGATGAATGTACACAAAATATCCTATCATATAATACCGACCCCCCCAAAAACAACAACAACAACAACAACAACTGGAACTCCACAACATTTTAGAGAACATATCTAAGTAAACAGCATCAACAAAACCAAAGAGGTATCTAAAGAAATTTGGGACACAGTTCTTGAACAGTATCAATTTAGACTTGATTAATTTAAGAAAACCTAGACACTGGACATTCTTCAGAGTAACCTCAATATAAATCCATTCTTTTTGGAGCATTAAAACATGTAGAAACATTTAAATAGGTGCCAATTCCCCCCCCCCCCCCCCCCCCAACAGTTCAGAAAATAAAGGAAGATATGTTTTAATAAAAAAGTCTACAATTAAACATTATTTACTATTAGAATTTAGTGTCAGGACAGGACAAACCAAGTAAGATTAAATCATGACAGGGAGCACTGTTATTGGAAAATAATGAATGACAGAGTGATAAGATGTAGCCAGAGATCTTATTTTTACAGCACATCCCAAAAAGTTGTATTCCCCTTATACCACAACAATTTGCCATATTTAAATAATTTATTTGAAGTTACATTTGATGCTGTGGAACATTCATTATGATCCACAAGTCAGTTCCTGTTATCACTTACATTACAGAAGTCTTTCCCTCACCAACCTCTCAAGTTTTACTGAAATCATTCTTTCATCTGCTGTATTTTTTCAGTTTAATTCAAAGAAGTTTGGATATTGACAAATCTGTTTTTCAAAGGTCAGGAGAATGAGGCAAATTCCTAAAGCCCAAAAGTTGATTCATGCGCACAAATTCTGCTTCGAACAGATGCTCTTGTGGTTACAACCCAGTCAGAATATATCAATCACTTTATCAACAAACAAAATATAAATACAGCTTGTTTAGGAATTCGCACCAACTACAATTTGACAATTGTGAAGAAAAAGAAGTAGTGAAGTCTGACTTTCGGATCCTTTCAGGCACACCAGCCTGACTTTCACAGATTACCAAATACATTAATAGCACTATGCTAATAGACATTTGCACATCGACACTCATTTGTATTCCAATCTCTGAGTGTCAATTTGAAAATTGTCTGTGTCTCCCTGTTTATCCTAATCACGGAGTTCATAATAAGGGTGAAAGGAATGAGCTTTTGCAAAGTGGTTATGGATTGTTTTAGAAGTATTCTTGCCTTGTATGCAAGCTCTCCCCCATCCCTTACAGAATTATTCTCCCTGATTTGCATTATTCAATTTTCAGTTGAGCTCATCCCACTGTATACCAGATAGCAGTGAGAGTATATTTATATTAAGCACTGAATTGTGTGCATAATCAGGCCTTGCAATGTCAAAGCTAAAGGTCATTTTATGATTCCAGGTTTTAAAAGAGACCCTGAATCTTTCTATCAATCATGTCACTGCAATTGTCATAATTATCATTATTGCATTACATTTTCAGAGGATACAAACCTATCGTGGGGCGGCACGGTGGTGTAGTGGTTAGTGCTGTCGCCTCACAGCAAGAAGGTCCTGGGTTCGAGCCCCGGGGCCGGCGAGGGCCTTTCTGTGTGGAGTTTGCATGTTCTCCCCGTGTCCGCGTGGGTTTCCTCCGGGTGCTCCGGTTTCCCCCACAGTCCAAAGACATGCAGGTTAGGTTAACTGGTGACTCTAAATTGACCGTAGGTGTGAATGTGAGTGTGAATGGTTGTCTGTGTCTATGTGTCAGCCCTGTGATGACCTGGCGACTTGTCCAGGGTGTACCCCGCCTTTCGCCCGTAGTCAGCTGGGATAGGCTCCAGCTTGCCTGCGACCCTGTAGAAGGATAAAGCGGCTAGAGATAATGAGATGAGACAAACCTATCGTTAGTACGGTAGAATCTGTATTGCACTTGTGAAAGTTTTGTCCATGACATTTACACATTTAGTAAAAGATTTGCATATTTTGTAAACAACTCCGGACGGGTTTTAGCTCAACATGCTTTCCAAAATGCAAATTCCTCAGTATTTATATGATCCCACATATTTGGAAAGTTGTCAGTGGTTCATGTTAGGCCCAGGTGACAATTGTTGCCTGGGTTCATTTATATGAAACTGATTCCCCAGATTTTTCTTCTCAATTTGGTCATCTGCCAAACCCCATCCACCAACCTGCTGTCCCCTATCATACACATGTTCCCTGAGACATATGAAGCCAGCTAACCACATATTTTCAAACTGCTGTACAAGCTGCATCACAGGGCAGCATAACACATTCTGAGGAAAGTGCCTCTCCCACATACATCAACTTACAGACACTTATGATTGGCTAGTGTCACTGTGATAGACAGGGGAGGGAGTGGTATTCCATCCCTCCCACCCAGATAGCATGACCAGTTTTTGCTATCTTGACACCAGGCCATTGTCAGTATTTGAACAAACACTTCTTTTGTGCCATTTGGAGCATTGCTGGTTTTCTAACACAAGTACAGTTAATTTCAGCTGGTGTCCAACTTTCAGATTATCTCTAATTTTATCCAGGATCCAAGACATGTATGGAATGTTTGAAACGGATTTATTTTATATACGTTTTACATATTTAGACAAAACTGAATTCCCAAAGACTACAAAATGTACCAAATCAGCAATATGGATGCAGTTGGAAATATCTGTTTGTTCATAAGTATAAGCTTCAGTCCAAAAAAGAGCAAAGCCTTAAAGATGAGATTGTTGAGATGGATTACAAAAAAACTATCAGGGTACACGGTAGAGTGCATACCTCTGCCAAGCCACATATTAGAATATCCAGATGTTTACTTACTGTAAAACTTTGAGCGGGTGGGTGGAGCACAGAAGTACGGCAGGCCAGAACTGAGTTTTCAAAAACTTCATTTTTACACTTTTCAGTGCTATTGCAATCTCCCAGCCACACAGACGCGCACGCGCGCACACACATCAGTCGTCTGGTTGGGGGCGAGCTCCCTTCCTCTGCTCTCTCTCTCCTTATATAGGGCGCGGTCACTGGGGAAGACACACAAACACAGGTTAACTGACATCAGGTGCAATGATTCTGCCACTTACCTTCCCTGACTCCACCCTCCGGTCACAGACCGATGCTTGACCACGCCCCCGCTGACACACATATTCAGATGTGCATCAAAATCTAATTACTTGTTCCTTGGTCCATGGCTCACCTTTCCTCAACATTTCATCAAAATCTGTTAAGTACTTTTTGAGTTATGTTGGGAAAAGACAAAAAAAAAAAAATCCTGAATCCACATACTGGATCCTGGATCCACATACATATTTGCGTTTGCATCAAAATCCTTTTTCCTTGACCAGTGGTTCACCTTTCCTTAGAATTTCATTGAAATCTGTTCACTACTTTTTGAGTTATGTTGGGAAAAGGAAAAAAAATCCTGGCTCCACATACATATCCAGATATGGATCAAAATCTAGTCAATTGTTCCTTGGCCCATGGCTCACCTTACTTCAAAATTTCATCAAAATCCATTCACTACATTTTGAGTAACGTTGGGAACAGACAAATAAATAGAGGTGAAAACATAACCTCCTCCAACAAAGTAGGTGAAGATAATCAACAAAAACAGGTTTGGTTCCAAACACCAGCTGAGACACCAGAAAAGCAAAGTTAAAAAAAAAAAAATCAGTACATAAAATCTAGGACTACAGGAAATTCTAATTTTCTTTTCTTAAGTGAAGGGTGGACTAACTTTAAGTTGTTCTAACTCAAAGTGTAAACTACAGAGTAGAGTTAACGTGAATGAGATTCACTCAGTCCAACCCCTCTCCAGGAAATTGGTTCCAGAACCCAAGCTATGCATTGAGGTAAGCCCAACTATATCTAGTCAGTACCGCTCAACCTCACGCACAAGCTCAGGCTCCTTTCTCACCAGAGAGGTGACATTCCATGTCCCAAAAATCAGTTTTGTCAGCTGGGGATCAGTATGCCAGGGCCTCTGCCTTTGGCTGCTACCTGATCCACAATGCACCAGACCCTTACAGCACCTCCTGCAGGTGGTGGGTCCACAGGAGAGTGGTTTCATGTTGCTCATTCGGGCTGGGCCCGGCCAGGCCCCACAGACATAGGCCTGGCCACCAGGCGCTCACTGATGAGTCTCTCCCCCAGACCTGGCTCCAGGGTGGGGCCCTGGTATCCCTGGTCCAGGTGAGGGCACTCTGATACCTGCTTTTCCTCTCATAAGGGTCATTCTGAACTGCTCTTTGTCTGACCTCTCATCTAGGACCTGTTTACCTTGGGAGACCCTACCAGGGGCAAATTCCCCTGACAACATAGCTTCTAGAATCCCTGAGGTGCTCAAACCCCTCCACCAGGTTAAGGTGGTGATTCAAGGAGGTAGGTGGAGTGCCTACTTTGGGTCAGGGGGGAGTTGCTACCTAAAGTGGAGGAGTTTAAGTATTTCGGGGTTTTGTTCATGAGTGAGGGTAAGGGGGAGTGGGAATTGGGCAGACGAATTGAGGCAGCATCAGCAGTGATGTGGACGCTAAACCAGTCTGTTGGGGTAAAGAGAGAGCTGAGCCAAAAGGCAAAGCTCTTATTTTACTGGTCCATCTATGTTCCCACTCTCACCTATGGTCACGAGCTGTGGGTAGTGACTGAAAGAATGAGATCGTGGATATAAGTGGTAGAAATGAGTTTTCTCCACAAGGTGGCTGGGCTCTCCCTTAGAGACAGAGTGAGAAGCTTGGTCATTTGGGAGAGACTTGGAGTAGAAGCACTGCTCCTCCACATCGAAAGGAGTCAGTTGAGGTGGTTCGGGCATCTTGTTAGGATGCCCCCTGGACACCTCCCAAGGGAGGTTCTCTGGGCATGCCCCACCTGGAGGAGACCCCGAGGCAGACCCAGGACACACTGGAGAGATTACATCTCTCGGCTGGCCTGGGAATGCCTCGGTATTCCCCCAGAAGAGCTGGTAGAGGTGGCCAGGGAGAGGGAAGTCTGGGGAGCTCTGCTTAGGCTGCTACCCCCACGACCCAGATCCGGATAAGTGGAAGAAAATTGATGGATGGATGGAGATTCACTCAGCATCCCCAATGTAATTTCTTGCACCGTAAAGTTACTTTAGTGATGGAAATAATGCAACTGAAGGGCAAGTAGTAAATTTGAACATTTTCCCCTTCAGTGCCAAGAGCGGACATTTACCTTTTCAGTTTGTTTATCAGATTGTACACACTCAATAGTGCTCTTTATTTAAGAGTAAATTTCACATATGTAGCATTGCATGGAATCTTGGTGTTTGGACCAAAACAGCCAGTTCGAGACTATTTATTTAATCATTTATTTAGTACCTACTCCTTGTTCTCCAAATGAATTTATGTGGATTTCTATGCCCTTGGTAAAGAATTGTTTACCTTTTTCTGATCAAAGTTCCAATCAAAAAATTGATCCTGCTGGAGAGCCAGAGTCCAGGGCACTTTGATAATTTATTGTGGTGAGTTCAATCAGGTGTTTCACCTGGAATTAGGTGAGTAATTGAGAAACACTGCTGGATGGGATCTGGTGAAAATGAATGATGAATGGCATGATAATGCTCCAATCTCTGGTTATGTCATGCATAAACAAACACCTTTTACATGTTTATGTTTGCTGTATGTCTTTTCCCCCCAATTTTTTTTTAATTCATTAAATTCTTAATGCTTCCAACAATACATCTCTGAATTATTTTGTCATTGGTTTGGTCTTTCAGTTTACAGCACAAAGTAATGTTCAAGCTTAATAGTGACACCTGAATCAAAATTAAAATCAGAACAAAAAAAAAAAAAAAAACTGATGAGAAAATAGCATTATTCTACTGTTACTCAGTGGCCATTATGGCACCTATTATAATGTGGCTTTCTACTGATTTCCCAGCAATCAAAACAAGTGCAGTCTCTCAATGAAAACTACACATGGCCGATTGTGAATAACTATAATTCCATGGGTTTTTATAAAATGAGTTTGAACTGCCTATTCCTGTATTTCTTTAGTGTGAACTGTTACTTTTCAGCCATTTCAAATAAGAAATTATCAGTGGTGGAAAATAACTCTATGTACTCTCTTTACAGTACTTCAGTACATGGTTTGTGGCAAGTATAAAATTATATCATAGTACTTGAATTAAAAAATAAGACCTTTAGCTTTCTTACATTAAAAAAAACCACAGTAACCTCAGAAGATGTCAATTTAAAGGCAGTACAGGCAAATTTTAAATAATTCCATGATGAGATCCAATCAAAATAAAGCAGTTTCCTGCCAAAGGTCTACACTTCAGGCCCCAGATTCTTTATTCAGCAACAATAATTGTTGCCTCAATTTATCACCTAACTACAGTTACAAATGAAACAGCATAATAATGATCTGAGAGTTATGCAGGCCAAAACACGTGGCGCTATCAACATTTTATAGCTCAATATCTAACCCATGGAAACATGTACACATAAGCCATTTGGTATTGAGCTTGACTAGCTAGCCAGATTTTTTCAGTATTTTTTCCAGTACAGAAGCTCTGTATTAAACTTAAGATGCCATTTCAATGTTTAGTAGCATTTGATTGTTGTGTTAAATATATCTAAGTGCTGTTATAGCCTGTAAGTATTACTCAGGATAATGTGTAAGAGGCATTTTTGCTAAATAGCTAACAACATAGTGAAAAACATGTATGAATTAACATGGCAAGATACCAAAAGCCCAACAAAATTTGGTTGAGTTAGCTAGGCAACTACAGTAATGTTACATTTCTTTACATGGTGTTCACTTCAGCATAGCTCAGTTGGTTAGTTATAAATAGAAAATAGACATTTTTAGCTTTATTGTGTCAGTTGGAGACATACAGCTCTGTGCAAAAACCTTAGACATCATATTTTTTAGTACAAATTTTGAATCGGTACACAAACATTTTATATTTCCAAACACTACTTTCCCCAACAAGAAAAAATTGTTACAGAAAAATGTTTGCATGTCAGTAAAGAAAGTGGCATATTATGTAAGAAACCGCTTTTCAGACCAAAATACATCATGAAGGCTGTCAGGATTTGCTGAAAGAAGAAGTTGTTGTGACAAAGTCTTCAGAAGAACTGTGGCAGGTTCTCCAAGATGCTCAATAAAACTTAACAGCAAAATTCCTTATAAAATTATACAAATTGTACCTGAGACTAATATATATATATATATATATATATATATATATATCGCTGTCTCCTCACAGCAAGAAGGTCCGGGTTCAAGGGTTCAAGCCCCGTGGCCAGTGAGGGCCTTTCTGTGCGGAGTTTGCATGTTCTCCCCGTGTCTGCGTGGGTTTCCTCCGGGTGCTCCGGTTTCCCCCACAGTTCAAAGGCATGCAGGTTAGGTTAACTGGTGACTTTAAATTGACCGTAGGTGTGAATGTGAGTGTGAATGGTTGTCTGTATCTATGTGTCAGCCCTGTGATGACCTGGTGACTTGTCCAGGGTGTACCCTGCCTTTCGCCCGTAGTCAGCTGGGATAGGCTCCAGCTTGCCTGCGACCCTGTAGAACAGGATAAAGCAGCTAGAGATAATGAGATTTTGTATATACGTATATATATATATATATATATATATATATATATATATATATATATATATATACACACACACATCCATTACCTGTAGCCACTTATCCTGTTCTTGAATTATTATTGTACTACAGTAGCAGTATATTTTTGTTCAAGTCCATGTTTTGTACTCTTTGTAATCTTTTAGCTTCCCACTTCATAACCTGTATGGAAACTGTGCAACTGATTGAACTTAAAAAAAAGAAATCCATAATTACTTATTAAGCTGTGAGCATTGCACATTCCTTGTCTCTCTGATGACTACTGATCACTAATGCATATAATGAGAAATGGCAGCTCTATTAGCTCTGCCACTAAAAGATGAATAAGGTAACGGAACCCCTGCCATCATGCTGTCTGCTTGTCATGCTGCCTATGAGTCACCGTATTTTTTTTTGTCTTCCCCTCAGCATTTCCTCTCAGGAAAACCGTGTCACTTTCTTACATGATGTTTTAATGCTTTGTTAATTACAGGCCTGAGGGATCAAATCAACAACAATATATACTTCAGGAAGAAAAAAGCTGCCTCAAAGATAAATGTGATTGTTTTTTTCTAAAGTGGTGGATGAAGCTGTTTATGAATACAAATTAGATCAAGAAAATGGTAATTTTTTTTAAAAAGCTTAACATTTGATTTGCAGTTTGAAATGTATTTTATATAGACACCTACAAAGTCTTTACATCAGGGCTTAATTTGAGCTGGAACATGACGGAACAAGATCCGTAACCTCCGTCGTCGGATCCGGCAGCTATTTTCATTTCATTCGGTGTTCCGGCAGCTATTGAAATGGATCAGATCACCTCCGTGACCATCACAAAGGGGAAAAAAATCAAACAATAAATTAAATAAATAAGTAAATAAAAATTTGTTTAGTGTTTGGTTTTGATTTTGATATCTGTTGTTGATTTCTGTCCTATGACATCCACAAAATCTATGCGAAAGGGGAAGGGGGGGGGGGGACATGGGGTGTATACTTCCACTCAATAGAACACCGGGTTTTTTGTAGCCATTAGCTTGCGCTGTGGAAAAAATGGCAAAAAAAAACAAAAACAAGAAAGCTTACTAAAATTTTTCAAAGTCCCAGGACAGCCGGATCCTAAACGACCTAAAATGGACGATGTTGGACACAGTGACACTGCACCAGCACCTGCTGCAAGTGTACCAGTCCGTGGGAACGATCAAAAAGAAGACGAGAAGAATGATGATGGTTGTGAAGCTTGAAGTGTTAGCGCACCAACTGCAACCGTCAGAGGGAATGAGGATGAGGTAGGCTACCGTACATTTCAACAGGAATGGACAGAGGAATTCACCTTTGTGGGGTGAGAGGGTTCTGCTTTGTGTCCAATAGGCATATACAATGACAAGATTGCATCGATGAAACAATGAAATAAAGTGGCACTTCGAAACACGCCAAGCTACATTTGCGTCAAAATATTCAGCGGGGGACAGGAGGAAGATGGCATATCAAGAGCCTCTTCATTATGAAAAAGAATATATTACACTCAAATTGTTGGTCATACGTAAAAATGCATTTTAGTTGTATTCAGCGTCACTTTTTATATACTGTATGGCTCTCACGAAAATGTATTTGAAAATATGTGGCTTTCATGGCTCTCTCAGCCAAAAAGGTTCCCGACCCCTGCCTTAATGTATGTGTGGAGAGCGAGAGTGAACTTGAGTGCCTGTTTGGAGAACATTCTGAGCGTTGTCCATTGTTGTCCAGGATTTGATAACTGGTGCTGTTGCAATACATGTAATGCAATAGGCATGTGTGCGTAAAGTTATAGTAAACCGCCCCCCGCCTTTTTTTTTTTTTTTTTGAGTTGCCGGACCCACCCACCTCCTGCGTTCCGGGACCTCCCACTTCACAAATTAAGCACTGCTTTACATGCTCTTTAAATTACAGTTAAACTCTAATTACTGCATTCCTCCTCCTCCTCAGTGCATTACCATTTGGACTATAAGGACATTTTTGTGAAGTTGGTGCATGCATGTCATGTCGAACATGTCAGTGTCAGAAAATGTCATGTGATTACGTCAGTGTTTACATATAAATCAATTTTTAACAAAATTTTGGAATTGTGAAATTTAAGTAAAAAATAATGTGAATGATAAAAAATGAACAAAAGAACATGACCTACATATGGAAAATGAGCATGTAAATCATATTTCAAAATACAGTATGTGGGTCATGAAATAAAAAACATTTGAATGTGAATTGTGTGCATGGGGGGAATTACATGTGAAAATGAAGTAATTGTATGCAAAAATAAAAAATAAAAAGCGAAAAGAATTTAATTGCATGGGGAAAAATCCTACTTGAAAATAAAGGAATCATATGAACAAAAATTATGTGAATTCATGAATCGTGTGTGAAACAAATGTGAAAATGAATTTGTTTGAAAAAATTGCACATGAAATAAATGTGGAAAAAAATCTTGTGGGGGGAAAATCATTTATGGAAAAAAATTACAAGCAAATAAATGAATCGTGAAAAATTACACAAAAATTAAAAGCAGATATGATAAATGAGTTGTGTTAAAAAAAACATTGCATATGAAAAATCAGTTGTGTGGAAAAATATATGAAGAATAAATTAATCTTATAAAAATCGTATGTGATATTGATTAAATTATGTGTAAAAAATACCTAAATAAATTATTCATGTATGGTGAAAATGATGTGGAAAAAATATGTAAAAAAAATCCCACATAATAAAATTATTTTCTTTAAAAGTAATGAAAATAATTATGAACTAATGGAAAAAAGCACATGCAATTATGTGACAGGTATTAGATGTAAAAAGTCAACATGCAAAAATGTCAAACAACATTGTCATTTCAATCTGAGTGCAACTGAGTGCAGATTCCCACTGTATAGATACACCAGTCACTACAGCACAATGGGAGGTGTTAATCAGGTTTAATCATTGGTGACTTCAATGTGTGAACTTGGTCCTACGTTTAGCAACACTTCACTAATCTGATTTTCTAATTAACTTAAAGCATTCAGTACAGACAGATGCAACAATATTGAGAGGAAATGTAAATGATGCTGCCTTTTGATTTACCAAGAGGACACTTGACAGTTGACCTTGCTTTTTTGAAGCTATAAATCCACCATTTCCATTCTTTTATGTCCATTTCCTCCTTTTCAGGTTCAATCTGTTATCCATTTTTCTCCCACATTTATCTAGTGGTCTGCAAAGACCTGTCCACTGAAATGTGGTTGAAACATGATGGATATCACATCAGACAAAAAATATGCTTCTCTACTTTAAGAAAACACAGCTACAGTAAAGTTAACAACATGGAATTGGTTTTAATTTAAGGTTGTTGTTTTTTTCCAAAGCTGTCTGCCTACAAATATCATGGTGGGTATGGAATGTCAGGCTTTGATCAAGTTGTTGGATAGCTACATGCCACAGCAAAATGGACATCAGTCTAATGGATTCAGACTGTAATCAAACAGGGGCTGTCAAAATGTTCTGCAATACTCTTGTGCTGTCACATCATGATCAAACCAGAGAAGAGAACGTGCACAATCTGCACAGATGTCAACAAAGTTTTCATTTTAATTACCTCCAAAATAGATGGATTGAGCAGAACAGAACTACTTGAATGAATCATCGATTATTTCCTCATCAATCTTAGCATGAATAGAGAATGAATGAATAAGCCTTACGCCAAGCAGAAGAGGCAGTCACAAGTGCAGGTTAAAATGTAGTGAAGGTTAAAGTGCAGGTTAAAAGGTAGAGCCACCTTTTGCTGAAATTACAGCTGCAAGTCTCTTGGGGTGTGTCTCTTGGGGTATGTCTCATTCTGAGCACATCTATCTAGATTAGAACATCTAGCCACTGGGAGTTTTACTCATTCCTTAAGGCAAAACTATTCCAACTCCTTCAAGTTAGATGGGTTGCGTTGGCATACAGCAATCTTCAAGTTATGCCACAGATTCTTAATTGGATTGAGGTCTGGGCTTTGACTAGGCCAGGGGTTTTCAAAGTGTGGGAGAGTCAGTCCCCCCTCAGAGAGCAAATAAACAACAGCGCCCCCCCCCACACACACAATTTTTGTTGTTGCTATACTTAATGTTCCATTCGTATTTAAAAAAAATGGTTGTTGTACACATTTTTATTTTTTTTCTTTTACACATTTTAAACATCTGTGCTTTTCTTTTTAAAACATCTTGTTTTACACATTTTAAACATCTCATAGCATCGTTAGCTAGCACCTCTTGGCAGACAACACACTGTGGCAATGGAGCATCTTCAGATCCAGTCCATGAAAATCCAAACTTTAAATAATCGTGGTCATACTTCCTTCTTTTTTCAGTCCCCCCAGGATTTTGCGGGCCTTTTTTGTGATTGTTGCGGGCTAAAATGTCTGATGTTGCGGGGGGGGGGGCTCCAAAAAATTTTGATGAAAGTTGCGGTGTTTTTTAGGTTTTTGTTGTGATTACATTGCGGGAGGAAGTGAAAGTTGCGAGAAATTGTTGCGATTTTCTCTTTTTGTGATTAAAATTGAGTGATATGTTAAATATTAAGTTATTACTGAAAAACTATTGATTAAAAAAACAAAGACACTGAGAAACGGTCCTATAAACAACTTTACCAATATAAAAGATTACCAGGACTACAAAAATGCAGAAAAATAGGCTTATCCAAATGCACCTGTTGGTTCAAAAGTTAAAGTGCATAGAACCTCACAGCACAACATGAAGTTACCTTAAAATATAATATAAATGCCTCAGCTTTCATGTAAGAAAAAAACTATTAATACTAGTACTGTGTGCAGGCAGTCTCTCCTGAAGACTAAATTAAACAATAATTATAAACTAATAAAATAAATGGCTCAGGCTTCATAGAAGAAAAAAAAAACAATTTGAACAGAATCTCAGTATGATGCTGAAGCTGCCTAAACAATGGAAAATAAAATACCATTTTGGCAAAAATGTTGGCATCCATTAATTTCTTGTATTAAGTAAAAAAAAATGCAAAGTGCACACAGTCCTTCACTGTAAACATAACACACTTTCAGTAACAGAATTTAAGCCTATATAAACACTGAATTGCACATCATGCAATGTTGCCAGATACTGCTGACGTTTTCCAGTCCAAAATATGTTCAAAACCCGCCAAAATGCACGTAAAACCGCCCAATCTGGCAACACCACGCGCATGCTGCTTCTCTTGAACGTATACACGGAAGTAAGGCGGAAGGTAGTTTGTCGACGTCACCTCAAGACGATGCCAACGATTGGTCAAATTTGTGGGAAAGTTGCGGTGATTGGATATAATTGCAACACCGCCCTGAATTCGCGGGGATTGGTTGAATTTGCGTTGAAATTGCAAATCGCAACATCCTGGAGGCTCTTTTTTTTTGCTTGGCCGAGACTCTGTCTCCTCACTCACTGTAGCTTTAGGTACTAAAAATCGATCCATTTTGTCTCTGGTAAAGGCTAACTGAAGTTCGCTAAATGTCCGCAATAGTAACTTATTCTGGTTTATTTTTCCTCACGTTGCGCGCCCTCCCCTGAAGAACTCTGGCGCCCCCGGGGGGGGGGCACCCCACACTTTGAAAAGCCCTGGACTAGGCCATTCCAAGTCATTTAAATGCTTCTTTATAAACCACTCCAGTGCAGCTTTAGCAGTAGGTTTAGGATTGTTGCCCTGCTGGAATGTGAAACTTTGTCCCAGTCACAAACCTTTGCCTGACTCAAACAGGTTTTCCTCCAGAATTGCCCTATATTTAGTGCCATCCATCTTTCCTTCAATCCTGAACAGCTTTCCTGTACCTGCAGATGAAAAACATCCCGACAGCATGATGCTGCCAACACCATGCTTCATTATAGGGATGGTGTTCTCAGGGTGTTGGGTTTGCGCCACACATGGCATTTCCCATGATGGCCAAAAAGTTCAATTTTAGTCTCATCTGACCAAAGAATCTTCTTCCATGTGTTTGGGGAGTCTGCCACATGCATTTAGGCAAACTCCAAACATGTTTTCTTATTTTTTTCTTTAAGCAATGGCTTTTTTTCTGGCCACTCTTCCATAAAGCCTTGCTCTGTGGAGTGTACAGCTTAAAATGGTCCTATGGACAGATATTCCCATCTCCGTTGTGGACCTTTGCAGCTCCTTCAGTGTTATCATTGGTGTCTTTGTTGCATCTCTGATTAATGCCCTCCTTGCTTAGTCTGAGAGTTCTGGTGGGCGGCCTTCTCTTGTCAGGTTTGTAGTGGTGCCATATCCTTTCCATTTTGCTGTAGTGGATTTAATGGTGCTCCCTGGAATATTCAAAGTTTTTTTTTTTTAATAACCCAACCCTGCTCTATACTTCTCCACAATGTTGTCTCTGACCTGTTTGGAGTGCACCTTGGTTTTCATGTTGCTTGCTTGGTAGTATTGCACAGTCAGGGTCCTTCCAGAACATGATTGCATACAAGTGGCTCTTAATCAACTAATTATGTGACTTATGAAGTGAACTGGTTGGACCAGCTCTTATTTAGGGGTTTCATATGAAAGGGATTGAATACTTATGCACATTCCAGATTTCTGTTTTTTCATCTTAATTATTGTTTGTGTCACAATTAAAAAAAAAAAACAGCTTGTACCTTTAAAGTGGTAGGCATGTTGTGTAAATCAAATGGTGCTAATCCCCCCCAAAAATCCATTTTAACTCCATCTTGTAATGAAACAAAACAGGACACACACCAAGGGGGATGAATAACTTTGCAAGACCACTCTGTATATATGTATATATGTATGTATGTATGTATGTGTGTGTGTGTGTGTGTATAGAGAGAGAAAGATGGGACAGTATGTTGAAAATTGAAATTAAAATTGAAAACAATAATTTGTAAATAACTTTTGATCTGTATTGTCCTCAAAACAACATCGCTGTGGCAGTTCCTGATGTGGGTGGCGCACAGAAGCATGGCAGGCGAGTGTTGATGGTCACACACAAATGCTTTATTACACTGATTTCAGCTTTTCAGCTTTCACTCACTCAACACACACACATGCATTGTGGTCGGGAGGGAGCCCCTTTTCTCTGCTCTCTCCCTCCTTTTATGCTCCATCCCTGTAACAAACACACACACACATTAATTGACAGCAGGTGGAATGACTTAGCCACTTACCTTCTCCGACCCCGCCCTCCATTCACAGACTGCTGCTTGGCCATGCCCCCACTGCCACATACTCCCACCGTCCAACTCAGGCCGGGGAGCCATCCGGCCTGAAGATGACTCCCCCCTTGATGGGACAGGAAGTCCGCCACCACCATCTGTGCCCCCGGCCTGTGGATCATCTCAAACTTAAATGGCTGGAGGGTGAGATGGGTGAGCTGCGCATTGGCATCCTTCATGCGGTGGAGACACTGGAGGGGCACGTGGTCCAAACAAAGAGTGAAGGGGCACCCCAGCACATAGTATGGGAGGGTGAGGACCGCCCACTTGATGACAAGACACTCTTGCTCAATTGTTCTGTACTTGCTTTCACACATTGACAGTTTCTGGCTGATGTACAGCACGGGGCGTTCCTCACCCTCCACCTCCTGGGACAAAACGGCCCCCAGCCCTCTGTCTGATGCATCAGTCTGCAAAATAAAGTGGAAAGAGAAGTCGGAGAGTGTAAAAGTGGCCCCCCACACAGTGCAGCTTTTACCTCAGAGAAGACCCGTTGGCACTGCTCCGTCCACTGGACCGGATCTGGAACCCCCTTTTTAGTGAGATCGGTTAGCTGGCTGGTGACGTCCGAATAATTAGGTATAAACCTACGATAATAGCCAGCCCCAGGAACTGTCTCACCTCCTTTTTGGTCTTGGGCCTCGGGCAGGCCGCAATCACTGCAGTCTTGTTAATTTGGGGACGCACCTGCCCATGACCCAAGTGGAACCCCAGATACCATACTTCCACCAGCCCAATTGCACACTTTTTTGGGTTAGCTGTGAGGCCCGCTCGCCTCAGCAACTTTAGAATGGCCCTCAGGTGTTCCAAGTGCCATGGCCAATCATGGCTGTAGATTATTATATTGTCCAGATAGGTGGCCTCGTAGGCAGCATGAGGGCAGAGGACCCTGTCAATAAGCCACTGGAACGTAGCAGGCGCCCCAAACAACCCAAAAGGGAGCATGACAAATTGGTGTAAACCAAACAGTGTGTAAAAGGCCGTTTTCTCTCAGGATAGAGGAGTCAAGGGGATCTGCCAATATCCCTTTGTTAGATCCAGCGTCGAATAAAAGCGAGCAGCGCCTAACCGATCAAACAACTCATCAGCATTGGGTATGCATCAAATTTAGACACCGGGTTGACCTTTCTATAGTCTACACAGAACCAGACCGACCCGTTGGTCTTGGGAACCAGGACCACTGGGCTGCTCCAGTCACCATAGGACTCCTCGATTATGCCCATTTCAAGCATGGCCTTGAGTTCGTCCCGAACCACCTTTTTCTTGTGTTTGGGCAAGCAGTAAGGGTGGCTACGCACTACCACCCCTGGGGGCGTTTCAATGTGGTGTTCTATGAGGTGGGTATGACCAGGAAGGGGCGAGAACATGTTGGAAAATTCCTTTTGCAACTTGGCCACCTCTGTGAGTTGGGCTGGTAAGAGGTGGTCTCCACAAGGGGCCGGAGTGGTCCGAGATGTTGTATTTTTCACTTCCAGCCCCAGCTCCGCCTTCTCCAGGACTACCAACGCCACGGGGACCCCCTCATTCCAGCATTTTAAAAGGTTGAGGTGGTAGATTTGCAATGCCCCGCCCCATCTGTTTGCCTCACCTCATAGTTGGCATCCCCAACTCGCCGTGTGACCTCGAAGGGCCCTTGCCACTTGGCCACTAATTTGGAGCTCGACATGGGCAATAATACAAGCACTTTTCTCCCAGCGGAACTCTCAAAGGCACGTGCTCCTGTCATACAGCCGGATTTGACGTTCTTGTACCTGCCACAAATTCTCCTGGGTTAGGTGCGTGAGGGTGTGGAGTTTTGCGTGCAGGTCAAGAATGTGCTGGATTTTGTTTTTGCTAGGTGAAGGTCCCTCCTCCCGATTTTCCTGTAGCATGTCCAGAATGGCATGCGGCTTATGTCCATATAATAATTCAAATGGAGAAAACCCTGTGGAGGCTTGTGGGGCCTCTCGTACTGTGAATAACAGGGGCTCGAGCCACTTATCCTAATTACGCACATCTTCACTTACGAATTTCCAGAATATGTTCTTGAGTGTTTGGTTAAATCGCTGTACTAAGCCATCCGTTTGTGGGTGAGAGACACTGGTTCGGATAAACTTAATCCCCAATAACCCATACAGTTCGCACAGTGTGCGTGACATAAACAAAGTACCTTGGTCTGTCAGGATTTCTTTCAGAATCCCAACCCAGGAGATAAAGTGGAAGAGCGCTTCCACAATACTGCATGCTGAGATATTGCAGAGAGGCACTGCTTCCGGATATTGCGTTGCATAGTCCACTAGAACTAAAATAAAGCGATATACCCGTGCTGACCGATCTAATGGCACAACGAGATCCATCCCAATTCGCTCAAATGGGGTCTCGATTAGAGGAAGAGGGCGCAACGGCGCTTTTGGAGTGGTCACGGGATTTACTAATTGGCATTCACGGCATGCCGCACACCACCGATGGACATCCCCGCGAACCCCTGGCCAATAGAACTGGGCCATTATTCAGGCTAGTGTTTTAACTTGCCCTAAGTGTCCAGCCATGGGATTAAAGTGAGACGCATGGAACACGAGTTCCCTACGGCTCTTTGGGATTAACAATTGGATTATTCATTCACTAGTTTGAGTGTCCTGCATCACTCGGTACAATCTATCTTTAATAATAGCAAAATAAGGGAAGGCCGGTGCCGCGCTTGGCTGAAGAGTTTGACCATCGATTACTCTCACTTGGTCAAATGCATGCCACAGAGTCTCATCTCATGACTGCTCTAATGGGAAATCCCCAAGGGAATCCCCGAGAGAGGGAGGAGGAGCCGACTGCTCCTCACTCTGATGCGGTGTTGACATAGACGGCTCTGTGACAGCTTCTCCAGTCAATGCCACACCGGGTTCTTCCCATGACCTACTAGTGCAGGACCCACTATATGTTAAATATTCCATCAGCTTTTTAAACCCTGGCCAATCCATGCCCAAAATCAACGAGTGGGTGAGATGAGGACTAACCGCTGCCTTTACTCTATGCATTTGGCCCCGGAATAGAATACGGACAGACACTAAGGGATAATTGTGAACATCCCCATGCGCACACAACACTTTCACTGCTTGTGCTCTCCCCAATGCCTCACCTTGCACCAGGTGTTGGCGAATTGAGGTCTGATTACAACCAGAATCCACCAAAGCAGGATATGTATCCCCTTGAACACTTACCGGTATGCGATACATTCCGGCCCAATTGGGGGCGGTTTCTGGTGCGTTGGGGATCCGGGTTACAGCTCCCACCTCCCTTGTGGAGCTCTGAATCTGGAGATGCTCTGATTCCCCGCCGCACCAGCACACCGGCCCAGACTTTCTCTCTGCACTGGCATTATGGGAGTCACTCACCTGAGGGGGAGACAACATAGATACAGAAGAGGAAGGTGGGAGGACACCACGGGTGCGATGGGCCGCTGGGGAGGAGCCGGCTGCCGCCTCCGTGGCAGAGGAACGGGGTGAGGAGGGGAACGTGAGACAGGGGAAAGAGAGAGAAAGAAGAGAAGTGAGGGGAGAGGCCTCGTCTGCCTGCCATTGGAGCTGCCTCCAGATGGTCCTCCGCCAGCTTGATGGCTTGTTCCAGCGACACCGGGTGATGACACTGGACGAGAGATAGAGTGTTCCTTACCACCAGATCGATGATCTCATCAGCGTCGCAGTCTTCCACCCTCAGCTACCACCGGCAGGTGTCCCGGAGTTGCTGGTTGAATGCAAACGGCTGGCTGACCTCCTTCAATGCCAACATCCAAAAGTGCTGGCGATGTTGTTCTGGGGAGCGGCCAACCTGCTGCAGGATGGCTTTCCTCAGGTCAGCATACGCCAGTCGGCTGTCAGCAGGGAGCTGCTGCACTGTGAGCTGCGCCTCGCCAGTCAGGAGCGGGAGGAGGCGCACTGCGCGCTGCTCCACCAGCCACCCCCATGCCTCGGCTGCTTGCTCAAAGAGGGCGAAGAACACTTCTGGATCATCCTGTGGGCCCATCTTTGTAAGGGTGCCAGCTGCAGTGATGGTCGACGCCCCTGCTGATGCGAGCAGGTGCCGGAATGCCTGGTGATCTTCCTGCTGGGCCACCATCAAGGCTTCGAAGCGCTGCTCCTGTTCCTTTCGGAGGGTGATCAGCACTTGATGCTGGTTCTGCTGGGTAGTAGCGAGGGCAAGGATGAGCTCTTCAAATGGGGAGGACTCCATGGGGTGGTTCCCTTCTGTGCTCCCGGGTTTCGGCACCACTGTGGCAGTTCCTGATGTGGGTGGAGCACAGAAGCACGGCAGGTGAGAGTTGATGGTCACACACAAATGCTTTATTACACTGATTTCAGTTTTTCAGCTTTCACTCACTCACTCAACATGCACACATGCATTGTGGTCGGGAGGGAGCCCCTTTTCTCTGCTCTCTCCCTCCTTTTATGCTCCATCCCTGTAACAAACAAACACACACACACATTAATTGAAAGCAAGTGGAATGACTTAGCCACTTACCTTCCCCGACCCCGCCCTCCATTCACAGACTGCTGCTTGGCCACGCTCCCGCTGCCACAATCACATTATTTGATTTTACCTCATGACATTTGCTTTCTTTTTTCAACATAAACACTTAAACTCAACTTTGACTATTGCAACACATTTAAAAAAAAAGTGAGGATGATAAAGCATTTAAAACTTGTTCCTCTTTCTTCTCCCAACACTTCAAATACATTTAGGGACTGAAGATAACAAGTGATGAAATATTTCAGGTATTATTTTGTTCCAGTCTTCCTCCAAACATGTCTTAAGGTGTGCCACAGTATGGGGTCATCATTGTCATATTTTATGTTCTGCCACACATTCTGTATTGGGAATAGAGGGGATAGGCACCCTCTTCTTCCACTGAAATATCCCTGGAAAAGTTGCCATTTTGAACGCAGCATATGTTGCTCCAAAACCTCAATGTACTTTTCTGCATTAATGCTGCCATCACAGAAGTCAAAGTCACCTTTACCAAGGGCACTGGCACAACCCCATACTATGACAAACCCTGGCTTTTGGACTTGTTGCTGGTAACAGTCTTTATGTTCCTTTTTGTCTTTGGTCTGCATCACACATTGTCCATTTCTTAAAAAAAAAAAAAGACCTAGAATACTGATTTGGCTGACCACAATACATGTTTTCACTGTGTGATAGTCCATCCTAGATGCCTCCAAGCCCAGAGAATTTGACGGTGCTTTGGGACACAGTAAAGTCTTAGCTGGCATTTGTGGATGTAGCTCTGTTTTGTAAAGCTTGACAAAGGTTTGCCAAAGTAATCCTGAGCCCATGTAGTCAAATCAGATATACATTAATGACTGTTCTTGATGCAGTGATCAGAGGTCACATGTGTTCAGCTTAGGTTTGTGCCCTTGCCCTTTACACACCAAAATTCCTCCAGATTCCTTCAATTGGTTCATGATGATATGCACTATATGGGGTAAAATATCCAAATCCTTTTATATCTTTTTTGAGGAACACTGTTTTTAAACATTTCAATAATTTTCTCAGGCATTTGTTGACAAATTAGAGATCCTCAGCCCATCCTGACTCCTCAAAGACTCAGTCTTTCCTGGATACTGATTTTGTAACAAATCATGATTGCAATCACCTGTTGACATCACCTGTTTCAAAGTACATCAGTATTTAATTGTTTTATCTCATTCCTAGTCCTAAACTGTCCCTGTACCAAATATTTTTGGAATGTATTGCAGGCCTGAAACACATGAATGGATGTCTCATCTCATTATCTCTAGCCACTTTATCCTGTTCTACAGGGTCGCAGGCAAGCTGGAGCCTATCCCAGCTGACTACGGGTGAAAGGTGGGGTACACCCTGGACAAGTCGCCAGGTCATCACAGGGCCGACACATAGACACAGACAACCATTCACACTCACACCTACGGTCAATTTAGAGTCACCAGTTAACCTAACCTGCATGTCTTTAGACTATGGGGGAAACCGGAGCACCTGGAGGAAACCCACATGGACACGGGGAGAACATGCAAACTCCGCACAGAAAGGCCCTCGCTGGCCACAGGGCTTGAACCCGGACCTTCTTGCTGTGAGGCGACAGTGCTAACCACTACACCACCGTGCTGCCCATGAATGGATGTGTATTAACAAATTAAATTAAGTTGACCAGGCAAAACATGAAATATCTTTGGTTCATACTGTCTGAAATGAAATACAAGTCAATTTAGAAATCAGTGCTTTCTTTTTTTTAATTTGCATTTTATAGACTGTTCCAATTTCTTCAGATGTGTGTGTGTGTGCGCGTGTGTGTACAATATTTCACATTTAACATCATATATTTTGTTCTGTTTTGAAATATATTTCAAAATTACAATATATGTGAACAACAATGCATCTCATCTCATTATCTCTAGCCGCTTTATCCTTCTACAGGGTCGCAGGCAAGCTGGACCCTATCCCAGCTGACTACGGGTGAAAGGCGGGGTACACCCTGGACAAGTCGCCAGGTCATCACAGGGCTGACATATAGACACAGACAACCATTCACACTCACACCTACGGTCAATTTAGAGTCACCAGTTAACCTAACCTGCATGTCTTTGGACTGTGGGGGAAACCGGAGCACCCGGAGGAAACCCACGCGGACACGGGGAGAACATGCAAACTCCGCACAGAAAGGCCCTCGCCGGCCACAGGGCTTGAACCCAGACCTTCTTGCTGTGAGGTGACAGCGCTAACCACTACACCACCGTGCCGCCCTACAACAATGCATTTACAAAATATTCCACATGTATTTTAGCACTTGAAAATACTGAGTATTTCAATGATTTTTTTTCCTGTATGGGTAAATCCCTAAATACAGTAATTCATAATAGTTACAAAGTAGTTCATAGTATTTACTGCTTTGTGATGTATAACAAATTAACAGATCTTGCTTTGCCTTGGGAGGAATATCATGTTCTCAGCAGGAGTGAGAGAGTGTCATGTTGAGTATATTTAGTCTGTGCACACTGTTAAGATTTTCTCATGCAACAGCCTGATAGTGTGGCTGCAGGTATAGTGGAGTTAATCTAACTGACGAGCAGACAGTCTGTGATTTTTTTTTAAGTAAACTGATTGCAAATGGGGTGGCATGGTGGTGTAGTGGTTAGTGCTGTCGCCTCACAGCAAGAAGGTCTGGGTTTGAGCCCCGTGGCCGGTGAGGGCCTTTCTGTGCGGAGTTTGCATGTTCTCCCAGTGTCCGCGTGGGTTTCCTCCGGGTGCTCCGGTTTCCCCCACAGTCCAAAGACATGCAGGTTAGGTTAACTGGTGACTCTAAATTGACCGTAGGTGTGAGTGTGAATGGTTGTCTGTGTCTATGTGTTGGCCCTGTGATGACCTGGCGACTTGTCCAGGGTGTACCCCACCTTTCACCCGTAGTCAGCTGGGATAGGCTCCAGCTTGCCTGCGACCCTGTAGAACAGGATAAAGCAGCTAGAGATAATGAGATGAGATGATTGCAAATGTACCTTATTTTAAATGTGGTTTACCTTATTGTGGTGGAGGGGTTTGTGTGCTTGAATGATCCTAGGAGCTATGTTGTCGGGGGCATTATGCCCCTGTCAGGGTTTCCCCAAGGCAGACAGGTCCTAGGTGACAGGCCAGACCAAGAGCAGTTCACCAAAACCCCTATGGAGAAAAAAACGAGGACCGTGATGTCGCCCGGTGTGACGCAGCCGGGGCCCCACCCTGGAGCCAGGCCCGGGCTTGGGGCTCGTATGTGAGCGCTTGGTGGCCAGGCCTTTGCCCATGGGGCCTGGCCAGGCTCAGCCCGAAGAGGTGACGTGGGCTCGACCTCCTGTGGGTTCACCACCCACAGAGGTAGCAGTAGGGGACTGGTGCAGTGTGGATTGGGTGGCAGTCGAAGGCAGGGGCCTCGATGACCTGATCCCCGGACACAGCGGCTGGTTGTTGGGACATGGAATGTCACTTCACTGGGGGGGAAAGAGCCTGAGCTTGTGCGGGAGGTTGAGAGGTACCGGCTAGAGATAGTCGGGCTCACCTCCACGCACAGCTTGGGCTCTGGAACCCAACTCCTTGAGAGGGGCTGGACTCTCCACTTCTCTGGAGTCGCCCATGGTGAGCGGCGGCGGGCTGGTGTGGGCTTGCTTATAGCTCCCCAGCTCAGCCGCCATGTATTGGAGTTTACCCCAGTGAACGAGAGGGTCGCCTCTCTGCGCCTTCGGACTGGGGAGAGGGCTCTTGCTGTTGTTTGTGCCTACGGGCCAAATAGCAGTATAGAGTATCCGGCTTTCTTGGAGTCCCTGGGAGAGGTACTGAGGGGTGCTCAGACTGGGGACTCCATTGTGCTACTGGGGGACTTCAATGCTCACGTGGGCGACGACAGTGACACCTGGAGGGGCGTGGTTGGGAGGAACGGCCTCCCCGATCTGAACCCGAGTGGTGTTTTGTTATTGGACTTCTGTGCTAGTCATGGTTTGTCCATAACGAACAACATGTTCGAGCATAGGAGTGTCCATAAGTGCACGTGGCACCAGGACACCTTAGGTCGGAGGTCGATGATAGACTTTGTAGTTGTTTCATCTGATCTCCGGCCCTATGTCTTGGACACTCGGGTGAAGAGAGGGGCTGAGCTGTCAACTGATTGCCACCTGGTGGCGAGTGGGATCCGCTGGCGGAGGAGGAAGCTGGACAGACCTGGCAGGCCCAAACGTATGGTGAGGGTCTGCTGGGAACGTCTGGCCGAGCACTCTGTTGGGGAGGTCTTTAACTCCCACCTCAGGGAGAGCTTTTCCCAGCTTCAGAGGGAGGCGGGGGACATTGAGTCTGAGTGGACCATGTTCTCTACCTCCATTGTGGACGCAGCTGTTCGGAGCTGTGGCCGCAAGGTCTCCAGTGCCTGTCGTGGCAGCAATCCCCGAACCCGGTGGTGGACACCAGAAGTAAGGGATGCCGTCAAGCTGAAGAAGGAGTCCTATCGGGCCATGTTGACCTCCAGGACTCCTGAGGCAGCTGACAGGTATCGGCAGGCCAGGCATGCTCCAGCTCGGGCAGTTGCGGAGGCAAAAACTCGGGACTGGGAGGAGTTCGAGGAGGCCATGGAGAAGGACTATCGGTCGGCCTCGAAGAAATTCTGGCAAACCGTCCAGCGCCTCAGCAGGGGGAAGCAGTACTCTGCCAACACTGTTTACAGTGCGGGTGGGGAGCTGTTGACCTCGACTGGGGACACTGTCGGGTGGTGGAAGGAATATGTGGCAGCGAGGGCGTGGTCAAGCGCCGGTCTGTGACAGGAGGGCGGAGCCAGGGAAGGTGAGTGGCAGAATCACTACACCTAACAGTAATTAACCTGTGTTTGTGTGTCTTCCCAGTAACCGTGCCCTATTTAAGGAGACAGAGGGAGAGCAGAGGGGAGGCTCTTCCCCGGACGAGAACACAGAGTGTGTGTGTGTGTGTGTGTGTGTGTGTGTGTGTGTGTGTTCTCTCCAGTGGTTATTGTTAGACTGAAAAGTGTGGCAATAAAGCCTTATAATCACCTGAATCTCTGTCCTGCCGTCCTCTGTGCTCCACCCACACCTAAGGGACATTTTACAGAATACTTTGAGGATCTCCTCAATCCCACCATCATATCGTCCACTGAGGAGACTGAGGCTGATGACTCAGAGGTGGACTCGTCCATTACCCAAGCCGAAGTCACTGAGGTGGTTTGCAAGCTCCTCAGTGGCAAGGCACCGGGGGTGGATGAGATCCGCCCTGAGTATCTCAAGTCTCTGGATGTTGTGGGGCTGTCTTGGTTGACACGCCTCTGCAACATCGCGTGGCGGTCGGGGACAGTGCTTCTGGAGTGGCAGACTGGGGTGGTGGTCCCTCTTTTTAAGAAAGGGGACCGGAGAGTGTGCTCCAATTATAGGGGAATCACACTTCTCAGACTCCCAGGGAAGTTTTACTCCAGGGTACTGGAGAGGAGAATTCAACCAATAGTCGAACCTCGGATCCAGGAGGAACAATGCGGTTGTCGTGCTGGTCGCGGAACACTGGACCAGCTCTATACCCTTCATAGGGTGCTCGAGGGTTCATGGCAGTTTGCCCAACCGGTCCACATGTGCTTTGTGGGTCTAGAGAAGGCATTCGACCGTGTCCCCCATGGTATTCTGTGGGGGGTGCTTCGGGAGTATGGGGTTCGGGGCTCTTTGCTAAGGGCTGTCCGGTCCCTGTATGAATGGAGCAGGAGTCTGGTTCGCATTGCCGGCAGTAAGTCAGACCTGTTCCCAGTGCATGTTGGACTCCGGCAGGGCTGCCCTTTGTCACCGGTTCTGTTCATAATTTTTATGGACAGAATTTCTAGGCGCAGCCAGGGGCTGGAAGGAATCCTGTTTGGGAACCACAGGATTTCATCTCTGCTTTTTGCGGATGATGTTGTCCTGTTGGCTTCTTCAAACCAGGACCTTCAGCATGCACTGGGGCGGTTTGCAGTCAAGTGTGAAGTGGCTGGGATGAGAATCAGCACCTCCAAGTCCGAGGCCATGGTTCTCGACCGGAAAAGGGTGGCTTGCTCTCTCCAGGTTGGTGGAGAAGTCCTGCCTCAAGTGGAGGAGTTTAAGTATCTCGGGATCTTGTTCACGAGTGAGGGAAGGATGGAGCGTGAGATCGACAGGCGGATCGGTGCAGCCTCCGCAGTGATGCGGTCGCTTTACCGGTCCGTCGTGGTGAAGAAGGAGCTGAGCCAAAAGGCGAAGCTCTCAATTTACCGGTCGATCTACGTTCTGACTCTCACCTATGGTCATGAGCTTTGGGTAATGACCGAAAGAACAAGATCGCGGATACAAGCGGCCAAAATGAGTTTCCTTCACAGGGTGGCTGGGCGCTCCCTTAGAGATAGGGTGAGAAGCACAGTCACTCGGGAGGAGCTCGGAGTAGAGCTGCTGCTCCTCCACATCGAGAGGAATCAGCTGAGGTGGCTCGGGCATCTTTTTCGGATGCCTCCTGGACGCCTCCCTGGGGAGGTGTTCCAGGCATGTCCCCCCAGGAGGAGGCCCCGGGGAAGACCCAGGACACGCTGGAGGGACTATGTCTCTCGGCTGGCCTGGGAACGCCTCGGTGTTCTTCCCGAGGAGCTGGCCAAGGTGTCTAGGGAAAGGGAAGTTTGGGCTTCCATGCTTAGACTGCTGCCTCCGCAACTCGGTCCCGGATAAAGCGGAAGAAGACGAGACGAGACCTTTGTTGACATGAAAGAGATTCTGTCAACAAAAGTAATGCGAGGAGTTGAATGCTCAACAGACCCCATGGTCTGTTGAGCATTCAGCTCCTCGCATTACTTTTGTCAACATATAGTGTCAACATATAGTGCACCATACGGTCCAGTCAAAGCTGAGACTCAGACTTGTATTTTCTAGATGTAAGAGAGCAGCCTCCACAACCAATAAGAAACTAGACATAGACAAGCTGAAGAATGATGAGACACAGCACAAACTCAAAATAACTATTACAACTGCTCTACAGGAAAACGCCCCTGATCAAGAAGACACAGAAAATGTTGAAGACATATGGCAATGGCTGAAAGATATTGTGTACACAACTGCAAGTGATATATTTGGGCAGCAGCAGAAAAGTACACTACACTGGTTTCAAGAACAGGCTGATTCTATCCAAGCTTTGTAAGAAGAAAAACGCAAAATTTATAACCTACATCTAAAAGAGAACTCCAATAGAAGCATGAATGCTTTCAAAGATATTAAAGCAAAAGTGCAATGAGAAATCAGAGTCATGAAAGACAGATGTTGGTGCAAGAAAGCTGAGGAACTACAGGAACTGGCAGACAGGAAGGACTACTTTCTCTACTTATCTTCTCTACAAATAATTTTCCAGTATCCTTTTCATTTTTTTTACTGTACTTTCAGTTTCCTTTTTCCACATTTTACATTTTTTTTGGAAGAATGCCAAGACCATAAGTTTTTTCCTCCCACACAAAGACCGCAAGCGGAGGCCATCCACATTGAATCTGCTTTAATATCAACAGATCTTCGATTAAGGTATGTGAATCCATTCATCATGGCACACTTTCAGCTTGTTCAGTGGCTGAGTGTAGGATGTTTAATCATTCTTCCTCTGTCACTAGTGATAGCTTTATTTGTGATAAGTGCAGATTAGTTAGTTCTCTGATGGAGAAGATTGCAGCTTTGGAGGTGCATATCCAGACTTTAGAGAAGGTTAGTGAGAATGAGAACAGTGTAGTTTCTGCAGGGGAAAGTCTGGATGCCCTAGGTGGAGGTAGCAATCACCCAATTCTGGCATTAGAGTCCTCACAGTGGGGCGAATGGGTGACGACTCAGCAGCATAAATGTAGAGCCAAAGCTACTGCTGAGGCTCACCCATAGGAGCACCACTCCTCTCTGCTTCACATGTCAAACAGGTTTGCTCTCCTCAGTGAAGCACCCACTGAGAAACCTGAAAGAGCTCTGGTTATAGGATACTCTATCATATGGCACATGAAATTAGCTAGACCTTTAGGGGCACCAACAGCTTTAGTCAGGTGTATACTGGGAGCCAGGATGCTGGACATAGCAGGTAATCTTAGGGTCCAAGGCAAGCACAAGATCTCAAAGATAGTTATCCATGTAGGAGCTAATGATATACACCTTTGTCAGTCTGAGGTTACTAAGAGTAACTTTGTAAAGGTGTTTAAATTAGTGAAGGCGATATCTGATGCTGTAGTATGCTCTGGCCCCATCCCAATGCGGTGTGGCGATGTAGCTTACAGCAGGTTATGGTAGCTGAACTGCTGGTTGTCCAGGTGGTGCTCTGAAAACAGTGTGTGCTTTATAGATAATTGGATTAATTTTGAGGGCACTGGTGGCCTGTTAGGGCAGGACGGTATCCATCCCACGCGGGAAGGTGCTGCTCTCATTTCTTGCAGCATAGCTCATAGTCTCAGAATAGGCCTAGTTAACTTATGACAATCCAGAGCCAAGGCCAGGGAGTAGACAAACAGGCTAAACCAACTGTCTGCTAGCTGCACAGAGTCGTCACTCAGGGTTCACTACATCGAGACTGTGTCTGTTCCCCGAGCTAAACAAAAAAGTAGAAATACTCAGAGAGTTTGTTGTAGTAACCTAATCAATATAAAATTAGATCACACTGACTGTACAGCCACTGCCAGCACCTTTGATCTAAAGGTAGGGTTATTACATATTACACTGTAAAAAAAAATAATTTGTTGTGTTAACTTAAAAAAGTGATTAACCTGGTTGCCTTAAAATTTCAAGTTTGTTGAAACTCGTATAGTAAGTTAGCACAATGCAACTTGATTTCCTCATTATGCTAACTTATGATATGAGTTTTAATGAACTCAAAATTTTAAGTCAACCAGGTCATTCACTTTTATAATTCAAAACAACAATTTTATTTATTATTTTTTTTTTACAGTGTAGATCTCTTGCATCTAAAGCGCTAATTGTTAATGAACTTATTACTGATCAGGAGTTTAATGTACTTTGTTTAAAAGAAACATGGATTAAGCCAAATGAATATATAGCATTGAATGAACCTAGTCCTACTGGCTACAGTTATATACACCAGCCTCATCTAACTGGCAGAGGAGGAGGCATTGCAGTTATTTATAATGATTAACTAGGCGTAACACAAAAACCTGGTTATAAGTACAATACATTTGAAGTTCTTCATACTATTATAATATATGTAGTCTCAGAAAATAAGTCGACCCAGTCAATTCCGCTACTCAATTCCATTACAAACCCCCAGGGCCATATTCTGAGTTTCCTTCTGAATTTGCGGATTTAATCTCAGACCTGGCCATTTCCTTAGACAAAGCTTTAGTTGTCGGAGATTTTAATATTCACTTTGATGTCCCAGAAGACCCTTTGAAAACAGCATTCATGTCCATTTTTGATTCAGTAGGGATTAATCAGAATGTTATAGGACCTACCCATAATGGTGGTCACACTCTCGATCTAATACTAACATTTGGCATAAATATAGAAAATATAGTCACACTTCCACAGTCTGAAGTTATCTCAGATCATTATCTCATCTTATTCAAAATATACTGTATCTGAGCAATAATATATGCATCTCACCATGCTACTGTATTATAGTACATTCATGTCAACTACAGCACAGAGTTTTTTATAAATAATCTCCCAGAGTTATCAAATTTAATTGGATCACTGTCAGCCCCCGCAGAACTTGATTAGGCAACTGAATGCTTAGAGTCAACATTCTTTAGATAATGTATCTCCACTTAAAAGGAAAATCATTAGAGAGAAAAAATTAGCACCCTGGTATAAAGATTACACTCGCACTTTAAAACAGACCACTCAAAAATTGGAACATAAATGGCATCAAACAAAATTGGTAATGTTCAAATTAACTTGGAAGGAGAGCTTTCTGAAGTACAGAAAAGCTTTTAGTGCTGCTAGATCAATGTATCTCTCCATCTTAATAGAAGATAACAAAAATAATCCTAGATTTCTACTTAATACTGCAGCAAAATTAGCCAGGAAAAAGACCACTATAGACACATGTACCGTACACCTGCAATATGTAGTAGCAATGACTTCATGAGTTTTTTCAATGACAAAATTGAAAATATTTGACGACAAATTCAAACTACTAATTTAAGGCCAGACAATTGAAGGAACCCTGTAGTTAACAACATAACTGCATCAGATCAGCAATTAGAATGTTTTACTCCCCATAGAGAATTAATCTCCACATCAAAATCCTCAACTTGTGTACTAGATCCCTTACCTACATGACTCTTCAAACTGATAATACGAGAAGTAACTGAACTGTTTCTAAAAATAATAAATTCTTCTCCTAGAATTGGCTATGTACCCAACTCCTTTAAACTATCAGTTATCAAACCCTGATTGAAAAACTTGACCTTGACCCCTGTCAGCTGTCCAATTATTGGCCAGTGTGACCTCCCCTTTATCTCCAAGATCCTAGAAAAAGCTGTGGCACAGCAATACTGCTCATATTTGCAAAGGAATAACATCCATGAAATGTATCAGTCAGGATTTAGACCACATCATAAACACAGAGACAGCACTGGTTAAAGTAGTAAACGACCTACTGTTGATGTCTGATCAGGGCTGTGTCTCGCTGCTTGTATTGCTTGACCTTAGTGCAGCATCTGATACCACTGATCATTCCATTCTCCTGGATAGACTAGAAAATGTTGTGGGAGTTATGGGAACAGCCCTCTCCTGGCTTAGCTCTTATTTAACTGATCACTGTCAGTATGTTGATGTAAATGATGATTTTTCTAGACATACTGAGGTAAAGTTTGGTGTTCCACAAGGTTCTGTCTTAGGCCTACTTCTTTTTTCTTTATATACGTTACTTCTGGGCACGGGCGATTGCTCTAAGACAACGAGGGAGTCTCAGCCTCCTCTAAAAATGACGAACATCATGTAGGATGAATTGCGCTAGGCTTATGTTATAGCCGACCTTATAACATTGCTATTTCAGATCCAGAATCATAGAAATATATGTGCTCAACCCAACTACAGTGCGAAATCATTCCGTTATAACTTTCCCCAGTTTGCCTAATGTGTGCGCGAGTTTTTCCCCCTCGTGACAGTGCGATGCAGCCCAGCCTCAGTGGACTTCAATGGCATTTGGGAGCTATGCGCTTTTCAATATCAAAATGCAAGACGATTATTGGACAAATACTGCGAAAACGCCCGCCCACGGAGTCCCATGGACTCCCAGCCTCAGTGGACTTCAATGGCATTTGGGAGCTATGCGCTTTTCAGTATCAAAATGCAAGACGGTTATTGGACAAATACTGCGAAAATGCCCGCCCACCGGACTCCCAGCCTCACAGTGGGAGGGACATGGCAAAGCTTTCCGTGAGGAGACTGGTGATTGGTGAAAGCGGCCAGATATTTTCTTTGATTGACAGCTCGTTTCAAATATAGACAGGCAGCAGAGAATTTCAGTTCAGTCCCATGCGGATTCGCAAGTGCTGTGGTGTATTGTAAGAGATCAGCTTACATTTCGATTTCATTCATTACATACGGTTTCTACCAGCTTTTTTAGTTTGTATATATTTTCATTGTAAATAAAGTGTAAATATAGTGTTGTCAAGTTTGCTATCTTAGTTCCAGAAACTTCGTTTATTTGAGTGACTGAACTTGAACTTGAGGGGGCTAGTCAGCTAGCAAGAAAGCTGCGCACGGATGCCAAGCGTTGTTGATTTAATTTTGGCGAAGCCATTTGCCAGTCTTCCTTTCGAGGAAAAAATTAAAATTAAAGAGCAGGGTAGACCAATGCCTCAAACTGACTTGGTGAAAAAGGTAGGGAATAATACTCGTTCCTTTCAGCTCTCCTGGTACGAGAAAGTGAATTGGCTAACAGCAAGTGACCCACATCAACAACAGTAAATAGGCTACTTTAGCTGGGCTGCCAACTCTCACGCAATGAGCGTGAGACACACGCATTTGATTGTCTTGACACGCTCACACGCCATACCTCCGATTTCTCATGCTAGAAAAAAATCTAGTTTATCTATCTAATCTAGGCTACCCATTGCGTCGCACCAACCACTTGCGATCGATCAATTATGCCTTACACACGGCTAAACAGGCAGAGAGGTGTTCCCTTCTGTACATACTCTCCCATGGTAGGTGGCGCATCTAATGATGCTGCACTCGCCGGAAGTTGGATAATTGCCTACCGTCAATTTAGAGGAAGAGGAGAGAGAAGAAGGTATCCGAGTTGAAGACGGGTGTCTCAGACAGGTTTGTACATATGCACGCCAATGTGTGGTGTTACTGGTGTAATTATGAACTTATATAAAGTTTCTGAATCGTTTTAGCCTATAAGTGTTGTGAGAATATTTAATGCCATATCAAGAGCTGTGTACTAGGCATGCTAAATCATTATAGGCCTACTGCCGTGCCACAGCCTCTATCTTCCCCAACAAGCAGCATGGGAGAGCACCTCCTTAGCACACATTTATTAAGGCACATTTTTAGTTTGTTTACTGTATGTTATCAAGGCAAGGCAAGTTTATTTATATAGCACATTTCATACACAATGGCAGTTCAATGTGCTTTACAGAAGTAAAAACAAAAACAGTAAACAATAGAGAAATAAAATTACATAAAATAATTTTATCTTTATTCTAAAATAATTAATTAAAAGAATTAAAAGAATTAAAAGAAAATATTAAGAATTAAACAATAGTAGAAATAAAATATTAAAATGCCAAAAAGAAAGAGAAAAAGGAGAAAAAGAAAGAAAGAAAGGAAAAAAAAAGAAACTAGCAGAATAAAATAGAATAAAGTTAAAGTAAATTTAAAACATGCAGAGAAAGTAAAGATTATAAAAAATGTAGAAATATTAATTATTTAACAGAAAGCATCTGAAAACAGCTTGGTCTTTAACCTAGATTTGAAGCTGCCAACAGCAGGAGCATTTTTAATGTCCTCTGGCAGTTGGTTCCATAGCTGTACTGCGTAGTAGCTAAAAGCTGCTTCACTACACTTTAACAACTGGTTTTAATAGGAAATTTTTCTGTTGCGATCTGGTAGATCTGATTGGGTTAGGCCACTGCAACATATCAGAGAGGTAATTGGGCCCTGCACCATTTAGAGATTTGTACACCAGCAGCAATACTTTAAAGTCAATTCTGTAGCTTACTGGAAGCCAGTGAAGGGACCTTAGAATTGGAGTAATGTGCTCTGTTCTTTTTGTTCGTGTGAGAACCCTAGCCGCTGCATTTTGAACCAGCTGAAGTCGTTTGATGGTCTTTTTTGGCAGGCCTGTGAAAAGGCCATTGCAGTAATCAACCCTACTAGAGATGAAGGCATGTATTAGTTTTTCCAGATCATGTTTTGACATAAGTCCTCTTAGTTTGGAAATGTTTTTTAGGTGATAAAATGCCGTTTTAGTGATTGCTTTCATGTGCCTGTCAAAGTTTAGCTCGCTGTCAATGAAAACACCAAGATTTTTAACCATTTCTTTAGTTTTAATCCCTTTTGTGTCAAGAATAGTGGTAATCCTGAGTCTTTCATCTTTTTTTCCAAATAGAATTACTTCTGTTTTATCTGTGTTCAGCTGAAGAAAATTTTGTGACATCCAGCTTTTGATTTAATCGATACACTGGTAGAGACATTCAAGGGGGGCATAATCATTTGGTGATAGAGCAAAATAAATTTGGGTATCATCTGCATAGCAGTGATACAAAATTGAATTTTTATTGATAATTTGCCCAAGTGGGAGCATATAAAGGTTGAAAAGTAATGGTCCAAGAATCGACCCCTGGGGGACACCACAGGTCAAGGGCATTGACGTTGAGGAACAATTTCCCAGGGTAACAAAGAAGCTTCTATCTTTTAAGTATGATTTTAACCAATTGATAACTTTACCAGTCAATCCAACCCAGTGTTCAAGTCGATATAGCAGTATGTTGTGATCAACAGTATCAAAAGCTGCACTGAGGTCCAGTAATACCAGGACCGATGTTTTGCCTGCATCAGTATTAAGACGTATGTCATTTATAACTTTAATCAGCGCTGTTTCAGTGCTATGATTGGCACGAAATCCTGACTGAAAATTATCAAAACGGCTGTTTGATATCAAGAAGGCAGTTAATTGATTGAAGACAATTTTTTCCAGGATTTTCCCGATGAATGGTAGATTTGATATTGGCCTGTAATTATTTAACACTGAAGGATCCAGATTATTTTTTTTAAGAAGGGGCTTTACAACAGCTTTTTTTAGGGACACAGGAACAACACCAGTCTCCAAGGATGTATTTATAATTTGAAGCACATCTGTAATTATAAGATGAAGAACAGACTTAAAAAAGTTGGTGGGCAGAATGTCCAGTTCAGATGTTGAGGAACTGAGATTTTGTACAGTTTTTTCAAGAGTCTCATAATCAATTAATCAAAATTCTGACATTGTGTTGAAGTTATCTATCTGTGTCATTGGTGATTGCAGTTTTTCAATTTTTTGCAACTGAGATATATTATGAGGAATATTCTGCCGTATTTTATCAATTTTACCTTTGAAGAAAGATGCAAACTCATTGCATTTATTAACTGAGAGAAGTTCAGGTGCTAGTTGTGGTGGGGGATTAGTTAGCTTCTCTACTGTTGAAAATAGCACACGGGCATTGTTCATATTCCTGCTGATGATATTGGAGAAGAAAGACTGTCTTGCTTTACGAATTTCATAATTATAATTACGAAGCATCTCTTTATGGATTTGATAATGGATGTGAAGTTTAGATTTGCGCCATTTTCTTTCAGTCTTTCTACATTCTCTCTTTAGCAGTTTAACAGCCGGGTACTGCTTCCATGGTGCTTTCTGCTTATCATTGACTCTTTTTATTTTGAATGGAGCAATATCATCCATAATTTGGGTCATATTTAAATTAAAAAATTCCAGTAAATCATCTACAGAGTCTGACATTTTGGTTGAGTTCTGAGAGAGAGCTTGCTTAAAAAGAGCACGTGTTGTCGTTTATGACTCTCCTGCCTATAGTCGTTGAGCTATTCTGAATGTGAGGAGACATAGAAACTTCAAAGAAAACACAGAAATGATCAGATAAGGCCAGGTCAACAACAGTATAAGAAACAGTAAGACCCTTTGTGATGACGAGGTCAAGAGTATGACCACGAGAGTGGGTCGGTCCCTGTATATGTTGCACTAGGTTAAAGTTATCAATAATTGCAAATAGTTCTTTGGCATAAATGTTATAAGTATTATCTACATGCAAGTTAAAATCCCCAGATATAATAAGACAATCAAACTCTAAGCAAATGACTGATAACAATTCACCAAACTCTTCAAGAAAGACTTTGGCTGAATGTCTCGGAGGCCTGTAAATAGTTAATAATAATATGTTAGGAGAGCATGTAACAAGTGCACATAAGTGTTCAAAGGACATAAAATCACCAAGTGAGGATTGTTTACATTGAAAAGAGACTTTGAATATATTTGCGATCCCTCCACCTTTCCCTTGTCGAAAAAAAAAAAGTGGAAATTCAATGAGAAAGTAAAGTATAGAAATAAAGATTAAGAAAGCAGGAGCAAAGCAAAGAAGCGTCCTACTCGCTTGAGTAGGAGGAGCGAAAAAAATAAAAATAAAAAATAAATAAATAAAAAATAAATCTCAGACATATCACATGCACATCTTGCCTTACTTTAATTAAATGACATCAAACTCACACTGGTTTCATACTTTATAACTTTATTTGAAGCCATACTGGAAATGTTGTAAAATAAAGCAAGTAAGAGATAATATTACAAATGCAAGAAGAGCCATTAGCCACCATACCTATTGTTTATTTACAGGGTATTCATTTTTAATTATTTATGATGTATGTAATTGCTCAGTTAAAGTAAATAAAGCATGGTCACCTGTAATATCAAAGAACTTGAACTTGTGAATAATTAAAATAAAAAGACAGAGAACAATATACTGAGGAGACAGGGTTTCAAAGAGGGCAAGACAGGTAGAGAATATTTGTCAGATAACAGGCCCTGACGAATGCTCTATTACTAATAAGAAACATGGATAAGAAATAAATTAAAAAGAAATATATTAATATAGCTTATTTAAGTATGACCAAAATTTTTAAGCCCAACTTTGTGTGCACATTCCCACCTATGGCCAAGGTTCAGCTTTGTGTTTCAGTACTGTTCAAACTTAATCATTTTAATGTTTCTTGTAGCACATGCACATTTTGCTTACTGTTTAAGCATTTTATTTGTTCTTTTGCTGTTGATATTTTCCCCATGCCAATCTTCTGCTGAACCCAGTGGTGGGGAAAGCCCTTAAATGCATAATGAATAGTCAGTGAGGGACAATCTTATTTTTTGCAACAGTTATTAAAAACTTAACATTTAGTTTCAATTCAGAAGGTGTTTAGGCTTAGCTGATGAAATATTTTCAAACATGAACTTGCCTTTAAATCTGAAACACAGGTCTATAGGGCTACATTGGCAGTCATCTGTAGTTTTCTAGTGTGGGGACTTTTAAGCCAAAACTTGGTGCTTTTGTTGGCCACAAGCTGAAGGCCTGGCAAGTCAGGGTGTGTAAGAATGTAGGTATGGCACAGCAGGCCACTCCAAAAATCCACCAGAATGCAGGAACATCTACTAAATCCAAAATCTCAACACCCCCCCCAATCAGTACGTTTACATGCACATAGAGAAAATCGAATTTCTGCCGTAGCTCGACTGAAATCGAAGTTCTAAATGCCATGGAAACACCTTAACTCGGCTGAAATCGAACCGAACTGGATTTCTCGTAATCGAGCTACGCGACCTAGATTATGCGATTGTAGCCGAGCTACTTAGTGCATGTAAACCCTATCGAGCTACAGTACGTAGTCGAGCTACTTACTTCAGCACTGCCCCTTCCGGAAGTGACGAGTGATGAGACCACAAGCGGGAAACACAACAGCCTCGGTCAGCATGACAACAGTAGTAGAAACGTGCACTTCTGGAGCAATGAGGAGATAGAGTTCATGCTCATTCAGCTTAAGGAGTTGAATATATATATATATATATATATATATATATATATATATATATATATATACACACACACACACACACGTGTATATATACATATATACACACACACACACACACATACATAAAAATGGGCTACTGGAACAAGACATCGATGGACGAGGACAGAAAATACGGAATTGCTGGAATGCTACTATACAAGCAATCCCAGAGAGAGGGGATACATGCAGCGAATGTGGGACCATTGGATACTTCGAAACCCACAATCAAGGCTAACAAAGAAACAGCTATTAGCCCAGTGTTCCAACATCCGTAATCGAAATCTACTATCACAACTAGAGATTAATGAAATACAACAACAATGCTACGGCAAGGGGGAGCCAGGAAGACAGGTCAGCGGGGAGATGTCATCATCATCCCCACAACCAGAGATTGGGTACCAAGCCCCAACAGCTAACAGCCTCAACACAAGAGCTGCTGACCTGAGAAGGAAGATCGTGACCCAACTGGAAACCTGGAGCCCCCGACGAATACCGAAGATGACTTGCCAAGTACCTTCAGAAGATCTACTAGTAGATGTGAATGCTGCTCTGAAGCCAATCTCCACAAGAACCATCACTGAGACCAACAAGCTGATACACAGTACAGCAACAGTAATCATGGAGATGCTTGGACACAAGGTGGGCTCGGTACATAACAAACAGTATCCACCATGGAAAAGACGATTAGAGGCCAAGATAAAGGCAGCACGGAGAGAAGTTAGCCAGCTAGCTGAACTACAGAAAGGGAACATGGTGAATAAAGGGGCACCCAGGAAGTACAACTCACTCTCCATACCAGAGGCACTCGAAACTGCCAAACAGCGACTAACAGCTCTGGCCACCCGGTTGAAGAGATACACCAAGGAGGGAGAGGCCAGGAGAATAAACAAGCTGTTCTCCACTGAACCAGCCAAGGTGTACTCTCAGTGGCAGGGAAACAACAACCGGTCAGACCCACCAAGAGCTGAGGTGGAAAAATACTGGAAAGACATATGGGAAAGAAAGGCATCACACAACACCGATGCCCAATGGTTAGTGGACCTAAGAGCTGACCACAGCAACCTCCCAGAACAAGAACCAGTAACCATCTCAATGGCAGATGTCCAAGAAAGAGTGTCAAAGATAAAGAGCTGGACAGCACCAGGCCCCGATATGATCCATACGTACTGGCTGAAGAAGCTAACTGCACTCCATGAACGCCTAGCAGCACAGATGAACCAGCTGCTGAGGGATGGGACCCACCCAGAATGGCTAACCCAAGGCAGGACAGTCCTAATCATGAAGGACCCCCAGAAGGGACCCATCCCATCCAACTACCGGCCAATTACCTGTCTCTGCACAACATGGAAGGCCCTGTCAGGCATCATTGCGGCAAAAATGAGTAAGCATGTGGCTCAATACATGAGCGAGGCACAGAAAGGAATTGGCAGTAACACCAGAGGAGCCAAGCACCAGCTACTGGTTGATAGAACAGTCGCCCGAGACTGTAAGAAGAGACAGACCAACCTGTGCACTGCCTGGATTGACTACAAGAAAGCCTACGACTCAATGCCACACACATGGATACTGGAATATCTGGAACTGTACAAGATCAACAGGAACCTAAGGACCTTCATCCAGAACTCAATGGAAATGTGGAAGACAACCCTAGAGGCCAAGTCAAAACCCATTGCCCAAGTCAACATCAAGTGCGGCATATACCAAGGAGATGCGCTATCACCACTGCTGTTCTGCATAGGCAGGGGCGCAGATAGGACTTTTGAACTGGGGGGGACTGAGCTGTCAGCAAATGATTCCATTTTGTGTGTGTGTATATGTATATATATATATATATATATATATATATATATATATATATATATATATATATACACACACTACCGTTCAAAAGTTTGGGGTCACTTTGAAATGTCCTTATTTTTGAAAGAAAAGCACTGTTCTTTTCAATGAAGATCACTTTAAACTAATCAGAAATACACTCTATACATTGCTAATGTGGTAAATGACTATTCTAGCTGCAAATGTCTGGTTTTTGGTGTAATATCTCCATAGGTGTATAGAGGCCCATTTCCAGCAACTATCACTCCAGTGTTCTAATGGTACAATGTGTTTGCTCATTGCCTCAGAAGGCTAATGGATGATTAGAAAACCCTTGTACAATCATGTTAGCACAGCTGAAAACAGTTTAGCTCTTTAGAGAAGCTATAAAACTGACCTTCCTTTGAGCAGATTGAGTTTCTGGAGCATCACATTTGTGGGGTCAATTAAATGCTCAAAATGGCCAGAAAAATGTCTTGACTGTATTTTCTATTCATTTTACAACTTATGGTGGTAAATAAAAGTGTGACTTTTCATGGAAAACACAAAATTGTCTGGGTGACCCCAAACTTTTGAACGGTAGTGTGTATACAGTCGGAGGAAAATGTTTGTACACCCTTTGGATTTTTTTACATTTCTGCCTAAATTGGTCATAAAACAGCATCTGAACTCTCCAGCAATCTTAAGAATGAACAAACAGTGTCTGCTTGAACTAAAACCACCCAAACATTTGCGTTTTATCATATTTTTATTGACCATAAGATGGAATTATTCACAGGATAGGGAGGCATAAGTAAGTACACCCTTTGATTTAGTAGCTGGTTGACCCTCCTCTGGCTGCAATAACTTCAACCAGACGTTTCCTGTAGTTGCAGACTAGACGGGCACAACGATCAGGAGAAATCTTGCACCATTCCTCTTTGCAAAACTGTTGCAATTCAGCAAGATTCCTGGGATGCCTGGAATGGATGGCTTTCTTGAGGTCATGCCACAACATCTCGATTGGATTGAGGTCGGGGCTTTGACTGGGCCATTCCAGAACGTGAATTTTGTTCTTCTGAAACCATTCTAATGTCGACCTGCTTCTGTGTTTAGGGTCATTGTTCTGTTGCAGGACCCATCCTCTCTTGAGTTTCAACTTTTTGACAGATTGCCTCAGGTTTTTCTGCAAAATATCTTGATATACTTGAGAATTCATTTTCCCATTGATTATAGCCAGTTGTCCAGGCCCAGAGGCAGCAAAGCACCCCCACACCATGATGCTACCGCCGCCATACTTGACGGTGGGGATGAGGTTTTGCTGATGGTGTGCTGTACCGACTTTCCTCCACACATGATGTGGTGTGTTCCCCCCCCAAACAATTCAACTTTGGTTTCATCAGACCACAATATGTTTTTCCAGTGGCACTGAGGAGCATCCAAATGCTTTTTCGCGAACTCCAAACAAGCAGAAATGTTCTTTCTGGACAGCAATGGCTTCCTCCGTGGCCTTCTCCCATGAATCCCATTCTTGTTCAGTGTCTTTCTTATAGTAGATGTGTCCACAGAGATGTCTGCATGTTTCAGTGATTTCCTCAAGTCTTCAGCGGACACTCTTGGATTCTTTTTTACCTCATTGATGATGACTCGCAGTGCCTTTGGAGTGATCTTCGCAGGGCAGCCACTCCTTGGCAGAGTAACAACCGTTCCAAATTGTCTCCATTTATACACAATTTTTCTAATTGTAGACACATGAACACCAAGGGTCTTAGAGATGGTTTTGTGACCCTTTTTAGCTTTATACAAATCAATTATTTTGTGTCTTAAGTCTTCAGACAGCTCCTTTGAGCGAGGCATGATGCACAGAACATGCCTCTCATCAAAACACCTTTTAACTGGTTTTCCAGTGGGGTGGGTAGCTTACGACACACCTCAGTGATTGGACATCAGGTTGGCTCACACCTGAGTCAAATTGTTTAATCATCTAATTAGTCTAATTTAGCTCTTGGATGAGCCTTAGCTAAGGGTGTACTTACTTATGCCTCCCTATCCTGTCAATATTTCCATCTTATGGCCAATAAAAATATGATAACATAATTGTTTGAGTGGTTTTAGTTCAAGCAGACACTGTTTGTTCATTCTTAAGATTGCTGGAGAGTTCAGGCGATGTTTTATGACCAATTTAGGCAGAAATGTAAAAAACTCCAAAGGGTGTACAAACATTTTCCTCCGACTGTACATGTTATTTCACCTCCCTCACTGCCATCACCAGGAACTACCTGCAGGCAAGGACAATGATAACATTTTAACACAGCCTATGGAAATCCAAAGTTTACACATTATCATCATGCACAGAAATTGCAAAACTAGTTTTAAAACCGCTAAGTTCCAACTGTTAAACATAGCGAGAGGCTGGGCTACGCGTGTGTGTGTGTAAAGTGTAAACCAGTGCATCCTGACTTTCTAACTATGCCTGTGTGTTGCGTGAGCGGCAGTCAGTCAACAACTCTTCGCAAAGTTTCCTTATGAAACAATATGCTCGCTGAAATTATGGCAGGGAACGCCAGATTAAACATTAAAACTGCCTTCTGAGCACTGTATCTACAGGCTACCACCGAAAGAAGGAGGCTACCAGAAAGGCATCACGCCGTACGAGTTTACTTTCACTACGACATTACTTTGAACAGACTATCAAAAAATTGCAAGGTGATATGATAAAGTAAGGCACAGTTTACTTACAGTCGTTGTTTGTTTGTTTTTTTGAAAAAACGATGCAATCATTTTCTGCCTTTTGGCACCCTTCATCATGCCGTGTTGGGGTCCTGAACTAGGAGGCGCTGTCCCTGATATGCCTGTCAAACTTGTTATGGGTAACCATAGCAACCAAGCTCGAGCTCGCAACCTGTGCAGTCTGCGCAGTTGCAACTACGTCTGTAATGCTGTGCACCTCAATAAACCGAATGGTAATTAGTCTTTTGATTTTTCCGTGAGGTTTGCCTTATGCAAAGAAAGACAGCATAGAAGTTTTTTCCTCCCTATAAGTGGGGGGGACCGAACGAGGTGAATTTAAATCTGGGTGGGACAAATCCCCCCCGTCCCCCCCTCTATCTGCGCCCGTGTGCATAGGCCTGAACCCCCTCAGTCAGATCATCACGAAGAGCGGCTACGGGTACCGATTCCGTAGTGGGGCAACAATCAGCCACCTGCTCTACATGGATGACATTCAAGCTGTATGCCAGGAACGAGCGAGAAATAGACTCGCTGATCTACACCACCCGGATCTACAGCGATGACATAGGGATGTCATTCGGATTGGACAAGTGTGGCCGGATGGTCTCAAAGAGAGGCAAGATGATCCGGACTGAGGGGATTGACCTACCAGAGGGCAACATAGGTGATATCCAAGACAGCTACAAGTACCTTGGCATCCCACAGGCTAATGGAAACCATGAAGAGGCCACAAGGAAGTCAACCACAGCCAAATACCTCCAGAGAGTAAGGCAGGTCCTGAAAAGTCAGCTGAATGGTAAGAACAAGGTCTGAGCCATCAACATGTACGCACTACCAGTCATCAGATACCCCGCTGGTATCATAAACTGGCCAAAGGAGGAGATAGAAGCCACAGATATCAAGACTAGAAAGCTCCTCACCATGCATGGAGGGTTCCACCCCAAGTCCAGCACCCTGAGACTATACACTAAGCGGAAAGAGGGAGGTCGAGGGCTAGGGAGCATCAAGACCACGGTCCAGGATGAAACATCGAAAATCCGAGAATACATCAGAAAGATGGCCCCAAAGGATGAACTGCTAAGTGAATGTCTCAGGCAGCAGAACCCTGATGAGAGTGCAGAGGAGGAGGAGGAGGAACAGACAATCTGGAGGGACAAACCCCTACATGGCATGTACCACCGTCAGATAGAGGAAGTGGCTGATATCAAGAAATCCTACCAGTGGCTGGATAATGCAGGACTGACAGACAGCACAGAGGCACTAATCATGGCAGCACAAGAACAGGCCATAAGCACAAGAGCCATAGAGGCCAGGATCTACCAGAGTAGATCAGACCCAAGATGCAGACTGTGCAAAGAAGCCCCTGAAACAGTCCAGCACATAGTAGCAGGGTGTAAGATGCTAGCTGGATCAGCGTACATGGAGAGGCACAACCAAGTGGCTGGGATAGTATACAGGAACATCTGCAACCAGTATGGAATAGAAGTACCCAAGTCCCAATGGGCCATACCACAGAAGGTGGCTGAGAACAACAGGGCCAAGGTTCTGTGGGACTTCAGCTTCCAGACTGACAAACAGATCCTGGCTAACCAACCGGACATAGTGGTGGTGGACAAAGAGCAGAAGAGGGTGGTGGTGATAGATGTGGCGATCCCAGCTGACGCCAACATCAGGAAGAAGGAACATGAGAAACTTGAGAAGTATCAAGGGTTGAAAGAGCAGCTGGAACGGATGTGGAAGGTCAAGGGTTGCGTGGTCCCTGTGGTAGTGGGGGCACTTGGGGCAGTAACCCCCAAACTGGGAGAGTGGCTCCAGCAAATCCCAGGAACAACATCTGAAGCCTCAGTCCAGAAGAGCGCAGTCCTAGGAACATCGAAGATACTGCGCAGAACCCTCAAACTCCCAGGCTTCTGGTAGAGGACCCGAGCTTGAGGATGACATGGATACCAACACCCCCCCCCGCCGGGGGTGAGAAGGAGATTATAACCCCGATTCCAAAAAAGTTGGGACAAAGTACAAATTGTAAATAAAAATGGAATGCAATTATGTGGAAGTTTCAAAATTCCATATTTTATTCAGAATAGAACATAGATGACATATCAAATGTTTAAACTGGGAAAATGTATCATTTAAAGAGAAAAATTAGGTGATTTTAAATTTCATGATAACACCACATCTCAAAAAAGTTGGGACAAGGCCATGTTTACCACTGTGAGACATCCCCTTTTCTCTTTACAACAGTCTGTAAACGTCTGGGGACTGAGGAAACAAGTTGCTCAAGTTTAGGGATAGGAATGTTAACCCATTCTTGTCTAATGTAGGATTCAAGTTGCTCAACTGTCTTAGGTCTTTTTTGTCGTATCTTCCGTTTTATGATGCACCAAATGTTTTCTATGGGTGAAAGATCTGGACTGCAGGCTGGCCAGTTCAGTACCCGGACCCTTCTTCTACGCAGCCATGATGCTGTAATTGATGCAGTATGTGATTTGGCATTGTCATGTTGGAAAATGCAAGGTCTTCCCTGAAAGAGACGTCGTCTGGATGGGAGCATATGTTGCTCTAGAACCTGGATATACCTTTCAGCACTGATGGTGTCTTTCCAGATCTGTAAGCTGCCCATGCCACACGCACTAATGCAACCCCATACCATCAGAGATGCAAGCTTCTGAACTGAGCGCTGATAAAAACTCGGGTCGTCCTTCTCCTCTTCAGTCTGAATGACACGACGTCCCTGATTTCCATAAAGAACTTCAAATTTTGATTCATCTGACCACAGAACAGTTTTCCACTTTGCCACGGTCCATTTTAAATGAGCCTTGGCCCAGAGAAGACGTCTGCGCTTCTGGATCATGTTTAGATATGGCTTCTTCTTTGAACTATAGAGTTTTAGCTGGCAACGGCGGATGGCACGGTGACTTGTGTTCACAGATAATGTTCTCTGGAAATATTCCTGAGCCCATTTTGTGATTTGCAATACAGAAGCATGCCTGTATATGATGCAGTGCCGTCTAAGGGCCCGAAGATCACGGGCACCCAGTATGGTTTTCCGGCCTTGACCCTTGCGCACAGAGATTCTTCCAGATTCTCTGAATCTTTTGATGATATTATGCACTGTAGATGATATGTTCAAACTTTTTGCAATTTTACACTCTCGAACTCCTTTCTGATATTGCTCCACTATTTGTCGGTGCAGAATTAGGGGGATTGGTGATCCTCTTCCCATCTTTACTTCTGAGAGCCGCTGCCACTCCAAGATGCTCTTTTTATACCCAGTCATGTTAATGACCTATTGCCAATTGACCTAATAAGTTGCAATTTGGTCCTCCAACTGTTCCTTTTTTGTACCTTTAACTTTTCCAGCCTCTTATTGCCCCTGTCCCAACTTTTTTGAGATGTGTTGCTGTCATGAAATTACAAATGAGCCAATATTTGGCATGAAATTTCAAAATGTCTCACTTTCGACATTTGATATGTTGTCTATGTTCTATTGTGAATACAATATCAGTTTTTGAGATTTGTAAATTATTGCATTCCGTTTTTATTTACAATTTGTACTTTGTCCCAACTTTTTTGGAATCGGGGTTTTTTATATATATATATATATATATATATATATATATATCGATGTTGCTGTCAGTGCTTAATTTGTGAAATGGGAGGTCCCGGAACGCAGGAGGTGGGTGGGTCCGGCGACTCAAAAAAAAAAAAGGCGGGGGGTGGTTTACTATAACTTTACGCACACACGCCTATTGTGTGTGTAAAAAAAAAAATCAGACATTATGATCTTAGAAAACGCTTTAGTGACGAACAGTTACAGACAGTAATATGTCGTGATATTATGTTATAAAATATTTTTTATTAGGCTATATATTAAATTATATATTAAATTTATCTTCTAAAATAACAGCCTGTACTCATATCAAAACCGGTTTATTTCACCATTGGAGATCAGATCACACAAGACATGAGTTTGTGGCTCAGGTGGATAAGGTGCCATACTATAAATCTGGGGACCTGGGTTTGATTCCGAGCTGTGGTCTTTTTCCGAGCCCTCCCTGTTTTTCTCCTGCTCATTTCCTGTCTACACTGTCCTATCAAATAAAGGTGGAAAAAGCCCAAAAAAGAGAAAAATTTAAAAGCAGTGCCAGCAAACATAAATGCAATCAATTCAAATAATAGTTAAGAAATAAAAGGGTTTACAAAACAAGTTGGAGAATTCATTTTAAAAATTTTAGTAAGCTTTCTTGTTTTTTTTGCCATTTTTTTCCACAGTGCAAGCTAACGGCTACAAAAAACCCGGTGTTCTATTGAGCGGAAGTATACACCCCATGTCCCCCCCCCTTCCCCTTTCGCATAGATTTTGTGGATGTCATAGGAGAGAAATCAACAACAGATATCAAAATCAAAGCCAAACACTAAACAAATTTTTATTTACTTATTTAATTTGTTGTTTGATTTTTTTTCCACTTTGTGATGGTCACGGAGGTGATCTGATCCATTTAAGTAGTTGTCGGAACACCGAATGAAATGAAAATAGCTGCCGGATCCGACAACGGAGGTTACGGATTTTGTTCCGTCATGTTCCGGCTCAAATTAAGCCCTGGTTGCTGTCCTCGTCGTCGTTCTTCTTGTGAACACGGAACTGATAACTTTGTTTATACTCTTGAATAGCTCTTCTTCATGACGACAACTAGAAGTGTACCAACACGATGGGGCATGTAGCGCCACCTGTGGCTCGGGTGCACAATGTACCTCACACAATAGCTCGATTTCCTTGTGTGCATGTAGGATTGGATTTCTCTGGCACCCCTGCTAGGACCCTTAGCTCGATTACCGACAGTAGCTCGATTTGGATGTGCATGTAAACGCATTGACTGTCCATCTCCAGCTGGACAACCCACAAACAAAAACACCAGAATGCAGGGGGACAAGTGAATATCAAACTGAATACAAAATTCCCCACTTACTGCATGGTGTGCGGAAAAATTTTGCCGTCAAACCCCCCCCCACACACAAAAATATCACTCCAAGGAATTTCGAAAAGTTGGCAGCCCTGACTTTAGTAATATGTCATGGATGGACCAAAAATAGAGAATCTATTTAAAATGTTTATGCTGAGTATATTATATTGGAATATATGTTTTTCTGGATATGAATTAAACACAGCTACAATTTGGAAAACATTTTTAAACAAAAACACAGCCGAGAACATTTCACACTACAGACCTGGATTAAAAGTGAAGGGTTATCAAAATTGTCAATAAAACATTTCTCAGTCAAAATAAGTAAAATATAGGGAAAGTGTCATTGAATGAAATGTGTGGCACCCAGCTCTATGTTTGGCTCCCCAAGGTCAGTGCTTGTGCCTATTCCAGAACATTCTGCTGTTACTGCTGAGGCTCCTGACAAAGAGCTGCTTTCAATAATGATCAATTTTTAAACAACATGCCACAATTTTAAAATATAAAATGTTAAAATATACCCCCCCAACACCACCATCATGTATATTGGACAGTAGGCTAATGGGCCAAAAGAACCTGTTATTTCACAGTTTGTGACCCTACCAACAATCAGCCAGATCAGAGGCAAGAGTATGGGCAAAATTGATGTGTTTTTTCTTTTTTCTTTTAAAATCTGGAAATACCATAACCGACCAGCCTCCCCTGTTTGAAAGACTACCAGCCGCCACTGCTTCTGGGTGATATTATTCATAAGCATGGTATTAGTTTCACCATGGCACTAATGCTGACACATAGTTGTGTGTTTCTGCAAAACCAGATGAGAGACACTGGCTTAATAGAATTGAGGAATGTGTAAAGGAAATTAGACACTGGATACTTATTAACCTCCTTCTGCTTAATTCTCATAAGACAGAACTACGTATACTAGGACCACATGTAGCTAGAAGTAGGTTTTCTGATTGCACAGTAACCCTAACCCTAACCCTAACCCTAACTCTGGATGGCCTTTCTGTTTCTTCACATGCAGCAGTAAAAGACCTCCATGCAATCATTGACTCCAGTCTTTCATTTGAAACTCATATCGATATTACGTGGATAGCTTTCTTTCATCTCAGAAATATTGCTAAGATAAGAAATTTAATGTCACTACATGACGCAGAAAAACTAGTTCACACCTTTGTTAACTTTAGGTTGGATTATTGTAATGCCTTACTGTCTCGATGTTCCAGTAAGTGTGTAAACAAGCTCTAGTTAGTTCAAAATGCAGCAGCAAGAGTCCTTACTAGAAATAGAAAATATGACCAGATCACCCCTGTCTTATCCACACTGCATTGGTTCTCAATCAAATTTCATATTGATTATAAAATACTACTGTGGCAGCGGGGGCATGGCCAAGCATCGGTCTGTGACTGGAGGGCGGAGTCGGGGAAGGTAAGTGGCAGAATCACTGCACCTGAGATTGATTGTGTTTGTGTGTCTTCCCCAGTGACCGCGCCCGATTTAAGGAAGAGAGCAAGAGCAGAGAGGGTTCTCTCCCCAACCAGATGACTGGAGTGTGTATGTGTGTGTGTGTGTATAGTAAGGCTGAAAAGCTAATAATAAACAGGTTTTTTGAACTCGGTTCTTGCCTGTCGTCCTTCTGTGCTCCACCCACCCATCCGAACTGCTACAGTGGTGCTGAAACCTGGGAATTGGAGCGCCGAAGCAGAACAGCCCCATGGAGTCCTCCCCTTTCGCCGAGTTGGTCCACGCCCTCGCCATGGCCCAGCAAAGCCAGCACCAGGCACTAGTCACCCTCCGGAAGGAACAGGAACAGCGGTTCGAGGCCCTGGTGCTGGTTCAGCAGGAAGAGCGACAGGCGTTCCGGCACCTCCTCGCGTCGGCGGGGTCCCCCGGCGCGGGGCCGTCCTCCTTCACCCTGACGAAGATGGGCCCGCAGGATGACCCCAAGGCCTTCCTCATGCTCTTTGAGCAGGTAGCAGAGACCCCAGGGTGGCCGGTGGAACAGCGCGCGGCGTGCCTCCTCCCCCTGCTAACGGGAGAGGCGCAGCTGGCCGCGCTACAGCTCCCCGCTGACCGCCGGCTGGCCTACGTGGACCTTCGCCGGGCCATCCTCCAGCGTGTGGGGCGCACCCCCAAGCAACTACGGCAGCGCTTCCACGCTTTGCGCTTGGAGGAAGTTGGCCAGCCGTTCGCGTTTGGCCAGCAACTCTGGGATGCCTGCAGGCGGTGGTTGAGGGCCGACAACCACGACGCCAAGGGGATCATCGACCAGGTGGCGCTGGAGCAGTTCATCGCGCGTCTACCAGCTGGAGCTGCAGAGTGGGTCCAGTGCCACCGCCCAGCGTCGCTGGATCAGGCAATCGAGCTGGCGGAGGACCATTTGGTGGCTGTCCCGATGGCAGGACAGCAGACCACCTCTTCTCCCCTCTCCTCTCTCTCCCCCTCTCCTCTTGTGTCTCATCCTCGCCCCGTTCCCCCACCGAGGAGGCAGGGGCCGGCCCCACCCCAGCTGGCCCGCTGCACCCGCGGTGCCCTCCCATTTCTCCCTTCTGTGTCTGTCTCCCCCCCCCAGGTGAGTGAGCCCCAGAGCACCAGTGCAGAGAGGAAGCCCGGGCCGGTTTGCTGGCACTGCGGGGAGCTGGGCCACCTTCAACAGCAGTGCTCGGTAATGGAGGTGGGCACGGTGGTTTGGATCCCCGACACGCCAGGAGCCGCCCTCGATCCGGTGAGTATCCAAGGGGATACACATCAGGCGTTGGTGGATTCTGGTTGTAATCAGACCTCAATCCACCAAAACCTGGTGCAAGACGAGGCATTGGGGGGAGCACAATTGATGAAGGCGTTGTGTGTGCACGGGGATGTTCACAACTACCCTTTAGTGTCAATCCACATTTTTTTTCAAGGGGAAAAATTTATAGTGAAGGCGGTGGTTAATCCTTGCCTTACCCACTCAATAATTTTGGGGACGGATTGGCTGGGATTTGGGGAATTAATGAGTCATCTAGTGAAGAGTGGGTCCTGCCATAGTTTAATAAGGGGAGGTCCCGGTGTCGCATTGGCGGGAGCAGCTGTCACAGAGCCGTCTACGTCAGCTCCGAGTCAGAGTGAGGAGCCGCCGGCTCCTCCTCTCTCTATCGGGGAATCCCTCACGGATTTTCCATTAGAGCAGTCGCAAGACGAGACTCTGCGGCATGCATTTGACCAAGTGAGAGTAATCGATGGTCAAATGCTCCAGCCAAACGCCACCCTGTCCTTCCCCTACTTTGCAATTATGAAGGATAGATTATACCGAGTGACGCAGGACACTCAAACTAAAGAGCAAGTCATGCAGCTGTTGATTCCGAAGAGCCGCCGGGAATTGGTATTCCAGGCGGCTCACTTTACTCCCATGGCTGGACACTTAGGGCAGAATAAAACACTAGCCCGAATAATGGCCCGGTTCTATTGGCCAGGGATTCGCGGCGATGTCCGTAGGTGGTGTACGGCGTGCCACGAATGCCAGTTAGTAAATCCAGCGGCCATTCCAAAAGCGCCTTTGCGCCCTCTCCCATTAATCGAGACCCCATTCAAAAGAATTGGGATGGATCTCGTCGGGCCATTAGATCGGTCAACACGAAGGTACCGCTTTATATTAGTTCTGGTGGACTATGCAACGCGATACCCGGAAGCAGTGCCTCTTCGCAATATCTCAGCACACAGTATTGCGGAGGCGCTCTTCTGCGTTATCTCCTGAATTGGAATCCCAAAAGAGATTCTGACTGACCAAGGCACCGTGTTTATGTCCCATACACTAAATGAACTGTATAGGTTGTTGGGTATTAAGCCGATCTGCACCAGCGTGTATCACCCACAAACGGACGGTTTAGTTGAACGGTTCAATCGCACCCTCAAGAATATAATTTAAAAATTCAGAAGTGAGGACGCACGTAATTGGGATAAGTGGCTCGAACCCTTGTTGTTTTCAGTACGAGAGGTCCCCCAAGCCTCCACGGGGTTCTCCCCGTTTGAATTGTTATATGGACGTAAGCCACGCGGCATTCTAGATGTGCTGCGGAAAAATTGGGAGGAGGGACCTTCACCAAGTAAAAATGAAATCCAATACATTATTGACCTGCACGCAAAACTCCACACACTCACCCACCTAACCCAGTAGAATTTGCGGCAGGCCCAAGAACGACAAACCCGCCTGTACGACAAGGGTACGCGCCTCAGGGAGTTCGCACCAGGAGATAAAATACTCGTACTGTTGCCCACATCAAGCTCCAAATCAGTCGCCAAGTGGCAAGGACCCTTTGAGGTCACACGGCGAGTTGGGGACGTTGACTATGAGGTGAGGCGAATGGACAGGGGTGGGGCGTTACAGGTTTACCACCTCAATCTGCTCAAACTCTGGAACGAGGAGGTCCCCGTAGCGTTGGTGTCGGTGGTTCCGGAGAAGGCGGAGCTGGGGCCGGAGGTTCAAAAGGGAACATTGTCATCACATACCTCTCCGGTCCCCTGTGGAGACCACCTCTCCCTGACCCAACTCGCGGAGGTTGCCCAGTTGCAGACCGAGTTTTCAGACGTATTCTCACCCCTGCCCGGCCACACCAACCTCATAGAGCACCACATTGAGACGCCCCCGGGGGTGGTAGTGCGTAGCCGCCCTTACAGGCTACCCGAACACAAGAAAAAAGTGGTTCGGGAAGGACTCGAGCCCATGCTCGAAATGGGCATCGTCAAGGAGTCCCACAGTGACTGGAGCAGCCCGGTGGTCTTGGCACCCAAGGCCGATGGGTCGGTCCGGTTCTGTGTAGACTATAGGAAAGTCAACGCAGTGTCTAAATTCGACGCACACCCAATGCCTCGTATTGCTGAGTTGCTCGATCGACTAGGCACAGCTCGCTTTTACTCGACACTGGATTTAACAAAGGGTTATTGGCAGATCCCCTTGACTCCATTATCCCGAGAAAAAACGGCCTTTTCCACACCGTTTGGCTTATACCAGTTTGTCACACTTCCTTTTGGGCTGTTTGGGGCACCCGCTACATTTCAGCGGCTGATGGATAGGGTCCTCCGGCCCCACGCCACCTATGCGGCCGCCTACCTCGACGATATCATTATCTATAGTAATGACTGGCCGAGGCACCTCCAACATCTGAGGGCCGTCCTTAGGTCGCTGAGGCGAGCGGGGCTCACAGCCAACCCGAAGAAGTGTGCGATTGGGTGGGTGGAAGTACGGTATCTGGGCTTCCACTTGGGCAATGGGCAGGTGTGTCCCCAAATTAACAAGACAGCGGCAATTGCGGCCTGCCTGAGGCCCAAGACCAAAAAGGGGGTGAGACAGTTCCTGGGGCTGGCTATTATCGTAGGTTTATACCTAACTATTCAGACGTCACCAGCCCGCTGACTGATCTGACTAAAAAGGGGGCACCAGATCCGGTCCAGTGGACAGAGCAATGCCAGCGGGCTTTTTCTGAGGTAAAGACTGCACTGTGTGGGGGGCCACTTTTACACTCCCCTGACTTTTCTCTCCCCTTTATGTTACAGACGGATGCATCGGACAGAAGGCTGGGGGCTGTTTTGTCCCAGGAGGTGGAGGGGGAGGACCGCCCAGTGTTGTATATCAGTAGGAAGCTGTCGGTGCGTGAGGGGCGCTACAGCACCATTGAAAAGGAGTGCCTCGCGATCAAGTGGGCGGTCCTCGCCCTCCGTTACTACCTGCTGGGACGCCCTTTCACCCTCTGTTCGGACCACGCGCCCCTCCAGTGGCTCCACTGCATGAAGGATGCCAACGCGCGGATCACCCGTTGGTATCTGGCACTCCAACCCTTCAACTTCAAGGTGATCCACAGGCCGGGGGTGCAGATGGCCATGGCACACTTCCTCTCCCGTCAGGGGGGGGGAGTCGGCTGCAGGCCGGACAGCCACCCGGCCTGAGTCGGGCGGTGGGGGTATGTGGCAGCGGGGGCGTGGCCAAGCGTCAGTCTGTGACTGGAGGGTGGAGTCAGGGAAGGTAAGTGGCAGAATCACTGCACCTGAAGTTGAGTAATGTGTTTGTGTGTCTTCCCCAGTGACTGCGCCCTATTTAAGGAAGAGAGCGAGAGCAGAGAGGGTTCTCTCCCCAACCAGATGACTGGAGTGTGTGTGTGTGTGTGTGTGTGTGTGTATAGTAAGGCTGAAAAGCTATAATAAATGGGTTTTGTGAACTCAGTTCTTGCCTGCCGTCCTTCTGTGCTCCACCCACCCATCCGAACTGCTACAACTACTATTGACCTTTAAAGCACTGAATGGTCTTGCGCCACAGTCCCTGGGTGAACTTCTGGTCCTTTATGACCCACCACGCCTACTTAGGTCAAAAGGTGCAGGCTATCTGCTTGTACCTTGTAAAGTGAAGGCTACAGCAGGTGGTAGAGCCTTTTCTTACAAAGCTACACAGTTATTGAATAGCCTTCCAAGTCATGTTCAGGACTCAGACACAGTCTCAGTGTTAAGTCAAGTCAAGTTTATTTGTATAGTGCTTTTAACAATAAATATTGTCGCAAGGCAGCTTTACAGAATTGGAACGACTTAAAACATCAGCTAATTTTATTCCTAATCTATCCCCAATGAGCAAGCCTGTGGCAACGGTGGCAAGGAAAAACTCCCTCAAACGACATGAGGAAGAAACCTCGAGAGGAACCAGATTCAAAAGGGAACCCATCCTCATTTGGGCAACAACAGACAACATGACTATAACATTAACAGTTTTAACATGAAGTCAGTTTCGTTGATGTTACAACTCTTCATTGATGGAAACTTGAGTGCAAAAATGTTCATGACAACTACAGTCCTAAAAAGTTAGCAAGTCAACTGTAGTCCTCAGCCATAAAAGCATTACTGTAAGTGTCCAGAGCATCCTCCAGGTGTGACTTTCAACTGTCCACATGGGGCCATCCTCCACAGGAGTGTAGGTATCATGCCGCCATCTTGTGTCAGAACTACAATTCCCAGGCAACTTCCGCGTGACCTACGTCACGCGTGGGCGGGATCACCTACATCAGTCCACCATGCACGCATAAATCCAGGCGTAAGCTCCGCCATTTCGTCTCTCACGTCCGGTTTTCAAGGAAGCTAGATGCACCAAAGAGATGCTCTCCGCTAAAAAGACGTCTTCTTTCTTGCAAGATCCATCACTCAGCGCGATTTTCTTTCTTACCCTTGGCAAAGGTAAACTCTAGAGTCGCGCGATCTTTAAACTCAACCTGAGTTACAACCGGTTTACTTGTATTAGAAGTGACGTCACGACTGCAGCCCAGGCAGTTAAAAGTTAAGAAGCGATTGAATCCTTTTTAACTCAAAAGTGCTGTGCATCTTATTCTGATCAGAGACTTTTCCTCACGAACGCTGAGGTTCGGACCAAGAATCCTCTGCTTTCCACGGGAACCACCCAAGTGCTCCGCTGGACCCGAAAGTTTTCTACACCTCCATCACGAGCGGCTCACGTGCTCCCACGGCGAGGCCCGAAACTACACCGGCGAATAGTTCTTCATATCTTGCTAAAGGCAGGATTAAGTAAGATTTTGGCATTTGGGCATAATTAAGATAGTCTTAGGAATTTGCTTTTATTTGAAATAGTGTGAATTTAAACCCAGGTTTATCTGTTACACTGTTAGACACGCAGCGTGTTGAATTGTTCTGTTCTATGTTCTCTCAATTGTTTAATAGGTTGTGCATGCTCCTCTCTGACTAACACTAATTTCCTTATCATACATTTTGACCTTATCAAGGTTTCAGTGAGTTTGGTAATGTTATGAGTGTGGAATCTTTTTGTTACTGAGAAAACACGTGCTCAACAGGCCTGACCAGGCCTGATACACTTTAGATAGCTTCCCTTTGTCTTTAGCGACACGTGCTCAGTAGGCCTCACCAGGCCTAACAAACACACTTTAGCTAGGCCATAGGGCCTTTCACAAACACACTAGCAACACAAGGCTAATCTAGGCCTCCACCACGTGTAGTTAGCTACACGAGGCTAAACACATGGTCAAGTCCCTCACACACACACAAGCACACATTAGCAACAGAGCTAATCCTTTGTTCTATTTAGATAACATTCCTTTGTTTGAGCTAGCAACAAGCTAGGCCACACACACACACACACACACACACGTGTGTATATATATATATATATATATATATATATATATATATATATATATCTCACTGCTTGTATATATTGATTTATTATTTTTATCTTTGTATAATAAATTCATTTATTAAACAAACTGTTTTATTTGTGTGAACAATATCTGAAGTCCCCAATCTTCTCAAAGAATTCAAAAAGGTGCATATAAGTTATGTAATATGGTAAGTGATCGTAATAATTTGGAAATATACCATAATCTAGCTGTTTGGTAATTCATCCAGGATTAATGGTATGATTCACTAAATGATTCATTGAACGATTCACTAAATGATTCACTAAACGATTCATTGAACGATTCACTAAATGATTAATTGAACGATTCACTAAATGATTCACTAAACGATTCATTGAACGATTCACTAAATGATTCATTGAACGATTCACTAAATGATTCACTAAACGATTCATTGAACGATTCACTAAATGATTCATTGAACGATTCACTAAATGATTCACTTCAAATGAGACTGATTCTATGGTATGATTCAATTCAAATGAGTCCAAGTAAATGATTCAATGGGATTGATTCATTTTAATTATTAACCTTCAAATTTAATGAGACTGATTTAATGAGATTGATCACTTAATTTCAATAATTAACTGATTGCACCCACAGGAGCGATGCGATGAGACGCCAACCAGACACAGGGCACCAGGATGGATCAGGCAGGTCTGAGGAGCAGAAGCGGTCAGCATCTCAGCATCCCAGGACCGACATGTAACTCAGACGGACAGACTGAGAAAACACAGGTTGTTAGGTATGCCCAATGTCACCTGAATAAGTAGGAACAGTATACATATTGCACTGAGTACAAGCAGGGACTCCAGCAACTAACTATGACATCATAACAAAAAAGGGAGAGCCAGAAGGTAACACAGGCATGAGGGAGCCCCAGGACATAAAGCAGCCAGCCACTACATCGTCAACAAACTCGAGTGAGCAAGCGAGTGAGGGACTGACAGCATCCATACATCCCAGTTTACCAAAACACTCTATGCCTGCAGGGTTTCCCCAGGTTTGACCACCATAAATTTAAGACTTTAAGACCTTTTTAAGACCACTTAAATGAGAATCAAGACCTACATCGCACCCATTATGCGGTCGTAGAACACCAGATCAAATTCCCAATAATGACAAATGTTTCAAGTAAAAATACTTTTATTATAAAAGTTATATACTTAAAAGTCATTATGTGCATTGCTTGTCGAATCTTCACATTCAAGACAAGCAAGACCGAATTTTGTTATGTAAGACGTTTTGTTTTTTCCACAGGAGAATGTTGTAGCGACTTCCGAGTCTGGGAACATAGCCTTAAAGAGTTCGCTTATGCCCTCATTCGAGCTGTACAAGTGGTGTTCCATAATTGTTTTTAAAATCCAGAGCACCTCTGCCCGAAGTGTCGGGGTTCCACCATCATGCCACTGCTCGGCCCTTGTGTTGTTGCTAGCCTTGCCAATTATGTCTGGCTTGGCTGATGCTGCTGACGTTTGACAGTGGTGCTAGTGCCAACTCCAGGTGCATTCGGAGATTGAACCATGCAGAACTGAGCCAGTGTTTCCCACATACCAGGTAGCAATTTGTGGTGCTCCACTGTGCCGATGAGGGAATCGTGCACGGTGGTGTCGTGGCGGTCGGTGGAGTCGGTCATTGGGGTGTATGCAAAGTGTTTACAGCGGGCGGTGTTCAAACACACTATTTTTCTTCAGAGTCACCTGCTGGGACTATTTTAAAGCTACAAGAAGCATTTGAGATTATTCAGTTCAATCTAAATTCTTTTAAGTTATTGAAGAGAAGACAGCTAAAACAATTTTTACCAGAACCCTGCCTGGTTTCATTCCTCGACCCAACTTTACATTACAGGGCAGGCCATTAGTTTGCTTTGCTTGATGTTGGTGGAAAACATGTCTTTTAAATTTATGAAAATTACTCACCAAAATTGAAGTTAAAGTTTAGTTTTTACCTTAGTTTTTTTGCCTTTTTGGTGGCAATCTTTCAATCATTCTTTAGTTGACATTCAAGGAATAAATTGCAAAAAACAAGCTGGAGGTTTTTATTTTAAATATTGAACTCAACACTTACCTCAACCAATACTAAAATGAAATAAATAGTATAATGTAACAACAAAATAATAAAATATCATAATTAGATGTAAGAAACCACGTAAGGTAACACCAAGGCAACTAACAATAATGAAAAAGCATTACCCTAATTGGTGCAAAGCCTTCATGCCCTATCAGAACATTTAATTCTGCATGGCTTCCTGAAAAAACCTCCAGTGCCCTATCTTACGGGAAGTCATTGGGTTCGGGACCATTTATGGAGATTCGTAAGCAGGCTGCCAGGTGTTCCCCTTGGAGCCTATTCCTGAGGTCTGTTTTAATCTATGGATAAAAAAGTACATTTTCTTCATCATCAAAGCACTAAAAATTTCCATTACATCAAAAAAAATACAAAGGAATACTGAATTTCTATGTGCTTACCCTATTCATAGCTGAGAAATCCTGCTCGCAATTCAGAAAAAAAAACTTTTCAATACTCATCTGGGTTAAAGCAGCAAACATTGAGAGTCAATGAAATTATAATAGTCAAATAAATACGAAGTTATGCCTATGGGCATCCTACAGTAGCCTATCTCAACTACCGCATTGTTTCTTAAAATATTCAGATTTTATGCTTCAGATAGCATCAACTAGGCATCCCTGCGAGTATAACATCATTTTATTTAGGCTAATGGGAAATCCTTATTTATTGTGAAAGTCAAGCCATTATTAATAACTTGCATGAATGCTGAAGTGGGATAAACGGGATAATGCAATAAGGCCAGTTCCTCGCGTCAAGCTGCTACTGTCTGCATCAAAATTGGTTTATAGCCTGACTCAGGGATGTCCGTTTCCTGTAAGCCAAGAAGGCTATGATAAAGCTCATCACGAGCACGACGTAGGCTACCTTTTAAAATAAGGGGTCAGAAGGCGAATCGGGAAGGCTGTGTTATTTTTAATTAGCCTAACAGGCCTATTTGCAGTCCGGTGTCACGGTCTGAATTTACCACCAGTCTGAATTTACCAGGTAAATTTATACTGTAGCAGCCACGGTCTAACCTTACCACAGTATAAATTTACCAACTTGGTATAATTGGGCCTAGTCTGAATTTACCAGCCTAATATGAGATTTATGTTCATGTTCATACTTTTATTTACACTTTATCTTGATGAATATTGATTTGTTTAAGTAAGACTCCTCATGATTATAATAATTTAGTTACTCTCTCAAATTTACCAACTTGGTATAATTAGACTGCTGTCATTGGGCCTAGTCAGAATTTACCAGCCTAATATGATAGATTTATGATCATACTTGATACACAAATAAATTATTTTCACTTTATCTTGATGAATACTGATTTGTTTGAGTGAGACTCATCATGATTATAATATAGTTATTCTGTCAAATTTACCAACCTGGTATAATTAGACTCCTGTCATTGGACCTAGTCAGAATTGGGTCATCTTTCTTTTGAAAATGGCGAATCGCTGATCTCGTGCCTCTTTGGACTGTGTGTTTTGCTGATCTTCATTTTGTGACTGGGAAATGATTGTTTCCTCATCCATATTCAACAGCTTGTCTACTGATAATCAAATCTCACAATTGTAGTCACAATTCGCGTTCTATTAGTCCACAAATGTGTTGAAATGCTCGGTACAAAATCGCAGCAAGAAATGGTAAATTTAGACTTCCCGGAAGTTGACCGGGAAAAAAAAAAAATCGGTCTGCGCATGGTAAATTTATACCAGCGCGCGATCAGACCGTGACACCGGGTATATTACCGGTATGTGCAATGGCAGGCCTGTGTACACGCTTCTCCCTCTGTGTGTGTGCGCGCGCGCGCGCGCGCGAACGAGAAGAGCGAGCACTATGAATGAACGGTACGGAATTTTTTTTTTTTTTCAAAATCGCGAGTCTGTGTGGCGCTGCGCCACACAATGGTCTATGTATGGGAAACCCTGTGAGCGATGGGCTGGTGGCGGTGGAGGGCAGATGCAATGTGCTTTGAGCTGTTCATGTGAGACTTCAACGTCACCTCCCTCACGATATCTTTCATCTGAAAGCCACTGCGACACTTCCCCATGCTGCGATTCGCGGAGCCTCATCTCCACCACGGACTCCGACGATTGCGCCGGCGCGAAAATGTATCAATATTGTTTCTTTCTTTGCGCATACTCCAAGAAATTCACTGATGTTACGCAAAACCCACGTTTTCACATTGTAGAATAGTATGAGTAAATTTAAGACCTTTGTTTAAAAAATTAAGACTCGGGCAAAGCAATTTAAGACTTTTTAAGGCCTTAAAGTGCCATTCCACCGTTGGATGTATTCTTTGGCATAAAATACAATATATTTTATGACAACATGACTAGACAGAGAAATCTTTTAGCTTCAAAATGATATATCAAACATAATTTTTTGACAACGACAAGTATATTAATTTTGCGACCAAAGTCACCTACCCTTTTAATTTCCGCGCGGTAGTGAAACGTGATGTCATCGGCAGGTTCCCCTTCTTGTGTACCATGTCACGTGTGACGTGGCACAGATTATCAGCAATGGCGGATAGAACGCGATTTCCACTTGTCGATTGCTGTGCCGATATTCACCATCGACCGTCTCCTTTGGGCATCACTTGCTATTTTCCTTCACTTCTTTTCCGAAGCTGACAATCGCGTTCTATCCGCCATTGCTGATAATCTGTGCCACGTCACATGTGACGTGGTACACAAGAAGGGGAACCTGCCGATGACATCACGTTTCACTACCGCGTGGAAATTAAAAGGGTAGGTGACTTTGGTCGCAAGATTAATATACTTGTCATTGTCAAAAAATTATGTTTGATATATCATTTTGAAGCTAAAAGATTTCTCTGTCTAGTCATGTTGTCATAAAATGTATTTTATGCCAAAAAAATACATCCAATGGTGGAATGGCACTTTAATTTTGGAATATTAAACTTAAGACTTTTTTAAGACTTTTAAGACCCCGCGGCTACCATGGCCTGAGAACCCTCCAGATCTACACCTTTACCTCATAAACACCATTAACAAAAGCCTTGACTAAACAGATATGTTTTCAGCCTAGACTTAAACGCTGAGACTCTGTCTGATTCCCGAACATTATTTGGAAGGCTGTTCCATAACTGTGGGGCTTTGTAAGAAAAGGCTCTGCCCCCTGATGTAGCCTTCACTGTATGAGGTACCAGCATATAGCCTGCACCTTTTGATCTAAATAGGCGTGGCGGGTCATAGAGGACCAGAAGTTCACTCAGGTACTGTGGTGTGAGACCATTCAGTGCTTTAAAGGTCAATAGTAGTATTTTATAATCAATATGAAATTTGATTGGGAGCCAATGCAGTGTGGACAAGACAGGGGTGTCCTTCATGTGGACAAGCCAGAAGTCATTCTACCAAAGAATGGTTAAAGAAGAATAAAGTTTATGTTTTGGAATGGCCAAGTCAAAGTCCTGACCTTAATCCAATTAAAATGTTGTGAAAGGACCTGAAGCGAGCAGTTCATGTGAGGAAACCCACCAACATCCCAGAGTTGAAGCTGTTCTGTATGGAGGAATGGGCTAAAATTCCATCAAGCCGGTGTGCAGGAGTGATCAACAGTTACTGGAAATGTTTAGTTGCAGTTATTGCTGCACAAGGGAGTCACACCGGATACTGAAAGCAAAGGTTCACATACTTTTGCCACTCACAGATATGTAGTATTGGATAATTTTCCTCAATAAATAAATGACCAAGTATAATATTTTTGTCTCATTTGTTTCACTGGGTTCTCTTTATCTACTTTTAGTACTTGTGTGAAAACCTGATGATGTTTTAGGTCATATTTATGCAGAAATATTGAAAATTCTAAAGGGTTCACAAACTTTCAAGCACCACTGTACATCAGTGAACAGTTTCTAACTTTGACAAAGCAGTATTCATGTTAAAATTATAATGAATTTCCTCGTTTCACAGTTATACTTTGTGACTGTATAGGACACTGTTATAGAAGCAAGCTATTTATAAATCACATTGTCTGTTATCACTCAAATGAGGATGGGTTCCCTTTTGAGTCTGGTTCCTCTCAAGGTTTCTTCCTCATGTCATCTGAGGGAGTTTTTCCTTGACACCATCACCACAGGCTTGCTCATTGGGGATAGATTATGTTTAAAGTCTTTAAATTTATGTAAAGCTGCTTTGCGGCAATGTCTGTTGTTAAAAGCGCTATAAAAATAAACTTGACTTGACTACCATGGATTATTCACCAGACTGAAGACGCTCTCTGGACCAAGAAGCAATTTAGTGGCACCAGTGAAAAGTGCTGAAGGAAGCATTCTCCACACAAATCTGGAAGACGTAAAAAGAAGGTGGAAGAAGCATTTCTCCAATCTCTTAAATCAGCAAGGATCAGCTGATCCTGAGGCATGTCGCTGGCTTGAGAGGAGACCAACAAGAGAAGATCTGTGTGTACCCAGCACATCAGATGAGCTTCAGAAAGCACTCAAGGATACTAGATGTGGCAAAGCACCCAGCCAAGATGGCATCCCAGCTGACGTGTTGAAGAGAGGCGGCCCCAGCCTAACAGCTGCACTCTTAAAATTGTACAATGCATGTTGGGAGAACGTGTCTTCCCCAAGACTTCAAAGATGCACTAATTGTGACCATCTACAAAAAGAAAAGAGAAAGGAGTGAATGTGGAAACCACCATGGCATATCTCTGCTTTCCATTGCAGGCAAGGTTCTGGCCAAGATAGTTCTAAACTGATTTAAACCTATCTCAGAAGATGTACTTCCAGAAGGACAGTTGACCAAGGGACACTTTGGAAGATACTAGAAGTGTATGGATGCCCAGAAAGACTAATACGGCTCATTAAGCTCTTCCATGAGAACATGTCTGGGAAGGTTTCGATCGGAGGTGACATTAGTGAAGCTTTTTCTGTCAATCATGGTGTCAAACAGGGATGCGTTCTTGCCCCTGCATTATTTATACTCTACATTACAGCAGTCCTGGAGACTATGGACACTAACCTAGATAAAGGAGTCCACATCGGGACTCAACCAGAAGGCAAACTTTTCAATCTTGCCAGACTCAAATCCTCAACCAAAACCTGGCAAATTTGCATGCAAGAACTGTTGTATGCAGATGACTCTGCATTTGTAGCAAGAGATTTGGATGACATGCAAGAAATCATTGGTTGCTTTGCCACAGCTGCAACCCTCTTTGGATTGAAAATCAATACCACAAAAACAGAACTCCTATACCAACCCTCACCTGAGCCGCAGGCAATGACAAACACCACTGTTTTGGTCAATGAAACGCCCTGAGTTCTGAGTTTCATCTACTTAGGCAGTGCAGTTACCAACACAAACTTATCAGACTTGGAAGTAGACCTCTGGATTCAAGCTACCACCAAAGCCTTCGGTGCATTACAAAAGCAACTATGGTCTCGCCATGACATCAAGAGAACCACCAAGTTGAAAGTATATAACACCGCAGTCTTACCATCTCTGCTTTACGCTACTGAATGCATGACGCTCTACCATAAACGTTTCAAGAAACTGACCAGGCTACAACTCCAACACCTGCATCAAATCCTCAAAATAAGATGGCAGGACAAGGTCCCTGATATAGAAGTCCTCAGGTGAGTCAATACAGTAAGCATGGAAGCCCTGATCACAGCCTCCCAACTTCATTGGGCTGGACACATCTGGTGAATGCCTGACACGTGATTACCCAAAGCCATTTTCTACGGAGAACTGAGCTGAGGAAAGAGGAGACAAGGAGGACAGAAACTGAGGTACAAAGAAGTCTTGAAGAGGACCATGAAAATGCCAGAGTTATCGATCAGACGTGGGAACGGGATGCCTCGGATTAAGCAATGTGGTGAAGCATAGTTAATAGCTCAGTATCTGCAATTGAAGACAAGCATCAGAGGGAGTATACGAGGGTTCATGTAACCATACATTCCATAGCAGCTCAACCAGGCCATTCGTGCCACCGTTGCAGACGACCCTGTCACTCTGGTGTCACATCTCTGTTTCTATGCATCCTAATGAAGCAGTCATCATCGCTAGCGATGGACAGCTGATGACCTGGTTTATTTGGCAGGACCTGTGATGTGCCTGGCTCACTCCATGCCTTCTTTTCTATTCCATACACCAAGTATGCTATGGTTTATGCTGTCACACCTTCGTGTGCTCAAGCCTGGCTCAGCTCGAGCACCCCGCTCTCGCCCATGTGCATGGAGCGTGTAGCGCGGGCTCTTGAGACAATTGTCTCATTGCAAATACCTGTTGCTGACTGGAATGCAATCAGCACATGCACTTAAAAAGACGCTGGTTGCACACTCAGGCCACAAAGTATTGTTATTGTCTATTGTCTCATTCACATTTGTTCCCTTGTCATGTTTAGCACTCTGTTAATGACTCTGATTTATGTTTTGGTTTGCTTTCAGTTTCATTTGTTTTCATTTTGTTTCTCTGACCTTTCCTCACAGTTTGTAAATAGCATGCCTGTAAATAAACTCTTCCCTAGGATTGCATCCATCTCAATGCCGCTTCACTGACAGAATACTTTGCCAAATAATGGATGTAGTGGGAGGTTCCAGGTGCACTGCACAATACCACACGAAGGGCTCCAGGAAGGAGGGACCCCCACAAAGTTTTTTTTTTTTGGGGGGGGGGACTCGGGAGGCCGACAGGGTGGCCTCCAGTCCACTGCTCATTGCTCTATTGCCAGGATTTGAAGATGTTGCCACTCCGTCATCGGGCTTCAGTAAGGATAAGGTTGTTGCACCACCGCTAAGCTTCAGTGGGGATGAGGTTGTCGCACCACCCCCAGGCTTCAGCAAGGATGAGGTCATCGCACTGCTGCTGGGCTTCAGTGAGGATGAGTTTGTTGCACCGCCGCTAGGCTTCAGCAGGGATGTCATTACTCTGGTGTCCATGTCTCAGTCCATGCCCATGCTAACTCCAGTACCCAGGCCAAGATCAAAGCCCATGTCACAGCCCATACCCGTACTCACTCCGGTACCTATGCTAAGATCAAAACCCATATTTCAGTCCATGTCCACACTAACTTTGGTGCCTCAAGGCCTCTGCATGCTCTTGCGACAAGGCTTTCGCAGATAGCTTTTCGCAGACAGTTGTAATTTATTGTTAAGCGGGGAGTAGGTGTGCGTGATGTTATTCACTGGCACAACGCAAGGGGGCGCGAAGTCGCTAGGAGTAGTTGGTGGGTGTGGTTAGTGGAGTGTTTATCCTCCAGTTACTTATAATGACTAGAACTTTTTTTTAATAATGACTAGAACTGGAGTCGTACAGATGTACGTACTTCCTCAATCAACCGCTCTTCATGCTGCTCCATCTTCGCTCGTGTTTTTAAAAATGCCGGTCGTGAAAACAAAACAAACCGGGAAAGTAGGGAAGCGGAAATGCGTGTACAGCGGATGTAGAGTGGACCAATCAGAGCCCTCTTGTCTGCGGCGCTGTCTGCGAGGCTTCTGTGGTGGTCACAATTTTTGGGAGGTGCGCACAGAGCGTCTGCAAAGGTGGGGGGGCTACGCAGACGCTGTCTGCGACACCGTCTGCGAGGACTGGGTTGTCAGCATAAATTGGCCCTAAGCCACGATCCAAGCCCAGGTCCAAGTTGATGCCCATGTTAACACTGGTACCCAAGCCAAGGTTTGAGTCCATGTCAAGGTCAAAGTGCAAGCCCAGAGTCATGCCTGAGTCCATGCCCATGTTGACATCAGGGTCCATGACCATGCTCAAGCCCAGAGTTATGCCTGAGTCCATGTCCATGCTTATATCTGAGTCCATACCCATGTTCGAATTCATGCCCATGCTGAAGCCAGGGTCCATGCCCAAGCCCAGAGTTATGCCTGAGTCCATGCCCATGCCAACATCTGAGTCAATGTCCATGTTTGAATTCATGCCCATGCTGACATCAGGGTCCATGCCCATGCTCAAGCCGAGAGTCCTGCCTGAGTCCATGCACATGCCAATGCCTGTGTCCAAGCCCATGTTTGAATTCATGCCCATGCTGACATCAGGGTCCATGCCCATGCTCAAGCCCAGAGTTGTGCCTGAAACCATGTCCATGCTTGAAGCCATGTCTTATCCAGAGCCCATGTCCTTGCCTGAACCCACATCTTGTCCGGAGCCCATGTCCATGCCTGAATCCACGTCTTGTCCGGAGCCCATGTCCATGCCTGAATCCACGTCTTGTCCGGAGCCCATGTCCATGCCTGAAACCGTGTCTTGTCCAGAGCCCTTGTGCAAGTTCAGCCTAGAGCCCATGTCCAAGTCCAGTCCAGAGCCCATGTCCAAGTCCAGTCCAAAGCCCATGTCCATGCCTGAAACTAAATGCATTCTGGAGCCGGAGCCCAGGCCTAGTCCAGAGCCTGAGCTCATGCCTAGTCTGGAGATTGAGTCCATGCCTAGTTTGGAGCCTGAGCCCAAGCCCAGGTCCAGTTCAGAATCCGAGCCCTTGCCCAAGTCCTCTTCAGGGTCTGATCCCACATCCATACCCTGTTCAGAGTCCATGCCTTGTCCAAAGTCCATGCCTAATCTGTAGCCCAAGCCCAGGTCCTGTCCAGAACCCAAGCCCTTGTCCATGACTAGTGTGGAACCCAAGCCCAGGTCCTGTCCAGAACTCAAGCCCTTGTCCATGCCTTATCTGGAGCCTGAGTCCTGTCCAGAGCCTGAGCCCATGTCCTGTCCGGAGTCTAAGCCCAAGTCCATATCTTGCCCAGAACCCAAGTCTCAGTCTGTGTCCTTGCCTCATTCAAGGTCCAATCTGAGCCCAAGCCCCAGCCTAAGCCCAGGTTCCTGTGCCACATCCACCCTGAGTCTGAGCAGGCCTCTGAGGAGGACATCTACTCTTGGCAGGCCCATTTTACCCAAGACAGCCCAAAGAGGACTTTAGCTCCCAGAGAGAGCTCTTTGAGGAGATTCTGTCTTGCCTCCATGCGCTGGAGCCTGGCTCAGCTTGAGCACCCTGCTCTCATCCACTCACATGGAGCATGTGCTCTTGGGACAACTAGCTCATTGCAAACACCTGTTGCTGATGGTAACACAATCAGCATGCATGCTTGAAAGGACACTGGTTGCACACTCAGGCTGCAAAGTACAGGGTGTTTAAAAAAATTTGATATTATTTGAGATGTAAATATCCCAGAAACTACATAGTCTAGGCAAATGAACCCGAACAGGCTTAATGTTGAGCAATATAAGATTTATTCCTCAAAATTTGAATGCAAAATTCAAAGGTATGTGGATTCCATGAATGATTTCACAAATGTTCAATATGCGCACCACCTGAGACACAGACACATGTCAAGTCAGTAGTCCAGCTCCTGCCAAAAGATGCTGCAGCATGTCTTTGGTAACAGTCTCCAGTGCTTGCTCTTCTTATGGACTTCTTGGGGCTTCGCAAGAGTTTTTCCATGAACCTGCTCGCCCCTCTCTTCTGATGCTGGTGGTGGTCCAGATCCTTTTGCCCTGCACAGACAGCCTTCCTCTTTGAACTTTTTGTGCCATGTCCAAATCTGCATTGCAGTTGGTGCATTTTTAGAGAATTTTCTCATAAGTGCATGCTGCACAGTCTTGTTTGAGCGTACTCTAACACATAATACACCTTTTCTTTTCCAGTGAATGGCATTTCTATACCTAAAAAGATAAAAACAAAAAAACATAAAATTTTGACCTGTTTCCACACATGCTGTTAAAATTTGAGGTCAATTGAACAAGAATTGGCAAAGTTATTAGATTGTGAAATGATATCAAATTTTTTGAAACACCCTGTATTGTTATTGTCTGTTGTCTCATTCATGTTTGTCCCCTTGCCATGTTTAGCGCTCCATTAATGACTGGTTTATGTTCTGTTTTGTGACTCTGCTTTTGGTTTGCTTTTGTTTTCATTTTGTTTCTCTGACCTTGCCTCACACTTTTTAAATAGCATGCCTGTAAACTCTTCCCTGACATATGCATTTAATTATATTTGTATGCATTGTATGGTTCTTGCAGTGCACTGTGCATGTCTGCTGTACATGTTAGCCTTTGCTCAGCTCTTTTGTGACTGTCTCGCGGCAGAGGACCTGTGGCATGCCTGGTTCACTCTGTGCCTGATTTCTTTTCTTTTCTATATCACAGAGAGAGCAATAAAACACCAAAACTCAGGTCTGTTGTGGCATCCATCTCTCTAACACAACACAACGCAGAGATAGAGGGGCAGGGGAGAAACCACCTCTGTTGCATCAGCATCAAGAACAAGAATCTGAGGCTATCATGGGCACAGGCTCACCCAAACTGGACAGTTGAAGATTAGAAGAAAAAAAAAATCACCTGATCTTTCTAAAGTCTCCAGTTTTAGTGAGTCTTTCTAACCAAAATATATACTTTGTGCATGCTTGTATATACTTTGTATATGCTTGAGATCAGTCAACATCCAGACATAATCACTTGTTGAATCTGAGTAAACAGTTATTTGCAGTAAACTTACACTACTTGTCACAGTTAATTGTTAGCTTGTTGCTAACATAAAACGGACATGGAGGCATCCATGATTTGCTCCCACCCTGTAGCTAAAATGAAAATTACATAATTCTGAATTCAGTATAAGCTAGTGTTTTAGTCAAAATAATCTAAACTGAGACCAAGTCATGACCAAGACCAAAGTGTATTGAGACCAAGACTTTGAGGGGTTGAAATCAACTCAAGACCAAGGCAGGGCAAGACCAAGTCAAGACCAGGACCAGACCAGTGGGTGTGAATGGGGGTGACAGCTGTGAACAGTAATGAAAGTTTCAAATTCGCAATGAGTCACTTTACTGGTTGCATTTGAATTAGGATTTTTTTTTTTTTTTTACATCCAATCACAGTAATGATGTTAACAAATAAATCAGACAGTGCATAGGCAATTTAGTGAAATCCCTGCAGTTGTGATCTTGACCATTCTTGAAATAAAATCCCGAGTCTCTATGTCTAAGACTGAGACAAAAGCCAGTAAAAATGTGTATGATTCTGAGACGAAACCAAGACCTTCAAAAAGTGGTCTTGAGACTAAGACCAGTCTCAAGTACTACAACACTAGTATAAGCTACTAAATTTTTTATTTGTCCAACCCTGAAAACATGTTTAGCAAGTGTTTTAGATTAGCACTTTCCAGACTTGTTTAAAAACATTGGGTGTTTTTTTTCTTTTTTTTTTGTGCAGGAAAAGTGTATGGTACCAGTAATTTTTGATTAGCACTTTCCAGACTTGTTTAAAAACATTGGGTTTTTTTTTTATTTTGTGTAGGAAAAGTGTATAGTACCAGTAATTTTTGTTATTGTATTTATCTTCGATGAGTCAAGGGCTAATGTTCAGTTCCTTCATGTAAGTTGTTGCCATTGATTTACAGCTCACATTTTCTTCACTTCCAAGTCATGACTTTGTGTTGCGTGATCACTGGTGTGTGAAAACAAGTGTAATTCTTTTTTGCAAGTGTTCCTTGATTTGAAATGTGACTTGCAAATTAGACCCCATCTTGCTGTCTTGTCGAGACACCAACTGCAGACAGAGGGAAAACTATGTACTATAATTGCAACACAACAGTGGAATAATCTCATTTTAGTGTTCAATGAAAGCAGCTAGCCAAATGTACTTGGAAAGACATATCCATTTGTTGGCTTGACGAAAGGCACTTTTCAAGGATGCAGCCTCCTAATTACGGTATGTGTCACAGCAGACCTTACCTTGGAGTTGCTGCTGCTGTGTGAATTCACACTGTAATTGTGTAAAACTGCAAAAGCCTAAATGTTGCAGCATGATCACCATCCTTACATTGCTATTATTTAAGGATGTTTAATTGGTGTAGAACACCAGAATTTTGAGCTCACGTGGTAGTTCAGCATTCTGTACAATCAAATATTAAAAAATGAAATTATATTAACAATAAAATAGAACAGAGAATAAAATAAACAAAACAAAACTAAGTGTCGGGAGAAATAGAAAGTACAGAAGAAAAAAGAAAATATTTTTACAAAATAGAATTAAAAATAAGAATAAAATAATTCAACACATTTTAAAATAATTAAATAAAATGAAACTATATAAGAATACCAAAACAGAGGAATAAATGGTGGTCTCTTAGAAATGTAGTACACAAGAAAGAGTGTGGACTTCATTAAAAGAAGGAGGGCATATGAAGGTATTTGGGATTGAACCAGAGAAGTAACAGCCTTTCTGTTAGATTTAAGGGTTAAAATGTGTAAATAAGTCAATTTTAAATGTTTTCTACAGATGGACAAGGAGAAGTGATGTGCTGTAGCCTGTACTAGTATGCATGTCATGAAGTCACACTTTAGAGAAAATAAGCAAATGTACAACCCCGATTCCAAAAAAGTTGGGACAAAGTACAAATTGTAAATAAAAATGGAATGCAATGATGTGGAAGTTTCAAAATTCCATATTTTATTCAGAATAAAACATAGATGACACATCAAATGTTTAAACTGAGAAAATGTATAATTTAAAGAGAAAAATTAGGTGATTTTAAATTTCATGACAATAACACAAATCAAAAAAGTTGGGACAAGGCCATGTTTACCACTGTGAGACATCCCCTTTTCTCTTTACAACAGTCTGTAAACGTCTGGGGACTGAGGAGACAAGGTGCTCAAGTTTAGGGATAGGAATGTTAACCCATTCTTGTCTAATGTAGGATTCTAGTTGCTCAACTGTCTTAGGTCTTTTTTGTCATATCTTCCGTTTTATGATGCGCCAAATGTTTTCTATGGGTGAAAGATCTGGACTGCAGGCTGGCCAGTTCAGTACCTGGACCCTTCTTCTACACAGCCATGATGCTGTAATTGATGCAGTATGTGGTTTGGCATTGTTATGTTGGAAAATGCAAGGTCTTCCCTGAAAGAGACGTCGTCTGGATGGGAGCATATGTTGCTCTAGAACCTGGATATACCTTTCAGCATTGATGGTGTCTTTCCAGATGTGTAAGCTGCCCATGCCACACGCACTAATGCAACCCCATACCATCAGAGATGCAGGCTTCTGAACTGAGCGCTGATAACAACTTGGGTCGTCCTTCTCCTTTTTAGTCCGAATGACACGGCGTCCCTGATTTCCATAAAGAACTTCAAATTTTGATTCGTCTGACCACAGAACAGTTTTCCACTTTGCCACAGTCCACTTTAAATAAGCCTTGGCCCAGAGAAGACGTCTGCGCTTCTAGATCATGTTTAGATACAGCTTCTTATTTGAACTATAGAGTTTTAGCTGGCAACGGTGGATGGCATAGTGAATTGTGTTCACAGATAATGTTCTCTGGAAATATTCCTGAGCCCATTTTGTGATTTCCAATACAGAAGCATGCCTGTATGTGATGCAGTGTCGTCTAAGGGCCCGAAGATCACGGGCACCCAGTATGGTTTTCCAGCCTTGACCCTTACGCACAGAGATTCTTCCAGATTCTCTGAATCTTTTGATGATATTATGCACTGTAGATGATGATATGTTCAAACTCTTTGCAATTTTACACTGTCGAGCTCCTTTCTGATATTGCTCCACAATTTGTCAGAGCAGAATTAGGGGGATTGGTGATCCTCTTCCCATCTTTACTTCTGAGAGCCGCTGCCACTCCAAGATGCTCTTTTTATACCCAGTCATGTTAATGACCTATTGCCAATTGACCTAATGAGTTGCAATTTGGTCCTCCAGCTGTTCCTTTTTTGTACCTTTAACTTTTCCAGCCTCTTATTGCCCCTGTCCCAACTTTTTTGAGATGTGTTACTGTCATGAAATTTCAAATGAGCCAATATTTGGCATGAAATTTCAAAATGTCTCACTTTCGACATTTGATATGTTGTCTATGTTCTATTGTGAATACAATATCAGTTTTTGAGATTTGTAAATTATTGAATTCCGTTTTTATTTACAATTTGTACTATGTCCCAACTTTTTTGGAATCAGGGTTGTAATTGTGTCTACTTTCCTCTCTTGTGTTTTATTCTCCTACCTAAAGCCCACATTAGATGAATCATGAAAATTCACCAAAATCTGTATGCAATTAAATAAGTTTTACTGAAGAAAAACAATGATGCATTGTGTCACAGCTGTCACTTTGTGGTCTCCAGCTCCCACAATCCTTCACCAACAGCCATACCCACTCAGAGATGAGTAGACTAAGCAAAACACTGTACTCAAGTAAAAGTATTCTTAAATAATAATAAAGCCGCTAGCGGCCTTGATGGGTCCTCGCACGTGTGGTTCCGCAACCCAGGACATCCCGCCACCCAACAAAACTGTCACATATCATATATTCATCAAATGTTCAAAGGTGATGTGCATGTTGCAAATGCCATGACTGCTTGACCGATGAGAGATAGTCAGACAAAGACTGTAAGTGTGTGTGTGTGCGCATGTGTTTCTGTGGTGTGAAAATGTACATTTATATATGTACAAAACTATACATGTGTCTCCTCCTTATCTCTATCTCACGCTGTAATCTTAAGTCATCTTAGCTTTCCTGTGTCTGCAGTGTGTGTGTGTATATGTGTGTATGTGTAGGGATCGACCGATATGTTTTTTTCAGGGCCGATACCGATAATTATGGAATTGGGATGCCGATAACAGATATGTGCAACCGATAAATGTAAACATTATAATTCACATGAAATTAAACATAGCACACACTGACACAGACCTTCATATCCATGAAATGTATGTTTAATTGTAAAATTGAACATGAAATTTTGTGCAGGGAGATGCCAGCAGCATTTGTACAATAAAGTCAAACATTAGTTAGAATAAAATGAGAAATAAAATAATAATAAAATAAATATTCACCAATAAAAAAATAAATCACTCCCTACTATATTACAGCTCACCATTTTCAGTGGAAAATAAATGAAAATACACTCTGGATTCTTTTACACTAAGAACTAAGTAAGACTTACCAACTTCAAGTAGTTTTTAAATAACAAATCAAGTGTAGGGAGCTGCCTGCAGCATTTTTTAAAAAGTAAAATCAAACATAAAGTAGGCTATCACTCCCTATTATGTAACAACTTAACAAGTAACCATCTACATTCTAATGCTTTTAATACCCAAGCCTAATATTCCCAATTTAGGAAGATTATATTGTAGTGAAGGAAGCACAGTTGCTCTGCATGTTGTCCACTGAGGTGGTTTCTGTTTTTTGTATAAATTGCCGCGGCTCTGCTCCTTTAAGAGTATATCGCTTTCCAAATCAGAAGCGCTAGCGAGGAGAATCACTTGTGCAAGAATTATAAATACTAGTGGAGTACATTACAGCGCAATGTGAAGTAGCATAAGAACATTTAAGTCAAGAGTTTAATTGATGTATTTCGTTCATATAGCGTTTATCCAAGCAAGTGTGCATCCACGACACAATTCATTACTGAGCCCACAACAAGCGTCCTGACAAACTCCCTACATAGCCTACTAGCACCATATCACACCTGGCTTGTTTAAATGTTCAAATAGCGCTTTATAAAGTTACGAGCAATTCCAGCGTTATGGACGTGACACTTGAACTCAAAATGGCAACAAATGACCCAGTGCATGTTTTATCGTCTCCCAGTATTTAAACAGGTGTTGCATATTTTAAGGCTGTACCATACTGGAGAAGTGATAGAACAAGAACAATTCCCATAGTACATCTAGGGCATGCCAGAAAATGCCAATAAAAGATGCGTTATGGATGTGACAGAAAAAGTATCACTTTTCTTGGGTGACTGTACATTTTTATCAAACTCTGTGAAATCGTAAACCTAATGTCGAAATGGAGATATCCATTTGATAGAGGGGTCCAAGGTGAATATTAAAAAATCTTTGTTTAAAATATTTTGTATTTCATGCAGAGTTTCGGAAGGAAAAGTCAGCGTTATGGATGTGACGAAATTCCGTTATGGATGTGACGCGTCTGAAATAGACATGGCATATGTTTAGAAAATCAGCAATTTAACCACCATAACCCTTTGAAAAACTCTCTAAATATCAGCTAAAACTATCAAAGTTCTTAAATAATATTTAGGATGGCTATTGTTTTGCTGTTTTGTGGATTTTAGCATACATTTCTGTGGCTTGTGGCAATAACATAGAATTGTACATGATCAAAGTTGATTTTAGCTTGGGGTTTACATTATAAGAAAGACTGACAGTGACATATTAGGTTGGTTACAAATTGGTTCAACTTATTCACATCTGTAAAATACAGGCCTAGGTGATATCTCTGGGAGTGGTTTTGATGTATTACATGTTGCTTTATTTTTGCATGGTGAGGTTGACATTTACATGGAATTGCCCTTACCTAACATATACAAGTGCAATGCGCTTTTTGAGCACGAGTCACGTCATGAAGTTTACCCATCACCATAACAAATAGCCAGTAGGCTTGCGCTAGCCTACAGAGCACAAACATTATGTTTTATTTCATCTTCCCTTGACCACCTCTCTGTATGGCTGTCATTCTACTGTTCGAGTAGAACTACTGACACATTCACAACGTTTCCAGACGGGGATTTAAAAATGACTGCAGCCTACGTTATGCTGGGGACTGCTTACTATGGACAACATTACATGTAGTTTCAGCGAGACTAGTTGGTTGTAGGCTAATTCAAGTGCTTCCTTCCGTAAGCTAAGTTTGCCTGGCTACACAGATGCAAATGGACAATTTTAACGAGTAGTAGATGAAGAATGTAAACATATAATGATGTTGTGCTTCTGCAACTTGTGTGTTTGTGACTTATTGCGGCAAAAGCAGCGTGTCCTTACCTTGAAGTGGGATCTGCTTCTGCCCAAGTGCCCATACGGCCGCCTTGAAACAGTTCACAGCGTTTAGCTACGCATGTTGATTGGCTGTATCCCTTGTGCCGCTTCTGCCCGAGTGCCCATATGGCCGCCTTGAAACAGTTCACAGCGTTTAGCTACGCGTGTTGATTGGCTGTATCCCTTGTGCCGCTTCTGCCCGAGTGCCCATACGGCCGCCTTGAAACAGTTCACAGCGTTCAGCTACGCGTGTTGATTGGCTATATCTCTTGTGCCAAACAAATCAGATGTTGTGGTGGGCGGGACCATGTTCTTGAACTCAGAGAGGTGAGTGCAGGAAAGGACGTGCAGTGACAGTCGCGTTAGGAATGAAATGGCTGCAAAAAGGCATGTTATCGGCATATCGGTGGAAATTATGGCCGATACCGATAACCCTAAAAATGCAGAATACCGGCCCGATATATTGGCCAGGCCGATTATCGGTCGACCCCTATGTGTGTGTACATGCAGAGTTTTCATATGTCTGCAACAAAATGCACAATGATGGCAGGTCACTAATATGTAGATTTAGGCACTGCCTAAAAGCGGAGTTCCCATCTGTTTCTGGGTTGTAGAATTTTCTTATGTCCTAGCCAGTCTCTTTTGTTTTATTTCTTTACTGGCTAGCACTGGCCACTAGGCGGTGTGTATGACTGGTAATTACTAACACTGGTCACTAGGTGGTGTGTATGACTGGTAATTACTAACACTGGCCACTAGGCGGTGTGTATGACTGGTAATTACTAACACTGGCCACTACGTGGTGTGTATGACTGGTGGTACACGTACACGGACAAACCACAAAAAATCGACTCGATGGGTTTACCATTTTTTCTTAGGTATGGTGCTCTGCTGGAGCTCCACTATTAGTGTGTGTGTGTGTGTGTGTGTGTGTGTGTGTGTGTGTGTGTGTCAGAGGGGGAGAGAGAGAGAAAAAGTGTGTGTGTGAGAGTGCTCATAGATGTTGCATGTGCATGTGAGTGCATACTTGTGAGTGTATGTGTGTATGCATAAATATGCATATGACTGTGAGTGTGTGTATGAGTGTGCACAGAATTGTATATCATCAGACTCATGATATCCAATATTTTGTAAAGTTTCAGATCAATCCATCAATGAATTGAACATTTTTCCCCATTTCCTGCTTGGCCAGATGGTGGTGCTGTGCTAGGCATCTGAATTACAGATGTGAATATCATCACAATCATAATACACAATATTTTGTAAAGTGTCAGATCAATCAGTAAAGGCATTGCCAATTTCTGGCACATTTCCTGCTTGGCCAGGTGGTGGCACTATAACAGGCAGGCCCATTGGGCGTCAGGTTATCATAATATCTATTGAAGTAATAAGTGTCCGACCATACAGTCAATGCACTGTGGCTTTCTGACACATTTCCTGTTTATGTGGCAAGATATTAAAATCATAAGGCCATTTCAACATATTACAAGATATCAAATCCCTTTGCAATTTAATATCAGCGACATCTTGGCATCACGTATAACAAATTTCACATGAATCTCATGAACTGTCTAGGAGGAGCATGTTAAAATTCATCATGTGTCAAAACACACATTCAAAACCCTATTATTTCCTTAGCCAGTTGGTGGCGCTATACCAGACAGGCCCATAACGGCTAAAAAGAGTATCAGAATCAGAATCATATTAAAAGATATCAAGTTCAACATTCAGCAATATCTTGGCATATGTTATAATATTTCAACATATTATATTAAAAATCCCTTAGCAATTCAACTTCAGCAATAGAGATCTTGCATGTGACGTCACAGCTGATCCAGATTGTGACAGACGCCATCCTGTCGGTCAAACGCCATATTCCGCCTTCTACTTCTACTTCTGCTTTTACTTCTACCTTTTCTTCTGGAAAACCCTACTATTGAGGTATTTCACTCACGTGACCAAGTCATGTGACGCTGCCATTTTGGACGGCACGGCTCGAATCAGTTTGAATGCGAGGAAGGCGACAAACGAAAAACATAAAAGAAAAAGGAGCGAGATGCAGAAAACACCTTCACTATCCAGCGACGTAGGGCATTTACAGGGCGAGCAGAGGGAGAGGTATTTGCAAAAATTGAGGTTAGCAGGCTTGGAGAACGACGTTTACCTGCTTCCACCAGGATTGTTCACTGACAGCTAAGGTTTGTTCACATTTTCATTTACTTTCGGTCCTCAGGATAAACAAAATGTTATTAAATGTCATTGAAATAACTTCTTAGTCTGTTGAGACATGGCCCGTTATAAGTTTTTCCTTTACTGTATTTACTAGTTTACTGAGCGCGCTCCGGGGCGGGCTGGCCGGCTGGCTAGCTGGTGCTCCGGGGCCGGCTGGCCGGCTGGCGCTCCGGGGCCGGCTGGCGCGCCGGAGCCGGCTGGCCGGCTGGCGCTCCGGGGCTGGCTGGCGCTCCGGGGCCGGCTGGCTGGCTAGCTAGCGCTCCGGGGCCGGCTGGCGCTCCGGGGCCGGCTGGCTGGCTGGCTAGCTAGCGCTCCGGGGCCGGCTGGCGCTCCGGGGCCGGCTGGCTGGCTAGCTAGCGCTCCGGGGCCGGCTGGCGCTCCGGGGCCGGCTGGCTGGCTAGCGCTCCGGAGCCGGCTGGCTGGCTAGTGCTCCGGGTCCGGCTGGCTAGCGCTCCGGGTCCGGCTGGCTGGCTAGCGCTCCGGGGCCGGCTGGCTGGCTAGCTAGCGCTCCGGGGCCGGCTAGCGCTCCGGGGCCGGCTAGCGCTCCGGGGCCGGCTGGCTGGCTAGCGCTCCGGGGCCGGCTGGCTAGCGCTCCGGAGCCGGCTGGCTGGCTAGCGCTCCGGGTCCGGCTGGCTAGCGCTCCGGGTCCGGCTGGCTGGCTAGCGCTCCGGGGCCGGCTGGCTGGCTAGCGCTCCGGAGCCGGCTGGCTGGCTAGCGCTCCGGGTCCGGCTGGCTGGCTAGCGCTCCGGGGCGGGCTGGCTGGCGCTCCGGGGCGGGCTGGCTGGCGCTCCGGGTCCGGCTGGCTGGCGCTCCGGGTCCGGCTGGCTCAGTAAACTAGTAAATCCAGTAAAGGAAAAACTTGAGACTGAAAGGTTTTAATAGTCATCCAAATGACTGAACGTAAACATTGCTACAGTAACATACCAGCTACTGTTGTTGACATTAGCTAGCTTGCCGTCCAAAATGGCGGACACCGGGGCGTCACGTGACCCTGTGACGTCAGGTGAAATACCTCAATATACAATTCTACTACAACGGCTGCAAGCTCTCCCTACCTGTGCACGGTTTTTATGTTTTTTGTGTGTATTTTTGCGTGTTGTTCGTCTGTACCGGACTTCAATATCCACTACAACCGTATGGACTTACTGGACATTGGTTTCCAGCAGAAAATGACGGTTTGTAGCGATTTCCATCGCATGCACAACATTCCGGACGAGAAAAAAAAAAATTCCGGACGAGACCAGATTGCGAGACCAGCGTGGTCTCCGTGGATTGTTATCGGAAGCAAAGGGAAGGAGGCGGCGCCGGGAGCCGAAGCAAAAGCGAGGCTACAGGCAGAGCCGGCCTGTTGACTAAGCTCAGAAAACAGCTACTCAAACCTCCACTGCCAAGCCTCTACCTCTCCAACGCCAGATCCATGTAAACAACACGGACGATTTGGAATTACCTTATTCCATAATCGGCTGGTCAGTGCTATACTCAATACTTAAGTAACTTACCCATCCAGTGAGGATCATTTTCTTGTTTACAAGATGCCACATCTGAGTCGCTGACAAATCCTGAATTTCTGTAAAGATAACTGTCCAGAGATTTATAAGCACGCAGTGCTTCACCACTGAACAGCGAGAGAAAGTTGATGAGGTAATCATACACGTCCGGGTATTCCGCTGGCAGTTCAAAATCCGGTCGTGAAAACTCCGTCCGGAAAGCCATAAGGGTCACAAATCTGTAGATCGTTTATTTTAGACATATATCTAGTTATCTGTTCATTAGAAAAATGAGCCGTGTAGTCTGTCGGTTGAAATTGATCCATTCTGTACACGAGTGCAGCAGTATTCAGCGGTGTTTTTGACCGACACGATGGCGGTTGTGTACTTTCCGGTCACGTGACTGCAAGATCTCTATACACTATCTTGGCATCATGTTTGCCAAGTTTGACATGAATTTGATGAACCGTCTAGGAGGAGTACGTTAGAAATGACCATGTGTAATTTCACTCCAAATGGCCTTATGACATCATCATTCCAAAGTTCTACCCATTCATTTCAATGGGAAATGGAAAAAGGGGCACTATGAAGTCCCTGGGCCATGCCCGGGGCCAAAAGTCTGTGGCTGAGTAGCGATGACAATGACTGATGTGTGTATCAAATTTCATGAGTTTTCGTACATAAGGCCAAATAAGGCCAAACGCGGCATCATAATAATAATAATAATAATAATAATAATAATCCTTCGAAAACAATAGGGTCTTCGCACCGAACGGTGCTCAGGCCCTAATAATAATAATAATAACTCAAGTAGAAGTAAAAGTACTCATCAAAATAAATGACACTGGTATGAGTAAAAAAAGAATCTCATAAAATGACTACTCAAGTAGTGACAAACTTCAGATGATGATTTATTACATCTATAATGAATTGCAGTCAAATGTATCAGAATATCAGTTATTTACAACATAAACATTTAAATTGTTTGTCTAAATACAAAATAAAATCTGCTCCTATAAAGACTAAATCATACTCTTATAAGGACTAAATCATAGTATGATTAATCATAAAATCATACTAATAAAAACAAATATTACTATGACTAATAATAATAATAATAATAATATTTTCTGAGACTTCACTCGGACCACGTCACTCCCATTTTTTTCCCGCTGACTAGATGTGCATTGTCAACATGGCGAACCAATTTAAAATGAAAATTCTTTGGATTAACTTGCATTTTTTGGTGAATGTGTCCATATTATATAAAAAAAATTACATGGTGGCATGAAAATATGAAGTTTATCTTCATGTTGAAAATATTTTCACTCATTCACTTCGCTCACTCGTGAATATGTTCACCACTTGAAGATAAACTTTATATCACGCAACCATGTAATATATATATATATATATATATATATATATATATATATATATATATATATATATATATATATATACAGTGCCTTGAAAAAGTATTCATACCCCTTGAACATTTTCACATTTTTCCACCTTACAACCACGAACTTAAAAGTTTTTTATTGAGATTTTATGTGATAGACCAACACAGAGTAGCACATAATTGTGAAGTGAAATGAAAATGATAAATGGTCTTCAAAATTTTAAACAAATAAAAATCTGAAAAATGTGGTGTGCATTAGTATTCAGCCCCCTGTACTCTGATACCACTAAATACAATCCAGTGCAATCAATTGCCTTCAGAAGTCATCTAATTAGTTAATAGAGTCCTACTGTGTGTAATTTACTCTCAGCATAAATACACTTGTTCTGTGAAGGCCTCAGTGGTTTGTTAGAGAACACTGAAGAACAAACAGCATCATGAAGACCAAAGAACTCACCAGACAGGTCAGGGATAAAGTTCTGGAGAAGTTTAAAGCAGGGTTAGGTTATAAAAAAATATCCCAAGCTCTGAACATCTCAAGAAGCACTGTTCAATCCATCATTCAAAAATGGAAAAAGTATGGCACAACTGCAAACCTACCAAGACATGGCCGTCCACCTAAACTGACATCCTCAGTCCAACGGCCAAGTGGGGAAGGCTAACCAGGAGGTTGGATGCTTCCTGTGACTGTATTGTTCTGAAAACCAGAAGGACTGGGCACAACTTCTTCCCTGAGCTGAATATGCTCAGAATTCTCTGTGGCACTCAGCTCACACCATTCCAATGTGTTTTGGGTTATCAAACCCCACTGTTCCCTTGGGATGACTCCCCCACTGATGTGCCTGCAGTGGATGAATGGTTTCAATGCAGTTAGCAGGTATGGGAGAAAGTTCACCAGCGCTGAGAAGTAACTCAGAAATACAAGCAGTTTGCAGACTATCACAGGGGAGAAACCCTATAATACAGACCTGGCGACAGAGTATGAGGCCCCATCATCAGAGGCCCCCAGACCTGAGTTAAGCTCGAACACCCCCAGCACTGCCGCCTCTCACCCACATTTCACGTGTCTTGTTTAAAACCCGCCATTCCATGCCCTCTGGCTGACAACCCAACCATCACCACATCCCCACCAGCACCTCTCATCCCTGATGGGCAATCAGCCTACACCTTCCACAGCATCCTAAATTCGTGTCACTGAAGAGGTACTGTGGTGTATCTGGTTGAGTAGGAGGGCTATGGCACTTTGGCACTTTTTTATTGGACCCCTGCTCACCAAAAGCTTTCATGCCAGCCCCCAGAATCCCTGGAGTATTGAGTCACTACTTTCACGTAGCACTCATTACTTCCGCATTTCCCTATAGACTCTAAATAGACTGGTTACACACACAATCATTGCAAAATATCTCTGTGTGTTACTACCTGTTCATCCCAAGCCTTATACTTCTGATTGTTTTGCTGGATTTTGAATCATGTTTGCTCTTTGGATTACTGCCTTTTGTATCTGCCTTTGATAAGCTGTTTGCACATTGCTTGAACTTCAGTATCATGTTGTTGATATTGAAAGTTGATTTGGATTTGTTTGCTATGCTGTTACCAAATAAACACTATTCTGCACCTCAACCTTCTGTTGCCTGCATTCCTGACACTCGTTAACAAGTCACCTTGATATTTAGGTAGAATCAAGAACACTTAGTACTGTATGCAGGTATGTAAGCTATTACCAGTGTCAGTCCTGCGTGCTGTGGCGAGTGCACCTGAAGGCACACCTCAGGCTGCGCGCGCATCGAGCAGACTCCAGCACGCACGCCATTAATGATGCGCACCTGAACTCAATTAAGGAACCATGTGCGCACCTACTTAAGGACTGTGCTGATGCACATTCAGTGCGAAGTATTACGATATGCCAGTTCACATTACCGAGCCTTTCTACTCATGTTCTTGATTTCCTGTTTCTTGATTCCTGTGCCTGTTTCCTGTCCTCGCTTTGCCTCTGATATACTGTTTGCGTCTCGCCTGACCCTTTTGCCTGTTTCACATTTTGATCTCGCCTGCTGTTTTGGATTTGTTTGCCTTTGTGTGTGTTTGTGCATTTTGTAATTATACTGCACTGTTATGAATAAACTGGATTACTTCTGCACTTACATCTGCCTACCTTGTGTACCTGACAGAATATTTCGCCATATTATAGATGTTGCAGACGTTTTTCAGTACGCGATTCCACGCCGCTTCTGGGTTTCCCTGTCTCTGCCTCTAGCCTCGTTTTTCTGCCAGTGTACTGGTGCTTACACTCCTACACCCTACAATGGAGAGTATCACCTGTGTCAATTCCATATCCAGTGTGGCTTCTTCTATGAAGACCTCCAAGAGCCCAAGCCACCCAAAATCATCTTGGTAAGCTTCATCCTAATGTTTATTTCTGGATGAGCACGCCAGTGGGTGGATTACCTGATCCAAATCAAGCATCCGTGCCTTCGAAGCTCACAGACTTTCTTTGCCATGCTCAAGTTCATTTTTGAGTCCTTGGAAAAGGAGGAATCCCATGACAATTTTTGGGGAGGGGCAATCATTCCAATGGCTGACTCAGTGGAGGAGGCCGTTGCTCCAGAGCACCCTCCAGTGGCTGACTCAGCAGATGAGGTCGTCGCTCCAGAGCTCCCTCCAGTGGCTGATGTAGAGATAGCAGAGGAGGCTGTTGTTCCTGAGCCCCTCTTAGAGGCTGCCTCTCCTGAACTGGAATCTCAGCCAGAACCAGTATTTGAATTAATGCCTGAACCAGTGTCTGTATCAGAAACCATGCCTGAACCAGTTCCAGTGCCAGCGTCTGTTCCTGTGCCAGCGCCAGTGTCTGTTCCAGTTCCAGTGCCCATTCCAGTTCCAGTGCCAGAGCCTGCTCCAGGGCCAGAGTCGGAGTCAGAGTCAGCGCCAGTATCTGCTCTAGAACCAGTGCCAGGGTCAGAGTCAATTCCAGTGCCAGCATCAGAGCATGTGCCACTGTCTACTCCAAAACCTATGCCAGTGCCATTATCGGAGTCAACTCCAGTGGCAGCAGCAGAGCCTGTGCCAGTGTCTACTCCAGAGCTTATGCCAGCACCAGAGTCAGCTCCAGTGCCAGAGCCAACATCAGAGCCTGCGTCAGTGCTTACTCCAGAGCCAGTGCCGGAGTCAGCCAGAGCATCAGAGCCTACGCCAGAGTCAACACCAGCGCCAGCTTCAGTGCCGATGCCAGAGTCAAGGCCGGTGTCTGAACCTGAGCCTGTTCCAGAACTCGTGTCGGAGGACGTCGAAGTGACCTCCGGCTATGAAGACGTCATCGTCCCGCCACTGCCCGGCTATGAAGACATCTTCATCCCACCGCCACCCAGCCATGAAGACGTTGTCGTCCCACTGCCGCCCGGCCATGAAGATGTCATTGTTGTCCCGCTGCCAGGTCCTAACCAGGACCAAAGCAATGCACTGACAGAGTTCGAGCCCACGCCTGAGTCCAGTTCTGAGTCCAAACCAAGTCTGGAGTTCGAACTAGAGCCCAGTCTGGAGTTCAAACTAGAGCCAAGTCCTGTGTCCAAATCAAGTCCCAAGTCCAAGCTACATCCAGAGTTCGAACTAGAGCCAAGTCCTGAGTCCAAGTCAAGTCCACAGCCCAAGTCTAGTCCAGAGTTTGAGTCCTCTACTGAGCCCGAATACAGCCTGGAGCCTGGGTCGAAGCTCGCTTCCTGCCCTGAGCCCAAGCCAGTTCCAGAACTCCAACCAAAGTCATCTCCAGAGCTTGAGCCAGAGTCCAGTCCAGAGCTCAGGCCATCTCTAGAGATTAAGTCATCCCCACAGCTCAAGCCCAATTCCAGCCCTGTGTCCAAGCCAGTTCCAGAACTCCTTTCTACCCATGTTCTTGACTTCCTGTTTCTCGATTCCTGTGCCTGTTTCTCATTCCTGTCCCTGCTTTGCCTCTGATATACTGTTTGCGCCTTGCCTGACCCTTTTGCCTGTTTCATGTTTTGATCTAGCTTGCCGTTTTGGATTTGTTTGCCTTTGTGTGTGTTTGTGCACTTTGTAATTATACTACACTGTTATTAATAAATTGGATTACTTCTGCAGTTACATCTGCCTACCTCGTGTACCTGACAACCAGTATGTGCATTATTAAGAATTATTGGAAAATTCACTTTGTTGGTGAAAATATAATGACAAGTGAAGATATGACAATGCAAAAAATATATATTTTCTGTTTCCGGTTGAGAGTACGCTGTACGCAATCTGGCTGCTGCTTCTCACCAGAGTGTTTTATTTCATTTTATTTTATTTTTTCTTTTGTTTTTCTTTTTTTGTGTTTGTGTAGTGTGATGTTTGTTTTTTGTTTTTGTTGGAGTATTTTGTTCGCTGGTTGTGGTGTAGGACAAAACTGGATCCTGACCCAGTTTTGAGCGTCGGTTCCCTCCAGGCCTTGGTTTGCCATGGGTGATGCCTGTGCTCCTCGCTATGGCATACTTGCCAACTTTTCAAAATTCTCATGGGGGAGAAAAGTGCGTGAACGACATTTTCAATTGGACGAGGGTATGATGCACAGTTGAAACGATAAAAACAGTGGATCCCAATTAATTGCAAACCATTTGAAATGTATACAAATAAAGAGTTTTTGAATTGTTGATATTGTACATGAATCCCATAACCTATAGTAATTGATAACTATAGGTTATGGGATTCATGTATCAGGCATGAGATAGCTCAGAGTGAAAAATCTGAAATAATACTCTTGTCTTGAATTTTAATATAATAACAATGAAAGGGAAGTCTTAAATCAGATTTTTAGCTGAAAAATCTCATGCCTGAATATTGTATAGATTAGATTAGATTAGATTAGATTAGATTAGATTAGATTAGATTAGATAAAACTTTATTGATCCCTTTGGGTGGGTTCCCTCAGGGAAATTAAAACATACAGAGACCCACAGAAAATAACACAAGTGATGCTTTAGAAGAATGTTTATAATTTCTTAAAATAGTCACAGTAAATTAAAGTATTATTGGATTGCATCAAATGTGTTTTCCTTCTGCAAGCTCATGTAAAAATACAGAGAACTATAATATCATATAGAAATTAAATAAAATTTTAATAAGATTTAACCAAAATAATAACAACTCAATTAAATAAATACTGCACTGTCTTAGTACTACTAAAATGCATCTCTCTCACTAAACACTTTCCAACAGAATTTTAAAAAAGCACTAGAAATACTATCAAAATCCTATCGGAATGCATCAAAGGAATTTGCTCATTTGCAAACTTTGACTGAAAGTTTTCAAACAATTTTTAAAAATGGCACTATAAATACTACCATACTGTCAAAATATACTCCACAAAGAAATTCACTGGAATGCAAAATTTTAGTACTACCAAAATACACTCACTAGTAATATTTCACTTAAAACCTCAAAACTCTATCAAAATCAATCACTTTCCAGATAATTCACTTGTAAACTTTCACTTAAAACTTTCAAACATAAATTCAAAATAGCACTAAGACACTACCACACTATTCAAATACACTCATCAAACAAATTCTCTGTCATGCAAAATTTTACTAAACACTTTACGGGTTGGGCGGCACGGTGGTGTAGTGGTTAGTGCTGTTGCCTCACAGCAAGAAGGTCCGGGTTCGAGCCCCGTGGCCGGCGAGGGCCTTTCTGTGCGGAGTTTGCATGTTCTCCCCGTGTCCGCGTGGGTCCCCTCTGGGTGCTCCGGTTTCCCCCACAGTCCAAAGACATGCAGGTTAGGTTAACTGGTGACTCTAAATTGACTGTAGGTGTGAATGTGAGTGTGAACGGTTGTCTGTGTCTATGTGTCAGCCCTGTGATGACCTGGCGACTTGTCCAGGGTGTACCCCGCCTTTCGCCCGTAGTCAGCTGGGATAGGCTCCAGCTTGCCTGCGACCCTGTAGAACAGGATAAAGCGGCTAGAGATAATGAGATGAGATGAGACAGAAGTTGTACAGTTTGTTTCTGAAATGGTACGGAAGACTAGTTTAATTTCACACTCAAATGTCCATTATATTCTGATTTATGGTATCTTTACCTTCAAATGCGTAACTGGCTGGTGGAAAATTTGCTTATCCATGGAAATTCATTCTCCCATGCAACCTGGTATTTGCATTCATATTTTTGCTGTTTGGTATTGGGTTTAGTGGCCATGATGAATGACTGCTTGTAAAAAATGTCGGACAGCCTGGGTGAATCCTACATTACGGAAGTGACTGTCGTTCTGTTCATTGATTGGTTAAAAATCAGTTGACATCAACAGTGTTTCTCATACGATTCTGATTCGACATAATCGGGAGCATTTTTAATTTGGCAGTAGGGATTTCCCCAAACCGGGAGATTTATCCAGTTTTTAACAAATACAATCGGGAGGCAGGAGACGGAGGCTAAAATCAGGAGCCTCCCACTGAAATCGGAAGGGTTGGCAAGTGAGCTCGTTGCTCATTTTAACATCGTGGCTGTCCAGCGCTCTGTGTGGCGATGCGTCTGTGCTTGGTGCGGTGTTCTGAGCGATGTTGCTCGGTGGTGTCATGGTGGCTGTGCAGGCAGTTTGGGACATACCAGCTCTCTGTGTGGCGGTGCTTCTGTGCTCACTTTGTGGATCCATGGCGCGGTGTTCCGGGCGGTGTTGCCCGGCAGCGTCAGGGCGACTGTGCAGGCAGTGTGGGACTTATTTTTGTGCGCCTTTTGGTGGGACTGTGGCTGCTACACCATTGGAATGACATCCTGACCTTTATTTGGTGAACTTTTTTTTTTCCTTCCCTCCTTATAATTGTAAAGTGACTTTGGGTATTTAGAAAGGATATATATATTAGTGCTGTCAAGCGATTAAAATATTTAATCGCGATTAATGTCGCGACTGTCATAGTTAACTCGCGATTAATCGCAATTTAATCGCACATTTTTGTCACATGAAAAACCATTGTAATTCTCTTATCAGCATAAAAAAGTGAATGGGCTTGCTCACCGTTCGAACTACGGGGGTACTCGGGGGATCCGAGATCCCCTGAAACAGACATGAGATCCCTTGAAAACATGACTTGGGAAATGTTGGGGGGTCTCTAAAATATTGTCAAAATGATGGTTATTGACATAGCAATCGTGTGTAACGGGAAGCATTTGCATATCCGAAGTGAGCGCACGATGGAGAGCCGTGCTCTGAGACAAGCGCAAGCACCCCCCCAAGGGAATAAAGGGACCCCCCGAAAATATCGGCATAGTTCGAACACTGGTTGTACCAATGTTTTTTTTTTTTTTTATTGCAGAGCATAACACGTCTTGTCACAGCCACTGCAAAGTGGGGCTGGAGCCGCCGATGGGAAAACGAAACCTTAGCCGAGCACCGTGGCTCTTCGGGGGAGGGCAGAGGACTCTGGCTGTGCAGGGCGTGGCATCATGTCACAGAGCGTTAATCTCGCGATAAAAAAATTATCGCTGTTAAAATTGAGTCAAGTTAACGCGTTAATAACGCGACATTTTTGACAGCACTAATATATATAATATATTAGCGCTCAGCATAAATGATTACACCCCATTTGAAAAGTAACATTTTAAACAATATCTCTATGAACACAAACAATTTCCAAAATGTTCACAAAACAAAGTTTAATATAACATCTGTTTAACTTATAACATGAAAGTATGGTTAATAATATAAACTTAGATTACACATTTTTTCAGTTTTACTCAAATTAGGGAGGTCCAAAAATGAGTATACCCACAACAAAAACTACTACATCTAGTACTTTGTATGGCCTCCATGATTTTTAATGACAGCACCAAGTCTTCTACGCATGGAATGAACAATTTGGCGACATTTTGCAACATCAATCTTTTTCCATTCTTCAACAATGACCTCTTTTAGTGACTGGATGCTGGATGGAGAGTGATGCTCAACTTATCTCTTCAGAATTCCCCAAAGAAAATAATTTCTTTCCACCACAAAGGTGAAGGCTACAAGAAGATCAGCAAAGCTTTACTTATCAGTCAGAATACTGTAGAAAAAGTGGTACAAAAATTTAAGAAAACTGGAACTGCAACCATATCACAGAGACGTCCAGGTCGTCCACGGAAGTTAACACCTCGACAGGAACGTCTTCTGAAGAGAAGAGTTGAAGAAAATCAGCATGCAAGTTCACTGCAGTTATCTAAAGAAGTAGAAAGCCAAACTGGGGTGACTATTTCCCGTGACATAATACGGCGTACACTGCAGAGGAATGGCATGCATGGATGCCGTCCATGAAAAAAGCCTTTCCTAAAGCCCAGGCACAAAAAAGCCCACCTAGAGTTTGCCAGGGCCCATGCTGACAAAGATGAAGACTACTGGGACTCTATACTCTGGAGTGATGAGACCAAGATAAATGTTTTTGGAACTGATGGCTTCAAAACTGTATGGCGTAGCAAAGGTGAGGAATACAAAGAAAAATGCATGGTGCCTACAGTGAAACATGGTGGTGGCAGTGTCCTTATATGGGGCTGCATGAGTGCTGCTGGTGTCAGGGAGCTGCATTTCATTGATGGCATCATGAATTCACAGATGTATTTCTCTATACTGAAAGAGAAGATGCTACCATCACTCCATGCCCTTGGTCGTTGTGCACTTTACCAACATGACTAAACACACATCTAAGGCCACTGTTGGATTTCTGAAGAAGAACAGGGTGAAAGTGATTCAGTGGCCAAGTATGTCTCCTGATCTGAACCCAATCGAACACTTATGGGGAATTCTGAAGAGACAAGTTGAGCATCACTCTCCATCCAGCATCCAGTCACTAAAAGAGGTCATTGTTGAAGAATGGAAAAAGATTGATGTTGCAAAATGTTGCTAACTTGTTCATTCCATGCCTAGAAGCCCACCTGTCATTAAAAATTATGGAGGCCATACAAAGTACTAGATGTAGTAGTTTTTGTTGTGGGTGTACTCATTTTTGCACCACCCTAATTTGAGTAAAACTGAAAAAATGTGTAATCTAAGTTTGTTATTAACCTTACTTTCACGTTATAAGCTAAACAGATGTTATAACAGATGTTAACTTTGTCTCGTCAACATTTTGGAAATTGTTTGTGTTCATTGAGATATTGTTTAAAATGTTACTTTTCAAAGGGGGTGTACTCATTTATGCTGAGCACTGTATATATACACACACTCACAGTGGTGCTTGAAAGTTTGTGAACCCTTTAGAATTTTCTACATTTGTGCATAAATATGACCTAAAACATCATCAGATTTTCACACAAGTCCTAAAAGTACAGTAGATAAAGAGAACCCAGTTAAACAAATGAGACAAAAATATTATACTTTGTCATTTATTTATTGAGGAAAATAAGCCAATATTACATATGGGTCATTCCATGCCAAATCAACAAATATCTGACAAATTTATGCTCGACCATCTCAGATTTCAATGAAATTTGGAGGGCTCAGACATACTATTAAAAGAAGTTAATCCCCAAAACTTGAGCTTCCTATCTCCAACGGTTTCAGAGATACAGGTATTTGAATTTTTCGATTTTTTTGCATTTTGCTCAAAACATACATATTTCAAAGTGTAATATAATCTTTATTATGCAAGATAGAAACCTAAAATTTTGCACAGAGAGACAATGTCTTGTACTACAAGCTTCAACTTAGAATTTCAGTGGTCACTGTATATTAGTTGGTGATTTTAACAAGGAAATTAAAAAGACAAATTTGCATTTTTTATTCATTCTGGAAGCTTGCCTGTGGCAGTAATGCTTAAACTAAGAATGTTATTCAAATCTACACAGAAATATCTATCAATTTCAGTTTTACCAAGTCTCCACTATTCCTAGTTTGTCTGTAATAGGGTTTTGAAATTCGCCGATTTCTAAAACATGCCATTTTCAGTAGCATGGATTCCAATGTGGGATAGCAGTTAGGAACTTGTAAATTTTTTTCAGTAATCTCCTAGACCCATATTTTATATTTCCAAGTTTTTGTTCTGTGTCTCTCAAGTATTTCTGAGCTACAGGTGTTTAAAAAATCCATTTTTTCCAAATTTGAATTTTTGATATTATTTCCATTTTATTGATGATTAAGGACTGATAAATACAACTAAATGATTTGTATAGATAAGGAAACATTTTACTTGTGTTCATGTCACAGAAATATGGTTTTAAAAATATTATCATTTTGAAATAAGCTAAATAATATATGAACATTTCACATTTTTCAGTAAATATATATAAAAACTAGTGCTGTCAAAAATGTCGCGTTATTAACGCGTTAACTTGACTCAATTTTAATGCCGATAATTTTTTTATCGCGAGATTAACGCTCTGTGGCATGATGTAGGTTTTTCATAAGCTTTTGAAACTGCCAGGAACTTGGAACAGAGACTTTGGTTAGAAAACCGATAGCAGCTAGACTGTAATGCCACGCCCCGCACAGCCAGAGTCCTCTGCCCCCCCCCCCGAACCAGCGCGGGCAGGGCGCACTAGTAGAGATGGGATTTATGGCTCTTTGATGGGATCCGCATCTTTGTGATCCATTCTTTGAAAAGAGCCGTTCAAAAGACTGGCTAATTTGGCTCTTTTTAAATATTTATTCAGTTTTAAGAAGACAGCGTCCCTCTGAACTGTAAACTCAATGCTATCCCAGAAATCCTTCCTGTAATATGCAAATTTGGCCGCCTCTGATTGGACAGCGCGACGCATCAACAGACAGAAAGTGTAAAAGTACAAAATGTGTTAAGTGAGCTGAAACAGTAAAGATCAGATTCAATGCAATATTTATCAACGAACAACTTAAACTTAATATAATCTCATCTCATTATCTCTAGCCGCTTTATCCTTCTACAGGGTCGCAGGCAAGCTGGAGCCTATCCCAGCTGACTACGGGCGAAAGGCGGGGTACACCCTGGACAAGTCGCCAGGTCATCACAGGGCTGACACATAGACACAGACAACCATTCACACTCACATTCACACCTACGGTCAATTTAGAGTCACCTGTTAACCTAACCTGCATGTCTTTGGACTGTGGGGGAAACCGGAGCACCCGGAGGAAACCCACGCGGACACGGGGAGAACATGCAAACTCCACAGAGAAAGGCCCTCGCCGGCCCCAGGGCTCGAACCCAGGACCTTCTTGCTGTGAGGCGACAGCGCTAACCACTACACCACCGTGCCGCCACTTAATATAATATAATAGTGTACTTTATATTATAATCAAGCATGTCAAGCCTACCGTCACTGTGTAACCTATCTCTCTTTAGTTGTAGACTAACTGAAACAGTAGATCATTTCACTCATGGTTCTCTTGCTAGCCCCGCGCCGTTGCTCGGCTTAGGTTTCACTTTGCGGTGGCTGTGTCAAGACGTGTTATGCTTTGCAATAAAAAAAAAAAAACATTGGTACAAAGCAAGCCCATTCACTTTTTTATGCTGATAAGAGAATTACAATGATTTTTTTATGTGACAAAAATGTGCGATTAAATTGCGATTAATCGCGAGTTAACTATGACTGTCGCGACATTAATCGCGATTAAATATTTTAATCGCTTGACAGCACTAAAAAAACTAAAGAAGTCAGTCATTTTTCATATAAATCACTTAACTTACAATTTCTGTTGTATGTTAGTTTATGGCAGTCAGAATCTTTCTTTAGTCCAATTCCTATAGAACAGGGAGGAAGTTCAGCCATTTCTAGATGTCTAAGAACAAACTCATTTATACTGATCTCAAATTGAAAGCTACTACAATTAAATTCCCTAGTCAACTATTCAAAATATCCAATCCTTGCAAAGAAACACATTCAGTTAATAACATTGGTAAATTTTCTCAGTGCTCTGTATTACAATGTATTTAATATAATCCAAGCAATATAATGTTATATGAACAAGTATGCAGTTTACAGACTCTAAAACTATAAGATATGAGCCACCTGTTCTGGTATCAAAAGTCACCTGTTGTGCTGTGTTGATATTGATAAGGCTGGCTGTTGACTGGTACACAATAGCTGGTCATTGATTGCTAATGTTACACAGTCTTAGATTAAAATCAATTTACAAATAATTAATACTGAGCATTAATTGAAATTTTATTTAAAATTGAGGAAGAAACATGTCTCCTAACCTACTTGAGCCTTATTGAAGCATTTATTAACCCTCAAATATCAGTTATATGAAAATATATCAAAAATTCGAATTTGGTGAAAATGGATTTTTTAAACCCATGTAGTTTAAAAATACTTGAGAGACACAGAACAAAAATTTGGAAATATAAAATATGGGTCTTGGGGATTACTGAAAAAAATGTACAAGTTCCTAACTGCTATCCCACATTGGATTTCTTGCTGCTGAAAATGGCATGTTTTAGAAATCGGCAAATTTCAAAACCCTATTACAGACAAACTAGGAATAGTGGAGACTTGGTAAAACTGAAATTAGTACATATTTCTGTGTAGATTTGAATAACATTCTTAGTTTAAACATTACTGCCACAGGCAAGCTTCCAGAATGAGTTAAAAATGTAAAAAATTCAAATTTGTCTTTTTAATTTCCTTGTTAAAATCACCATCTAATATACAATGACCATTGAAATTCTAAGTTGAAGCTTGTAGTACAAGACATTGTGTCTCTCTGTGCAAAAGTTTAGGTTTCTATCTTGCATAATAAAGATTATATTGTACTTTGAAATATGTATGTTTTGAGCAAAAAACAAAAAAATCGAAAAATTCAAATGCCTGTATCTCTGAAACTATTGGTGATAGGAAGCTCAAGTTTTGGGGATTAACTTCTTTTAATAGTATCTCTGAGCCCTCCAAATTTCATTGAAATCTGAGATGGTCGAGCATAACCTCTTGTTGATTTGGCAATGACCCATATCTCTGAGTGGCAAAAGTATGTGAACCTTTGCTTTCAGTATCTGGTGTGACCCCCTTGTGCACCAATAACTGCAACTAAACGTTTCCGGTAACTGTTGATAAGTCCTGCACACCGGCTTGGAGGAATTTTAGCTCATTCCTCTGCACAGAACAGCTTCAACTCTGGGATGTTGGTGGGTTTCCTCACATGAACTGCTTGCTTCAGGTCCTTCCACTACATTTCGATTGGATTAAGGTCAGGACTTTGACTTGGCCATTCCAAAACATTAACTTTATTCTTCTTAAACCATTCTTTGATAGAATGACTTGTGTGCTTAGGGTTTTTGTCTTGCTGCATGACCCACCTTCTCTTGAGATTCAGTTCATGGACAGATGTCCTGACATTTTCCTTTAGAATTCGCTGGCATAATTCAGAATTCATTGTTCCATCAATGATGGCAAGACATCCTGGCCCAGATGCAGCAAAACAGGCCCAAACCAAGATACTACCACTGCCATGTTTCACAGATGGGATAAGGTTCTTATGCTGGAATGCAGTGTTTTCCTTTCTCCAAACATAATGCTTCTCATTTAAACCAAAAAGTTCTATTTTCGTCTCATTCATCCACACATTTTTTCCAATAAACTGGGTGGTAAAAGAGAGCAACTGGACTTGCTTGAAGATTCTTGAAGACGTTTCACCTCTCATCCGAAAGGCTTCTTCAGTTCTTCAGAAGAACTGAAGAAGCCTTTCGGATGAGAGGTGAAATGTCTTCAAGAATCTTCGAGCAAGTCCAGTTGCTCTCTTTTACCACCCACAGTTTACTATGACCTGGATGACTGAGAATCTTCACAGACATTTTTTCCAATAGCCTTCTGGCTTGTCCATGTGATCTTTAGCAAACTGCAGACAAGCAACAATGTTCTTTTTGGAGAGCAGTGGTTTTCTCCTTGCAACCCTGCCATGCACACCATTGTTGTTCAGTGTTCTCCTGATGGTGGACTCATGAACATTAACATTAGCCAATGTGAGAGAGGCCTTCAGTTGCTTAGAAGTTACCCTGGGGTCCTTTGTGACCTCGCTGACTATTACACGCCTAGCCCTTGGAGTGATCTTTGTTGGTCAACCACTCCTGGGGAGGGTAACAATGGTGTTGTATTTCCTCCATTTGTACACGATCTGTCTGACTGTGGATTGGTGAAGTCCAAACACTTTAGAGATGGTTTTGTAACCTTTTCCAGCCTGATGAGCATCAGCAACGCTTTTTCTGAGGTCCTCAGAAATCTCCTTTGTTCATGCCATGATACACTTCCATAAACATGTGTTGTGAAGATCCGACTTTGATAGAGCCCTGTTCTTTAAATAAAACAGGGTGCCCACTCACACCTGATTGTCATCCCAATGATGGAAAACACCTGACTCTAATTTCACCTTCAAATTAACTGCTAATCCTAGAGGTTCACATACTTTTGCCACTCACAGATATGTAATATTGGATCATTTTGCTCAATAAATAAATGACCGAGTATAATATTTTTGTCTCAGTTGTTTAACTGGGCTCTCTTTATCTACTTTCAGGACTTGTGTGAAAATCTGATGATGTTTTAGGTCATATTTATGCAGAAATAGAGAAAATTCTAAAGGGTTCACAAACTTCCAAGCACCACTGTATATATATATATATATATATATATATATATATATATATATATTCATCATTCATTGGCGCCTCAGTCTCGGGAGACCATACGGGTAGCGCCCTTGGAGTGTCATCTGTCTCTGTGTTTCTGGCATCATCTGCTGTGACTGAGCAGGCCAATGCGTGAGTTGCAGTCCCTCTTGCAGTTGGTGCAGACGTACTGGGATGTCTGTGTTGCTGAGGTTGCTGCCACACTCTTCTGTCTCACTCGGTTCTCTGCAGCTTGCTGGCCTCTCCTCACATCAGCATTCGCTATGCCCTTTCGTACAAGCTGTCTCCAGGTTCCTCGGTCCTCGGCCTGTGCTTCCCAGCTGTCAGGAGAAATGCTGCATGCCTTGAGGTCCCTCTTACACACATCCTTGTAGCAAAGTGAGGGGCAGCCGACTCTTCTGGTGCCAGTGGCCAGCTGTCTGTACAGGATGTCCTTTGGCATCCTCCCATCCTCCATACGCCGGACCTGTCCCAGCCATCGAAGGCGGTGCTGGCTCAGAAGGGAGTATTTGCTGGGGATGTTTGCGTGCTGCAGGATCACACTGTGTGGGACGCGGTCTTGCCAGCTGATTCTCAAGATGCGCTTGAGGCACTGCGGGTGGAAGGAGTTGAGCCGGCGTTCTTGCCTCATGTATGTGTTCCAGGTCTCACTTCCATATAGCAGGGTGCTGAGAATGCAGGCCTGGTAGACGTGGATCTTGGTGTGCTCTGTCAGTGCAGTGTTTTCCCACACTCTCTTCATTAGCCGAGCAATGATGGTGTTTGCCTTTCTGAGCCGTTTGTCCAGTTCTACGTCCAGTGAGAGAGTGTTGCTGATGGTCAACCCCAGGTATGTGAAGCTGTTGACTGCTTTCAGGGTGACGCCGTCAATTTTGATGGAAGGGTTAGTAGGTGTATCCTGTGCGCTGACGTTGATCTTTTTCAGTCTGATGGTAAGCCTGAAATGCTTGCAGGCATCGGCGAAGCGGTCTCCAAGTCTCAGGAGGGCATCCTCAGTGTGGGTCACAAGGGCTGCATTGTCCGCGAAGAGCATCTCCCTGATGAGCACCGACCTCACCTTGGTCTTTGCATGCAGTCGTGCCAGGTTGAACAGCCTCCCATTGGACCTGGTGTGCAGATAGACGCCATCGGTGGACGAGTCAAAGGCATATGACAGTAGCAGGGAGAAGAAAATCCCGAAGAGGTTCGGTGCCAGCACACAGCCCTGCTTCACGCCACTGTTGATGGGGAATGAGTTCGAGGATGAATCATCATATTAGACTGTTCCCTTCATGTCAGCGTGGAAGGAGATTATCATGCTGCGGAGTTTTGGGGGGCAGCTGATCTTCCTGAGAAGTTCAAAGAGGACCTTCCCTGCTGACCAAATTGAAGGCCTTGGTGAGGTCAATAAACATCATGTAGAGTGGCTGGCCTTGCTCTCTGCTCCTCTCCTGTAGCTGTCGAAGGGAGAAGATCATGTCTATTGTTGACCTGCCCACCCTGAAGCCACACTGGGATTTCGGATACACATGGTCTGCCAGGAGTTGCAGCCTGTTAAGGAGGATGCGGGCATACACTTTGCCAACGATACTTAGGAGCGAGATCCCTCTGTAATTGTTACAGTCACTGCAGTCTCCCTTGTTCTTGTAATGAGTCACAATGGTGGCATTGTGCATGTCTTGGGGGACTGCTCCTTCCTCCCAGCAGAGACAGAGCAGCTCGTGCAGCAGCTGAAGCAGTGCTGGTTTTCCACATTTGATGGCTTCAGGCAGGATGTTATCGCTGCCAGGTGCTTTGTCGTTCAGGAGGGAGTTGATGGCTTTGCTGAGCTCCTCCAGGGTAGGCACTTCATCCAGCTCCTCCACTGTGGGCAGTTCCTGAGTGCTGCTAAGGGCCGCATGTGAGACTGATATTTCTTGGGAGTACAGCTCTGAGTAGTGCTCCACCCACCTGGCCATCTGCTGCTCATGGTCTGTGATCTTCTCCCCTGTCAGAGATCTCAGGGGGACAATCCCTTTCACTGTGGGGCCTAGCACCTTCTTGATACCGCTGTACATTCCATGGATGTTTCCGGACTCGGCACAGTGCTGGATTTCCTCATAGAGTTGCTGCAAGTACTTGTTTGCACACTGCCTGGCGAGACGTTGTGTGGTGCTGTGGGCGCTTCTGAGTGCAGCAATTGTCTGTCCGTTTGGCAGTCTCTTGTAAGCCAGGAAGGCTTCCCACTTGGCCTTGATCGCTGGTTCCATCCTTGGAAGGTATGTGTTGAACCAGTCCTGGCTGGGCCTCTCCTTCTTGTCAAATGTGGACATGGCTGTGCTGTATATGGCGTCCTTCATGGCATCCCACTTGGCTGTGGCGTCATGCTCTGGCAGGTCCTGGAGAGCCTGGTCCAGGGTGGACACATACACTTCCACCTTGGAGGGAACTGACATCAGTGCGGTGTTGATGCGAGGGCAACCTTTTGGCTTGGAGCGGTGTAGCATGTGAGGCTGAAGGCACACTCTGCTGCTCATGAGGACATGGTCAGTGTCGCAGTCAGCACTGTGGTAGCTTCTGGTGGAGAGGACGCTGTTCAGGGCAGAGTGCCTGGTGATGACTAAGTCGAGCTGGTGCCAGCGGTGAGACCTGGGGTGCTTCCATGACATTTTGTGTTGTGGCTTACACTGGAAGAAGGTGTTTGTAATGCACAGGTCATGGTAAGTGCACAGCTCCAGCAGTCTCTGGCCGTTTTCATTGGTCTTTACAGTGCTGTGCTGTCCCAGGCAGGTAGGCCAAGAATTGTGGTCTGCACCCACTCTGGTGTTAAAATCGTCGAGGAGGAATAATGGCTCATCTTTTGGGCAGCCTTTGATCAGTTCATCGAGCTGCCCATAGAACTGATCTTTTGTGTCTTCTGATGACGTGAGGGTGAGGGCATAGACACTGAGAAGGTTGACGGGACCTGCAGCTGTAGCAAGATGAATGGACAGGAGACATTCAGAACCCCCTAAGGGAGGTTTGACCGATGCCAAGAGGGTGTTCTTGATGGCAAAGCCAACTCCGTGCTGGCGAGGCTCCTCAGGTACACAGCCCTTCCAGAAGAAGGTGTAGTTTTCCTCTCTGAGGGAGCCACTGTCAGCAAGCCTGGTTTCCTGGAGGGCAGCTATGCTGACATTCAGTCTGGTGAGCTCTCTGGTGATGATAGCCGTCTTCCTTGTGTCATCCACCTCCCTGAGGTCATCAGAGATGCCTGTGCACATGGAGCACATGTTCCAGCTTGCAAGTCGAAGAGCTGGAGTCTTCTTTGTTGGTTTCTTGTTTCTTTTGTCTGGTGCGGAGTTTCTGTTGGCTTGTCATGCTGAGCAACACACTGAGCTCCAGGCACCCACTGAAGCAGGCAGACGTTGGTGGGTTGACACCTTACTGACCAGGGGCTGCCCAGCTTGAGGCGGGTGGTAGTTGGCCAGTGGGACGCGATGATCCCTCCCACCACTGAAGCTGACCCGTGGTGCCCCTTCCCTACGCCAATTAGGTGGGACTTACAACCCGTAGACTGCCAGCTTTTGTGTTGTTTCCTCACTTGGGAGCAAGGCTGGAGTGGCCTCTCCAGGACACAAGCCTGGGCATGGGGTATGGAGATCCTGGGCTGCCCAGATGTCAGGATCCCCCTCTCAGCCTTGCTAGTGGAGTCCAAAGGAATGCTGAGCATGACATTTGGCACCAGTTTGGCTGCAGGAGCTGCCAGAAGGAGGTCGAGATAGACTGCCAGCCGCCTTAGGGGCTCCACTACTGATTTTCTGTCTGGGTTTACTCCCATAGCCTTTCCTTTTCCTGAACACGCCCACAAGGCAGCAGAGCCAACATCCAGTGGCCGGGGCATGGATGCTGGATGCTCGGGGTGTCCTTGGACCCAGGGTCTTCACATCCCGAGGCTGTCCAGCCCTCCTAAGCACTTTATGGGTTTGGAATGAGAGTTTTCCCTCTCTTAGACTGGCTGCCAACCAAGGCTAACGAACCCAGTCTGCCCACCCAGTTATACCTCCAGGTACTCGGTCGCGCCACACAGCAGGCTCTGTGAGAACAGGGGGCCCCACATGAAGGTGTTGCTGTGGACACAATAGTGTAGGAGAGGCCATACGCAAGGACCAGCTGCAGCGATCACTACACCTGGAAAAGAGAGGCTGTAAGAGACGCTTCACTTTCCTTTGGTGAGCGGGACATCCAGCCCAGACCTCGCACACATCCCCCATAAACACAGTGTGTATAGATAGATAGATAGATAGATAGATAGATAGATAGATAGATAGATAGATAGATAGATAGATAGATAGATAGATAGAATCCAATTTGAGAAACACAGATTTACACCATGTGCATGAAGAGTTACTTTTCTACTAGATCCAGGACGTATGACCTATGGTGAAGATGCCATTATTTCATACCTATTGTGGTGCCCTTATGTATAAATTAGAGGATTCAGAATTTGTCCCTTAATATAACTGGCTTTTTAGAAAGCCATGATTCCTCTTCCTTATCCTTTGTGGCAAAATCAGTGAAAGTAATAATAGCAGTCTGTGGTAAACAAGGCAGAAGAAAGAGATAACTCAAGCTCTTGTTCCAAAAAGACAGCTAGCATGCCTAGCCACTCATGAATCACCCCTAGGAAGAGATATTTATTCCTGCCAATTACAAAGGAAATGAGTACATCTATCTATCTAACCATCTCTTTCTTTCTCTCTCTCTCAGTCCCCAACTACCCCCACCCCCTTACTTACACACTCTCAATTGCATGCACACACAGTTAGGACTGCTGCTGCTGCTGCTGCAGCATGTCTGCGATGAACTCTAATATGCAACACTCAAATCAATAATAAATGGAAAATGCATGACACACAATGTGGCTGAGGGAACTAAATTGCAGGACAAAATTAAAAGCAAAATGAAAATCATGACTATATCATATTCAAATGCAACATTATTAGTTGTTGTCATTGGCATCGAGCTGAAACAAGAAGCTTATTTTTATGTGTGTGTGTGTGTGTGTTGGTGATATTCAGCTTCATTTCAGTTGCTGTGATAGACATTTGATCATTTTTTCTGGGGTTTTGTGCTCTAAGTGATGTATACTGGCCAGCTACAGGGAATGACTCTTGGTGTTAAATGCTTTGAGCACAGGACAAGTGATTTAACTCATCTCATCTCATTATCTCTAGCCGCTTTATCCTTCTACAGGGTCGCAGGCAAGCTGGAGCCTATCCCAGCTGACTACGGGCGAAAGGCGGGGTACACCCTGGACAAGTCGCCAGGTCATCACAGGGCTGACACATAGACACAGACAACCATTCACACTCACATTCACACCTACGGTCAATTTAGAGTCACCAGTTAACCTAACCTGCATGTCTTTGGACTGTGGGGGAAACCGGAGCACCCGGAGGAAACCCACGTGGACACGGGGAGAACATGCAAACTCCACACAGAAAGGCCCTCGCCGGCCCCGGGGCTCGAACCCAGGACCTTCTTGCTGTGAGGCGACAGCGCTAACCACTACACCACCGTGCCGCCAGTGATTTAACTGAAGTCTTTTAAGCCACAGCCAAGCATTACTATCTTCTTGATAAACCTTAAAATCTTAGTTATTTGGTATGGAGCATTGCCAGGGTTAACACCATCCTATCAGGGCAAACTTTTTTTTTCACAAGCAAAAAGTAACTAATGGAGAACTACTGTACATACTATATATAATAGATATAACTGAAATAAAAAACAAACAAACAAACTGAGAGACAAAATTAAAAAAAATATTAAAATTTCAAAACTATAATAACACTGCTAGGAAGTGTTTTCACCTTCACCATGACTGTGGTCACGGACACAGATAGAGGGGGGGACGGGGGGGATTCGTCCCACCCAGATTTAAATTCACCTTGTTCGGTCCCCCCCCACTTATAGGGAAGAAAAAACGTCTATGCTGTCTTTCTTTGCATAAGGCAAACCTCACGGAAAAATCAAAAGACTAATTACCATTCGGTTTATTGAGGTGCACAGCAGTACAGACGTAGTTGCAACTGCGCAGACTGCACAGGTTGCGAGCTCGAGCTTGGTTGCTATGGTTACCCACAAGTTTGACAGGCATATCGGGGACAGCGCCTCCTAGTTCAGGACCCCAACACGGCATGATGAAGGGTGTCAAAAGGCAGAAAACGATTGCATCGTTTTTTCAAAAAAAAAAAAAGACTGTAAGTAAACTGTGCCTTACTTTATCATATCACCTTGCAATTTTTTGATAGTTTGTTCAAAGTAATGTCGTAGTGAAAGTAAAATCGTACGGAGTGATGCCTTTCTGGTAGCCTCCTTCTTTCGGTGTCAGCCTGTAGATACAGTACTCAGAAGGCAGTTTTAATGTTTAATCTGGCATTCCCTGCCATAATTTCAGCGAGCATATTGTTTCATAAGGAAACTTTGCGAAGAGTTGTTGACTAACTGCCGCTCACGCAACACACAGGCATAGTTAGAAAGTCAGTATGCACTGGTTTGCACTTTACACACACACACGTAGCCCAGCCTCTCGCTATGTTTAACAGTTGGAACTTAGCGGTTTTAAAACTAGTTTTGCAGTTTTGCAATTTCTGTGCGTGATGATAATGTGTAAACTTTGGATTTCCATAGGCTATGTTAAAATGTTATCATTGTCCTGGCCTGCAGGTAGTTCCTGGTGATGGCAGTGAGGGAGGTGAAATAACATGTATACACACTACCGTTCAAAAGTTTGGGGTCACCCAGACAATTTTGTGTTTTCCATGAAAAGTCACACTTTTATTTACCACCATAAGTTGTAAAATGAATAGAAAATACAGTCAAGACATTTTTCTGGCCATTTTGAGCATTTAATTGACCCCACAAATGTGATGCTCCAGAAACTCAATCTGCTCAAAGGAAGGTCAGTTTTATAGCTTCTCTAAAGAGCTAAACTGTTTTCAGCTGTGCTAACATGATTGTACAAGGGTTTTCTAATCATCCATTAGCCTTCTGAGGCAATGAGCAAACACATTGTACCATTAGAACACTGGAGTGATAGTTGCTGGAAATGGGCCTCTATACACCTATGGAGATATTGCACCAAAAACCAGACATTTGCAGCTAGAATAGTCATTTACCACATTTAGCAATGTATAGAGTGTATTTCTGATTAGTTTAAAGTGATCTTCATTGAAAAGAACAGTGCTTTTCTTTCAAAAATAAGGACATTTCAAAGTGACCCCAAACTTTTGAACGGTAGTGTGTGTGTATATATATATATATATATATATATATATATATATATATATATATATATATATATATATACACACACACACACACACACACACACACACACACGCACACATACATGCATACACAAAAAGGAATCATTTGCTGACAGCTCAGTCCTCCCCCCAGTTCAAAAATCCTATCTGCGCCCCTGACTGTGGTAAAGATGAAAACACTTCCTAGCAGAGTTATTATAGTTTTGAAATTTTCATTAATTTTTATTTTGTCTCTCAGTTTGTTTGTTTTTTAAATTTAGTTTTAGTTAATTTTACAAGTGCATAAGTAGTTTTAGTGTTATTTTTATTTTGAGGAATTGACTAGTTTTAGTTTTAGTTTCGTGTAGTTTTAGTTTTCCAGGTCTTGCACAGCAAGCATGTTCTTCTTTGGAGTTTTACAGCAACCAGCATTACATTACTGCTGGGACTAGTCCATTGCTGTCTCAAGGTGGAAAATGAAAACAAAGCTGATTTCACCTGCAATTCTGTTTCATTTTAGTTTGTGTTGATTTGTTCATTATGGTTTTTATTTAGTTTTCATTTTATTTTTATTTCAGTTAGCAAAATTATTTTTCACTGCAAGTTTTAGTCCTGGTTTTTGTTACCTGTATGAACCCTACTTCCTAAAGTTCTCATGGACAGCATTATTAAATAACAGTCCAACAGAAAAATCTACAGAGTCATAGCAAAAACCTTAAACATCCCAGTCAGTAACTTGTCATTTGGTTTAATTATATGCAGGTGGAAGGTTCATGGAACCACAACATCAGGATGCCACGTATCCTCTCAGACTAATGATAAAGATGATAAGAGAGAAGCCAGCAGTTACTTGAAAAAAGTTGCAGGATAACCTGAAAGCAGCAGGAACAACATTTACATAGAGAACAATTATCAGTGAACTGAACTGTAATCATCTCCATTCCTTCACTTAATGCAACACTCCTCTGTTAAAAACAAAGCACAGAGATCTCATCTCATCTCATTTTCTTCCGCTTATCTGGGGCCGGGTCGCGGAGGCAGCAGTCTGAGCATGGAAGCCCAAACTTCCCTCTCCCCAGACACCTCAGCCAGCTCCTCGGGAAGAACACCGAGGCGTTCCCCGGCCAGCCGAGAGACATAGTCCCTCCAGCGTGTCCTGGGTCTTCCCCGGGGCCTCCTCCCGGGGGGACATGCCTGGAACACCTCCCCAGGCGTCCAAGAGGCATCCGAAAGAGATGCCCAAGTCACCTCAGCTGATTCCTCTCGATGTGGAGGAGCAGCGGCTCTACTCCGAGCTCCTCCCGAGTGACTGTGCTTCTCACCCTATCTCTGAGGGAGAGCCCAGCCACCCTGCGAAGGAAACTCATTTCAGCCACTTGTATCTGCGATCTTGTTCTTTCAGTCATTACCCAAAGCTCATGACCATAGGTGAGAGTCGGAATGTAGATTGACCGGTAAATCGAGAGCTTCGCCTTTTGGCTCAGCTCCTTCTTCACCACGATGGACCGGTAAAGCGACCGCATCACTGTGGAGGCTGCACCGATCCACCTGTCGATCTCACGCTCCATCCTTCCCTCACTCGTGAATAAGATCCCGAGATACTTCTCCACCAACTTGAAGAGGGCAAGCCACCCTTTTCCAGTCGAGAACCACGGCCTCGGACTTGGAGGTGCTGATTCTCATCCCAGCCGCTTCATGCTCGACTGCAAACCGCCCCAGTGCATGCTGAAGGTCCTGGTTTGAAGAAGCCAACAGGACAACATCATCTGCAAAAAGTAGAGATGAAATCCTGTGGTTCCCAAACAGGATTCCCTCCGGCCCCTGGCTGCACCTAGAAATTCTGTCCATAAAAATTATGAACCGAACCGGTGACAAAGGGCAGCCCTGCAGGAGTCCAACATGCACTGGGAACAGGTCTGACTTACTGCCGGCAATGCGAACCAGACTCCTGCTCCATTCATACAGGGACCGGACAGCCCTTAGCAAAGAGCCCCGAACCCCATACTCCCAAAGCACCCCCATAGGATACCATGAGGGACACGGTCGAATGCCTTCTCCAGATCCACAAAGCACATGTGGACTGGTTGGGCAAACTCCCATGAACCCTCGAGCACCCTATGAAGGGTTGAGCTGGTCCAGTGTTCCATGACCAGGACGAAAACCGCATTGTTCCTCCTGGATCCAAGGTTCAACTATTGGCCGAATTCTCCTCTCCAGTACCCTGGAGTAAACCTTCCCGGGGAGGCTGAGAAGTGTGATTCCCCTATAATTGGAGCACACTCTCCGGTCCCCTTTCTTAAAAAGAGGGACCACCACCCCGGTCTGCCACTCCAAAGGCACTGTCCCCAACTGCCACGCGATGTTGCAGAGGCGTGTCAGCCAAGACAGCCTAACAATATCCAGAGACTTGAGATACTCAGGGCGGATCTCATCCACCCCCGGTGCCTTGCCACCGAGGAGCTTGCAAACCACCTCAGTGACTTCGGCTTGTGTAATGGATGAGTCCACCTCTGAGTCATCAGCCTCTGCACAGAGATGCAAATCTTAAATAATTTAGAGAAATCAGAACACTGTATGTCCTCTGGTCAGAACTCTCTCTCAATAATTCAGCTTGACATGTTAGGATAAATAACAGTTGTATGTATGATCCCAACCTAAAGTAGTGATCTGAAAGTATTGGGGGGGGGGATCTTGACCAAAACTGGATTTTTCATTATTTTTGCTGCTTTCTGCAATTCAACAACAGTGAATTGCAGAAAGCAGCAACCAAGAGGTTTTCCCAGACCACCTCACTAACACTGTAGGAATGTGAATGAATGATTGATTTGTTGGAAGCCATCCTGCTGAAATCCTAAGAAAAGCTCTGACTACTTTACACACATCTGACCTTTCTTGACCTGGCCTGCTTTTAACCTGATTTTGAATCATAAAATTGTTAAAAAACTGGCTAATACATGTGCTAACTTGGTTGTCAAAAGGGATTCTATCTCAATACAATTATTTAAAATTGACTGAACTGAAAATTTTTCAAAGGAACACATTACTGTGTTTGTAATGCTATGCATCAGGAGAAAGCAGAGAATCCAATCATTACCCTGCCAAAAAAAGAGCAGAAACTAAAAAACAGGACAAATAAATTTCTTGTTTCTTAGAATGAAGGCAAAGTGACATTTCATCGATATGCTGATATGTTGGCTGGATCAAATGCATCTCTCTTGCACAATAATGCAAACAGCTAAAGACTTGTGGTCATAGCTGTAAATGATTTAGCATCTTCTGCTGTCAAATATGGGCCTAATTTCCTTAGACTGGAAGCATGTTCCTGAACTCTCCAATTTCCAGCTTTTTAGTAGGCATAGCTTAGTGTTTAGCACTCTGCCCTAGTGACCAGAAGGTTATGATTTTATATCCTACAACTGGCAGAGAGCTACTGCTGGTCCTCAAATCTCCAGCTCTATACTTGGCATATATTTGGCATCATCCACACAACCCTTGAGTTATCCATGTTCAAAGCATATCTATCAGGGTTTTGTTTGAATACTTGAGTAGCAACCAACAGGTTTCTCAGATTGGGCGTGACTAAACCAGGGCGATCTCTGAGGCATAGTAGAGCTGAATGTAGAATCCCAGCTCTACACCAAACCCAGTTCCAGGACATTCTCTCTCGCAATGTTCCAGAGGAAACTTTCCATCAAAGCGTGCTACAGTTGGTTGACACATGCATTGAGTCCAATGGTACGAGACACATCTCAGTACTCTCAGAAAAACAGATCTATCACAGCTAGGGTTTCATCTTTCACTGAACTTTGTCCCTGTATCTTGTCATCTCAGAAGACACAAGTACAAACCCTGACTGTAGATCTGCAAGATCAAAAGATTACAACAGTGTGGATTGTGAAGGTCAGCTGGTTGTCAGTGAATACTCCCAGGTTCCTAGTGGGTTAGGCAGGTCATTTTGGTGAGGATCTGGCTCATGATGTGATATATCACAGAACCAGATGGGATGACAAACAGCTCTGATTTTCAAGTGGTTAAGTTGAACATTCAGTCAACGCTGCTTTTTGTTTTTCTTTGTTGTTTTTCTTATTTGCTTTCAGAATGATGCATTCTTGAGAAACATGGATAGGTATAGAATTTGTCGTTTAATCTACAAACAGCAACAGTTATGGATTACCCTGAGAATGTACGGTACTGAGCAAAAGTCTTGGCACCCCCTTTTCCCCATAATACAAATGTTGTTATAGATTTTGCTTCTATCACTTCTACATTATCAAGTCAATACAAAAAGATTTGAGCTTTCCAAACAGTTTTCCAACACAAAATGTTTGTATATCAGGAAAGAACACAGCATATTATGTTATGTATGAGACCACTTTTCAGACAAAAAACATAATAAAGACTGCTTGTAAAGGCAAAATTAAGAAGCAAGTGCAAGAGTTAAAGTGTCCAAAAGCACTGTGGCTGGTTCTGGTTTATTTCTTTATAAAGCTGGAGACTTTTTTGTTTGTTTGTTTGTTCGTTTGTTTGTTTTAAAGCAAAGGGTCATCGCACCAAATATTGACTTTGTTTCATTTATTTACTGCTCATTATAGTAGGTTTTTAATAAATACATATTTAATTTCATTATTTCTGAAGGCACTTTTGCTTTACAGTATTTCTTTGTGTAACCTACTTCAGCTCACATTATTAAGAGTAACCGCTGGAGATTACAGATACCTATACCACTATATGTTTACCTTTCGGATCAGCACATCAAAAGTTTAGGCTCGTTACTGGAGAAAGGGGTATCAGAATTTGCATTGAGTAGAATAGCAAAAATGCACACAACTCACAGATAAGTTTTATGTGTTTTGTATTAACTCATAAACAAAAAATAAAATTAAATTAAATGTCCTTCAGTGCATGAAATATCACAATAGTAATCCAGAAATGAAATATATAGATCAACCGGGTGGATAACAAAATCACAGTTCTTATCTCCAATTAGGTTGGCTCGCCACAACTGCTGGAAGCTACTTCCACCTCTACAGTACAGAAGTGATCACAGCTGAAGAATCCATGTGCCGCTCCCAGGTTTCACAGAAGAAGGAAAACCATAAAAAAGAGACAAAAAAAACCGGCCAGAGATCAAAATCCTGTACACACATATGATGGCACTACGATCACAGCTCATGCCAGTCCAGCTTCCAACCAATTTCTTCTAGTGTCCATCACAAAAACACAAAATCCTCACTCAGCCAGCAGGCAAAACAATTATGCTGTTGACTCTTACAATGACAGCAAGAAGAAAGTAAAATGTTGAAGTTTCAATTGCTGAGTTAGCAGAATCTGTAGCAAATTTCAGCAAACAGCCGCCTTGTTCTCGGTCCAGCAGGAAAGAGAGAAAAACTAACAGCATAAAGTCACTGAGGGCTTCTGATTTGCTCAGCTTGAGCATGTGAACTCCACATCACCCATGTCTTTATCACATTAAAGAAGAGCACATTCGTCACTTTTGAGATAAAATGAAGTGCATATGAATAAACCTGTGTGTTTATTTCTTTTTGAATTTATAGCTACAACCCCGATTCCAAAAAAGTTGGGACAAAGTATAAATTGTAAATAAAAATGGAATGCAATGATGTGGAAGTTTCAAAATTCCATATTTTATTCAGAATAGAACATAGATGACATATCAAATGTTTAAACTGAGAAAATGTATCATTTAAAGAGAAAAATTTGGTGATTTTAAATTTCATGACAACAACACATCTCAAAAAAGTTGGGACAAGGCCATGTTTCCCACTGTGAGACATCCCCTTTTCTCTTTACAACAGTCTGTAAACGTCTGGGGACTGAGGAGACAAGTTGCTCAAGTTTAGGGATAGGAATGTTAACCCATTCTTGTCTAATGTAGGATTCTAGTTGCTCAACTGTCTTAGGTCTTTTTTTGTCATATCTTCCGTTTTATGATGCGCCAAATGTTTTCTGTGGGTGAAAGATCTGGACTGCAGGCTGGCCAGTTCAGTACCCGGACCCTTCTTCTACGCAGCCATGATGCTGTAATTGATGCAGTATGTGGTTTGGCATTGTCATGTTGGAAAATGCAAGGTCTTCCCTGAAAGAGACGTCGTCTGGATGGGAGCATATGTTGCTCTAGAACCTGGATATACCTTTCAGCATGGATGGTGTCTTTCCAGATGTGTAAGCTGCCCATGCCACACGCACTAATGCAACCCCATACCATCAGAGATGCAGGCTTCTGAACTGAGCGCTGATAACAACTCGGGTCGTCCTTCTCCTCTTTAGTCCAAATGACACGGCATCCCTGATTTCCATAAAGAACTTCAAATTTTGATTCGGCTGACCACAGAACAGTTTTCCACTTTGCCACAGTCCATTTTAAATGAGCCTTGGCCCAGAGAAGACGTCTGCGCTTCTGGATCATGTTTAGATATGGCTTCTTCTTTGAACTATAGAGTTTTAGCTGGCAACGGCGGATGGCACGGTGAATTGTGTTCACAGATAATGTTCTCTGGAAATATTCCTGAGCCCATTTTGTGATTTCCAATACAGAAGCATGCCTGTATGTGATGCAGTGCCGTCTAAGGGCCCGAAGATCACGGGCACCCAGTATGGTTTTCCGGCCTTGACCCTTACGCACAGAGATTCTTCCAGATTCTCTGAATCTTTTGATGATATTATGCACTGTAGATGATGATATGTTCAAACTCTTTGCAATTTTACACTGTCGAACTCCTTTCTGATATTGCTCCACTATTTGTTGGCGCAGAATTAGGGGGATTGGTGATCCTCTTCCCATCTTTACTTCTGAGAGCCGCTGCCACTCCAAGATGCTCTTTTTATACCCAGTCATGTTAATGACCTATTGCCAATTGGCCTAATGAGTTGCAGTTTGGTCCTCCAGCTGTTCCTTTTTTGTACCTTTAACTTTTCCAGCCTCTTATTGCCCCTGTCCCAACTTTTTTGAGATGTGTTGCTGTCATGAAATTTCAAATGAGCCAATATTTGGCATGAAATTTCAAGATGTCTCACTTTCGACATTTGATATGTTGTCTATGTTCTATTGTGAATACAATATCAGTTTTTGAGATTTGTAAATTATTGCAATCCGTTTTTATTTACAATTTGTACTTTGTCCCAACTTTTTTGGAATCGGGGTTGTATATTTAATATATTTTTATCATAAATACTATTTAGGGCGGCACATTGGTGTAGTGGTGAGCGCTGTTGCTTCACAGCAAGAAGGTCCGGGTTCAAGCCCTGTGGCCAGCGAGGGCCTTTCTGTGCGGAGTTTGCATGTTCTCCCCGTGTCCGCGTGGGTTTCCTCCGGGTGCTCCGGTTTCCCCCCCCCCAGTCAAAAGACATGCAGGTTAGGTTAACTGGTGACTCTAAATTGACTGTAGGTGTGAGTGTGAATGGTTGTCTATGTGTCAGCCCTGTGATGACCTGGCAACTTGTCCAGGGTGTACCCCGCCTTTCGCCTGTAGTCAGCTGGGATAGGCTCCAGCTTGCCTGCGACCCTGTAGAACAAGATAAAGCGGCTAGAGATCATGAGATGAGATGAGATGAATAATCCATGGTCAACTAAACTAATGACTAGGACACAGTGACCAGGGTTACACCCTCCCCTCCTAAAGGTGTGTACGTCCCGTTACACCCATATGACTATGGACTGTCCTAGGTGCTGTTTGAGGAACATCTGCATAGCCATGATGCTGGAGCACATCTGTAAAGGCAAGGTTGAGGCCCTGGAAAAGTGACTGGACTGTAGACAGTAAGGGATTTCCCAGCTGAATGTACTGTAGTCTTTCAGGTTGTTCTCTATGCCTCTGGGAACATCTGGGGATAGTATCACTCTCATCCATGATGACTGGAGACTGTCTTCCTTCAGACATACCAGGTGCTATCCCTTCATAGACCCTGTGTACTGATGGTTCCTTAGAAGGTTCATTGACAAGGCATTCCGCATCTCCACTGCTGTCACTGAATGACAGGTCAGACAAAACAGGAAGGCTCTCATTCATCACATGTGGTTCAGAGGGAGACTCCATCATACTCTGTTGAACAGGTAAGGTTTCATCTTTTGGTCCCGAAGAGTCACAGGGAGTGCCCTGAGGGGGACCAATTAAAACCCTTCTCACCTTTGGGGAACCTGTTTCTCTGTGCTCTGAGATGAGCTCGGCCTCTGACTCACCAATGGCTGAGATTTCTCTCCACTGAGAAGAACTGGTTGATCCTTTAGGATTTAGCTCATTTGAGGTGCTATTGTGGAGGGTTATAGGTTCCTCTCGTTTTGATGGAATAAGCTCCACCGAAAGCTCCGCTGCCTCTCTTTCAGATGTGTATCTCTTTTCCTTATCTTGATCGCCAATTACAGAGGTTTCCATCTTATCATCCAGACCGGCAGGAGCAGAGAGCATACCAACTGGAGGCTGGGTTGGTTGGTTTGTCTCTCTCACTTGTTCCTCCCTGGGAGGTATTGTCTCTGGCTGGGTCAAGACTCTTGTTTCAATCAGGTCAGTGTTCAACATCTCCCTACCTGGGTAGTAATAATAGTCATCATCTTCTGAATCGGAGTTATTATCTGCTACCTGAGACTCATCTGTGACATTCATTCTGGACTGCCTCCTTGTCCTAGGTCTATTGATAGTTTGCCTTGGAACTTCTTCTGACTTGGCCACAGGTAGGAACCCGCATGGCAGCAAAAGGTCACGATGTAGGGTGCGCAGTGGACCATCTTTACCCTCTGGTTTGACAGTACACACAGGTAAGTTGCCAGCACGTTTGACCACTATGTGAACATCTGATTCCCATCTGTCGGCCAGCTTATGCTTTCCTCGCAGCCAAACATTCCTTACAAGAATGTGATCACCTGCTTCAAGAGTGGATTCAACAACTCTTCTGTCAAAGCAGAGTTTATTGCGCTCAGCTATCTTCATAGTGTTCTCAGTGGCAATCCGGTAGCTCTCCTCTAGGCGGCTGTGGCAGCGGGGGCATGGTGAAGCGCCGGTCTGTGACAGGAGAGTGGAGTCAGGGAAGGTAAATGGCAGAATCACTACACCTGATGTCAATTAACCTGTGTTTGTGTGTCATCCCAGTGACCGCGCTCTATATAAAGAGAGAGAGAGCAGAGGAAGGCAGCTCTCTCCTGAACCAGCCAACTTGTGTGTTCTGTGTGACTGGGAGTATATTTGTCTCTGAAAAGAACAAATAAATTGAATTATGGAACTTTATTCTGGCCTGCCGTCTTTCTGTGCTCCTCCCCCTCCTATGAACTGCCACAGTGGTGCCGAAACCCGGGACGGAGCACAGGAAAAGTACAGCCCCATGGAGTCCTCCCCCTTCGCAGACCTGGTCCACGCCCTCGCCACAGCCCAGCAGAGGTAGCACCAGGCGCTAGTCACCCTCCGGAAGGAGCAAGAGCGCCAGTTCGAGGCCCTGGTGCTGGCGCAGCAGGAAGATCGTCAGGCGTTCCGGCACCTCCTCGCGTCGGCGGGGTCCACCAGCGCTCCCACCGCGGGCCCATCCCCCCTTACCCTAACCAAGATGGGCCCGCAGGACGACCCCGAGGCATTCATCACGCTCTTCGAGCAAGTCGTGGAGACCTCGGGGTGGCCGATGGAGCAGTGCGCGGCGCGCCTTCTCCCCCTGCTAATGGGAGAGGCGCAGCTGGCCGCACTACAGCTCCCCGCCGACCGCCGGCTGGCCTACGCAGACCTTCACCGGGCTGTCCTCCAGCGGGTGGGGTGCACCCCTGAACAACAGCAACAGCGCTTCCGCGCTCTGCGGCTGGAGGAAGTCGGCCGGCCGTTCGTGTTTGGCCAGCAGCTCTGGGACGCCTGCTGGCGGTGGTTGAGGGCCAACAACCGCGACGCCGAGGGAATCCTCGATCAGGTGGTGCTGGAGCAGTTCATCGGCCGCCTGCCAGAGGGAACTGCAGAGTGGGTCCAGTGCCACCGCCCGGCATCGCTGGATCAGGCCATCGAGTTGGCGGAGGACCATTTGGCGGCTGTTCCGACGGCAGGACAGTGGACATCCTCTTCTCTCCTCTCCTCTCTCTCTCTCTCCCCCTCTCTCCTCCTGTGTCTCGTCCTCGCCCCGTTCCCCCATCACGGAGACAGGGGCCGGCCCCACCCCAGCCGGCCCGTCGCACCCACGGTGCCCTCCCGTTTTTCCCTTCTGTGTCTGTCTCTTCCCCCCCTCAGGTGAGTGAGCCCCAGGGCGCCGGTGCAGAGAGGAAGCCCGGGCCGGTTTGCTGGCGCTGTGGGGAGCTGGGCCACCTCCAACAGCAATGTTCGGCAATGGAAGTGGGCGCGGTGGTTCAGATCCCCGATGCGCCAGGAGCTGCCCTCGATCGGGCCGGAGCGTATCGCATACCGGTGAGTATCCAAGGGGATACATATCAGGCGTTGGTGGATTCTGGTTGTAATCAGACCTCAATTCACCAAAGCCTGGTGCAAGACGAGGCACCGTGGGGAGCACAGGGGGTGAAGGTGTTGTGTGTGCACGGGGATGTTCACAGCTACCCGTTGGTGTTGGTCCACATTTTGTTCTGAGGGGAAAAATTTATAGTAAAGGTGGCGGTTAATCCTCGCCTCACCCACTCTTTAATTTTGGGGACTGATTGGCCGGGATTCGGGGAGTTGATGAATCATCTAGTGAAGAGTGGGTCCTGCCATAGTTCAGCTGGGGGAGGTCCCGGTGTTGCTTTGGCGGGAGCAGCTGTCGCAGAGCCGTCTACATCATCTCTGCGTCAGAGTGAGGAGCCACAGGCTCCTCCTCCCTCTCTCAGGGAATCCCTTGCAGATTTCCCGTTAGAGCAGTCGCGAGACGAGACTCTGCGGCATGCATTTGACCAAGTGAGAGTAATTGATGGTCAAATGCTCCCGCCGAACGCCACCCTGTCCTTCCCCTATTTTTCTATTATGAAAGATAGATTATACCGAGTGACACAGGACACTCAGACGAAAGAGCAAATGACACAGCTTTTGATTCCAAAAAGCCGCCGGGAATTGGTATTCCAGGCAGCTCACTTTAATCCCATGGCTGGACACTTAGGGCAGGATAAGACACTAGCCTGAATAATGGCCCGATTCTATTGGCCGGGGATTCGTGGCGATGTCTGTAGGTGGTGTACGGTGTGCCGCGAATGCCAGTTAGTAAATACAGGGGCCATTCCAAAAGTGCCTTTGTGCCCCCTACCATTAATCGAGACCCCGTTTGAAAGAATTGGGATGGATCTCGTCGGGCCATTAGATCGGTCAACACGAGGGTACCGCTTTATATTAGTTCTGGTGGACTATGCAACGCGATACCCAGAAGCGGTGCCTCTTCGCAATATCTCAGCACGCAGTATTGCAGAGGCACTCTTCCGAGTCATCTCCCGAGTTGGAATCCCGAAAGAGATTCTGACTGACCAAGGCACCTCATTTATGTCACAAACACTGAGCGAACTGTATGGGCTATTAGGTATTAAGCCGATCCGCACCAGCATGTATCACCCACAAACGGATGGTTTAGTTGAATGGTTCAATCGCACCCTCAAGAATATAATTTAAAAATTCATAAGTGAGGACGCACGTAACTGGGATAAATGGCTCGAACCCTTGTTATTTGCAGTGCGAGAGGTCCCCCAAGCCTCCACGGGGTTCTCCCCGTTTGAATTGTTAAATGGGCATAAGCCGCGCAGCATTTTACAGTGGTGCTTGAAAGTTTGTGAATCCTTTAGACTTTTCTATATTTCTGCATAAATATGACCTAAAACATCATCAGATTTTCACACACGTCCTAAAGTAGATAAAGAGAACCCAGTTAAACAAATGAGACAAAAATATTATACTTGGTCATTTATTTATTGAGGAAAATGATCCAACATTACATATCTGTGAGTGGCAAAAGTATGTGAACCTCTAGGATTCACAGTTCATTTGAAGGTGAAATTAGAGTCAGGTGTTTTCAATCAATGGGATGACAATCAGGTGTGAGTGGGCACCCTGTTTTATTTAAAGAACAGGGATCTATCAAAGTCTGATCTCCACAACATGTTTATGGAAGTGTATCATGGCACAAAAAAAAAGGAGATTTCTGAGGACCTCAGAAAAAGCATTGTTGATGCTCATCAGGCTGGAAAAGGTTACAAAACCATCTCTAAAGAGTTTGGACTCCACCAATTGACAGTCAGACAGATTGTGTACAAATGGAGGAAATTCAAGACCATTGTTACCCTCTTCAGGAGTGGTCGACCAACAAAGATCACTCCAAGAGCAAGGCGCGTAATAGTCGGCGAGGTCACAAAGGACGCCAGGGTAACTTCTAAGTAACTGAAGGCCTCTCTCACATTGATTAATGTTAATGTTCATGAGTCCACCATCAGTAGAACACTGAACAACAATAGTGTGCATGGCAGGGTTGCAAGGAGAAAGCCACTGCTCTCCAAAAAGAACATTGCTGCTCATCTGCAGTTTGCTAAAGATCACGTGGACAAGCCAGAAGGTTACTGGAAAAATGTTTTGTGGGTGGATGAGACCAAAATATAACTTTTTGGTTTAAATGAGAAGCGGTACGTTTGGAGAAAGGAAAACACTGCATTCCAGCATAAGAACCTTATCCCATCAGTGAAACATGGTGGTGGTAGTATCATGGTTTGGGCCTGTTTTGCTGCATCTGGGCCAGGACGGTTGTGCCATCATTGATGGAACAATGAATTCTGAATTATACCAGCGAATTCTAAAGGGAAATGTCAGGACGTCTGTCCATGAACTGAATCTCAAGAGAAGGTGGGTCATGCAGCAAGACAATGACCCTAAGCACACAAGTTGTTCCACCAAAGAATGGTTAAAGAAGAATAAAGTTAATGTTTTGGAATGGCCAAGTCAAAGTCCTGACCTTAAAACAAATCAAAATGTTGTGGAAGGACCTGAAGCGAGCAGTTCATGTGAGGAAACCCACCATCATCCCAGAGTTGAAGCTGTTCTGTACGGAGGAATGGGCTAAAAGTCCTCCAAGCCGGTGTGCAGGACTGATCAACAGTTACCGCAAACGTTTAGTTGCAGTTATTGCTGCACAAGGGGGTCACACCAGATACTGAAAGCAAAGGGTCACATACTTCTGCCACTCACAGATATGTAATATTGGATCATTTTCCTCAATAAATAAATGACCAAGTATAATATTTTTGTCTCATTTGTTTAACTGGGTTCTCTTTATCTACTTTTAGGACCTGTGTGAAAATCTGATGATGTTTTAGGTCATATTTATGCAGAAATATAGGAAATTCTAAAGAGTTCACAAACTTTCAAGCATCACTGTAGATGTGCTGCGAGAAAATTGGGAGGAGGGACCTTCACCAAGTAAAAATGAAATTCAATACGTTATTGACCTGCGCGCAAAACTCCACACACTCACACACCTAACCCAGGAGAATTTGCGGCAGGCCCAAGAATGGCAAACCCGCCTGTACAACAGGGGTACGTGCCTTAGGGAGTTCGCACCGGGAGATAGAGTACTCGTACTGTTGCCCACATCGAGCTCCAAATTGATCGCCAAGTGGCAAGGACCCTTTGAGGTCACACGGCAAGTCAGGGACGTCGACTATGAGGTGAGGTGGACGGACAGGGGTGGGGCGCTACAGATTTACCACCTCAATCTACTCAAACTCTGGAACAAGGAGGTCCCTGTAGCGTTGGTGTCGGTGGTTCCAGAGAAGGCGGAGCTGGGGCCGGAGGTTCAAAAGGGTGCATTGGCATCGCATACCTCTCCGGTCCCCTGTGGAGACCACCTCTCCCCGACCCAACTTGCGGAGGTCGCCCAGTTGCAGACCGAGTTTTCCGACGTGTTCTTGCCCCTGCCTGGCCGCACCGACCTCATAGAGCACCACATTGAGACGCCCCCGGGGGTGGTAGTGCGTAGCCGCCCTTACAGGCTACCCGAACACAAGAAAAAAGTGGTTTGGGAAGAACTCGAGCCCATGCTCGAGATGGGCATCGTCGAGGAGTCCCACAGTGACTGCAGCAGCCCAGTGGTCTTGGTTCCCAAGGCCGACGGGTCTGTCCGGTTCTGTGTGGACTACAGAAAAGTCAACACGGTGTCTAAATTCGACGCGTACCCAATGCCTCGTATCGATGAGTTGCTCGATCGGCTAGGCACGGCTCGCTTTTACTCGACGCTGGATTTGACAAAGGGTTATTGGCAGATCCCCTTGACTCCATTATCCCGAGAAAAAAACGGCCTTTTCCACACCGTTCGGCTTAAACCAGTTTGTCACACTTCCTTTTGGGCTGTTTGGGGCACCCGCTACGTTTCAGCGGCTGATGGACAGGGTCCTCCACCCCCATGCCACCTATCCGGCCGCATACCTCGACGATATCATTATTTATAGTAATGACTGGCAGCAGCACTTACAACACCTGAGGGCCATCCTTAGGTCGCTGAGGTGAGCGGGTCTCACAGCCAACCCAAAGAAGTGTGCGATTGGGCAGGTGGAAGTACGGTATCTGGGCTTCCACTTGGGCAACGGGCAGGTGCGTCCCCAAATTAACAAGACAGCAGCAATTGCGGCCTGCCCGAGGCCCAAGACCAAAAAGGGGGTGAGACAGTTCCTGGGGCTGGCTGGCTACTATTGTAGGTTTATACCTAATTATTCGGACGTCACCAGCCCGCTGACTGATCTCACTAAAAAGGGGGCACCAGATCTGGTCCAGTGGACGGAGCAATGCCAGCGGGCTTTCTCTGAAGTACAACCCCGATTCCAAAAAAGTTGGGACAAAGTACAAATTGTAAATAAAAACGGAATGCAATGATGTGAAAGTTTCAAAATTCCATATTTTATTCAGAATAGAACATAGATGACATATCAAATGTTTAAACTGAGAAAATGTATCATTTAAAGAGAAAAATTAGGTGATTTTAAATTTCATGACAGCAACACATCTCAAAAAAGTTGGGACAAGGCCATGTTTCCCACTGTGAGACATCCCCTTTTCTCTTTACAACAGTCTGTAAACGTCTGGGGACTGAGGAGACAAGTTGCTCAAGTTTAGGGATAGGAATGTTAACCCATTCTTGTCTAATGTAGGATTCAAGTTGCTCAACTGTCTTAGGTCTTTTTCGTCGTATCTTCCATTTTATGATGCGCCAAATATTTTCTCTGGGTGAAAGATCTGGACTGCAGGCTGGCCAGTTCAGTACCCGGACCCTTCTTCTACACAGCCATGATGCTGTAATTGATGCAGTATGTGGTTTGGCATTGTCATGTTGGAAAATGCAAGGTCTTCCCTGAAAGAGACGTCATCTGGGCGGGAGCATATGTTGCTCTAGAACCTGGATATACCTTTCAGCATTGATGGTGTCTTTCCAGATGTGTAAGCTGCCCATGCCACACGCACTAATGCAACCCCATACCATCAGAGATGCAGGCTTCTGAACTGAGCGCTGATAACAACTTGGGTCGTCCTCCTCCTCTTTAGTCCGAATGACACGGTGTCCCTGATTTCCATAAAGAACTTCAAATTTTGATTCGTCTGACCACAGAACAGTTTTCCACTTTGCCACAGTCCATTTTAAATGAGACTTGGCCCAGAGAAGACGTCTGCGCTTCTGGATCATGTTTAGATACGGCTTCTTCTTTGAACTATCGAGTTTTAGCTGGCAACAGCGGATGGCACGGTGAATTGTGTTCACAGATAATGTTCTCTGGAAATATTCCTGAGCCCATTTTGTGATTTCCAATACAGAAGCATGCCTGTATGTGATGCAGTGCCGTCTAAGGGCCCGAAGATCACGGGCACCCAGTATGGTTTTCCGGCCTTGACCCTTACGCACAGAGATTCTTCCAGATTCTCTGAATCTTTTGATGATATTATGCACTGTAGATGATGATATGTTCAAACTCTTTGCAATTTTACACTGTCGAACTCCTTTCTGATATTGCTCCACTATTTGTAGGTGCAGAATTAGGGGGATTGGTGATCCTCTTCCCATCTTTACTTCTGAGAGCCGCTGCCACTCCAAGATGCTCTTTTTATACCCAGTCATGTTAATGACCTATTGCCAATTGACCTAATGAGTTGCAATTTGGTCCTCCAGCTGTTCCTTTTTTGTACCTTTAACTTTTCCAGCCTCTTATTGCCCCTGTCCCAACTTTTTTGAGATGTGTTGCTGTCATGAAATTTCAAATGAGCCAATATTTGGCATGAAATTTCAAAATGTCTCTTTTTTGACATTTGATATGTTGTCTATGTTCTATTGTGAATACAATATCAGTTTTTGAGATTTGTAAATTATTGCATTCCGTTTTTATTTACAATTTGTACCTTATCCCAACTTTTTTGGAATTGGGGTTGTAAAGGCTGCACTGTGCAGGGGGCCACTATTACACTCCCCTGACTTTTCTCTCCCTTTTATGTTACAGATGGATGCGTCGGACAGAGGGCTGGGGGCCGTGTTGTCCCAAGAGGTGGAGGGGGAGGATCGTCCCGTGTTGTACATCAGCAGAAAGCTGTTGGTACGCGAGGGGCGCTACAGCACAATAGAAAAGGAGTGCCTCGCAATCAAGTGGGCGGTCCTCGCCCTCCACTACTACCTGCTGGGACGCCCTTTCACCCTCTGTTTGGACCACACGCCCCTCCAGTGGCTCCACCGCATGAAGGATGCCAACGCGCAGATCACCCGTTGGTATCTGGCACTCCAGTCCTTTAATTTCAAGGTGATCCACAGGCTGGGGGCGCAGATGGTTGTGGCGGACTTTCTCTCCTGTCGGGGGAGGGGAGGGGAGTCGGCTGCAGGCCGGACGGCTGCCCGGCCTGAGTCGGGTGGTGGGGGTATGTGGCACCGGGGGCGTGGTGAAGCGCCGGTCTGTGACAGGAGGGCGGAGTCAGGGAAGGTAAGTGGCAGAATCACTACACCTGATGTCAATTAACCTATGTTTGTGTGTCTTCCCAGTGACCGCGCAGAGAGAGAGAGAGAGCAGAGGAAGGCAGCTCTCTCCTGAACCAGCCACCTTGTGTGTTCTGTGTGACCGGGAGTATATTTGTCTCTGAAAAGAACAAATAAATTGAATTATGGAACTTTATTCTGGCCTGCCGTCTTTCTGTGCTCCTCCCCCTCCTATGAACTGCCACAGCAGCCTTTCAAGTCATGCACATACTGGGAATGTGACTTAGGTTGTCTGCTTGCAGGTAGACCAAATGCTAAATCAACTGGTAAATGAGGTTGTCTTCCAAGCATCAGTTCATAGGGACTGAACCCCATCACATCACTGTGCGTGCAATTATAGGTGTGCACAAGAGGCTTAACAAACTCTTTCCAATGACACTTGTCCTTATTTTCCAAAGTGCCCAAAATCTGGAGGAGGGTCTGATTGAATCATTCCACTGGATTCCTGCTGGGATGATATGGGGTGGTCCTGACCTTTTGAATACCAGCAAGGGAACATGAATCTTTTATTGTGCGAGATTAAAAATCGGGGCCCTGGTCACTCAGAAGTTTTTTTCTGGAAAGCCATAGTGCACCAGAAAGTTCTCCCATAAACACTTGGCCACAGTTTGCGCCTTCTGGTTTCGAGTGGGCACAGCAACTGCATACTTAGTGAAATGGTCTGTCCGGACTAATATATCAGACCAACTCCAATGGTCTGCTGGTCTTGATATTTAACAAGGGAGCCACTCTCTCAGTTGGGGCCTTCCGTCGAACACAACGTTCACACAATTTGATCTTCTGCTCTACACATGTGGACATTCTAGGCCAAAAAAATCTTGCTCTCACTAGGTCGAGAGTCTGCTCTGTGCCCAGGTGACCCAAATCATCATGTAGGCTTCTCAATGCTGTGGCTCTAAGTTCACTTGGTAGCACTAGCTGATGTGTGACTTGCCCACATTCTTGTCGCGTTCTGTATAACACACCATTCCTCATCTCTAATCGCTTCCATTCTCATAGCCACAAAGCAAGATCTGGGAGCTCTTGTCTCAAGGAGGAAGAAGGCATGTCTCCAGACTCCTTGTGCTCAATGACCACCCTGAGATCTGGGTCAGCCCTTTGCTTTTCTCTCATCTCCTCTTCAGTCCATTGACCAATTACAGGGAGTCCATGGCCATCTTCCTGCTGGAAGCCACTGGGCAGAGCATCATAATGAATAGCAAGAGACTCCACAAGTGTGACAGATGGAATATGGCATGTGGAATCTTCAAGTGACCAATCAACATCATGCCTCTCACAGATGGCCTTCACGGCATCAGGGAGAACAACATATTGGGTCTCCTGATCCTTGAGGTAATGTAGAGTGAACTGTTTAATTCTTTCATGCTCTTTTCTTGACACAGCATCATCCTGGAGCTCCCCATGGGGTCGATGGGTCCGCGTCTTGGTTCTGAGTTCCTGCTCTATACTGGAGCTTAAAGTTGTATGTCGATAGAGCTGACAACCACCTATAACTCCTGGCATCCAACTTAGCAGATGTCAAGTTAAGGGATTACTATCAGTGATGACAGTGAAGTCAGTGCCATACAAATAATCACTAAACTTAGCAGTGACGGCCCACTTCAGAGCGAGAAACTCCAACTTATGAGCGGGGTAATTAGCCTCACTCTTGGTCAGTCCTCTGCTTGCAAAAGCAATATCCCTCATCTGCCCATCTTGTTCTTGATACAATGCTGCACCAAGCCCTGTCGTGCTAGCATTAGTGTGAAGGATGTATGGGAGTTTGGGGTTAGCAAATCCCAAGACAGGTGCTGTGGTGAGCTTGTTAATGATTTCCTCAAATGTTTTTTGACATTCTGGAGTCCACCTTTGTCCAAAAGACTCCTTTGGATGGAAATACTGGTTAGTTTTTCCTTTCCCTTTTCTGCACTTCCTGAGAGGTGGGTACCCTGCCGTGAGGTCATTGAGAGGTTTAGTGATCTTCGAATAGTCCTTCACAAATCATCTATAGTACCCAGAAAAGCCAAGGAAAGATTGCAGTTCTTTAAGATTCCTAGGTACTGGCCAGGACTTTAAGGCCTCAATCTTCTGTGGATCTGTCTCCACTCCATGCTGGGAAACAACATGACCAAGATATCTGACTGAGGTCTGGAAAACCTTATATTTTTCTGATGATAATTTCAACCCATACTCTTTCAGTCAGTTGAGGACCTGCAGTAATCTTGACTCATGTTGCTCCAAGGTATCCGAGAAGATTATGAGATCGTCAATGAAGACCAATGCTTCTCTGTGGTTGAGATCACCCATGCATCACTCCATTAGCCGCTAGAATGTACTTGGCACATTGATAACTCCCTGTGGCATCCTGTTATATTCCCAGAAGCCAAGGGGGCAGACAAACACGGTCTTCTGCTTATCAGCTTCTTCCATCTCTACTTGGTAATAGCCTGATTTTAAATCAAGAACTGAGAACCATTTCAAACCAGTCAGTAGGGAAAATACCTCCTCTAAGTTTGGCAGAGCGTAGGCATCTCTAATGGTCTGCGAGTTGAGTTTCCTGAAGTCGATACACAGCCGCACAGAGCCATTTTTCTTTCAAACAACGACTATGGGAGATGCAAAGGATCAGATTCACGTATGATGTCAAATTCCAGCAGCTCTTGAAGATGTTTCTTAACAGCATCTACATCTTGTGGATGGATGGGCCTAGCTCGATGCTTGATTGGGGTGTTGTCACTTACGGTGCTTCACTTTGTCAGTATGACCGAAGTCCATGTCATACTGAGAAAAGACCTCAGGCATGCTATTGAGCAGTCTTGTGATCTGCTCTTTCCACTCTGGTGGTAGAGGGGAATCGCCAAAATCAAACTCCATCATTTTCTTTTCAAGAGAGGTCAAGTTGGTGGAAAGTTCTTTTCCCATCACCTGTTGAACAGCGTGGATCTTGGCCAACACTGTCCTTGGAGGTATAGTAATGTCATGTTGCATCTCAGGATTGACATGGAGCAGGAATGTTTGACAGGTAGGGTGCTCAGGGAGCTAATAACTAACAATCCGCCAGGAAGGGACGACCCAGATGCTGCCTCTACAATGACCAATCTCTCTCCGTGAGCACCACTCACATGGGCCTGCCCCTCCAAAAGAACTGTACTGCTGGCTGGCACTACTTCAGGAGCATTGTTATGCATCTTCACCCATCCAAGGGCTCCAGCACTTATCTGCCATTGCCGTGCTTCAAGGATTTTCAAAATCACTTTATAACCAGGAAGAAATGACTGAGGACGACAATCATGCTTTTCAACATAGTGGGAATAGAGGACATCTAGTGAGTTGGTGCCAATGAGGATCTGAGGCGCACTACCCACATCAGGAACAACCAACACTAAGGTAGGAACCTCAATCTCTTTTCTCAAGAACTCTTCTGGAAACAGGAGGTTCAGTTCCATGTATCCAAGGTAAGGAACAGCTTCTCCATTGGCTCCTTCTATCTGCAGCTCTACATCTAAAAGATCATCCAAAGATTTCAAACAATGATGAGACAGGTGACTTTTGAAGAACGCAAGTGGGATAGTGGTCACCTGAGACCCAGTGTCTAATAGGCAATTAACTTTGTTGCCCTCAATAGTCACTTCAGCAGTGCATTTGGTTCCAGCTAGCTTTGGTGGTGGAATGGCGTAAGTGGTGTTAATTCTACCACACTTGCTCGCCACTCTTTTGATTTTTCTAGGGCACTTAGTTTGGTTTTCAGTCCCTGTCTGCCCTGCGACAGGGGCTTCTAGCAGTTTAACTGCTGGTTTCCTGTGGTACCACTCTGCTGGCCCCATTTCTCTTGTTTCTCTTTAAGCAGTCATCTCTTCTCTTCAACCAAAGGAGGATTTGGTTCACTCACACAGTTAACTGCAAGGTGAGCATCTTCCCCGCAGCAGAAATAGTACCATGGTCGGGGCCTACCTTTTGCTGCTTGCCTTCTTATTTGAAGACTGGTGTTGCACTTTCCTGGAGAAATCTTTTGAGCATGCAGACAGTGGTATCTGTTGACTCTGAGCCTGTGCTGGGTTCGCCTGTGCTTGAAGAATGGCAAGCTGATGCTTCAGTGTCCTAACCTCTGCTGATTCTAGGTGGTCACTATTAGCTTCATGGGTTGCTGTTCTCATATCAGCAATCTGTGCTTGAACACCAGCAATCTGTCTTTTCAAGGTGTGGATTTCAGTTGTACCAGGATGCTTGCCTTTAGCTTTACATGGGGTTGTAGTCTGCATGACAGCAACCTGAACTTGTATCTCATCGAGCTGTCTCTTCAAAGATTCAGTCTCAGTTGCCTCTTTCTCAAATGTGGTACAGCTGCATGCAGTTAGCTGTTGTGCTGCAGCTCTCAGTTTCGGGGCAGCAGGACTTTGCTTATTTAGTTCAAGGTACTGTTTCATACGACTCTGTTTACTGGCCTGTTTGTCTTCCTCTGTTCTGACGAGTAGGACCAGTTCAGTAAAAGAGGGTAGTGCTTTTGCTTTTTGCTCTAATTGGAGATCAGAGATCAGTCCATCATTCCAGCAGCCTCGACAGAACTGCTTTAAGAGGTAGCGGTCTCGTTCAGTCTCTGCGACACCACCTCGCCTGACCACAGCACTTAGGGCAACCTGCAAGCGGTTCAAGTAATTAGACAGTTTTTCATCGTGGTTCTGCAGCATTACCATGAACTTGGCCAATAACTCATCTCCATCCGTGACTGAGCCATAGACTGAATCTAGCAGCTGAAGATACACTGATGGCAGAGCTTGAGGGCTAGCATGCCTGGGGGCGTCTTCTTGGGGGCGTCGCGGCTCAGGTGGATAAGGCGCCACACCATAAATCCGGGGACCCCGGTTTGATTCCGACCCAAGGTCATTTCCCGATCCCTCCCCATCTCTTTCTCTCCTGCTCATTTCCTGTCTCTACACTGTCCTATCCAATAAAGGTGAAAAAAGCCCAAAAAATATCTTAAAAAAAAAAAAGGATGGGGAATCTTTCCAGAGAAACATCTGAGGCGAAAGGAAGAGTGCATCGGGGACAGAGATTCATTGGCTCGCACGACATGCTCAACAACCACACGCTGCACAGCAGGGGGATTAACATCGTTTACGGTAAGGACTGAGGATGTCGCTGCAGCTGCACCATCATCATTACTGACTCTATTCAACAGGAAGCCTTAGTTATGAGTGTTCAAGTTAGCAGATACGCTACTTGATGGTGCGGCTGCCAACACAGCAGGCTGAGATTGACCATTCATTCTGGTAAGTGAGGACATTACTTGTGGACTCCTAGTAGTGGCCTGTTTCCTTAGCAAGATAGGTGCTGATGCTGCTTGGGTGTCCCCCCTTAATCCAAGCTGACCATGTTGGAGTGAAGGAGATGGTGGAAATACAGCTGGTAAGATCTTGACTATCTCAGGTGAAACTGAGCCAAGCAGAAGAGAGGGTTGTTGCTTTACTGATAATGGCACTTCGACATTCTCGGCCTCCCCATCAGCAGCTGATGCATCAAGATGCTCTGGTGGGTCATGACTTGATGACTTTGATTCAGAGTCCTCAACTAGTGTGGTAGTGTCAGCAGGGAGGTTCACACCTTCCCCGGTGATTATCTTCATTAGTTCTTCCTGAAGCACCTCTTGAAATGACTTCCCACTCTTATTAGCAATGGCTTGCAGTTCCTCAAGATACCCCTTGGTGGCATTACTACTGGCAGTGCTAGGGTAAATGCTATCCAAGGAGTGCACATAGAAGGTGGCATCTACATCAGCTGAACTCTGTAACTCTATTGGCAATGTGGGTCCTAATGTGTGCATTGCAGAGCTATTGGCAAATTCTACAATGCAGCAGAGATGAAAGTCTGATCCTGGATCATCAATAACTAGTACTCTATTAATGGAGCCATAGCTTTTTAGGTGGTCCTCAAGCTCCTCATCTATTTCAGTTTGAGTTAACCCAGTGACGAGAACTGAATTACAAACATTTACCTCTTCATTTTTCACGAGATCCATTGTTCTATATTTTTTTTTGTTTCTCTTTTTTCCATTTTACTCTTGCTACTCAATGATACTCCATTTTCTCCTGGCTGGCTCGCCAAGTTCTGTAACCTACTTCAGCTCACACTATTAAGAGTAACTGCTGGAGATTACAGATGCCTATACCACTATGTTTACCTTTCGGACCAGCACATCAAAAGTTTAGGCTCGTTACTGGAGAAAGGAGTATCAGAATTTGTATTGAGTAGAAGAGCAAAAATGTACACAACTCACAGGTAAGTTTTATGTGTTTTGTATTAATGCATAAACAAAAAATAAAATTAAATTAAATGTCCTTCAGTGCATGAAATATCACAATAGCAATCCAGAAATTAAATATATATACTGTATCTCCAATTAGGTTGGCTCGCTACAACTGCTGGAAGCTACCTCCACCTCTACAGTACAGACAGTGGCGTGCACAGACATTTTGGGGGGCAAGTGCTCTGGGGGGAAAAAGGGCACTTTTTTGCGCATGTGGAACACCTTATTATAAAAGTCTGAGATTTAACCCTCCTCTTGTGTTCGGGTCGCCACTGACCCGTTTTAGTTTTTAAAGGTGTAAAACAACCACTTAATGTTAATTTATTACATCAAGGCTTTTTGAATTTGCCAGGAATCTCTAGTTGAACAAAATAGAAAAAGAAATTTTTGTTTTCCTAAATCTGAAAATGGTCTAGCAAAAAATATAATACTTATGTGCAGTTGTTTCTGTATGCGACGGGCTACTTCACGACAAAATAATTACAGCTTGGGCTTAGAGGGCAAACAATACATTTTCACTCGATTCATGCATTACCTGGCTGTTGGGGCAGGGGAAGAGCTGACTGACTGCCCGATGTGTTGTCTGCGCTACGACAAGGCCGTGGCTTCCAGGACGCTATGCTGCTGCAACCTCACATTGAATGCACTGCACGCTTGTTCACGTGACAGAGCAAGAGAGACAGAGGTCTGGTGTGTGTGCGGAGGGGGCACACATCGGGACATTATTTTCACACACGCTTTTAATGCCGCGGCTTTTCTAAAAGATCATGTCGACATTGGCCTCAGTAAACTGTAAAAAAAAAATTCAAAAGGGCACTTTTTTGGACAGAGGGCAGAGGGGCAGGTGCTTGAGCACCACCTCGTGTCTATCTGTGCACGCCACTGAGTACAGAAGTGATCACAGCCGAAGAATCCATGTGCCACTCCCAGGTTTCACAGAAGAAGGAAAACCATAAAAAAAGACACACACAAAAAAAACCCAGCCAGAGATCAAAATCCTGTACACACATGATGGCAATACGATCACAGCTCACACCAGTCCAGCTTCCAACCGATTTCTTCTAGTGTCCATTACAAAAACACAAAATCCTCGCTCAGCCAGTGGGCAAAACAATTATTATGCTGTTGACTCTTACAACAACAGCAAGAGGAAAGTAAAATGTCGAAGTTTCAAGTGCTAAGTTAGCAGAATCTACAGCAAATTTCAGCAAGCAGCCGCCTTGTTCTCGGTCCAGCAGAAAAGAGAAAAAAAAACTAACAGCGTAAAGTCACTGACGGCTTCTGATTTGCTCAGCTTGAGCATGTGAACTCCACATGTCACCCATGTCTTTATCACATTAAAGAAGAGCACATTCGTCACTTTTGAGATAAAATGAAGTGCATATGAATAAACCTGTGTGTATTTATTTATTTTTGAATTTATAGCCATATTTAATATATTTGTATCATAAATCCTATTTATCCATGTGTCATGAACTGTATGAATTTATTTATTTATTTTGCAAATAATCCATGGTCAACTAAATTAATGACTGGGACACAGTGACCAGGGTTACATTTGCATATGTCTAAGATTTTTGCACAGTACTGTATATTCACACTATTTTTAATTAAAATATGAAAACAATGAAATATGTAAATATGAAAATCTGTGTTTTCAGATTTGAAGTGTCATTCTGTCAGCTCTGGATATTTATTGGCAAAAAGGAAACTATCGATCAACTTAGTGCATGTACAAAAGCTTGAACATCCTTTTGGTTAATAGCCTTGGGGGTTTTTTGAGCAAAGATTGTGTAATTTATGTTAGCAACAAGACAGAATGCTAGAATCCTTTTCCAGTATTTTCACTTTGATGGTATTCTGTTTCCACATTCTCAGAAGCCTTGCTGTGAAGCAAAGTGGAGTTGATAAGTGCTCGCAATTGAGGAGGTGAAATTAAAACTGGGGTTTTATATAAACCAATTAAGCAAGACTCACAGATGAAAAACAGAATCAAGCATGTTTTAATCCTCTCATTTCTTCACATATTCCGGTGCCACAAGATGTGATTATTGATGACAACACTATTTTTGGTTTATGCTCGTCTATAGCTGCGCATATGTATTGATGTCAAACTTTTGCAGGCAGCAATGGAAAATGACAGTGAAACGAAGTCATGCTATAGTGTAAGATCTATAATCATTTTATGTTCCTATTATTGATTTGTATGGCAGAGGATAAGGTTATACTAGAGATGATTGGAAATTGAAGTGAGTATAGACTAGTGCAACATAAATAAGTTTTTTTTTTTGTAGAAGCCAAAAGGCTGTGAGTTCAAATCTCAGGATTACCAGATTTCACAGGTTAATACCAGATTACTGTTGTTTCTGGCTATTTAGTTTGTGTTTTGCCCAGTTAACTCTGTTTTCACATTTCCTCTGACTTTGATTCTGCTTAACGATTTGGATTTGTTGTCTGTTTCACAATAAGACCGTTAACCTGCAACTGTCACCATCTCTGACACCTGACAACTGGACTGAATACTGGATTTAGCCCCCGCTTCAATATTATGGCCAATTTTGTGTAAGAACATATGTTGTAATCCCTTTTCCAAATTTATTTTAATTCCAGGTTGTCACACTACAAAATGTGGAGTCCATGGGAAAGGGAAGGTGTGTGTGTGAATATTTATGCAAAATACTGTATACTGTCATTTTTAATTTGTCATTTAATAGGTGTTTCATACATTTCCTCCCAATAAATAACCTGTCTCTAGGGATTGGCTCTAATACCAGTCCTTGCATTAGCACTGAATCACGTGGGTGTCTTCACCCCACAGTAATGTTTCATTATGGCTACAAATATGTAATTTGGTGCAGGTAGTATGTGTATGTGGAGTGAATGGTTTTGTTTTGGCAGAACCGCACAGTGGCTCAATACTTTCTGTCAGTGGTGAGGGACCACACTGTGTCTCGTTCTCCCTCTTCATTAGCAACCTATTGTTCCTGTACAGTAAAGACATGAAAACAGAGAATAGTGCTTGATGCAGAATGAGAGTGGAGAAGCAGAGGTGTTGCTGTGTGATGATAAACACCTGTAGGACACAATGGCCTGCTGGATCAGAATGAGAAAATGATTCAGCAGCAATGGAAAATAAGATGTGGGCATAGCTGTCATCATTATATGAATATTGATTATACTTTGTAACACAATATAATATTAATATTTATAACACAATGCTATTGAATTCTTAAAACAGTGTTGGTGCCAATAAACATCCAGTGAGTGGCAGTTGTGCATGGAGAAACACCATCTTGATGTGAGCGTCAAGTCAAGTTTATTTTTATAGCACTTTTAACAACAGACATTGTCGCAAAGCAGATTTACAGAAATTTAAAGACTTGAAACATGATCTAATTTTATCCCAAATCTATCCTCAATGAGCAAGCCTGTGGTGACAGTGGCAAGGAAAATCTCCCTCAGATGACATGAGAAAGAAACCTCAAAAGGAACCAGACTCAAAAGGGAACCCATTCTCATTTGGGTGATAAAAGACAATGTAATTATAAATAACTTGCTTCTATAACTAAGGGTGCACTTAATTTGGAGCTGAGCTCTGTTGTGCTAACCCTTTCCATGTTAGTTTTAGATGTATGTTATGGATAAAGTTATGCAAAAAAACAAACAAAAAAAAAACAGTGTCCTATATAGTCACAAACTATAACTGTGAAACCAGGAAATTCATTATAGTTTTAACATGAAGTCTGTTTTGTTGAAGTTATAAACTGTTCATTGATGGAAACTTGAATGTAAAACTGTTCATGACAACTGCAGTCCTAAAGTTAGCAAGTCAACTGTAGTCCTCAGCCATAAAAGCAGTACTGTAAGCGTCCAGAGCCACCTTCCAAGTGCGACTTTCGACTGTCCATATGGGGCCATCCTCCACAGGAGCAATGTCATGAGACTCCAGCCAGACATAAGGTACAGTATAAGGATGGATCAGGCAGGTCCGAGGCGCAGAAGACGTCAGCATCTCGGTCTCAGGATTGACATATAACTCAGAGGGACAGACGGGGGGGGTTGTTAGGTATGCCCAATGTCACTTAATGAGTAAGAACAGTACGCATTTTGCTGAGCGCAAGCAGGGTCTCTGGCAAAACTAACTATGACAGTATAACTAAAAATGGAGAAGGTAACACAGGCATGAGGGCACCCCGGGACATAAAGCAGCCAGCCACTACACTGTCAAAAAACTGGAGTAAGCAAGTGAGTGGGGTGCCAGCAGTATCCAAACATCCCAGTTTACCAAAACATTCTATGCCTGAGGACCATCCAGATGTAAGCTTTTATCTAATAACACTATAAACAAAAGGCTTGACTAAACAGATATATTTTCAGCCTAGACTTAAACACTGAGACTGTGTCTTAGTCCTGAACACTACTTGGAAGGCTGTTCCATAACTGTGGGGCTTTGTAAGGAAAGGCTCTGTCCCCTGATGTAGCCTTCACTATACGAGGTACCAGCAGATAGCCTGCACCTTTAGATCTAAGTAGGTGTGGCGGGACAAAAAGGACCAGAAGTTCACTCAGGTACTGTGGCGCAAGACCATTCAGTGCTTTAAAGGTCAATAGTAATATTTTAATATGAAATTTGATTGGGAGCCAATGCAGTGTGGATAAGACAGGGGTGATCTGGTCATATCTTCGAGTTATAGTAAGGACTCTTGCTGCTGCATTTTGAACTAACTGGAGCTTGTTCATGCACGTATTGGAACATCCAGACAATAAGGTATTGCAATAATCCAACCGAGAGGTAGGTAACAAAAGCATGAACTAGTTTTTCTGCGTCATGTAGTGACATTCCATTTCTTATCTTAGCAATATTTCTGAGATGAAAGAAAGCTATCCAGGTAATGTTATCGATATGAGTTTCAAATGAAAGACTGGAGTCAATGATCACACCAAAGCCTTTTACTGTTGCACGTGAAGAAACAGAAAGTTCATCCAGAGTTGCTGTGTAATCAGAAAACCTACTTCTAGCTGCATGTGGTCCTAGTCCAAGTATTTCTGTCTTGTCAGAGTTAAGCAGAATGAAGTTAATAAGGATCCAGTGTTTAATGTCCATTACACATTCCTCAATTCTATTAAGCTGGTGTCTCTCATCTGGCTTTGCAGAAACATACAACTATGTGTCAGCATTAGTGTCATGGTGAAACTAATACCATGCTTATGAATAATATCACCCAACAGTAACATATATAAAGAAAAAAAAGCAGTAGGCCTAAACAAAACCTTGTGGAACACCAAACTCAGTATGTCTAGAAAAATTACCATTTACATCAACATACTGATAGCGATCAGTTAAATAAGAGCTGAGCCAGGAGAGGGCCGTTCTTTTGATTCCCACAACATTTTCTAGTCTATCCAGGAGAATGGAATGATCAATGGTGTCAAATGCTGCACTTAGGTCAAGCAATACAAGCAGGGAGACACAGCCCTGATCAGATGCCAAAAGTAGGTCGTTTACTACTTTAACTAGTCTGTGCTATGATGAGATCTAAATCCTGACTGATACATTTCATGGCTGTTATTCCTATATAAATATGAGCATTATTGCTGTGCCACAGCTTCTTCTAGGATCTTGGAGATAAAGGGAAGGTTTGATATTGGCTGATAATTGGACAGCTGACAGGGGTCGAGGTCAGGGTTTTTTAATCAGGGCTTTGATAACTGCTAGTTTAAAGGATTTGGGTACATAGCCAATTCTAAGGGAATAATTTATTATTTTTAGAAGTGGTTCAATTGCTTTTGGTATTATCTCTTTGAAGAGTTGTGTAGGTAAGGGACTGAGTACACAAGTTGAGGATTTTGACGCAGAGATTAATTAAATTAGTGTGATTTCTCTAAGAGGAGTAAAACATTCTAATTGCTGATCTGATACAGTTATATTGTTAACAATAGGGTTATTAAGTTGTCTGGCCTTAAAATAGTAGTTTGAATTTTTTTTGTCAGATATTTTCAATTTTTCATTGAAAAAATTCATGAAGTCGTTGCTACTAAGCTTAGAGGAAAATAGCCAGACTATTTCAAGCTTACAGGAAGGCTCCAGTAACTCAAATAACCACTCTTTACAAACATGGTGATCAGAAAAGCATCTCATAATGCACAAAACATCAAACCTTAAGCTGGATGGACTTCAACGCCACAAAACCATATCATGTTCCACTACTGTTCACCAAGATCAGGAATAATCAACTGTTCAATTTTGGTGACCCTGTGGCCACTCTAGTCTCAGATTCTTGTTCTTAGCTGACAGGAGATCTTCTTCTGTTGTAGCCCGTCTGGCACAGGATAAGAACTACAATATGCTATATGTTTTACTGCTCTTATTTCGAAGATCTCATACTGTACCATATTATCTAAAACATTTAATCATTTTTTGCATTAACATCTAATGTTAATTTAATATTGAATTAAATTGAATTAAACCCTAACCCTAAAATCACCTTCCATTTGCACTGTATTTCCAGCTGTCAATTTTCTTTTCTTTTTTTTAAATTTTCTATTCACTGTTTTCATCTACTGAAAAGATGTCATTTTATATGTGATGCAATTTGTTTTTAGTATAATTAATATAAATAATTAAAGAACGAATGGTTGTCTGTGTCTATGTGTCAGCCCTGTGATGACCTGGCGACTTGTCCAGGGTGTACCCCGCCTTTCGCCCGTAGTCAGCTGGGATGGGCTCCAGCTTGCCTGCGACCCTGTGGAACAGGATAAAGCGGCTAGAGATAATGAGAATGAGATAATTAAAGAACATTTCCTGTGGCATATGCTATATAAGCAATAAAACATTAATTAGACATGCTGTTATTGGAAAATATGGAAAAATAATCAATGATAAGGTGGTTTAATACAGCCCAATATCAAGTAGACTTCTTGTTACCACCTCAGAGTCATGGGCAATTGCTCTAAGACAACGAGGGAGGCTCAGCCTCCTCTAAAAATGACGAACATCGTGTAGGATGAATTGCGCTAGACTTATGTTATAGCCAACCTTATAACATTGCTATTTCAGATCCAGAATCATAGAAATGTATGTGCTCAACCCAACTACAGTGCGAAATCATTCCGTTATAACTTTCCCCAGTTCACCTAATGTGTGCGTGAGTTTTTCCCCCTCGTGACAACACGATGCAGCCCAGCCTCAGTGGACTTCAATGGCATTTGGGAGCTATGCGCTTTCAATACCAAAATGCAAGACGATTATTGGACAAATACTGCGAAAACGCCTGCCCACGGAGTCCCACAGACTCCCAGCCTCAGTGGACTTCAATGGCATTTGGGAGCTATGCACTTTTCAATATCAAAATGCAAGACGGTTATTGGACAAATACTGCGAAAACGCCCGCCCACCGGACTCCCAGCCTCACAATGGGAGGGACATGGCAAAGCTTTCCACGAGGAGACTGGTGATTGGTGAAAGCTGCCGGATATTTTCTTTGATTGACAGCTCGTTTCAAATATAGACAGACAGTGGTGAATTTCAGTTCAGTCCCATGCGGATTCGCAAGTGCTGTGCTGTATTGTAAGAGATCAGCTTACATTTCAATTTCATTCATTACATACGGTTTCTACCAGCTTTTTTAGTTTGTATATATTTTCATTGTAAATAAAGTGTAAATATAGTGTTGTCAAGTTTGCTATCTTATTATTATTTATAAAATTATATTATTATAAAATACTACTATTGACCTTTAAAGCACTAAATGGTCTCGCACCACAGTACCTGAGTGAACTTCTGCTCCTCTATGACCCGCCACGCCTACTTAGATCAAAAGGTGCAGGCTACCTGCTGGTACCTCGTATAGTGAAGGCTACATCAGGGGGCAGAGCCTTTTCTTACAAAGCCCCACAGTTATGGAACAGCCTTCCAAGTAGCGTTCGGGAATCAGACACAGTCTCAGCATTTAAGTCTAGGCTGAAAACATATCTGTCATATCTGTTACAATTTGTTAATGGTGTTTATGAGGTAAAGGAGTAGATCTGGAGGGTCCTCAGACATAGAGTGTTTTGGTAAACTGGGATGTATGGATGCTATCAGTCCCCACTCGCTTGCTCACTCAAGTTTGTTGACAGTGTAGTGGCTGGCTGCTTTATGTCCCGGGGACATACCTTCTGGCTCTCTCCTTTTAGTTATGCTGTCATAGTTAGTTGCTGGAGTCCCTGCTTGTACTCGGTGCAATATGTATACTGCTCCTACTTATTCAGGTGACATTGGACATACCTAACAACCTGTGTTTTCTTTCCCTCACCCCCACCCCAAATCTGTCCCTCTGAGTTACATGGAGTCAACAGGAAATCTTTTGGTGGAGAGGGTGGAGACCTCGACTGGCTATCGTAGCCTGCAGGGAATCGGCCATCAGCCTTTCTGTCGCATGTCCCAGACCCGGTGAAATGTAACTGAATTGTCTTGGCCAGCCCTAAGGGTCCCATCTGCATCTCATCATTGCTGAGGAGTGTGCTCCCATCACCCAATCAAGCATCCAGCCAAAGCAGGTCATGATATTTTTTACCATATTAACATGCCATTGTTGTGTGTTATGCCTGATGTAAAGACTCTCGTCTCTGCGAGTCTACCACACAGATTTAATACTTGTCATTTTTAGGGCATACCTAACAACCTGTGTTTTCTTTCTCTCTCTCTCTCCCCCCCCCCAAATCTGTCCCTCTGAGTTACATGTTGATCCTGGGATTGAGATGCTGGCCTCTTCTGCCCCTCGGACCTGCTTGATCCATCCTGGTGCCCTGTGTCTGGTCAGAGTTTTATCACACCGCTCCTGTGAAGGACGGCCCCATGAGGACAGTTGAGGGTTATACCTGTTAAAACTGTTAATATTATAGTCAGGCTGTCTGTTGTTGCCCAAATGAGGATGGGTTCCCTTTTGAGCCTGGTTCCTCTCGAGGTTTCTTCCTCATGTCGTCTGAGGGAGTTTTTCCTTGCCACCATCGCCACAGGCTTGCTCATTGGGGATAGATTAGGGATAAAATTAGCTCATGTTTTAAGTTGTTCAAATTCTGTAAAGCTGCTTTGCGACAATGTTTATTGTTAAAAGCGCTATACAAATAAACTTGATTTGATCTTAGTTCCCGAAATGTCGTTTATTTGAGTGACTGAACTTGAACTTGAGGGGGCTAGTCAGCTAGCAAGAAAGCTGCACACGGATGCCAAGCATTGTTGATTTAATTTTGGCGAAGCCATTTGCCAGTCTTCCTTTCGAGGAAAAAATTAAAATTAAAGAGCAGGGTAGACCAATGCCTCAAATTGACTTGGTGAAAAAGGTAGGGAATAATACTCGTTCCTTTCAGCTCTCTTGGTACGAGAAAGTGAATTGGCTAACAGCAAGTGACCCACATCAACAACAGTAAATAGGCTACTTTAGTAATATGTCATGGATGGACCAAAAATATAGAATCTATTTAAAATGTTTATGCTGAGTATATTATATTGGAATATATATTTCTCTGGATATAAATTAAACACAGCTACAATTTGGAAAACATTTTTAAACAAAAACACAGCCGAGAACATTTCACACTACAGACCTGGATTAAAAGTGAAGGGTTATCAAAATTGTCAATAAAACATTTCTCAGTCAAAATAAGTAAAATATAGGGAAAGTGTCATTGAATGAAATGTGTGGCACCCAGCTCTATGTTTGGCTCCCCAAGGTCAGTGCTTGTGCCTATTCCAGAACACTCTGCTGTTACTGCTGAGGCTCCTGACAAAGAGCTGCTTTCAATAATGATCAATTTTTAAACAACATGCCACAATTTTAAAATATAAAATGTTAAAATATACCCCCCCCAACACCACCATCATGTATATTGGACAGTAGGCTAATGGGCCAAAAGAACCTGTTATTTCACAGTTTGTGACCCTGCCAACAATCAGCCAGATCAGAGACAAGAGTATGGGCAAAATTGATGTGTTTTTTCTTTTTTCTTTTAAAATCTGGAAATATCGTAACCGACCAGCCTCCCCTGTTTGAAAGACTACCAGCCGCCACTGCTCAGAGTGCATTATTTTCCCATAACAGCATCCAAAAATGTTTTATTCCTTTTATGACACAGCAGTTTGCCAATGATTACAATGATTAATTTATTAATATATTACATTTTAGTAGTTTATAGTTACGTTTAATGTTATGCAATGTTCCTGAGACAAGTTATCACTTACTGTATGTGCTAGCAGCTATAAAAATGTTCCCTCTCCAGACTCTTTTATCATCTGTCTCAAAGTTATTCATATAAAAAAAATTACATGACACAACGTTACTGACTGTTACAATGTGTGTTCTTACAGAAAACTCCATCAAATTAACAGTGACAAAATCAATTCATTATTATGATGTTTTGGAGCATCTACCATACAAGTTCTTGTGAATGAGTTACTATATAAATGATACTGTATCAGAACAAGCACATTAACATAACTATTATCAGAGTTGCTGTTATAGAAAGTTAATCAGTTGTCTAAGTTATAGGAGCTGCTGTTATAAAAAGTTAAACAGTTGTCTAAGTTACAGCATGTCCAGAACACAGCTGCACGCCTTATTTCCAATGTTTCCCATTTTAATCATACATCACCTGTGCTTTTTAAGCTTCATTGGCTGCCAGTGCAATTTAGAATTAAATTTAAGATACTAGTAATTACATTTAAGGCTATTCACAGGCTAGTGCCGGAATATATTAATGACTTAATTATCATTAAAGGTACGTCGCGCTGTTCTTTGAGATCAAATAATGGGCTTCTCCTTGAGTTGCCAAGACAGCGAACAAAGAGGACACTGGGGGACAGGGCTTTTTGTGCTGCCGCCCCAAAACTATGGAACTTGCTACCAAGTAGTATTTGTAACTGTAGAACTTTGGACAATTTTAAGAATATGTTGAAGATGCATTTATTTAAGTTAGCTTTTATAAGATTTAATAAGACTTATTTTATATATATATTTTTTTCTATATTGTATTTTTATCATAGTTTTAGCTCATTTCATCCATCCATTATCTGTAGCCGCTTATCCTGTACAGGGTCACAGGCAAGCTGGAGCCTATCCTAGTTGACTATGGGTGAAAGGTGGAGTACACCCGAGACAAGTCACCAGGTCATCACAGGGCTAACACATAGAGACAAACAACCATTCACACTCACGGTCAATTTAGAGCCACCAATTTTGCCAAAACTGCATGTCTTTGGACTGTGGGGAAAACCAGAGCACCAGGAGGAAACCCACACAGACACGGGGAGAACATGGAAACTCCACACAGAAAGGCCCTCGTCAGCCGCTGGGCTCGAATCCAGGACCTTCTTGCTGTGAGGCAACAGTGCTAACCACTACACCACCATGCCATCAGCTCATTTTATATTATTGTATATTTTTAGTTTTTAATAAGTGGATATTGTTTTATAGTTGTTTTATAGTTAATCTTTGTGATGCACAGGCGATCATATATTCATTCAGCCTGCGCACTATAAATGTAAATTATTATCAGAGGTGGAAAGTAACGAATTACATTACTCGCGTTACTGTACTTGAGTAGCTTTTTTGTGTACTTATACTTTTTCAAGTAATTTTTAAAGAGTATACTTTTACTTTTACTTAAGTATGTTTTCTTTTAAGTAGTGTACTTCGGTACATTTTACATCACAACCGTTACTGAGTAAAAAAAATAAAAATAAAAAATAAAAAAAGGCTAAAACGGAGAAGGGGAAATGCGTTGTGGAAATGAATCACGGGAAGGACAGTTGTCGCGCGCGCGAGTCTCACACAGACGATGGCGGACATGCACCGGCGCTTTGGGGGGGGGGGCTCAAGCCCCTGGGCCACAGCCAATCAGGGGCCTTGTAATATTAATAAAATAATAAACTGTCGGAATCGTGGGCCTACATTAATGTACGGATAGAAATAAGGTTAGAAATAAATGAGCGCACAGTAGCCTGCTGTAAGAGACATGGTGGATGTGGTTCGCGAAACGAACACCCACAACTGTACCAGAATAAAATGTAACAAAATGTAACGTCACGCACGAAAGCACGCCAAAGACTGCAGACTACTGAGACACAAATTTAGAGGCTTTGAAAGATGAAGCGTTCACATGTTAGCGGGGCGCATAAAAGGAAAAAAAGAGAGAGATGCAGGTAATGATAGAATCGTTGCCTAAAGTCAGACTTTTTTAAGGTAAGGATCACCAATCTGTTCAGAATATCAGCTACTTATCAGTTATCAGCCTACCAGCAGCTAGGCTATGTGCAGCTAGGCTAGATATGCTATGATCTGTCCAACAGTAAAATAAATCAGTTGTGATTTGAATACGTGTCGTGTGATTTGAGTTATAATCCTGTTAGTATAATAGCATATTTCGATGGGGATAATAAAATGTCTAAAACGGCATCTACTGAAGAAATTGATGAAAAGATTGTAGGCTATAATGTTCACAGTTCGGGCAGCAGACAGAGTAAGCATACTGAGGGGAATAGCAATACAAAGCTAGCGCAGATCCACATTTCTTGCTAGCTGTGTTGGGTGTGTTGTTAACCCGTGTGGATTTAAGTGAAATACTTGAGAAGTTCTGTGGTCAAGACAACGTTTTAAGGTAAGGACACTTGATTATTGTTTGCCCGCCATGGCTTGTTGTTGATGAAAGGCCCACATGATTTTGCCTTATGCAGCTACTGCTAGCGTCATGCTTTGAACTAGGTTAAGCTCATTTGCGCTAAAGGATGGGTTTATTGAAGGACTTTGATGTAGCTAGTTTCTTTTTAAAAAATCGTATGCTCAAAACAGTATGCCCGTGTTCATCATGTTTAACTTTTTTCTTGATGGAGTGCATGAAATATTGTTGCAAGTGGTATTTCTATGCAGTCATGTCAAAAAGGCAGTTGAATGCACGGTCTCATTCAAGGAGAAGGAAGACTTGCATGATGCTTGAACATAGATCGGTAAAATAGACCCTAGTAGGACTTGGTTTCGTGTATTTCGGTCTGTAGAGTTATGAGTTTGGCCGCTGTCCATGGTGTTTACGTTTCATGTGGCCGCCGAGCCAAGTACCTTCATCATCATCATCATGTTCCCCTGTCAAAAGTTAAACTCTCTAGGGGTGCTTCTGCTGTAGCAGTTGCAGCAGTTGCTCAAAGTTTGATTTGTCCATCATCATACGTCTTATCTGTTGGGTGTCTATGCCCAGCAGATTTTCCCATTTCATCCATTTGTAACCATTTTTGTCAAACAGGAGCTGCTTTTGCACTTGGTTATTGCCCATCCGGCAAACGTGAGCAATATATTTTAGTTGTTGTATGTAGCAGGATAGTTTTATATCCTGGGTTCCTGTCAGTTTCCGGAGGTCAGCATTGGACATCTTGTAGCTCCAGTCTATATCTTCATTTGTAGTGTTCTTTTGGTCAGGGGCATTCTTTCGTTTATATCCACCTTTAATAATTTTCCTTAGGAAGCCGTGCCACACTACCTCAATTTTGTGAATTTCACTGGATGATAGTTGCCATGCCTGTGTGCTGTACAGGAGACGAGATCGAACGCATGCCACTAGGAACTTTATATGGGTTTTTAGTAGTATTCGGTGGTCGGTTAGAACGTGTTTCAGTTCATTCCATTTCATGAATGCAGCACTTATCCTAGCATGCAGGAAGTGTGAGGATTCATCACAGTTGCTGACATTATAACCAAGATATTTAAAGGTGCGGACGTTTTTAATATTAGTGCCGCCAAGGGAAATGATACTTGGTTTACATTTGATATCCTCATTGACGTTAAAAGCCATTGTTTCTGTTTTGACATATGATATTTGTAAACCAAAGCGGGTGTAGGTCTTATCATACAACTGAAGAATATTCTGAAGCTCCTCGATGGATCCAGCGAGTATGGCCTGATCATCTGCGTATAGAATCTCTGTTATGCAACCCTCTCCTGATGCTCGTGCTTTCGTACGCATTTCTCTTGTGGATACCTCATTTGGAATGCAATATCTGAACTTGAAGCCTGTATCTGGGTACAGTTTTGATATCTCATGCTGTGCAATCCTGACAACAAAGTCCATATAGATATTAAAAACTGATGGCGATTCTAGGGCACCTTGTCTTGCAGTGAATGTTTGTTTTCATGCCGCCGAGCTATTTTTATGTATTTTATTTTTTAAAAGGACTTGTCTGTAGGTGTGTGTGTTTTATGTTTACAACACATAGGTCTACATTAGCGCACGCGCGCTTGTGTGGTTATCTCTGGCCATGCCCCTGCGTGAAAGTTACGCAGCATCACTGTCCTGTCCGTTGTAATAATCAGAACCGGCTCTGTAATGATAATGCGTGCGTTATTCTCTCCCTCTGTGGTCGGATGTGTTGAGTGATGTGAGCGTGGGCCTTGCGCAGCTACGCTGAGCCAAACGTAACCTATCGTCGGCTTCTAGGCTAATTACGCGCTTACACTGTAAATGCTTGACACGTATTGCAAATAAAATAAGAGTGTTTTCCTGGCCAACGGTAAGGGTAGGGTTGACAGGTAGCCTATGAGGGGCCTAGCCCCTGGGCCACGGGTGTTGATAAAGCGCCCCTGCGGACATGGAGGAGACCGAGGAACCTGTGGTGGACGACCCTGCAGAAAACGCAATTTCTTCCAGTAATGAAGTGCACCCCTGGCCCTACATACGTGATCACTTCAGCTTCGTAGAGAAAAGGGGTGACAGTTTCATTATGCAATGCAGATTATGTGTGCCCAAGAAGACAACCATTGCGGCATACAAAAATTCGACGTCTAATCTACGCAAGCATGTTGAGGTAAGTATTGTCATTGGCATCATAATCACGGGCGCAGATAGAGGGTGGGACGGGTGGGATTCGTACCACCCAGATTTAAATTCACCTCGTTCGGTCCCCCCCACTTATAGGGAGGAAAAAACGTCTATGCTGTCTTTCTTTGCATAAGGCAAACCTCACGGAAAAATCAAAAGACTAATTACCATTCGGTTTATTGAGGTCCACAGCAGTATATACATAGTTGCAACAACTCACATAAAACAAAACAAAGACTGATATTCGGTTGGTTGAGCTGCGCAGACTGCACAGGTTGCGTGCTCGAGCTTGGTTGCTATGGTTACCCACAACAAGTTTGACAGGCATATCGGGGTTGGGGTTGGTTTGCTGGCAGCTTTGTCCCCCCCAGTTCAAAAAACGTATCTGCGCCCCTGATCATAATGTTTCCTTTCCATAGTAAAACCGACAATAGGCTGGTTATATTCCAAAAATAGTGGATGGCATTGCTAATGTTGAAGTAGCAACCTGTTGGTACTGTAACATAACGGTAACTAGTCTGTTATTCGGTTGGCTAATCATGCAAGCAAGTTAGCTTGCCAACCTGACGTGATCAGTCCTCCTACCATTCTACATCCAACAGGCCAGAAAGGAATACTAAGCAAAACAAATAATGTTTGAATTGAATTGTTCAATAACACACAGTGCACACAGGCAAGCTACGAGATTTCGGTGCAACATTTCACTTTCATATTTCGTGTACAATGCTTTGTGTGTGGTCAGGGCGATGTAAACGACATGACTGTGTGTATTGACCTTTTTTGTTTGTCTCAGTTTTAATGCAGCATTATCCTAAGCATTCAATTTGATACACTTCCTTTAAATTAAACATCTGGGTTGAGATGTACATATATCCTTGTTTCCTCTTCTTTTTCATTTTTGCACAACACAATGGAGGCAGAAAACACCCATTGTTAAAAGTAACGTTTTACTTTTACTCAAAGTACATTTTAAATGATCTACTTTTTACTTTTACTTGAGTAGATTTTTTGTCTGGTAACTTTACTTGTACTTAAGTAAAATTTCATCAGAGTAACAGTACTTGTACTTGAGTATAATATTTTAGTACTCTTTCCACCTCTGATTATTATTATTATTATTATTATTATTATTATTATTATTATTAATAAAAAATTTACCTTCTGACCAGTCAGATTGGAGTGTGTATGGTTTCTTACTTGCCTGTAGCTCATATTGGTTAAATGAAAATAATATTCCAGAAACACAGGCATTACTTCAGACTAGAACTGTGGTTTAAATGATACAAAGGGTCTGATTTGTACCAGATTTTTTTTTCTTTAATGCTACTAGTCCAGAGCTGAGAACGAAGAAGTGAAAACAGAGTAAAAAAGACAACACTCTGAGACAATGTCATGAACTCAGACTAGTTCCATTTGCAAGCATTAAAAACCAAGGGTACAAATTAGTCAATTTCTTTGCTATCATAAAAAAAAGATTCTGACAGAAACTCACAGCTTGTCCAAGAATAAAATAGAATAGAGGACCCTGGAGCTCCATCAGAGAGCCAGTGAGCCAGAGAGCTGTTTATGACACTGAGAAATTATTTAGAAACTCATTGATCTGCCCTGTTCCATAATCTACAGCTCTCTGCTGAGTAACTGCTCCGTCAAAATGCCAGGCAGCAGAACGACATGCATAAAGTATGGTCATGACTCGCATCATAATCTTGGCCCAAAGGTTGTGCTGCATTTTAAATTAACACCCCAAGTCCTCAAAAAGACAGCCTTCCCCACTGAATTTTAAATCCTGAAATGTTTGAATGGATTCGGTGAAAAGAAACAACAGCTTATTAATGATCAAACTTTGCAGAACCTCTCTCTCTCTTTTTTTTTATTTTTCTCACAGATGAATTAATCTACCAGCCAGTTAGATGAGTGCAGATTAAGGGTGTTATGGTTCATCAGCATGAATGTATTCCATGATGTGGAAATCTGAAACTGTTGTAACATGAATGTTGTTTTCATTCAGGCAGTTAGAACCACTAAGGGGTCCTGTGGGTCACATATTGGAGAGCACAGGATGCTGGGAGTGAGATGAGTGACCGTATGACAGACGTTACATGCAATAAATGCTCTGAGTTAGATTCAGTCCACTGCAAGCTTTCTTTACTTGACACTTTACTACATTGGCGACGAGGTTAACTACAGTTTAGGAGTATGATGGCGACCTATGGCAAAATTGGAGAGTTTGACCCAGAGGCAGACGACTGGCAGCAGTATGTCGAACGGCTGGATTTCTACTTCGCCGCAAATAAAATTACAGACACGGGACAAAAGCATGCCATCTTCCTGAGTGCATGTGGAGGAAAAAGTTATGCCAGACTATGAGATTTGTGTCTACCGGGTAAGCCGGGAGACAGCTCCCTAACAGACTTACAGACACTTTTGAGTTCTCACTTTGCACCAAAACGCAACATTATAGTTGAATGATTTAAGTTTCATTCAAAAGTGAGACAGCAAGGCCAGTCAGTTGCAGCGTTTGTAGCTGAACTGAGGAGACTTTCTGAACACTGTGCATTCGGGACATCCCTGGATGACATGCTGAGGGATAGGCTGGTGTGTGGCATTAACAACGATCATATCCAACGCCGGTTGCTATTCGTTGCTATCCTGTTTACTTTTGTTTGGAGTGGAATATCTGTGCACTTGAACAGCGGTTCACAGGTGGGAGCTCTTCATAACCTGACAGTGAGTCACCAGTTATCAGAGCAAGAGATTTTTCCCAAACTTCAGGGCAGGGCTCGAAGTAAGAGTAAACTTCCCCAAACAGACATTTCTCCATCTTACTACATAAGAGCAAGTCTGGTCCTGTCACATCATGCCTTATTATCCTTGATGTTGGTACACCTCTCGAACGATGTACAGCTAAATCCAGATCCCAGCTATAACATCAAGCTTCCCTCGACGGGACTCAGAGTCTGTCACTGGAATGTGCGAAGCTATAATAATGAGAAATATGGAGAAATCAGGGACATTATGATGACTGGTAACCTTGATGTGCTGATCATCACGGAAACATGGTTTAATGACACAATAGCTGACTCTGAATTCCACATTCCAAGCTACAATATGGAGCGGCGGGACAGGACTGATAAATTAGGTGGTGGTGTCCTTATGTACATCTCTCAGGACATTAATTACACCAGAGCATGGGAATTTGAATCCAAAGATCTAGAAATGCTTTGCGTGAGACTACTGCCCTACAAGTCCAATTGTCCTCTTTTTCTTGTCTGCATATATAGACCTGAATCATCTGCTGACTTAGATAGAGAGATGGAAGAATCACTTGAAAAACTGTATGTAACGGACAAAGAACTTCTCATTCTTGGTGATTTTAATATCAACACCCTTGATGGTCAAAACGCCAATCACCGGCTGATAAAATCGATGTCAAGCCTTGGTCTAAGTCAGCTCATACAGGAAGTTACCCATCCCTCTAGCAACACCTGTCTAGATCATGTGTGGTCTAATCGTCCTCACCGTGTTTACATGAGACAAGTCTGTAACATTGGACTATCAGATCATCTCCCTGTATGTTTTGTCCGGAAATATCAGAAACAAAACCGACAGCAAAAAGGGCACATAATTTCGTACCGACACTGGAAGAATTTTGACGAATTTTCATTCCAGAGTGATTTTGAAAAGGCTCCATGGAATGTCTTGGATACGTTTGATGATCCAAATGATGCATTACTATTCTTTAGCAAGACCTTCCTTGATGTGGCTAACTCCCATGTGAAGAAGGTCACTAGGCAAGTAAAAAGAAAAACCCAGCCTCCATGGATGACACCAGATATCTATAGTGCTATTACTTGTCGAGATAAGTTATTAGCAAAAGCCCGCCAAACAGATAATCAAGTTGACTGTCAAGCATACAAGACAGCACAATGCAACTGATTAGAAATGCTAAAGGCAGTTATTTCCAAGAATCTTTCCAGAATAGTCATAGCTCAAAGGAGTTTTGGAAACACCTCAAACAAGCCCTTGGTTCGTCAACAAAGCCATCAATATCATCTATTAAGACCGATGGTGGCATCAGTCGAAATCCTGAAGAGATCGCAGAGGCTTTTAACCAATTCTTCGTTTTCGTTGCTTCAAAATACAAACCTGAAGGTAGAGGTGAATTAGACTTGAAGGAGCTAAGAAAGTTTGTCAACTCATGGCTTCCCTCTGCTACTACCTTTACTATACCGGAAATAACAGAATCCTTTGTAGCAAAATATCTGAGTCACTTGCAGACATCAAAAGCCACCGGTCCTGACGAGATAAGTGCACACTTACTGAAGGCAGCTACTCCAGCAATCACACGCCCACTAACGAAGATCATCAACCTATCCCTCTCTCAAAGTATTTTCCCGGATGCATGGAAAATGGCCAAGGTGATACCAGTCTTCAAAGCTGGGGATTATCTTGAAGTTAGAAACTACAGACCGATCAACATCCTGCCAGTGATGGCGAAGATACTAGAGCACCACGTTCATGTTTTGCTGTATGAGTTTTTAAATAAGCATGGTCTAATTTTCAAGAAACAATTGGACAAGACTAAAACAATGCTGGTCTGTAGCAAACAGAAGATGCTGAAACTAGAAAGGGAACATAAAAGTCTGGAAATAACCATCGAGGACAAGCCTACAGAAACTGTTAAATGTGCAAAGCTTCTTGGACTGTATAGTAACCTCTCTTGGGAAACACACCTCGATAAAACATGTAAAAAAGTTTCAAAGAGACTGGGTTTGTTAAAACGGACAAAAAAATTCCTGACTCGATCAGCGAGACTGGCATTTTTTAATGCATTAGTCTTGCCCGTGATGGACTATGGATGTTCCATCTGGGGAAATGTCACCGCATCGCATACAACCAAGATGGTAAAACTTCAAAAGCGCGCGGCCAGAATAATTATGGACGCTAAGTGGGACGCCCATTCACAACCACTTCTAAAAGAACTCAACATTATGGAATTCCAAGACAGAGTTGCACATTCTAAACTAAAATTAGTCTTCAAAGCACTTAATGGACTGGCTCTGCAATATATAAGAAATAAGTTTAAATTTTTTAGTGAAATTCATGAAAGAGACACTAGAAATAGTCATCATAACTTAATTTTACCTAAAGTTAAGCATAGTTTTGTGCTGCACACTTTTGCATTTAGTGCAGCAGAATTATGGAATAGCCTTTCACTGGATCTGAAAACCTGCAGGTCACTTTCTAGTTTTAGTATTAGGTTAAAGGGACTCAGTAGTTTGTAAGTTTTAGCCCTCAAAAGTATTTTATGTTATTTGTAGGTTTCATATACATATTATGTTTGCTTTGTTAAGTTTGAGGGCCACATGCATATTATCACTATGATATTTAAGTGCAATCCTCAATAAAAAAATGTTCATGGAACCAGATGATAAAATGACTTTAGCGAGGGCAATGGAATTAGCGACGGCCATGGAAACGGCGGAAAAAGATGTAGTGGAGTTGCAGCAGAAGGGAGTAGACGGGGCTGTTTACAAACTGCAGCCAGTGGCCTTGAACCAGAAACCGTATGTCACATGTTTTAGATGTGGTGGAACCCACGAACCTGCTGAGTGCCGTTTTGTAGACGCAGTTTGTCATAATTGTCGCAAGAAAGGACATTTGGCCAGAAAATGCCGCAGTGCTAGGCAGCCCAGACAGAACAGGGGAAACACACGAGGCGCAACACACATGCTAGAGGAAAACAAAGAGGAGGAGGAATACACTCACATGCTGTACAACCTGAGAGAGAGCCATAGAGTGGAGCCATACAGAGAAGAACTGCCAGTGAATGGACACAACATCACATTGGAAATTGACACAGGTGCAGGGTTGACAAATGAGAAAATATATAGGCAGATGGGGGGTGGAAAACTTGATCCTGCCAAAATAAAACTATACACTTACACCAGGGACAGAGTAGATGTGTTAGGCAAGATGTATGTACAGGTCAATTACAAGGGACAGATGCAGCAGTTACCATTGCTGGTGGTAAAAGGGGTGGGCCCTAACTTGATGGGGAGAGATTGGCTCAAGGCAATTAGACTAGATTGGACAGCCATTTTCAAACTCCAAGTAGGTCATCAGCAAGAGTTAAATGCTCTACTCTTACAACACCAGGAGGTGTTTAAAGGTGAGCTAGGCACTTTAGTTGGGGCTACAGCTAAAATTTATGTAGATTCAGAGGCCAAGCCTCGTTACTTTAAAGCTAGGCCCTTGCCATATGCACTAAAGGAGAGAGTTGAAACAGAGCTTACCAGGCTACAGAATGAAGGCATCATAGAGCCTGTTAGCTTTTCGGAGTGGGCAGCCCAATAGTCCCCATAGTCAAACCAGACAAAACTATAAGAATATGCGGAGACTACAAAGTCACAGTGAATCCGGTGTCAAAGTTAGACAACTACCCAATTCCAAAGACTGAAGACTTGCTGGCAGTGCTGGGAGGTGGGCAGAGGTTCACAAAACTGGACAAGTCTCAGGCTTACCAGCAGCTCCCATTGGATGAAAATTCCAAAACATTCACAACAATAAATATACATCGTGGACTGTACCAGTACACCAGGCTCCCCTATGGGGTGTCATCAGCCCCAGGCATTTTTCAGCACACCATGGATAACTTACTACAAGGACTTCCTCAGGTAGTAGTGAGAGTAGATGACATCCTGGTGACTGGGGACAATGATGCTAGCCACCTGCAGAACTTAGGGACAGTACTGGCTAGACTGACTGCAGCGGGACTTTGTCTCAAAAGAGAGGAATGTATTTTCATGGCACCAGAAGTAGTGTATCTGGGTTACAGAATTAATCACAAAGGGATTCAGCCAGTGGCTGACAAAGTTGAAGCTATTGCAAATGCCCCTAGACCGGAAAACCCAACACAGCTGAAGTCCTTCTTGGGTATGCTTAATTATTATCATCGGTTCTTGCCTAATGTGTCCACTGTACTAGAGCCTCTACATGAACTCTTAAGAAAAGGAACACCATGGAAATGGGAAAAACGACAAAGTCAGGCATTCGAGGTGGCAAAAAAGCGCCTCCAGTCAGAGCAACTGTTGGTGCATTTTGATGACATGAAACCCATCTATCTGTCCTGTGATGCATCCCCGTATGGTGTGGGAGCGGTGTTATCCCACCAGCTTCCCGATGGCACTGACAGACCTATAGGATACATGTCACAATCTCTGTCATCAGCAGAACGGGGGTATTCTCAGCTGGAAAAGGAGGCTCTAGCAATCATGTTCGGCCTAAAGAAATTCCACCAGTATCTGTTTGGAAAACACTGCACCATAGTCGCAGACTACAAGCCTCTACTGGGTATTTTGGGTGAGCATAAGGGCATACCACAACTGGCGGCTGCCAGAATGCTAAGATGGGCATTGACACTCGCAGCCTATGAATACACCTTGGAGTACAAGGAGGGCTCAAAACATGGGAATGCAGATGCGCTGAGCAGACTTCTGCTACCAAGCACACCCATGACCACACCAAGAGAGGGAGAGGTGGTGCTGCTGATGGAACACATGAATGGTACACCGCTGCAAGTCAAGCAGATCTGAGACTGGACCCGGAGAGACCATGTACTGTCCAGGATACAGCAGTGGCTGATGCAAGGCTCTTGGCCTGCTGCATGCACAAATCCAGAACTGCAGCCCTATGTGAGACAACAACATGAACTGAGCATGGAGGATGGGTGTATACTGTGGGGGAGTAGGGTGATAATACCACCTCAAGGGAGACACACCATGATTGAAGAGCTGCACGAGGCCCATCCAGGGGTCTCAAGAATGAAAGCGTTAGCTCGCAGCTACATGTGGTGGCCGAACAGACTTAGAGGCAGCAGTGCGTAGATGTCATGCTTGTCAGTCCAACCAAGCCACCTCAGGAGCAGCACCGCTACATCCATGGGAGTGGCCCACCCAACCATGGATGAGACTGCATCTGGATTTCTGCGGGTCAGTGTTGGGAAAGATGTTTCTGATTGTCATTGATGCCTACTCTAAGTGGATTGAGGCCCACTCAATGCAGGCTATAACATCTGCCGCAACCATAGAGAAGTTACGGACCATATTTGCCACCCATGGAATCCCAGCAGTTCTAGTCAGCGATAATGGGCCAAGCCTAGTCAGTGGGGAAGTTCAAAAACTTCCTAAAAAAGAATGGCATAAAACATGTAACAACAGCACCCTATCACCCATCCTCAAATGGCTGTGCAGAGCGTGCAGTGCGGGTGTTCAAGGAAGGAATCAAAAAGATGAGGGAGGGGAGTGTGGAAACAAAGTTATCCAGGTTCCTGTTTAAGTATCGATCAACCCCTCAGACCACAACTAGAGCCACACCTGCTGAGCTCCTCATGAACCAGAGAATCAGGACTCAGCTTGATTTAGTTCGTCCTTCACTAGGGGACAAAGTGGGACTAAAACAAGCCTCACAGAAAGAATATCATGATAAGCATGCCTGGGATCAGGTATTTACAAAGTCTGACCCAGTTTATGTGAGAGGGTACTCGGGCCAAAAGTGGATTCCTGCAACGCTCATTGAGAGGACGGGGCCAGTATCATGGAGGGTGAAAACACAGGATGGAAAGATGGTAAGATGACATCATGACCAGATCCGTCCATGTTACAATCAGAAATGCACAGAAGCCAGCTTCCAAGCAGAGAGTTTACCAGTGGACCTGGCAACCCCTGAACTGGCAGATCCAGAGCCAGGGCATCCAACACCTGAGATGGTTGAGCAAGCCCTCCATGAACTGTCTCTTGACAGTTCTCAAGGAGTATGTTCTTCTCTTGACGTATCTCAAGGAGTATGTTCTTCCAGGGGCAAAATAATCCCCGTGGGTGCCTAAGGAGGGCAGTCTACCCCTACCTTGTAGTCTTAGTCTTTGTTCATTGTTTAAAAAAAACGACTTTGGGACTTGTGAACTATGAGGGGAGGGAATGTTGTAACATGAATGATGTTTTCATTCAGGCAGTTAGATCCACTAAGGGGTCCTGTGGGTCACATATATACAGTGGGGCAAAAAAGTATTTAGTCAGCCACCAATTGTGCAAGTTCTCCCACTTAAAAAGAAGAGAGAGGCCTGTAATTTTCATCATAGGTACACTTCAACTATGAGAGACAGAATGGGGGGAAAGAATCCAGGAAATCACATTGTAGGATTTTTAATGAATTAATTGGTAAATTCCTTGGTAAAATAAGTATTTGGTCACCTACAAACAAGCAAGATTTCTGGGTCTCACAGACCTATAACAACTTCTTTAAGAGGCTCCTCTGTCCTCCACTCATTACCTGTACTAATGGCACCTGTTTGAACTCGTTATCAGTATAAAAGACACCTATCCACAACCTCAAACAGTCACACTCCAAACTCCACTATGGCCAAGACCAAAGAGCTGTCAAAGGACACCAGAAACAAAATTGTAGACCTGCATCAGGCTGGGAAGACTGAATCTGCAATAGGTAAGCAGCTTGGTGTGAAGAAATCAACTGTGGGAGCAATTATTAGAAAATGGAAGACATACAAGACCACTGATAATCTCCCTCGATCTGGGGCTCCACGCAAGATCTCACCCCATGGGGTCAAAATGATCACAAGAACGGTGAGCAAAAACCACACGGGGGGACCTAGTGAAGGACCTGCAGAGAGCTGGGACCAAAGTAACAAAGGCTACCATCAGTAACACACTACGCCGCTAGGGACTCAAATCCTGCAGTGCCAGACGTGTCCCCCTGCTTAAGCCAGTACATGTCCAGGCCCGTCTGAAGTTTGCTAGAGAGCATTTGGATGATCCAGAAGAGGACTGGGAGAATGTCATTTGGTCAGATGAAACCAAAATAGAACTGTTGGGTAAAAACTCAACTTGTCATGTTTGGAGGAGAAAGAATGCTGAGTTGCATCCAAAGAACACCATACCTACTGTGACGCATGGGGGTGGAAACATCATGCTTTGGGGCTGTTTTTCTGCAAAGGGACCAGGACGACTGATCCGTGTAAAGGAAAGAATGAATGGGGCCATGTATCGTGAGATTTTGAGTGAAAACCTCCTTCCATCAGCAAGGGCATTGAAGATGAAACGTGGCTGGGTCTTTCAGCATGACAATGATCCCAAACACACCACCTGGGCAATGAAGGAGTGGCTTCGTCAGAAGCATTTCAAGGTCCTGGAGTGGCCTAGCCAGTCTCCAGATCTCAACCCCATAGAAAATCTTTGGAGGGAGTTGAAAGTCCGTGTTGCCCAGCGACAGCCCCAAAACATCACTGCTCTACTGTAGAGGAGATCTGCATGGAGGAATGGGCCAAAATACCAGCAACAGTGTGTGAAAACCTTGTGAAGACTTACAGAAAATGTTTGACCTCTGTCATTGCCAACAAAGGGGAAAATAACAAAGTATTGAGATGAACTTTTGTTATTGACCAAATACGTATTTTCCACCATAATTTGCAAATAAATTCTTTAAAAATCAGACAATGTGATTTTCTGGATTTTTTTTCTCATTTTGTCTCTCATAGTTGAGGTATACCTATGATGAAAATTACAGGCCTCTCTCATCTTTTTAAGTGGGAGAACTTGCACAATTGGTGACTGACTAAATACTTTTTTGCCCCACTGTATATTGGAGAGCACAGGATGCTGGAAGTGAGATGAGTGACTGTATGACAGACGCTACATGCAATAAATGCTCTGAGTTAGATTCAGTCCACTGCAAGCTTTCTTTACTTGACACTTTACTACAGAAATAATATCAATAGTGTTACATGGTATATAAATAAGAAACTAAAATAGTAAAACAATCAATGGCAGGGTGCTGTGATGTATATAGCAATATGGAAATATAAACTTTTGAATTTGTAGTTTTGGGAAAGTAATCAACTTTGGGGTGGTAAGAGCAATCTCTTTCCACCACAAAGTTGATTACTTTCCCAAAACTACAAATTCAGAAGTTTATATTTCCATATTGCTATATTTTTTTTATCCAGTTATAGTTATGTCCAGAAAAAAAGCTAGTTCCTGTTATCTATCACATTAGGCTCTTTCAGACTGGAGGAACTTTTTCATAGGAGAAGAAGAAGAAGAGGAAAGAAGAAGAAGAAACCTTTATTTGTCATATGCACACTTCAAGCACAGTGAAATTCATCCTCTGCATTTAACCTATCTGAAGCAGTAAACACACGTGAACACACGCGCGCACACACACTCAGAGCAGTAGGCAGCCACACCAGAGTGCCCGGGGAGCAGTCAGGGGTCAGGTACCTTGCTCAAGGGCACCTCAGCCCAAGGCCGCCCCACGTCAACCTAAACTGCATGTCTTTGGATTGTGGGGGAAACCGGAGCACCCGGAGGAAACCTACGCAGACACGGGGAGAACATGCAAACTCCACATAGAAAGGCCCTCGCTGGCCACTGGGTTCAAACCCGGAACCTTCTTGCTGTGAGGCGACCGTGCTAACCACTATACCTCCATACAGTTCTTAGAATTGTTGGAGGAAGTTCCCCTTTTTGTGTGTCTGAACTGCAGAAACAGAGAATGATTGTAGTACTTAGGAACACCGTTTTGAGTGACTTTTTTTAGCTCCTACTTCAGGGTAGATACTTTCCCAGCACAAGAGGAACCACTTCTAAGTGACAAAAGTGTACATTGATTGGTTAAACACAAGATAATGCAGCACCAGCAACTGCCATTTTTAAAAATCTGTGTAAAATGTTCGCCATGTAAACAATAGCTTTTAGCATTAAAGGCGTCGTGCGGTAATTTCAGCAATCAGGCTATATCATGTGTCAAAATGTCGGGTTTGGTGGGTTATTCAAGCCCCTCGGTTTCCCGCGATCTCAGTGTCATGATGCGCCCGCTACAAGCATTTAAAGTTGACGCGCACAGCCAAATTTAGGCAGCCAGCTGTTAACTAGGTCAACTTATGTGTGACGTCATACCAGTAACCTCCCTTGGGTGATGCTGGCCTGTCCCCATGTTTTCTCTATAGCGTGCATTTACCAGAGTTGTTTACATTGCGGATTTTGTGGATTTATTCAATTTGTGGATAGTTTTGAACACTCAAAACACTATGAAATGATGTATTAATATTCTGTGATACAAAATGCCTAATCGGTGTATTGTGTTTGGCTGTAACAACGAACACTGAACACTATTTGTGACTGTTGTTATCAATGGATCTGATTTCAAGGTCATGGCTAGGTATTGATAGAAAAAAATTATATTTTTTTAAAACACATTGTGGCAGCGGGGGCGTGGTCAAGCGCCGGTCTGTGACAGGAGGGCGGAGCCAGGGAAGGTGAGTGGCAGAATCATTACACCTGACGGTAATTAACCTGTGTTTTGTGTGTTTTCCCAGTAACCGCGCCTTATTTAAGGAGGCAGAGGGAGAGCAGAGAAGAGCTCATCCCGGGACAAGAACACAGTGTGTGTTTCGCTATCAGATTAAAACTGGCGGTTATACTAAAAAGTCTGGCAATAAAAAGCCTATTTGCATCTGAAGCGTTGTCCTGCCGTCCTCTGTGCTCCACCCACACTTCAGAGAGCTCTACAGTGGTGGCAAAACCCGGGACAAGGTGGAGCACCAACCTCGCAGCCCCATGGAATCCTCCCCGTTCGCGGACCTGGTCCATGCCCTCGCCATGGCTCAGCAAAGCCAGCACCAGGCGCTCATCATGCTCCGAAAGGAGCAAGAGCGGCGCTTCGAAGCTGGCCGCGCTATAACTCTCCGCCGGCTGGCCTGCACGGACCTTCGCCGGGCCGTCCTCCAGCGCGTGGGGCGCACGCCAGAACAACAGCGCCAGCGCTTCCGCCCACTGGAGGACGGCCCGGCGAAGGTCCGCGTAGGCCAGCCGGCGGGGAGTTATAGCGCGGCCAGCTGCGCCTCTCCCGTCAGGAGGGGGAGGAGGCGCGCCGCGCGCTGCTCCATCGGCCACCCCGAGGCTTCGGCGACCTGCTCGAACAATGTGAGAAACGCCTCGGGGTCGTCCTGCGGGCCCATCTTGGTCACGGTGAGGGGAGACGGGCCCGCGGCCGGGGCGCTGGTGGACCCCGCCGACGCGAGGAGATGCCGGAACGCCTCGTGATCTTCCTGCTGGGCCAGCACCAGGGCTTCGAAGCGCCGCTCTTGCTCCTTTCGGAGCGTGACGAGCGCCTGGTGCTGGCTTTGCTGAGCCGTGGCGAGGGCATGGACCAGGTCCGCGAACGGGGAGGATTCCATGGGGCTGCGAGGTTGGTGCTCCACCTTGTCCCGGGTTTTGGCACCACTGTAGAGCTCTCTGAAGTGTGGGTGGAGCACAGAGGACGGCAGGACAACGCTTCAGATGCAAATAGGCTTTTTATTGCCAGACTTTTCAGTATAACCGCCAGTTTTAATCTGATAGTGAAACACACACTGTGTTCTTGTCCCGGGATGAGCTCTTCTCTGCTCTCCCTCTGCTTCCTTAAATAGGGCGCGGTGACTGGGAAAACACACAAAACACAGGTTAATTACCGTCAGGTGTAATGATTCTGCCACTTACCTTCCCTGGCTCCGCCCTCCTGTCACAGACCGGCGCTTGACCACGCCCCCGCTGCCACACACATGTTTTAAGTGTTTCTATGTATCAATCATTAATTGTACAAAATGATTTTCATACATTTATGTATTTGTCATATCTTTCTTTGTCACATGAAGTGTTGTCTTGATAACACGTGGCACATAATTTTAGCAAATAGATGACAGAAGATTAATTTAAAGATTTATGCCACAGAGCTGCCTTTAACTAATAATTATCACTTATTACTGACGATTGTACGTTTACTAAACAATACAATACAAAGCTCAATACTCCCAGCCTATAACATACTGAATATCAAGTTAAAATCAACCGCAATAAAAGGAAAAATGATGAAAACTGGAATATCAAGGGGTCTACTGTATCAGAAGGCCCACTGCATTTCGCGAGATCACAAGCTGTCAAGTTGCTAGAATTCAATCTTTCTAGCTATACTTTCACCCCCTACAGCTATCAGTATTACACATAATCATAGATTAATCACACAGCATTCTAATTCAAGTGAAAATGGTCTTTAAAAATACACATAAGTAGTGATTTAGTCAGAGAAACCAACCAAAACAAGTCTTCAAGTCGCTGGTCTTCATTCTCGTCTTCGTTTCTGTCATCGTCAGAACTGTCCTCATTTTCTTCTGAAGATGAGCGCTCAGGTTCAAATCTGTAAGGCTGGATACCACCAGGACATTCAGCTGTCAAAATCTCTACTTGTGGGCCATTTTCTTCTTCTGTATCGGTAAAATCAAAGCTAATTTCCTCAGCATCGCTCCTATTTTCTGGTGTGTCCGTCATTGCAACTGCACCGAGTGGTTACTGGTATGACGTCACGCAGCTGTTCCATTGACCGAGAGGGGGCGCTGCGAACGCGGAAAATTTCAAGTGATGGGCATGATCAAATAAGGACCGATTACAACCGCGGGAAGCTTTTGAAAAATCGATGGTCAATTTATTTCGAATCTCGAAAGCATTCTGGTGCAGAATAATGCGACTTTTATCGCCACCACTGCGTGACGCCTTTAAAAAGTGAGGAAAAAACATGCACAAATGGACTGACTTTGAAGTCCAGGCTTTATTGCATAAATGTGATAAAGGAAATACAGCATGATTTTGATGCATCTAAGCGAAATTATAAAACTAGCATTTGTTAGCATTTCCTGCTAACGCCACGCAAGCAAGCTGGGTGATATCACTTCAGTGTTGCTACTGGTGGTGTGCATGCAAACAGAAACAAGTCCCTAAAATTGTTTTGTCCAAAAGTGCCTATTATAGCAGCAGTAAATAACTGTTCCCTCACGTTCTCTTGAAGTTAAAGGGGAAAAAAGCAGCTTTTCATGTTACCAAGAGTCTGCTGTCCTTCACCTTTAATTGTTACAAAGGCTTAGATTATGTCAATGGTCCATCTTAAAAGTCCAAGTGAATTAGCTGTTCCTATAGAAATGAGAATGTATCATAATGAGAGCCTTAATATTACCCTTGTGACCAGAAAAAGTTTAAATTTGAGATATTTTATGCCACAATTTTCACAATTATTTCTTATAAAATATTCCACAGCTACTTTTTACATCTCCTTTTTTCTTTGTAATATTAGCATGTTAGCAGGGAGGAAGTGAAGGAGTGTGAGGGAGTGTTTATAAAATGGCTGCAGGATAGCCATGTAAACACAAACATGCATTTCAGACTGTAGGTTTTCTCAGCCATGTGACACTTTTCTCCTGAAGTCATGGGTTAAACCACTGTTGTTGTTGTTGTTTTATCACGTTCTACATATTTTTTTTCAGCTTATTCATATTATTAGTAAGAAAACAAATTTGACTATTTCACCTTTAAGCTCTCGCTCTAATATCCTGTCATTTAAAATTGTTCTTTATAAGATTATTAACTTGTAACCAGCTATCACAATATGCCAGAATATTGCACTGTTAGCATATGGGACAGTGAACTTTCTATATCTTTCCACTCCTACTCACAAAATTAATTTTGTAGTGACTTGATCAGATGTTGGGCCTTGATACTGTATGACTTATTACGCTGTCTGGGTGCCAGCACTGGCATTTAAAATAAATAGCATGTTTTAAAAAGGGATCAACAAATATGTTGATCCTGTGTACTTTCTTCTTTTCCAAACTGTTGCTAAAGATTCAAAGACCTGTGATCCAATACTTAAAGGCAAAAATGCAAAAATCACTCAACTTTCAGGTCACTTGTTGTGAGATGGACGGTTCGAGGTTTCTCACCGACTCAAATGGAAAGGGGAGTCAGCCATCAAGCTGACTCTTAATTTTTATTTATTCATTTTTAATGGCCGCAACCATGGTAACTGTTGCATCATGTGGGAGTGTGGAAATTTCTCGCATGTATCTGAGGTATATCTGCATCACAGAGGCAGGATATTAATTTTTCTTTGCACCTAAGAGGCTTCTTCCAGTGGTTTATGAATTTGGACAGAAATTACTGCATTAGTTTGTGTGAGCTTTTATTCCTATATATGTGTATATTTTTAGTGAATACATTTCAGTCCACATCTTGCATTGTGGTAGAAATGACCCCCGTACATACTATGCATTATAACTCACTATAAATAAGCATCCTGCTCTAGGTAACTTAGTAAATTAGTTTGTTATGAAAGGGTTCTTTTTGTCTGCAAGTCTACATAAACCATATGGCCAAAAGTTTGTGGACACCTGACCATCACATCAATATGTGGTTCTTCTCCAAACTGTTGCCACAAAGTTTGAAGCACATAATTGTACAGAATGTCTTTGTATGCTGTAGTTTTATAGTTTCCCTTCACTGGAACTAATAGGCCCAAACCATTCCAGTATGACAATGCCCCTGTGCACAAAGTGAACTCCATGAAAACATGGTGTGTTTAGGTTGGAGTATTCTCCAGAAGGCTTTTTACTTTGTCTGTGTGGTCAGCTTCAAACTTTAGTTAAGCTTGGCTGTATAGTCAGATGAGACAAAGATTGAGTTGTTTGGCTACAATGACCACCATGTACAGAGGGACACTGTACCAGCTGGTGGTGGTGGTAGGATCATCATGCTTTGGGGCTGTTTTGCTGCCAGTGGAACTGGTTCACTGCACAAAGTGGATGGAATAATGGAGAAGGAGGACTACCTCAGCATAAACCATCAGAAACTTGAACACGATTTGGGACTTACAACAGGATAATGAACCCAAACACATATCAGAGCTGGTTGTGGAGGATAAAGCAGGCTAACATTAAGCTTAAAGCAAGTCCTGACTTCAACCCTATTGAAAATATATGGACCATGCTTACGTATAAGTCGAGTCCATGCCAAGAAAAAAAAAATTAAATGAACTCTACCAATTCTACCATGAAGAGTTGTGAAATATCCAGCCAGAATTCTGCCAGAAGCTTGTTCATGGTAAGCAAAAATGTTTGGTCAAGGTGAACCTTGCAAAGAGACATTTTACCCAAATATTAGGTGTGCTGTATGTATATTTTTGACCCTGTATGTATAATTTTGACCCTGTGTTGATTTCAGAAAACCCAAAGAAAATTAAAACTTGTGCACCAAATTCTAGTGTTTTTTTTAATTAAAGATGTATGCTGTACAAAATAACATTTCAAACAGTTCAAAGAAATTACAGAAAGCCCAAATATTGCCATGACATTCATATCCAAGATGACATTTATGTCACTGTATTTAAATTTCTGACCACGAATGTATGGGTGTGATAGTCATGTGTCCATAAACTTTTGGCCATAGAGTGTATTTGTTCTATCAAATTTTTGCAATACACTGATCCTGACTTTATATGCTAGGCTATGTTTTGGCAGTGTTTCAATTAAGTCATGGACCTTCAAATACAAGTCGAGACCCAATCAGCAGTTTTCAAGTCAAGGTTGAGTAAATTCACCTTCATGTTCAAGTCAAGCTGATACTCAAGTAAAGTTCAAAACAGGTTCTGGATTGGGTACCAGGTAGAAGGGAGCTCATAGGGATGTTGTCATCCCTTATCGGTTGTTTGAATACTTAAGGGTTCTTTAATCCTAAAGGGTTTCTACTTGAAACCAAATTTGATATCAATCAATACCAGGTATTAGGCAAATACATAAAACCCATAAAGATTCCCCCAATGCAATAAACCTCCTTTAGGGTTTGAGATTGAATTTAATGTCTCAATCTCATGAACTCTAAATCTGAGTCGCATCAAGTCATAAGGAACCAAGTTCAAGTTTGGTGAAAATTCAGATTTAAGTCACTACAGTAGGCTAATATGATCTATGTTTAGTCACTTTAGAATTAAGAGATTTTATATTTTTCTCTCCTCAGCAGCATGGGCAGAAGAATGTGGGATATTTTTCTCTGGGGCGGCATGGTGGTGTAGTGGTCAGCGCTGTCGCCTCACACGGGGTTCGAGCCCCGTGGCCGGTGAGGGCCTTTCTGTGTGGAGTTTGCATGTTCTCCCCATGTCCGCGTGGGTTTCCTCCAGGTGCTCCAGTTTCCCCCACAGTCCAAAGACATGCAGGTTAGGTTAACTGGTGACTCTAAATTGACCGTAGGTGTGAATGCAAGTGTGAATGGTTGTCTGTGTCTATGTGTCAGCCCTGTGATGACCTGGTGACTTGTCCAGGGTGTACCCCGCCTTTCGCCCGTAGTCAGCTGGGATAGGCTCCAGCTTGCCTGTGACCCTGTAGAACAGGATAAAGCAGCTAGAGATAATGAGAGATGAGAATGAGATATTTTTCTCTATTAATAATCTGCCTCTTGGCAGAATTTACAGCATAATATATTTTCCATTTTCTCTGTCACTAGATTTTAAGTCAATATTTTAGGCATGGCCACAAGTGCACACATTTTTATTGTGCACTGTCCAACAATCCCCATTTATTAAAAAAAAAAAGTATTCAATTGAATATATCAATGCCTGGCTAATGTGGAGATCTGAAGGCATTAATCAGAAATCATGCATGATGAATATAAACAGAACAAGAGTTGATGTTCTGAGGTGTGGCCATGGGGAATAGCCAGACCTTTTATAGTGGTATGGCTACATTAGCTCGAATGATTTAATTGGTGGCAATCAAGGGTGGGGCAAAATACCAAACAAAAAGCACAGAAAATAACATAACTACACCTATGTGTGTATGGCTTGAGTAGGATTCCTATCTGTCCCTGTTGTCTAGGAAGCTACAAAAACATCGTAGCCAACATGATGTTAGGCTTCACCTTATGAAATATCATTATGAATTAGTTATGAATTCATAATCTTATTAGCTGATATCATCAGCTACAATGCCACTGGCTACCACTTAGCTACGCCCATGCAGGCCATGTACTTAAAATGAAAACAGTATATGAACTATAACTAATAGTTTCCAAAACATGATAAATCCCTTTGTCTCTGTGCCCTTTGTCTTTTTGATCAGTGAAACTGAATACTCATGGGTCTACATACGGATTATATTATATTATATTATATTATCTCATCTCATTATCTGTAGCCGCTTTATCCTGTTCTACAGGGTCGCAGGCAAGCTGGAGCCTATCCCAGCTGACTACGGGCGAAAGGCGGGGTACACCCTGGACAAGTCGCCAGGTCATCACAGGGCTGACACAGACACAGACAACCATTCACACTCACATTCACACCTACGGTCAATTTAGAGTCACCAGTTAACCTAACCTGCATGTCTTTGGACTGTGGGGGAAACCGGAGCACCCGGAGGAAACCCACGCGGACACGGGGAGAACATGCAAACTCCGCACAGAAAGGCCCTTGCCGGCCACGGGGCTCGAACCCGGACCTTCTTGCTGTGAGGCGACAGCGCTAACCACTACACCACCGTGCCGCCTATATTATATTATATTATATTATATTATATTATATTATATTATATTATATTATATAGATTTCACTATTTATATTAGATTTCATATTTTGAATGAGCAAATTTTTATGTAAAACATGATATATCATTATAGAAGTAGTTAAATAGTATAAACAAGCCTATTAGTTGATTAGTAATCAGAAAGCTAAATATATAATACATAACTAATATTGATTTATGGATAGGGGGTGGGATTAAATAAGTTTATACTTCTTCCCACTCCTTTTCGAATATGTAAAGTAAATCATTATGTGCTTTGCTGTCCTTTTTTATGTGCTTTTTGATGTCTGTCTGTGGTTGAATGTCCATTTGCTTTTTTGTTTTCTTTTTACATGTTCGAAATTAACACATCAAATCAAATCAAAAATCATGTTACATGTTGAATAAGCTAAGAGAATTAAAGCCCAGTGTCAAAAAGTTTTATGCAGCTCTGCTTTCAGATCAGCTTGTATGCAAGTAACACAGCAACAGTTTCAATTGAAACAGTGTGGGCTTTATAGATAATTGGGCTAATTTTGAGGGCACTGCTGGCCTGTTAGGGCGGGACGGTATCCATCCCACTCGGGAAGGTGCTGCTCTCATTTCCTGCAGCATAGGTCATAGTCTTAGAACAGGCCTAGTTCATTTCTGACAATCTAGAGCCAAGGCCAGGGAGCAGACGAACAGGCTAAACCGACTGTCTGCTAGCTGCACAGAGTCGTCACTCAGGGTCCACTACATCGAGACTGTGTCTGTTCCCCGAGCTCAACAAAAAGGTAGAAATTTTCAGAGAGTTTGTTCCAGTAACCTAATCAATATCAGTCATACTGACTGTACAGCTGCTGCCAGCACCTTTGATCTAAAGGTGGGGCTATTAAATATTAGATCTCTTACATCTAAAGCGCTAATGGTTAATGAACTCATTACTGATCAGGAGTTTAATGTACTTTGTTTAACTGAAACATGGATTAAGCCAAATTAATATATAGCATTAAATGAAGCGAGTCCTCCTGGATACAGTTATACCAGCCTCGTCTAACTGGCAGAGGAGGAGGCGTTGCGGTTATTTATAACGATTATCTAGGTGTAACACAAAAACCTGGTTATAAATTTAATACATTTGAAGTTCTTCATACTCATATAATGTATGTAGCCTCGAAAAATAAGTCTACCCAGTTAATTCCATTGCTTATTATTTACAGGCCCCCGGGGCCATATTCTGAGTTTCTTTCTGAATTTGCAGATTTGATCTCAGATCTGGTTATTTCCTTAGACAAAGCTTTAGTTGTCGGAGATTTTAATATTCACTTCGATAACCCAGAAGACCCTTTAAAAACAGCGTTTGTGTCCATCTTAGATTCAGTCAGGATTAAGCAGAATGTCATAGGACTGACCCATAATGGTGGTCACACCCTTGATCTAATACTAACATTCAGATTAAACGTAGACAATATAGTCATACTTCCACAATCTGAAGTTATCTCAGATCATTATTTCATCTAATTCAAACTATGTCTGAGTAATAATATATGCACCTCACCACGCTACTGTATTAAACGTACTTTCACGTCAACTACTACACAGAGCTTTATAAATGATCTCCCAGAGTTGTCAACTTTGATTGGGTCACTGTCAGCCCCTGCAGAACTTGATCAGGCAATTGAATGCTTAGAGTCAACATTCCACCATTCCGCCATAAAAAGGAAAATGGTCAGAGACAAAAAATTAGCACCCTGGTATAATGATGACACTCGCACATTAAAACAGACCACTCGAAAATTGGAACGTAAATGGCGTCAAACAAAATTGGTAGTGTTCAAATTAGCTTGGAAGGACAGCTTCCTGAAGTATAGAAAAGCTCTTAGTGCTGCGAGATCAACATATTTCTCCTCCCTAATAGAAGATAACAAAAATAATCCTAGATTCCTATTTAATACTGTAGCAAAATTAACCAGGAATAAGTCCACTATCGACACATGCACACCTGCAGTATGTAGTAGTAACGACTTAATGAATTTTTTTAATGACAAAATTGAGAATATCCGACAAAAAATTCAAACTACTAATTTAAGGTCAGACAATGAAAGTGACCTTGTAGTTAACTATATAACTGTATCAGATCATCAGTTAGAATGTTTTACTCCCCTTAAAGAAACTGAATTACTTTCATTAATCTCTACATCAAAAGCCTCAACTTGCGTACTAGATCCCTTACTGACACATCTATTCAAACAGATAATGCCTGGAGTAATTGAACCGCTTCTAAAAATAATAAATTCTTCTCTTACGATTGGCTATGTACCCAAATCCTTTAAACTAGCAGTTATCAAACCCCTGATTAAAAAACCTGACCTTGATCCCTGTCGGCTGTCCAATTATCGACCAATATCAAACCTCCCCTTTATCTCCAAGATCCTTGAAAAAGCTGTGGCACAGCAGTTATGCTCATATTTACATAGGAATAACATCCATGAAATGTATCAGTCAGGATTTAGACCTCATCATAGCACAGAGACAGCACTGGTTAAAGTAGTAAACGACCTACTGTTGGTGTCTGATCAGGGCTGTGTCTCGCTACTTGTGTTGCTTGACCTTAGTGCAGCATTTGATACCATTGATCATTCCATTCTTCTGGATAGACTAGAAAATGCTGTGGGAGTTAAGGGAATGGCCCTCTCCTGGCTCAGGTCTTATCTAACTGATCGTTATCAGTATGTTGATATAAATGGTGATATTTCTAGACGTACTGAGGTAAAGTTTGGTGTTCCACAAGGTTCTGTCTTGGGTCCACTGCTTTTTTCTCTATATATGTTACCTCTGGGTGATATTATTCGTAAACATTGTATTAGTTTCCACTGTTATGCTGATGACACACAGTTGTATGTCTCTGCAAAACCTGATGAGAGACACCAGCTTAATAGAATTGAGGAATGTGTTAAGGACATTAGACACTGGATGCTTATTAATTTCCTTCTGCTTAACTCTGACAAGACTGAAGTACTTGTACTAGGACCACATACAGCTAGAAGTAAGTTTTCTGATTACACAGTGACTCTGGATGGCCTTTCTGTTTCTTCACGTGCAGCAGTAAAAGACCTCAGAGTGATTATTGACCCCAGTCTTTCATTCGAAACTCACATTGATAACATCACCCGGATAGCTTTCTTTCATCTCAGAAATATTGCAAAGATAAGAAATTTAATGTCATTGCGTGACGCAGAAAAACTAGTCCATGCTTTCGTTACCTCCAGGTTGGATGACTGTAATGCCTTACTGTCTGGGTGTTCCAATAAGTGCATAAACAAGCTCCAGTTAGTTCAAAATGCAGCAGCAAGAGTCCTTACTAGAACTAGAAAATATGACCACATCACGCCTGTCTTATCCACACTGCATTGGCTCCCAATCAAATTTCGTATTGATTATAAAATACTACTATTGACCTTTAAAGCACTAAATGGTCTCGCACCACAGTACCTGAGTGAACTTCTGCTCCTCTATGACCCACCACGCCTACTTAGATCAAAAGGTGCAGGCTATCTGCTGGTACCTCGTATAGTGAAAGCTACATCAGGGGGCAGAGCCTTTTCTTACAAAGCCCCACAGTTATGGAACAGCCTTCCAAGTAATGTTCGGGAATCAGACACAGTCTCAACATTTAAGTCTAGGCTGAAAACATATCTGTTTAGTCAAGCCTTTTGTTAATGGTGTTTATGAGGTAAAGGTGTAGATCTAGAGGGTCCTCAGACATAGAGTGTTTTGGTAAACTGGGATGTATGGATGCTGTCAGTCCCCACTCGCTTGTTCACTCGAGTTTGTTGACGGTGTAGTGGCTGGCTGCTTTATATCCCGGGGCTCCCTCATGCCTGTGTTACCTTCTGGCTCTCTCCTTTTAGTTATGCTGTCATAGTTAGTTGCCGGAGTCCCTGCTTGTACTCTGTGCAATATGTATACTGCTCCTACTTATTCAGGTGACATTGGGCATACCTAACAACCTGTGTTTTCTTTCCCTCCCCTCCCCCACCCCAAATCTGTCCCTCTGAGTTACATGGAGTCAACAGGAAATCTTTTGGTGGAGAGGGTGGAGACCTCGACTGGCTATCGTAGCCTGCAGGGAATCGGCCGTCAGACTTTCTGTCACATGTCCCAGACCCGGTGAAATGTCACTGAATTGTCTTGGCCAGCCCTAAGGGTCCCATCTGCATCTCATCATTGCTGAGGAGTGTGCTCCCATCACCCAATCAAGCATCCAGCCAGAGCAGGTCATGATATGTTTTTATACCATATTAACATGCCATTGTTGTGTGTTATGCCTGATGTAAAGACACTCGTCTCTGCGAGCCTACCACACAGATTTAATACTTGTCATTTTTAGGGCATACCTAACAACCTGTGTTTTCTTTCTCTCTCTCTCTTCCCCCCCCCCCCAATCTGTCCCTCTGAGTTACATATTGGTCTTGGGATTGAGATGCTGGCCTCTTCTGCCCCTCGGACCTGCTTGATCCATCCTGGTGCCCTGTGTCTGGTCGGAGTTTTATCGCACCGCTCCTGTGAAGGACGGCCCCATGAGGACAGCTGAGGGTTATACCTGGAGGATGCTCTGGACTCTTACAGTAATGCTTTTATGGCTGAGGACTACAGTTGTCTTGCTAACTTTAGGACTGCAGTTATCATGAACAGTTTTGCACTCAAGTTTCCATCAATGAAGAGTTATAACATCAACGAAACTGTCCTCATGTTAAAACTGTTAATATTATAGTCAGGCTGTCTGTTGTTGCCCAAATGAGGATGGGTTCCCTTTTGAGTCTGGTTCCTCTCGACTTGACTAAACTTGACTTGACTTGACTATTTTTCAGCCTGATAAGTGAAAGTGAAACTGCTGATAGAAATGACATGATTTCATTCATGAGACATCAAGAAGGTGTGGTCAGCAAAGAGATGGTGTTTGGTCTGCATTTCCGTTCACCAAAATAAATGCCTCAAACACTCCCAAAAGCTGAAATCCAGAATTCCAAGCACACCTACATGTCCTTGCTTTGTTTAAACATGATTCTTTGTTTTCCCCAGGTGTTTAACTTGATGGTAGTGTTCAGGGCCGTTGACAGCTTTGGCTGGGCCCAGGACAAAATAATCTGAGTGCCCCCCCCCCCCCCCCCCCCCCAAAATAATCTGAGTGCCCCCCACACACACACACATACGCGCGCACGCACATCGCCACACAGCAACCACCCACACCCAACCCCTCTTTTCACAGTCTCCATTCACTCCAACCCTTAAATAACAGGTATTCCAAGCCCATTATAACAGTCAACCATTTTATTTCAACATTTCAACATATTTACAGTTTGAACATTTCCTTAGTCTGCAACTATTCAGGTGCGAAATGCAATGCGCCGGACTTTTGATGTGGCAAAGTCGTCAATAAGGTCATTGAAGTCCAGCTTCTTTGCAAGTTCGCGCTCTATAGAGAGCATAGCCAGCCCATTGAACCTCTCCTGTGACATGTTTGAGCGCAGGTAGTTGATAAACCAAAATGATTGTTTACGGGATGGAACTGGGCCTCAATGAGAACGGAGTTATGGCTTTCCCAAAATCTGAACATAGAAGCATCACCACTAGTGATGTGTACAGTGAGTTTTTCAGTGTATTTTTTTTGTCTTGTTTTTCATAAACGTCCTTTCCGTACTCGATTTAGAATGTTACAAAAAAAATTGACACCCTCCCAACCACGTAACATTAGCCTATCTGACCTGGGGGCTGACACGTTTATTACGGATAAACCAAAAGGATTACAACGTTCCCTGGATATAGAACTGGACCGAGAAGATTTCAAAATCTTAACGTGTAAGCAACAACAATAAAACAGAGGTTGTTTTATTCATTTAGGGCTCATTAGGCTACTTTCATTAATTGCGCTTTTCATACAGGCCTATCATTTTTCACTTGAGCAAGGGAATTGTTTGAAGAGTATCCAGTCTAAGCGAAAGTTTAATGTTTTGCAACAGACTAACCTCAAAACACCCCATTTATAGCCCATTCGTTACATTAAACTCTATCTAGCTGGCAATTTTGCATGCCGTCGTATCTACACGGGATGATTTCCAACAAAATAAGGTTTAATTAACAAGAGGAAGCGTTCCACGGGCTTTCAACTAACCGGAGTCCAGCTCAGCGCAGCTCAGCAAGCGTGCCTAAAACATTTGGATATGATTGCGGGCCAATGTGCTATTCTTTGCTTCATTGAGATATATGCAACACAGTGTTATTAAACCGATATGTTTATGAAATAATTCAATGCCCTGTGCATTTCAGTGTTCACTCAGTGTACCCTGCTATCCCCTACTTTATAATTATGAATGGCGCGTCGCGTGTGCTGGGGTTACATTACGGGGCTGGAAAAAAGTTATCTGTGTCTTACCTGGCTCAGCTGCATCATCTGAATCTTTTCTAAAATATATATGCAGTGAGCCCCTGAGGCTCTTGGCTTCTTCATCTCTTTTTCTCTTTTCTTTTCTTTGCTCCTGACTTGTGCATGTTGGCAAACGGGCTCACACGCTTATTGTCGAAGTGTTATGATGGAATAGTGCCATGTTATTTGGCGCCTTAATCAAAGACCAAACCATTTCTGCATTAGGGGTGGTAGGTGGGTTCTTGAATCTATTTTCGAAGACAATAAAGGCAAAAGAACCAGAAATCATTCATTGAATGCAAATATAGCACATTTTTCTCCCCCAAATCAACACATTTTGAAATGAAACAGAATGATTAATGGCATCTTCATGAGGGACCAGTTCTGGGCCCCCCCTCATGCCTGGGCCCGGGACAAAATACCCAGTTGTCCCCCCCTGTCGACGGCCCTGGTAGTGTTTATCCGGTAGCTGTCAATGGCAAATCTGATTGTTTACTCTTCCCCGTCTAAATCACTCCTGTTCGTCCCTTATGCACCTCTTCACTGCTCTTTAAGAAGCAAATTCACAGTGAGGTCTGTATGTTTGATGATATGCACATTTACAGCATATAACACATGGCATCTCTCATAATGTCTCCCCAGAGAACTCAGTCTCCACTCCTCTTCATTAAACATCTATTCTTGTGTGAAAAAAGTAACTGTGAAGCTGAAATCCCAAGTGCTCATTAACTCGGTGTACGTCAGTAATGGCTGATTGTGAAATGAGCTGGGGTTGTTAATGTAATCTAATATCTAGAAACAGCTCAACAATGAAACTATTAGGGATGGGCAATGTGTTGTGTATATAATATGTTTCATTGATGGCATAATCAAAATGATGTAGGGCAAATAATTACACACAGTGAAAGACAGACAGACAGCTTAACAGACTGAACTGTAAACTTGGATAGATAGACTTACAGTAAACTTACAGTTCTGTCATCTGTATATATATATATACACACACACACACACACACACACACACAGTGCCTTGCAAAAGTATTCATCCCCCTTGGTGTTTGTCCTGTTTTGTTGTATTACAAGCTGGAATTAAAATGGATTTTTGGGGGGCTAGCACCATTTGATTTACACAACATGCCTACCACTTTAAAGGCGCACATTGTTTTTTTTTTATTGTGACACAAACAATAATTAAGATGAAAAAACAGAAAACTGGAGTGTGCATAAGTATGCACCCCCTCTGGTATGAAACCCCTAAATAAGAGCTGGTCCAACCAATTCACTTCTTAAGTCACATAATTAGTTGATTAAGATCCACCTGTGTGCAAACAAAGTGTCACATAATCTGTCACATGATGTGTGTATAAATCAACCTGTTCTGGAAGGACTCTGACTCTGCAACACTACTAAGCAAGCAACAGGAAAACCAAGGAGCACTCCAAACAGGTCAGAGACAAAGTTGTGGAGAAGTATAGATTAGGGTTGGGTCATAAAAAATATCCCAAACTTTGAATATACCAGGGAGCACCACTAAATCCATTATAGCAAAATGGAAAGAATATGGCACCACTACAAACCTGACAAGAGAAGGCCGCCCATCAAAACTCACAGACCAGGCAAGGAGGGCATTGATCAGAGATGCAACAAAGACACCAACAATAATGCTGAAGGAGCTGCAAAGATCCACAGCGGAGATGGGAGTATCTGTCTATAGGACTACTTTAAGCTATACACTCCACAGAGTGGGGCTTTATGGAAGAGTGGCCAGAAAAAAAGTCATTGCTTAAAAAAATCACATTTAGAGTTTGCCCAACAGCATGTGGCAGACTCCCCAAACACATGGAAGAAGATTATCTGGTCAAATGAGACAAAAATTGAACTTTTTGGCCATCATGGGAAATGCAAAAACATTGATTACAAATTATATTGGCAGCATTATGCTGTGGGGTTGTGTTTTTCATCTGAATGGACAGGAAAACTGGTCAGGACTGAAGGAAATATGAATGCCACTAAATACAGGACAATTCTGTGGCATAACTTGAAGATTGCTCTACACCAACACAACCCATCTAACTTGAAGGAGTTGGAGCAGTTTTGCCTTGAGAAATGGGCAAAAATCCCAGTGGCTAGATGTGCTAAGTTAATAGAGACATACCCCAAGAGACTTGCAGCTATAATTGTAGCAAAAGGTGGCTCTATAAACTCTTGATTATTTTATTTATTTAATTTATTTATTTTATTTTATTTTTTTTTTTTTTTGGGGGGGGTAAATATCTATGCACACTCCAGATTTCTGTTTTTTTTTCATCTTAATTATTGTTTGTGTCACAATAAAAATACAATATGCACCTTTAAAGTGGTAAACATGTTGTGTAAATCAAATGGTGCTAACCCCCCCAAAAATCCATTTTAATTCCAGCTTGCAATGCAACAAAATAGAACAAAACCAAGCGGATGAATATTTTTGCAAGGCACTGTGTGTGTGTGTCTGAGACCACATTGAAAATGTGGCATAAAATCAAAGAAAGGAAATATTCAATACCTGGAATATTTAATATTCAAGATTCTGCACTATTTCCCTTTTTTTTTTAAATATAAGCAGGTGTGTGTTATAGACCATATTAACTGCTTTGTACAAGAGGTCAGATTTTCTTTGTGCTTTTTTCATCTCTTCTATTGTTTAGACGACAATCTGATGGATGGATTTAGTCTAAAATGGATTGTAGACTCGAGTGCACACTGTCATCGAAGCAAAAAAAAAAATAGGATGGACCAAACACTAAGAAACTCTTAAATTAATGTAAATATTTCAAACATTTAACATTTCCCTCAAGATGTTGTAAATAATATAATTTGTAATCAATGTTTTTGTATTAAATTAGAAAAGCATGCAAAATTTCTATTTTGCATGCTTTTCTAATTTAATACAAAAACTTTGATTACAAATTATATTATATACAGCATCTTAAGGGAAATGTTAAATGTTAGGGCCTGAGCACTGTAGGTGCAAGGACCCTATTGGATCTTTCAGGATTTTTTTTTCTTCAAAACTCATGAAATTTGTCACACACATCAGTGCTTATGACAGTTATTCAGGGACCAAGTCTTGGCCCTGGGTGCAGCCCAGTGACTCTGTAACGTCATCATATGTAATCGAGTCTCGTCAAGAATGGTCTTAGACTATTGGACTTCAGTGTATTGTATATAGCTTAGTCTACATTTAGTTTCTCCTCCAAATGCATATGTCTGGTTCTGCATACTTTTCTTCACTCATTTTAAATGTAAATTTTTCATCCAAATAGAATAAATACAGAAACCCAACATGGTGTGTTACTTGGGATTTCCTTTATTTCCATGGCTTATCCAAATGCTGCTGGTAGAAGCTGAAGATAGAGATGAGTTAGGAGAATAGCTCCCTGTATTGGAGGAACGATGTCACAAATGATAATTTACTTCATCTTTTGTGTGTGGAACTTTTGGAACCAGCCCTATTACTATAAAAAAAAGACCTTTAATTGCAATTTGATTTTATTTTTTATTGTTTTTATAATAGCAGCAGCTCTTTAACTCCATTGGCCTGCAAATCTGCAATATTTGCAACATAGGTTGTTACAGAACATTGCACAGAAGCTTATAATACAGCAGTAGCTTTGTTGACAGACACTCATTACATCAACACTGCAGCTTTCGTGCCAGAAATAGGTCAGTTTTGTAGTCATGCCATCCAACTTATTTGTGCTCCATGGCAAGGTGATCACGGTTCATGTAAGTTTGCATGTAAGTCGTTTGTGCTCATTTGGTACTGTATTTGACGATATGCCATGCACAGCTTCACAATGGCAGACGTCATTTGGAGAATAATAAGTAGTTGTTAAATAACAATACACACTGGTGTCCTTAGCAGTGGTGGGGAGCTGATGTTTCCATTTTCAGCAATAGGCGTGCTGATACGTCAGACCAGCTGTCAAAATCGGAGCTCTAAGGAACAACTACCCATAATGCAATGAAAATAAGGGTGCAGAAAACAAGAATGAAAATGATTACTAGCTTATAGAAAAAAAGAGAAATTAAGAGTAGCATAGACACAGGCATGTGCATACAGTATATACATATATAACTGTGCACAGTGACACGCCGCACCCAAGAACACACTCCTCTCATGCATTTACTACATAATGGCTTTTCTATTACAACCATTTCAATTGAATAGTGCTTTACTCTCTGTGCATTTATATTCTATCAAGGGCATTCCAGACTCTACATTCAGAGCAACAATCCTGCTTCTTGGATCTACTGTTCTTAAGGTCATATATGTATATTTGATTACTTTACAGTGGTGTGAGAAATACTCAAATTAATTTTCCTCAACTCTGAACTAAATTGCAATTGGACCAAACGAAGCTCCTAGTTAATATTCATAACATAGGCAATTGTTTTCCATGCTTTTTAGCATGGCAGAGCTAATCGTCCCAGTGACCTTGAAAAATATCCAGGACAGACATTTTGCAAGCTATCTGAAGTCATCCTAGTGCAACTGTATTAACATACAGCATGACATATGACATATCATCATAACATGAGCAATGATGGGGTCTGTTTGATCAGGCTCAACACAAAGTTATACCCTTAAGATGATTATGATTTTTTTTAATAACTTCACAGCACTTCCTCTTATACTATCACAAATTTGCAAACAATGTTTAAACTTTTAATGAACTATGTTAAGTTGGAATATCTATGACACAGGTTAGTTCCTGTTACAAAGCCCTGACTGTGGAGACTCCTTCCATAAATACTGTTCTACTGTGAAATACCTTCACCTTGTCAATGATTATGCATCTTTCTTTGCTAAATAAGGACGCATTTCTAATTCCATCATTTTTGAATAAATACGTGGTTTAGGTGGAGCGTCCACCATATAATAGATACCATAAGAAGGATAACGTATTAGACATACAAGCAGAAATACTGTCAAGGGTGCCGTTATCGAAAAATCATCAACACCTTCTGACCAATCAGAATGGAGACTTCAACAGCGCTGTAATACAATTGAAGAGTTCAAGCGCAAAAGCCGACAAGTGCCAAACTGGAAAAAATTGAACCAATACCATCAGAGGATCGATGGTGACACCATCATCTGGTTTATTCACAAAACCAGATATCTCCATTGTAAAATCCCATGATATTCATTGTTTTGTTTCAGAAACCAACATTGTGCCATATCCCACTATTCTCAGATGCTGACAATTTCAGCAATTCAGCACCTGAAGTTAGTGTCGTCATCCATCATGGCTGTGCCTGTTGTTTTGTTGACCTTTCTCGCTTGGTGATGAACAGGTAACTATTTTGCCAGCTAGACATAAAAATAAATCTAATTCAGGTTTCAAAATTATTTACAGGAAAATGGAATAGTCTGCTTTTGCCCCAATTTCTTCAATTAGTCAATAAATCATAGTAAATGAAAAATAAGTTTAAGGGGGGTTAAAGTGCTGCTTCAGCTAGAAACATTAACACAGAGAGCGGTGAACACACAACACAGTATTCGATTCTAATATTTTTCACACCACTGTATACCTGTATAAGGCTTGAAAAATTCCAAGTAGTGTGTTTTACACTAATTTTGCAACACTGAAAATGAAAGTGTGAAATGCCTGAGGGTTGTTAAATACTATATTGGGAAATGTTATTCTATTGGTGTGAATATGAACAAAGCCATAGACACACTTTAAAATCCACAGCGTTGAAGTTTACCTGTATGATGGCTGTGTTCATTGATTTGTTTGCGCCCTATGTTGATGTAATCCCCCCTACAGGTGGACAATGCTATGGAGAGGGATACTGGCATTGTGACTGATATTCTATTCTCATTTTTTTTCTCATTGATCGGACCTTTGAAAATCAGATTGGCCCCTCATTAGTCTTCTCATTACAAAACACTCAAGATCGGCAACAGTTAAAGCGCATAAGTTTATGGAAAGCTTGTTTAAAGTCCTCGTTGGACATGGTGTATATGATCGGGTTGATGAGCGAGTTCAGATAGCCAAGCCACGTGAACAAGTCAAACAGCTCTGGGTAAAATGTGCACGAGGTGCAAATAGGCACAAGTAAGGTGTAAATGAAGAATGGCAGCCAGCACATGATGTAAGCCCCAAGTATAATCCCTAAAGTTTTTGTTGCCTTCCTTTCCCGAGCTGCAGAGATCCGCTTCTTCTCCAGAAGCGCATCAGACATTGTGACTTTCACCTGACTGTTTGCTGGGACAGACACCATACCCTCGTACGAAGCCAACTCAGCCGTGCCATATGTGAGCGATGTAGTGGATGCCACCGAGCCAGGCGAGTTTGTGATCAAATGGGCAGATGTGAGTCTTTTGCCTGGCTTTTGAGGTGACTGTTTCAAGATCCGTTTCCGCGCCTCTATGTAAATCCTACCGTAGAGCACTACCAGCAGTAGTGTGGGGATGTAGAAGGCGCCAAAAGTGGAGTAGATGGTGTAGAAAACGTGATCTTGGTTGACATGGCAGCTGGTGACCTCTTCATCCGTTTTGACCTGGCGCCAGAAGAAGGGTGGCACTGAGATGGATATGGCAATGACCCAGGCGCCAGCGATCATAGCGGCGGCACGGCCACGTGTTCGCCTTGCAGAGTACCCCACGGCGTCCGTGATGGCCCAGTAGCGATCAAGTGCAATCACACATAGGTGAAGAATGGAAGCTGTGCAGCACGTGATGTCTGATGATAACCACAGGTCACACGCCACCTGGCCCAGTGTCCACGTTTGGCTAATGGTGTATGCAGCACTCACGGGCATCACCAACACGGACACAAGTAGGTCAGTGACCGCCAGCGAGCCGATCAAAAGGTTGGCTGGTGTGTGCAGCTTCTGGGATTGATATATGGTAGCAATCACGAAGGCATTGGACAGCGCCGTAGCGCACGTGAGGAGAGACAAGAACACAGCCGCGCTCGCCTGTGCAAGCAAGCTTGCGCTCTTTTCCGCCGTCTCGTCCGTGTAGTTCGACGAAAGGTTCAGGAGCTCTCCATACGCCGCAGGGGTCGGCTTCAAGGCACCAGAGCGCTCCATCGCGGACCTGATCTTAAAACGTGCGTACGCTCGTGCTCATATTCATCCTCTGCGTTTCTTGCGTGCCATCTTCAAAAGAGTTTCGTTAGATGGCACACACACACACACACATTAAAAAAAACAAACAAATAAATAAATAAAAATAAAGTATCATAAAAACTTTCCTTTAGATTTCTCGCCGTGCTAGATGATGTAGTATTCCGTCTGAGTGGCAAAGACAAAATGAGACTTTTTTTTTTTTTGAAAATGCATGTTTGCATCCTGTTTATGTTCCACGCGTAACAGAGTCGCTTCGTGGATGCAGCGCACTGCTTTCTTCATCCTGATCGTCTTCAATTCCGTGAAACATAGCGCCGGTAATGCTGTGTCCCCTGACCAGCTCCAGAAGTTGGAATGATGCTCCAGGAGCCGCGCGCTCTGCTTTAGGCGCACTCCGCCGCGCGCGCTCTGCATGGCCACGCGCGTGCACGCTGGGGGCGCTCGCTCTCAGTCAAGAATATACCATACTCAAGATGGTATACTAGTGCATCTCAAAAAATTAGAATATCATGAAAAAGTTCCTTTTTTCATAATTTAATTCAAAAAGGTAAACTTTCATATATTCTATATTCATTACATGTAAAGTGAAATATTTAAAGCCTTTTTTTGTTATAATTTTGATGATTATGGCTTATAGCTCATGAAAATCAGAAATCCGGTATCTCAAATTATTACAATAGTCCCCAAGATCAATAAAAAAAAAAAAGGATTTACAAAACAGAAATGTCCAACTTCTGAAAAGTATATTCATTTGCAGGGGCGGTTCTAGCCATTTTGGGGCCCTAGGCGAAATACAGACATGGGGCCCTCAAAAATCAGTCTTGAAACACACATACAGAATAATGGTCATCCCTACTTGGCACATGACATATCTCCTTGCTGTAAATTCAGAAAAAAAGATAGCAAACTGCCACTAACAATGTGCCCCAAATAAGCTCCACAGTGAAACAGGTTTGAGGTTACTCCAGCATTTGCCAAAATTCTGACAGTGTTTATTGCTCAGATCAAGCCAGAAAGAGAGAGAGCGACAAGGCAAACAACAGAAGAAGAGACAGTAGAGAGAGATAGCCAATTTTAAGAGTCAATTTCCATTTTTTAATAAAACAAGGATATCTGAAATCCAATTATTATTTTTACTCCACAGATACATATTACCAGATATAAAATGATCTTTTTCTTATCAGAAGTAGAACACAAATGGATACATATTACCAGATACACATTACCAGAGATACAAAATGATCTTACTGTTATCAGAACTACAACACAAATGGATATTACTCTATCAAAACCTCTACATTTCAATGGGATAAGACTGATGCCAAGATAAATGTACGAGAGAGAGAGAGAGAGAGAGAGAGAGAGAGAGAGTGTGTGAGAGAGAGGGAGGGAGCCATTTAGTGACAGGCAATACAGTGGTTGAGAGATAGATACAGAGGGATTGTGAGTTTGTAAAGGATGCAGCCAGTACATTATTGAAATGTCCCTAATCTTCAAAATTCCACTGTTCATGTATTCCATCACCATTCCATAATGGGGTGTAGGTGGGTGGGTGAGTGTGTGTGTGTGTGTGTGTGTGTGTGTGTGTGTGTGTGAGAGAGAGAGAGAGAGAGAGAGAGAGTGTTTGTGTGTGCGAGGGGGGGGGGGGTAGAGAAAGAGAGAGGTATGAGTTTTTAAAGGTTGCAGCCAGTACATTACTGAAAAGTCCTTAATCTCCAAATGTCCATTGTTCATCATAATCATATGAGAAAGAAAGTCCTCCTTGTTTTTGGGAAAATCTACTCCTCGTATTTGTACTGGACCTTTTTGGACAATTGAACACCTCTCTGAGTCTGACAACGTTGCTGGCCACAGTGCCGGATCATCGCTTAATATGACATTGTCTCCACTTTGATTGCTGCTGGTAAATGACTGTTGTGGCCTACTCACCACCAAATCGTCGTCATCTCATCTCATTATCTCTAGCCGCTTTATCCTGTTCTACAGGGTCACAGGCAAGCTGGAGCCTATCCCAGCTGACTACGGGCGAAAGGCGGGGTACACCCTGGACAAGTCACCAGGTCATCACAGGGCTGACACATAGACACAGACAACCATTCACACTCATATTCACACCTACGGTCAATTTAGAGTCACCAGTTAACCTAACCTGCATGTCTTTGGACTGTGGGGGAAACCGGAGCACCCGGAGGAAACCCACGCGGACACGGGGAGAACATGCAAACTCCGCACAGAAAGGCCCTCGCCGGCCACGAGGCTCGAACCCGGACCTTCTTGCTGTGAGGCGACAACACTAACCACTACACCACCGTGCCGCCCAATCGTCGTCATCTTCTTCGTCAATGTCATCAGTATCCACCACAGTCTCCTCTGTCCCAGCTTCCACCTCTTCTACCTCCTCCATATGAACACATTCCTCAACAGAGTCAACAGCAGAGGTTGAGGCTGTAGCAGACTCAGGCAATTTGAAAAATGTAGATAGTTTCAGAAGTGCAGCTGCATTCTTTTTGCTTTGTGCCCTTTTTTTCGTTTAGCGTGACCACTCTCATAACTGCGCTTCATCTTGTTTACAGTTCCCTCTGCTTTGGTTTGAATTTCCGTCGCGCACCTGTCTACGTTGTCAGATCATGTTCTAGTCCAATGTAAAACAACCAGGGGGTCTGTGTGTGCTGGGACAAATACTATACACACATGAATTCGATATTCTGATGCTATTTTGGTGTGTTTTTCCATTTATATCGTTGACTACTTAATATCAGAGACAAATTAAGATTACATATATATTGTTTGGTGTTTACCGTGACGGGGCTGACTGTTAGGGGCCCCCAAATTTTGGGGGCCCTAGGCAACCGCCTTGGTTTGCCTAATGGTAAGTCCGCCCCTGTTCATTTGTACACTCAATACTTGGTTGGGGCTCCTTTACCGTGAATTACTGTATCAATGCGGTGTGGCATGGAGGTGATCAGTCTGTGGCACTGCTGAGGTGTTATTGAAGCCCACGTTGCTTTGATAGTGGCCTTCAGCGTATCTGTATTTTTGGGTCGGGTGTTTCTCATCTTCCTCTTGACAATACCCCATAGATTCTCTATGGGGTTCAGGTCAGGCAAGTTGGCTGGCCAATCAAACACAGTAATATCATGGTCAGCAAACCATTTGGGGCGGCACGGTGGTGTAGTGGTTAGCGCTGTCGCCTCACAGCAAGAAGGTCCGGGTTCGAGCCCCGTGGCCAGCGAGGGCCTTTCTGTGCGGAGTTTGCATGTTCTCCCCGTGTCCGCGTGGGTTTCCTCCAGGTGCTCTGGTTTCCCCCACAGTCCAAAGACATGCAGGTTAGGTTAACTGGTGACACTAAATTGACCGTAGGTGTGAATGTGAGTGTGAATGGTTGTCTGTGTCTATGTGTCAGCCCTGTGATGACCTGGCGACTTGTCCAGGGTGTACCCCGCCTTTCGCCCGTAGTCAGCTGGGATAGGCTCCAGCTTGCCTGTGACCCTGTAGAACAGGATAAAGCGGCTAGAGATAATGAGATGAGCAAACCATTTGGTAGTAGTTTTGGCACTGTGGGTAGGTGCTAAGTCCTGCTGGAAAAGGAAATCAGCATCTCCAAAAAGCTCGTCAGCAGATGGAACCATGAATTGCTCTAAAATCTCCTGGTAGATGGCTGTGTTGACTTTGGACTTGATAAAATACAGTGGACATCAGCAGATGACATGGCACCCCAAATCATCACAGACTGTGGAAACTTCACACTGGGCTTCAAACACCTTGGATTCTGTGCCTCTCCACTCTTCCTCCAGACTCTAGAACCGTGATTTTCAAATTAAATGCAAAATGTACTTTCATCTGAAAAGAGGACTTTGGACCACTGAGCAACAGTCCATTTCTTTCTCTCCTTAGCCCAGATAAGACACTTCTGACATTGTCTCTGGCTCAGGAGTAGCTTGATATTAGGAATGCGAAAGTTGTATCCCCTTTCTTGAAGATGTCTGTTCGTGATGGGTCTTGATACACTGACACCAGCCTCAGTCCACTCCTTGTGAAGCTCTCCCAAGTTCTTGAACCAACTTTTCTTGACAATCCTCTCAAGACTGTGGCCATCCCTGTTGCTTGTGCACCTTTTCCAGCCACCCTTTTCAGCAATGACCTTTTGTGGCTTACCCTCCTTGTGGAGGGCATCAGTGATCATCTTCTGGACAACAGTCAAGTCAGCAGTCTTCCCCATGATTGTGGTTGTGTGTACTGAACTAGACCGAGAGATACACCGTGTTCATACTGTTTTACTCAAACTCGAAATGAAATATTCTTATATTTTGAGATGGGTTTTTTTTGTTTTTGTACTGTATGCCATACTGATTAAAATTAAAATAGAAAAATGCTTGAAACATTTTAGTTTATGTGTAATGAGTCTATAATATATAATTTTCACTTTCTTAAATAACTGATGGAAAATATTGAACTTTTTCACAATATTATAATTTTTTGAGATGCACTAGTATGTCTCAAAAGTCTCTATACCCCGTCAATCCATCCAATACTACATAGTGCACATGTATAGGATGCTGAAAGCACATATTTTAAGGAATACCAATTTCAAGGGTTTTTTTTGTTTTGTTGTTTTTTTAAAGACATACAGTGCCTTGCAAAAGTATTCATCCCGCTTGGTGTTTGTCCTTTTTTGTTGCATTACAAGCTGGAATTAAAATGGATTTTTGGAGCATTAGCACCATTTGATTTACACAACATACATACCAATTTAAAGGTGCACATTGTTGTTTTTTTATTGTGACACAAATAATAATTAAGATGAAAAAACAGAAATCTGGAGTGTGCACCCCCTTTCATATGAAACCCCTAAATAAGAGCTGGTCCAACCAATTCACTTCATAAGTCACATAATTAGTTGATTAAGATCCACCTGTGTGCAATCAAAGTGTCACATGATGTCTGTATAAATCAACCTGTTCTGGAAGGACCCTGACTCAGCGACACTACTAAGCAAGCAATAAGAAAACCAAGGAGCACTCCAAACAGGCCAGAGACAAAGTTGTGGAGAAGTATAGATCAGGGTTGGGTCATAAAAAATATCCCAAACTTTGAATATCCCAGGGAGCGCCATTAAATCCATTATAGCAAAATGGAAAGAATATGTCACCATTGCAAATCTGACAAGAGAAGGCCGCCCACCAAAACTCACAGACCAGGCAAGGAGGGCATTAATCAGAGATGCAACAAAGACACCAAAGATAACGCTGAAAGAGCTGCAAAGATCCACAGCAGACATGGGAGTATCCTATCCATAGGACCACTTTAAGCTATACAGAGTGGGGCTTTATGGAAGTGTGGCCAGAAAAAAGTCATTGCTTAAAAAAATCACATTTGGCAGACTCCCCAAACACATGGAAGAAGATTATCTGGTCAAATGAGACTAAAATTGATCTTTTTAGCCATCATGGGAAATGCCATGTGTGGTGCAAACCCAACACCCTCAGAACACCATTCTTACAGTGAAGCATGGTGGTGGTAGCATCATGCTGTGGGGATATTTTTCATCTGCAGGGACAGGAAAGCTGGTCAGGACTGAAGAAAAGATGGATAGAACTAAATACAGGGCAATTCTGGAAGAAAACCTGTTTGATTTACCCAGAGGTTTGAGACTGGGACGAAGGTTCACGTTCCAGCAGGACAATGACCTTAAAAATACTGCTAAAGCTACACTGGAGTGGTTTAAAGGGAAACATTTAAATGTCTTGGAATGGCCTAGTCAAAGCCCAGACCTCAATCCAACTGAGAATCTGTGGAATAATTTGAAGATTGCTGTACACCAACATAACCCATCTAACTTGAAGGACTTGGAGCAGTTTTGCCTTAAGGAATGGGCAAAAATCCCAGTGGCAAGATGTGCTAAGCTAATAGAGATGTATCCCAAGAGACTTGCAGCTGTAATTGTAGCAAAAGGTGGCTCTATAAAGTATTGACTTTTTGGGGGGACTTTATTGTGTCACAATAAAAAAACAATGTGCACCTTTAAAGTGGTAGGCATGTTGTGTAAATCAAATGGTGCTAACCCCCTAAAAATCCATTTTAATTCCAGCTTGTAATGCAACAAAACAGGACAAACACCAAGGGGGAGGAATACTTTTGCAAGGCACTGTACACATACATACACTTTATAACATACACAAGTCTATGAATTAAACTGTTTTCTACCGGTACATTGAAATATTATCAGTTGAAGTAAATATCAATGCAATAAAATTCAAATAAGTATCATATTATAAGTGTAAAGAATATTAATAGTGAAATGTTCTGTAAGGCTGAATGTATTAATGGACACCTGATCACCACACACACAAACACACACACACACACACACACACACACACACACACACACACACACACACACACACACTCACCAGTCACTTTAATAGGGACTTGTTCTTGATTCTAAAAGTCCTGTTCTTGGCTGCAGGAGTGGAACCCAGTGTGGTCTTCTGTTGTTGCAGAAGATGCTTTTCTGCTCATCATGGTTGTAAAGAGTGATTATATGAGTTGCTATATCCTTCCTGGCAGCTGGAACAAATCTGGCCATTTTCCTCTGACCTCTTTTATCAACAAGGCATTTCCACCCACAAAACTGTCATTCACTCAGTGTTTTTTGTTTTTCGCACCATTCTATGTAAACTCTAACATGTGAAAACCCCAGGATATCAGCAGTTTCTGAAATACTCAAACCAGTCCATCTGGCACCAACACAGTGAAAGTCACAGAGATCACAATTTTTCCCATTCTGATGTCTGAAGTGAACATTAACTGAAGCTCTTGATTAACATTAACGATTGCTCTTGTAGCTCAATGATCACAAATCCTCACAAGAATGCTGCAAAATCTAGTGAAAGCCTTCCCAGAAGAGTGGGAGTAGCAGTTACTATAACAGAAGAGGGAGAGTAAATCTGGAATGAGGTGTTCAACAAGCACATGCACATACTGTATGCTGCATCTGAAGGTAGTCAGGTGTCAGTATCCTTTTGTCCATGTAGTATATCCATCCATCCATTATCTGTAGCCACTTATCCTGTTCTACAGGGTCACAGGCAAGCTGGAGCCTATCCCAGCTGACTATGGGCAAGAGGCAGGGTACACCCTGAACAAGTCGCCAGGTCATCGCAGGGCTGACACATACAACCCCGATTCCAAAAAAGGTGGGACAAAGTACAAATTGTAAATAAAAACGGAATGCTATGATGTGGAAGTTTCAAAATGGCATATTTTATTCAGAATAGAACAAAGATGACATATCAAATGTTTAAACTGAGAAAATGTATTATTTAAAGAGAAAAATTAGGTGATTTTATATTTCATGACAACAACACATCTCAAAAAAGTTGGGACAAGGCCATGTTTACCACTGTGAGACATCCCCTTTTCTCTTTACAACAGTCTGTAAACGTCTGGGGACTGAGGAGACAAGTTGCTCAAGTTTAGGGATAGGAATGTTAACCCATTCTTGTCTAATGTAGGATTCTAGTTGCTCAACTGTTTTAGGTCTTTTTTGTCATATCTTCCGTTTTATGATGCGCCAAATGATTTCTATGGGTGAAAGATCTGGACTGGAGCCTGGCCAGTTCAGTACCCGGACCCTTCTTCTACACACCCATGATGCTGTAATTGATACAGTATGTGTTTTGGCATTGTCATGTTGGAAAATGCAAGGTCTTCCCTGAAAGAGACGTCGTCTGGGTGGGAGCATATGTTGCTCTAGAACCTGGATATACCTTTCAGCATTGATGGTGTCTTTCCAGATGTGTAAGCTGCCCATGCCACACGCACTAATGCAACCCCATACCATCAGAGATGCAGGCTTCTGAACTGAGCGCTGACAACAACTTGGGTCGTCCTTCTCCTCTTTAGTCCGAATGACACGGCGTCCCTGATTTCCATAAAGAACTTCAAATTTTGATTTGTCTGACCACAGAACAGTTTTCCACTTTGCCACAGTCCATTTTAAATGAGCCTTGGCCCAGAGAAGACGTCTGCGCTTCTGGATCATGTTTAGATACAGCTTCTTCTTTGAACTATAGAGTTTTAGCTGGCGACGGCAGATGGCATGGTGAATTGTGTTCACAGATAATGTTTTCTGGAAATATTCCTGAGCCCATTTTGTGATTTCCAATACAGAAGCATGCCTGTATATGATGCAGTGCCGTCTAAGGGCCCGAAGATCATGGGCACCCACTATGGTTTTCCGGCCTTCACCCTTACGCACAGAGATTCTTTCAGATTCTCTGAATCTTTTGATGATATTATGCACTGTAGATGATGATATGTTCAAACTCTTTGAACATGTCTATTTATACTGTTTATATTGTTTGTCTGAGTGTTTAGTCTATGTCTAGTTCCTATCTAGAGTGTTTATACTGTTTATATTGTTTGTTTGTTTTTTCAATTATTCTATTTTTATTTATTGCATTGCCTGTTTGCACTGTGGGTCAGAGAGGACTGAAATTTCATCTGTGCTGTATGCCGAGCATGTATAGCATATTTGACAATAAAGTTGACTTGACTTGGGGCGGCATGGTGGTGTAGTGGTTAGCGCTGTCGCCTCACAGCAAGAAGGTCCAGGTTCGAGCCCCGTGGCCGGCGAGGGCCTTTCTGTGTGGAGTTTGCATGTTCTCCCCGTGTCCGCGTGGGTTTCCTCCGGGTGCTCCGGTTTCCCCCACAGTCCAAAGACATGCAGATTAGGTTAACTGGTGACTCTAAATTAACCGTAGGTGTGAATGTGAGTGTGAATGGTTGTCTGTGTCTATGTGTCAGCCCTGTGATGACCTGGCGACTTGTCCAGGGTGTACCCCGCCTTTCGCCCATAGTCAGCTGGGATAGGCTCCAGCTTGCCTGCGACCCTGTAGAACAGGATAAAGCGGCTACAGATAATGAGATGAGGTTGACTTGACTTGACTCTTTGCAATTTTACACTGTCGAACTCCTTTCTGATATTGCTCCACTATTTGTTGGCGCAGAATTAGGGGGATTGGTGATCCTCTTCCCATCTTTACTTCTGAGAGCCGCTGCCACTCCAAGATGCTCTTTTTATACCCAGTCATGTTAATGACCTATTGCCAATTAACCTAATGAGTTGCAATTTGGTCCTCCAGCTGTTCCTTTTTTGTACCTTTAACTTTTCCGGCCTCTTATTGCCCCTGTCCCAACTTTTTTGAGATGTGTTGCTGTCATGAAATTTCAAATGAGCCAATATTTGGCATGAAATTTCAAAATGTCTCACTTTCGACATTTGATATGTTGTCTATGTTCTATTGTGAATATAATATCAGTTTCTGAGATTTGTAAATTATTGCATTCCGTTTTTATTTACAATTTGTACTTTGTCTCAACTTTTTTGGAATCGGGGTTGTAGACACAATCATTCATTCACACTCTCATTCACACCTACGGTCAATTTAGAGCCACCAATTAACCTTACCTGCATGCCTTTGGACTGTGGGGGAAACCAGAGCACCCGGTGGAAACCCACACAGACATGAGGAGAGCATGCCAACTCCACACGGAAAGGCCCTCGTCGGCCACTGTGCTCGAACCCAGGACCTTCTTGCTGTGAGGCGACAGTGCTAACCACTACACCACCGTGCTGCCCATATAGGATATCAAGAACAAAAAGAAATCATTGATGTAATTAAAAGGACCTTGACACAAATTGACAACTGATGTCGCATATATATAAATGTAATTCAAATGCCTAGCATATAGTAGACATAAGGAGTATTTTGACAGATACTTGAATGAATTTAAGACAGGTTACATTAGTCTAATCACTTCAAATCTCATGAGGAGAAACAACTTGCAATATTTCTAGGAACAGTCAGTCTGACCTCACTTCCCCTACTGTGAATCAGTGTGCTTCAGAGAAAAACAGTTCCTCAAAGCCTCACAAGGTTGTTCTATAAGCTTCTGACTTCTATTTTCAAACATTTAAGTGATAGATTGAATCTTTCATTTAATGTCATGTTCCTAATTCTTCTTCATTGTCCAGTCCAAAGCAGAAACGAATGTGTTTTCTCTTCTTGAGCCTTGCATGTTTTCAAGGTTTCTTTCTAATTTTTTAAGGCGCTGTTTCACTTGTCAGTTTGCTCATCATGCATTTAGAGACGGATTAGACACTGCTTTGTTACAAAAAGCATAATGCAAACTGAAATGAAAAAATTACAGTGCCTTGCAAAAGTGCTCATCCCCCTTCACGTTTGTCCTTTTTTGTTGCATGACAAGCTGGAATTAAAATGAACTTTTGGAGGGTTAGCACCATTTGATTTACATAACACGCCTACCACTTTAAAGGTGCACATTGTTTATTTATTGTGACACAAACAATAATTAAGATGAAAAAGCAGAAATCTGGAGTGTGCATAGGTTCCCCCCAAAGTTAACACTTTATAGAGCCAACTTTTGCTACAATTACAGCTGCAAGTCTCTTGGGGTATCTCTCTATTAGCTTCGCACATCTCGCCACTGGGATTTTTGCTCATTCCTCAAGGCAAAACTGCTCCAACTCCTTCAAGTTAGATGGGTTGCGTTGGTGTACAGCAATCTTCAAGTCATGCCACAGATTCTCAATTGGATTGAGGTCTGGGCTTTGACTAGGCTATTCCAAGACATTTAAATGTTTCCCTTTAAACCACTCCAGTGTAGCTTTAGCAGTATGTTTAGGGCCATTGTCCTGCGAGACCGTGAACCTTTGTCCCAGTCTCAAACCTCTGGCTAAATCAAACAGGTTTTCCTCCAGAATTGCCCTGTATTTAGTGCTATCCATATTTCCTTCAGTCCTGAATAACTTTCCTGTCCCTGCAGATGAAAAACATCTCCACAGCATGATTCTGCCACCATCATGCTTCATTGTAGGGCTGGTGTTCTCAAGGTGTTGGGTTTGCGCCACACATGGCATTTCCCATGATGGCCAAAAAGTTCAATTCTAGTCTAATTTGACCAGAGAATCTTCTTCCATGTGTTTGGGGAGTCTGCCACATGCTGTTGGGCAAACTCCAAATGTAATTTTTTAAGCAATGACTTTTTTCTGGCCACTCTTCCATAAAGCCCCACTCTGTGGAGTGTATGGCTTAAAGTGATCCTATAGACAGATACTCCCATCTCCGCTGTGGATCTTTGCAGTCCCTCAGCATTATTGTTGGTGTCTTTGTTGCATCTCTGATTAATGCCCTCCTTGCCTGGTCTGTAAGTTTTGGTGGGCGACCTTCTCTTGTCAGGTTTATAGTGGTGACATATTCTTTCCATTTTGCTATAATGGATGTAATGGAGCTCCCTGGGATATTTTTTATGACCCAACCCTGATCTATATTTCTCCACAACTTTGTCTCCGACCTGTTTGGAGTGCTCCTTGGTTTTCCTGTTGCTTGCTTAGTAGTGTAGCAGAGTCAGGGTCCTTCCAGAATAGGTTGATTTATACACACATCATGTGACAGACCATGTGACACTTTGATTGCACACAGGTGGATCTTAATCAACTAATTATGTGACTTATGAAGTGAATTGGTTGGACCAGCTCTTATTTAGGGGTTTCATATGAAAGGGGGTGAACACTTATGCACACTCCAGATTTCTGTTTTTTCATTTTAATTACTGTTTGTGTCACAATAAAAAATAAAAAAAAACAATGTGCACCTTTAAAGTGGTAGGCATAATGTATTGTGTAAATCAAATGGTGTTAACCCCCCAAAAATCAATTTTAATTCCAGCTTGTAATGCAACAAAACAGGACAAACACCAAGGGGGATGAATACTTTTGCAAGGCACTGCATGTGTACAAAGTTGGGAAGTCGGGAATCTCAGCCCTGTTTGAGCAGATGAGATGAAGAGGGCAGACTAAGTGACTAAAGTGCTGCTGCATCACCTTCTTCAGTTAAGTATAGGGAAAGGGAGAGTTGGTTCTTTGGCACCACCATGAACTAGCAGTCAAATGTGGGAAGTTAGAAAGAGGAAATAGACCAACACATTGACGAAAGAAGTTTAAATTTAAAAAGTCAAAGCAGAATTTTATCACAAGTATATCTTTGAAGTCATTAGAGAATGCAGGTGAATTATGAAGATTATTATGTAAGTTGTTCAGGGATGATTTTTCCTTTAGGGTCTTTTACTTTCTATTGATATGTCAGCCAGGCAAGCTGCATCCTACAGTGGTGCTTGACAGTTTGTGATCCCTTTAGAATTTTCTATATTTCTGCATAAATATGACCTAAAACATCAACAGATTTTCACACAAGTCCTAAAAGTAGATAAAGAGATCCCAGTTAAACAAATGAGATAAAAATATTATACTTGGTCATTTATTTATTGAGGAAAATGAGCCAATATTGCATATCTGTGAGTGGCAAAAGTATGTGAACCTTTGCTTTCAGTATCCGGTGTGACCCCCTTACACAGCAATAACTGCAACTAAACGTTTCCGGTAAATGTTGATCAGTCCTGCACACTGGCTTGGAGGAACTTTAGCCCATTCCTCCATACAGAACAGCTTCAACTCTGGTATGTTGGTGGGTTTCCTCACATCAACTGCTCGCTTCAAGTCTTTCCACAACATTTCGATTGGATTAAGGTCAGGACTTTGACTTGGCCATTCCAAAACATTAACTTTATTCTTCTTTAACCATTCTTTGGTAGAAAGACTTGTGTGCTTAGGGTCATTGTCTTGCTGCATGACCCACCTTCTCTTGAGATTCAGTTCATGGACAGATGTCCTGACATTTTCCTTTAGAATTTGCTGGTATAATTCAGAATGCATTGTTCCATCAATGATGGCAAGGCATCCTGGCCCAGATGCAGCAAAACAGACCCAAACCATGATATTACTACCACCATGTTTCACAGATGGGATAAGGTTCTTATGCTGGAATGCAGTGTTTTCCTTTCTCCAAACATAACGCTTCTCATTTAAACCAAAAAGTTCTATTTCGGTCTCATCTGTCCACAAAACATTTTTTCAATAGCCTTCTGGCTTGTCCACGTGATTTTTAGCAAACTACAGACGAGCAGCAACATTCTTTTTGGAGAGCAGTCACTTTCTCCTTGTAACCCTGCCATGCACACCGTGATTGTTCAGTGTTCTCCTGATGGTGGACTCATGAACATTCACATTAGCCAATGTGAGAGAGGCCTTCAGTTGCTTAGTAGTTACCCTGGGGTCTTTTGTGACCTCGCCGACTATTACACGCCTTGCTCTTGGAGTGATCTTTGTTGGTCGACCACTCCTGGGAGGGTAACAATGGTCTTAAATTTCCTCCATTTGTACACAATCTGTCTGACTGTGGATTGATGGAGTCCAAACTCTTTAGAGATTTTTTTTAACCTTTTCCAGCCCAATGAACATCAACAACGCTTTTTCTGAGGTCCTCAGAAATCTCCTTTGTTCATGCCATGATACACTTCCACAAACATGTGTTGTGAACATCAGACTTTGATAGATCCCTGTTCTTTAAATAAAACAGAGTGCCCAGTCACACCTGCTTGTCATCAACACCTGACTCTAATTTCACCTTCAAATTAACTACTCATCCTAGAGGTTCGCATACTTTTGCCACTCACAGATATGTAATATTGGATCATTTTCTTCAATAAATAAATGACCAAGTATAATATTTTTGTCTCATTTGTTTAACTGGGTTCTCTTTATCTACTTTTAGGACTTGTGTGAAAATCTGATGATGTTTTAGGTCATATTTATGCAGAAATATAGACAATTTTAAAGGGTTCACAAACTTTTAAGCACCACTGTACTTGGGTCAATAAAAAGGTATCTATACTGCCTGCTATATATACAATAAAATAAAGATGGCAGACGAAAAATATGTCAGCTAGTATACTTAGTTTATCCTCCTATATCCTCTATTAAACTATGGGATGTATTCTGAATCTTAAGAGAGTAACTGCATCTCACAGGTAAAAGGCTACACATTTGTTTAAAATTAATCAATATAAAATGATAAATCCTGCTTTGGTCTTTGAGCTCGCCAGTTAGTGGTATCAGTAACCCATGCAGATTTAGCTTACACTTTTATTACTACAACTTAGCTGTCTAGCAAAATTACTATGAATCGCATTTTCATAGTCTTGCTTTAAATTCATCTTACATATAAGCATGAATGACATCTCATCAATATGGAAGATGGAAATGTGGTGAAGAAAGACCATTGTTCAAGAATCATTCAAGTCCATCATTGATATTTCATCATCACATTCATCACCCACATATGCAAATTTATATTCTCAATGTTCTTGAATAGGGAGCTGACTGCAGCTAATGATACCACTCTTTACCATACTGAAAGACACAGGCACCATTTCATGACTTTTCATTAGCTTTCTCAGAGGTCTCTGAATTGTTTCTCATGTACACTGCATGAATGGCCACAAACGACACTTTCAAATATAATACACCTGACAGACGCAAGAATAATGTAGTTGAAGCAACTCCCTTGAGATTTTTGTCATGTCAAGCTCATTCACCAGCTATTAGGAATTTAATGATCTGACGATTCAGATCAACACACTGATTTATAAGGTAGCAATTTAAATGAATTGAGGCGGACTCAAATGTCGATATTGGCTCCTATTATCTCTTGTAGTGAAAATAATCCTTCTCTACACCATTATCATTTGCGAATTTAACAGTATAGTGCTCACCCAAATTGACCGCTCATCGACTGGAGGCTACGAAATTGAATCATTCCATTTGTCTCTATTCCATTTTAGCAGATTCAGTGCTGTCGTCAAATGTATAACTGTTGCAAAATCATATTGATCAGATTGAATCATCTGGAAGCCTGAGGTTTATCCCTCAACTAGCTAGTTGAATAAAGAATTAAAGCTGCCATATACAGATTATTTTGAATACATCAGCATTCAATGTGTGTGTGTTGTGTGTGTGTGTATATATACTATGCATCTCAAAAAATTAGAATATTGTGAAAAAGTTCAATATTTTCCATCAGTTATTTAAGAAAGTGAAAATGTTATATATTATAGACTCATTACACATAAACTAAAATGTTTCAAGCATTTTTCTATTTTAATTTTAATCAGTATGGCATACAGTACAAAAAAAAACATCTCAAAATATTAGAATATTTCATTTCAAGTTTGAGTAAAACAGTATGAACACAGTGTATCTCTCGGTCTAGTTCAGTACACACAACCACAATCATGGGGAAGACTGCTGACTTGACTGTTGTCCAGAAGATGATCACTGATGCCCTCCACAAGGAGGGTAAGCCACAAAAGGTCATTGCTGAAAAGGGTGGCTGGAAAAGGTGCACAAGCAACAGGGATGACCGCAGTTTTGAGAGGATTGTCAAGAAAAGTTGATTCAAGAACTTGGGAGAGCTTCACAAGGAGTGGACTGAGGCTGGTGTCAGTGTATCAAGACCCATCACGAACAGACATCTTCAAGAAAGGGGATACAACTTTCGCATTCCTAATATCAAGCTACTCCTGAGCCAGAGACAATGTCAGAAGTGTCTTATCTGGGCTAAGGAGAGAAAGAAATGGATTGTTGCTCAGTGGTCCAAAGTCCTCTTTTCAGATGAAAGTACATTTTGCATTTAATTTGGAAATCACGGTTCTAGAATCTGGAGGAAGAGTGGAGAGGCACAGAATCCAAGGTGTTTGAAGCCCAGTGTGAAGTTTCCACAGTCTGTGATGATTTGGGGTGCCATGTCATCTGCTGATGTCCACTGTATTTTATCAAGTCCAAAGTCAACACAGCCATCTACCAGGAGATTTTAGAGCACTTCATGCTTCCATCTGCTGACGAGCTTTTTGGAGATGCTGATTTCCTTTCCCAGCAGGACTTAGCACCTACCCACAGTGCCAAAACTACTACCAAATGGTTTGCTGACCATGATATTACTGTGTTTGATTGGCCAGCCAACTTGCCTGACCTGAACCCCATAGAGAATCTATGGGGTATTGTCAAGAGGAAGATGAGAAACACCCGACCCAAAAATACAGATACGCTGAAGGCCACTATCAAAGCAACCTGGGCTTCAATAACACCTCAGCAGTGCCACAGACTGATCACCTCCATGCCACACTGCATTGATACAGTAATTCATGGTAAAGGAGCCCCAACCAAGTATTGAGTGTATAAATGAATATACTTTTCAGAAGTTGGACATTTCTGTATTGTAAATCCTTTTTTTGATTGATCTTAGGGAATATTCTAATAATTTGAGATACTGGATTTCTGATTTTCATGAGCTATAAGCCATAATCATCAAAATTAAAACAAAAAAGGCTTTAAATATTTCAGTTTACATGTAATGAATATAGAATATATGAAAGTTTAGCTTTTTGAATTAAATTATGAAAAAAGGAACTTTTTCATGGTATTCTAATTTTTTGAGATGCACTAGTGTATGTTAGTGCTGTCAAGCGATTAAAATATTTAATCGCGATTAATGTCGTGACAGTCATAGTTAACCCGCGATTAATCACAACTTAATCACACATTTTTGTCACATAAAAAAACACTGTAATTCTTTTATCAGCATAAAAAAGTGAATGGGCTTGGTTTGTACCAATGTTTTTTTTTATTGCAAAGCATAACACGTCTTGACACAGCCACTGCAAAGTGAAACCTAAGCCGAGCACCGGCGCGGGGCTAGCAAGAGAACCATGAGTGAAATGATCTACTGTTTGAGTTAGTCTACAACTCTAATCAGAGAGATAGATTACACAGTGACGGTAGGCTTGACATGCTTGATTATAATATAAAGTACACTATTATATTAAGTTTAAGTTGTTCGTTGATAAATATTGCATTGAATCTGATCTTTACTGTTTCAGCTCACTTAACACATTTTGTACTTTTACACTTTCTGCCTGTTGATGCGTCGCGCTGTCCAATCAGAGGCGGCCAAATTTGCATAGGATTTCTGGGATAGCATTGAGTTTACAGTTCAGAGGGATCTGGCTTCTTTAGACGCTGTCTTCTTAAAACTGAATAAATATTTAAAAAGAGCCAAATTAGCCAGTCTTTTGAACAGCTCTTTTCAAAGAACGGATCACAAAGATGCGGATCCCATCAAAGAGCCATAAATCCCATCTCTACTAGCGCGCCCTGCCCGCGCTGGTTCTTGGGGGGGGGGGGGGGGGGGGGCAGAGGACTCTGGCTGTGCGGGGCATTACAGTCTAGCTGCTATCGGTTTTCTAAGCAAAGTCTCTGTTGCAAGTTCCTGGCAGTTTCAAAAGCTTATGAAAAACCTACATCATGTCACAGAGCGTTAATCTCACGATAAAAAAAATTATCGCTGTTAAAATTGAGTCAAGTTAACGCGTTAATAACGCGACATTTTTGACAGCACTAATATATATATATATATATATATATATATATATATATATACACACACACAGTTAGGTCCATATATATTTGGACACTGATACAAATTTTGTTTTTTTACCTGTTTACTGAAACATATTCAAGTTATAGTTATATAATGGACATGGACATAAAGTACAGAATTTCAGCTTTCATTTGAGGGTATCCACATTAAAATTGGATGAAGGGTTTAGGAGTTTCAGCTCCTTAACATGTGCCACTCTGTTTTTAAAAGGACCAAAAGTAATTGGACAATTGATTCAAAGGCTATTTCATGGGCAGGTGTGGGCAATTCCTTCATTATGTCATTCTCAATTAAGCAGATAAAAGGCCTGGAGTTGATTTGAGGTGTGGTGCTTGCATTTGGAAGATTTTGCTGTGAAGAAAACATGCAGTCAAAGGAGTTCTCCATGCAGGTGAAACAAGCCATCCTTAAGCTGCGAAAACAGAAAAAACCCATCCGAGAAATTGCTACAATATTAGGAGTGGCAAAATCTACAATTTGGTACATCCTGAGAAAGAAAGAAAGAAAGAAAGAAAGAAAGAAAGAAAGAAAGAAAGAAAGAAAGAAAGAAAGAAAGAACTGGTGAACTCATCAATGCAAAAAGACTTGGACACCCACAGAAGACACCAGTGGTGGATGATCGCAGAATAATTTCCATGGTGAAGAGAAACCCCTTCACAACAGCCAACCAAGTGAATAACACTCTCCAGGAGGTAGGCATATCTATAGATAGTTTTCACATGACGTCACAGAGTTGGGGATTCCCTAGTGGCGGCCATCTTGCGGGTCAAGCTTACCGTACAGGTCACTGAGCACACATTGTAACGTGCAAGTACAAAGTCTTCAAAAGAACCCAAGCAGGCTATTTAAAGCTAGCAATGGTGCACACCTGTTGTATTCACGGCTGTCATAATAAGTCAAATGATGAAGTCAAGCGGAGCTTTTATGGAATTCCCACTGTACGGGAGCACGAAGGCGAGCAAACAAACTCAGCATACAAAGGAGAAATCTATGGCTTGCGAGAGTCAACCGCAAGGATTATCAGCCTTCCAAACACAGCAAAGTCTGCTCCGATCATTTTATAAGTGGTAAGTTGCTTAAATAAACAATCAATTGTGTTTAAGTTTGTTTTTGGAAACCAAAACATAATGTAAACAATTTCTGGAGAATGCCTAACTGGAACCACTGAGTGTACGTTTACATTGTAATGTACACTTAATATCGCTCGTTTGTCACGTTTCTATTTGACACTTGTCACTTCACTCACGCAAGGATCATTTTTGAAAAACATTTTAGGTCTATTCTGTATGATTTGATTTGTGTTTGGGATGCAAACAGCGCGCCTTTAGCGGATGCCGCCTGAATCGTGCAGATCCGATTTTTTTTTTTTAGGGGGGGCGTTGGAGTGTCTGATTATAATTTCAAAGTAAATTCTGTATTAAAATTACTAAATAAGCAAATCTGTTACAGTCCATGAAACAGGAAGTATAAGGATGAGAAAAAAACAGTTTAAATCGGAAAGCTGCGCACATTTGCGCAGCCCGAGCGGTGTGCAGGACTGCGCAAATGTGTGCAGCTTTCCGATTTAAACTGTTTTTTTTTCTCATCCTTATACTTCCTGTTTCATGGACTGTATCGGATTTGCTTATTTAGTAATTTTAATACAGAATTTACTCTGAAATTATAATCAGACACTCCAACGCCCCCCCCCCCCCCCCCCCCAAAAAAAAAAATCGGATCTGCGCGATTCAGGCGGCATCCGCCAAAAGGCGCGCTGTGAATATATAAAGTTGTATATATCAGACAGCCTTTAAAGTTTGATGAAGTCAGTTTCAGGCTTTGGAGCAGGCTTTGGTAGTTTCAGGCTTTGGCAGCCCTGCATAGTCACTTGAAAATGCATCTTTGTCCACTTCGTAGGAGTCAATTCCCCCAATCAAGGCCAGTTTGGCTGCATACCGTTGTCAAGATGTCGTCTAATGTATCTATATACTTCTGTTTGCTTGATTTTGCCGATATTGATCTTTATTTTAGAAAACTGACTATATAACTTCATAAATTCGTCCGAGATAACATAGCCGGTAGTGGCGATGGTCCGTTTTGTTTGGCCCACAAGATGGCGGCTGGGGGGCGTTCCCCGGAATGCCATGACGTCAGTGAAAACTATCTATATCCAAATCTACCATAAAGAGAAGACTGCATGAAAGTAAATACAGAGGGATCACTGCACGGTGCGAGCCACTCATAAGCCTCAAGAATAAAAAGGCTAGATTGGACTTTGCTAAAAAACATCTAAAAAAGACAGCACAGTTCTGGAAGAACATTCTTTGGACAGATTAAACCAAGATCAACCTCTACCAGAATGATTGAAAGAAAAAAGTATGGTGAAGGCATGGTACAGCTCATGATCCAAAGCATACCACATCATCTGTAAAACACAGCGGAGGCAGTGTGATGGCTTGGGCATGCAAGGCTACCAGTGGCACTGGGTCACTAGTGTTTATTGATGATGTGACACAGGACAGAAGCAGCTGGATGAATTCTGAGGTATTCAGAGACATACTGTGTGCTCAAATCCAGCCAAATGCAGCCAAACTGATTGGTCGGCATTTCATAATACAGATGGACAATGACCCAAAACATAAAGCCAAAGCAACCCAGGAGTTTATTAAAGCAAAGAAGTGGAATATTCTTGAATGGCCAAGTCAGTCACCTGATCTCAACCCAATTGAGCATGCATTTCACTTGTTAAAGACTAAACTTCAGACAGAAAGGCCCACAAACAAACAGCAACTGAAAACCACTGCAGTAAAGGCCTGGCAGAGCATTAAAAAGGAGGAAACACAGTGTCTGGTGATGTCCACGAGTTCAAGACTTCAGGCAGTCATTGCCAACAAAGGGTTTTCAACCAAGTATTAGAAATGAACATTTTATTTACAATTATTTAATTTGTCCAATTACTTTTGAGCCCCTGAAATGAAGGGATTGTGTTTAAAAAATGCTTTAGTTCCTCACATTTTTATGCAATCATTTTGTTCAACCCACTGAATTAAAGCTGAAAGTCTGAACTTCAACTGCATCTGAATTGTTTTGTTCAAAATTCATTGTGGTAATGTACAGAACCAAAATTAGAAAAATGTTGTCTCAGTCCAAATATTTATGGACCTAACTATATATATATATATATATATATATATATATATATATATATATATATATATATATATATATATATATATATATATATATATATATATAGTGATATCCCAAGAGGCTGCCTTGTCGAAGGGCGCTACATCGCATGCAGATGGCTCCAACTTCTGGCAGCTATAACTCCATCTGGTGGTGGAGTTAGGAACTGCACCCCTCAGCACGCAACACGGCAGCACACCTGTGGCCAATGAGGGCCTAATGCGCAAGAGGGCTTTGTGAGAGCTCAAAAGCTCTGTGTGAAGGTGGAGGGGAGAGGCGCGAGGTTCATGGACTCCTGTTGCTGAGTGGAACCTGCTGGGCAGAGTATTTGTTGGAAAGCTCACCTGGACTTCTTACCTGAAGGATTTTTGCACTGAAATACTTCCCTGTGTTACGGACGCCTGCTACTGGGCTGCCATCAGGCTAAAGACTACAGGGATTGTTAACTGGACTCAAAGTAAGGCAGAAGATTTTGTTTGTTCTGGGAAAAGGATATTGGACTGAAGGAAACCTGTGTATAATTTCATTGTTCTACAGCCAGAGACATTATTTGAGTTTGACTTTTGGGAATCCATTTTTGTTTGACCATTGGACTTTGAGATACCTTTCTGTTTAACCTCCTGGCATACCATTAAAAGTCTTGAGTTATTTTAACCTTTTGTGTCCTTGCACTGATTGAAGGGTCCCGCCGAGAGTCAGCCCGCCTCTCGTGATATCACATATGGTGGAGGATGTGGGCATTTCAATCATCGATAATAGTGCATGTACAAGGAGGACACTGAACATTTGATTGTTCAATTTTCCCAGTTAACCATAGGCCCTCTGCACAATAAGATGGAGGAAATTTTGAAGGCTCTTATTGCAGGCCAGCAAGCCCAAATGCAGGTAAGCGCGGCCCTCCTGGAGGAACAAAGAAAAGCCAACCAACTGAAGGCAGAGGAATTGCAACTACAGAAGAAGATGGCTGTTCGGAGCGCTGGCCCAATAAAGGCAAGTGATTTCATCGCCAAAATGGGGGTTACAGATGATGTTGAGGCATACTTGCACACCTTTGAAGCCACGGCCACTAGGGAAGGGTGGCCCAAGGCGCAGTGGGTTGGACTGTTGGCCCCATTCTTGTCGGGAGAATCATTGAACGTTGTCCAGGACCTACCCCCCCGACAAGACCACGAACTATGATGCGCTAAAGACTGAGATCCTCAGCAGACATGGGCTCACCAAGTTCAGTATGGCTCAACGCTTCCACAGCTGGACCTTCCAAGCAGACCAGGCTCCCCGTGCGCAGATGCACGAACTTGCCAGAATCGCAAGGAGATGGCTGGAACCTGAGAAAACCACAGCGGCTGCAGTGGTGGAGGCCATTGTCGTGGATCACTACATTCGAGCCCTGCCATACGAGGCAAAGCGCTTCATCAGCCAACAAGCCCTAACCACAGCTGAACGGACTGTTGAAGCGATGGAAAAGTACCAGGCCACAACAGAAATGCTCCGTGCTTCCAGGAAGGACCCTAGGACTGCGCCCCTGCTGCCGATAGGGGGAGGCTGCCCCAAAAACCCCAAGGGGTCCAGCCCAGCCACAGCAGGACCTGGCTATGCTCCTGGGGGAGCCAGAAGCCAGCTGGAGCCAATTAGGATTCCCCGTGAGGGTGACACCCGACAATGCCTCCGGTGTGGGGGCAGGGGACACATGTCTTGGCAGTGCAGGAAACCGGTGGACGAGCCTATGCCCACCGCAGGGTCCTCCAGCTCACCCTCCACCCAGCTGTTTGCATCACTCGTCGGGGCTGCAGACAGGCCTCCAGATCGACCCCCCCCACCTGCCCAGTGATGGTGAATTGCCGTGATGTCGAGGCATTGTTAGATTCAGGTAGTTGGGTCACCTTGGTGCGTAAGGACCTGGTGGATCCATCGTGGCTGACCACGGACAAAGTTCTCCCAGTTTCCTGCGTCCATGGGGACACCAAAGAGTACCCCACCACGGAACTCAAAATGACCACCACCAGGGGGACTATACACACGAGGGTGGGAGTGGTTGATTCCCTCCCAGTTCCTGTTCTGATTGGGCGAGATTGCCCAACCTTCCACCTGCTGTGGAGAGAGGCCCAGCAGAGGCCAGCCTGGGTACCCTGCAATCAGAGAGGTAAGACTCCTCCTGGATCCACACAAGCGCAACCCGCACAACCCTGCACCCCCGCTTTTGCCCTCGCAGGGATGACAGACACCCAGGCTGACACAGAGACTGGCCCAGAGACTGGAGAAGAGAATAGGGCCCCGGAAAGCTCTCCGAGCTCTGACGAGGAAGACGCCCCAGGGCCCAGGCATTGAGGAGCTTCCCCCTCTCACAGGCCAGTATGGCACTGCCTAGTTGCAGGATCCCACACTCGCAAACGCCTTAAGAAATGTGCAGGTGCTAGAGGGTGTGCTGGTAGGGGGTAGAGCAAGCCCTACATACCCCCATTTCGCCATTATACGGGGCCTACTGTATCAGGTGCTGAAGAAAGATGACAAAGTGCCTGAACAGCTCCTTGTACCACAACCCTACTGGGTGACTGTGCTCAATCTGGCACACACACATCCCCTGGGGGCCCACCTAGGTGTAGAGAAAATGAAAGAAAGGATCTTACAGCGTTTCTTCTGGCCGGGAGTGCACAAGGAAATGGAGAATTACTGCCGTAGTTGCCCAGAATGCCAGAAGGTGGTGCCCAAACCTCCATACCATAACCTGCTCATCCCCTTGCCAATTATCGAAACTCCTTTTGAGGATTGGACTGGATGTAGTTGGGCCTTTACGAAAAAGCTCCAGGGGGCATCAGTACATTCTGGTCATCCTGGACTATGCAACCCAGTACCCTGAGGCCATCCCCCTGAGGAAGGCTACCTCTAAACAGATAGCCAAGGAGCTGTTCCTCCTCTCCACCAGTCTGGGGATTCCAAAGGAAATATTGACGGATCAGGGCACTCCATTTATGTCCAGGGTGATGAAAGAACTGTGTGCCCTGTTGAGAATCAAACAGTTGCGAACATCCGTCTACCACCCCCAGACAGATGGCTTGGTTGAGCGGTTTAACTGGACTCTGAAGTCCATGCTGAGGAAGGCGACAGAAGAGGATGGGTGGAACTGGGACCAGCTGCTGCCATACCTGCTGTTTGCAGTACGAGAGGTACCCCAATCTTCTACTGGCTTTTCACCTTTCGAACTATTGCTTTCTTACAGACCCAGAGGACATTGGACATTGCCAAGGAGGCTTGGGAGGAGCAACCCTGCAGACAGTGGACCCTGATCGAGCATGTCGGGGCCATGAAGGAGAGAATGAGGGCCGTCTACCAGATAGTGCGTGAACACATGGAGACTGCTCACTGGCAACAGCAGGCCTCCTACAACCGACCTGCCCAGCCGAGAGAGTTTAAGCCGGGCGACAGAGTGCTGGTCCTGGTGCCAACCGTGGAGTGTAAGTTCCTGGCAACCTGGCAAGGACCATATGAGGTCATCGAGCGGGTAGGAGAAGTGAATTATAAGGTGAGACGGCCTGATAAAAGAAAACCTGAGCAAATATATCACGTTAACCTCTTGGAAAAAATGGCATGCCAGGGAGGCGCTGTTCAGTTGTTTGCCCATGACAGAGTCCAAAGAACCTGCCAGAGAGGAGGTTCAGGTGGGGCTGGGCCTATCCCCACACCAGCGACAGATGACCCTAGAGTTGGTGGACCGCAACTGAGACGTCTTCTCCTCACTCCCTGGGCACACAGAGGTGGTCCAACACAAGATCCGCACCGTCCTGGGCTGAACAGTGACCCAGCGTCCCTATCGTGTGCCGGAGGCTCGCAAGGTGGCTATCCAGGAGGAGGTGAGAAAGATGCTAGAGCTGGGAGTCATCGAAGAGTCCAAAAGTGCCTGGGCAAGCCCCATCGTCCTGGTTCCCAAACCAGACGGGTCGGTGAGATTTTACAACGATTATCGCAAATTGAATGAGGTGTCAGAGTTTGATTCATACCCCATGCCCCGTGTTGATGACTTGGTAGACTCCTTAGGACACGCCTGGTTCCTCACCACTCTGGACCTTACCAAAGGCTACTGGCAGGTGCCCCTGACCCCGGCATCAAAGGAGAAGATGGCCTTTGCCACACCAGAGGGTCTCTACCAGTACACACGGCTCCCATTTGGTCTGCATGGAGCGCCGGCCACGTTCCGGCACTTAATGGATCAGGTCCTGGCTCCCCACAAGAGGTATGCAGTGGCATTTTTAGATGATGTGGTCATTCAAAGTCCGGATTGGGACAGTCATTTACTCCGTGTACAAGCTGTGCTTGATTCCCTCAGAGATGCAGGCCTGACGGCAAACCCAAAAAAATGCAGACTGGCTTTTAGTGAAACCAATTACATGGGGTACACTGTTGGCCGGGGACTAGTCAAGCCCCAGGAAGCGAAGCTGCGGGCCATACAGGACTGGCCGCAACCCCTCACCAAGAAGCAGGTGAGGTTGTTTTTGGGCCTAGCCGGCTACTACCAACAGTTTATTGCCAATTTTGCCTCCATCGCTGCACCCCTGACAGATCTGACCACCAAACGGCACTCAAGGATGGTGAAGTGGAATCCCGTGGCGGAAGCAGCCTTCATCAACCTGAAGCAGGCCCTCTGCTCCAGTCCGGTTATGGTGGCACCCGACTTCAAGAGGGAGTTCGTGGTGCAAACGGACGCCTCAGAGGTGGGGCTGGGGGCTGTACTCGTGCAAGTACATGAAGGTGAGGAACATCCCATCCTGTATTTAAGCAGAAAGCTACTCCCCAGAGAGAAGAACTATTCTACGGTTGAAAAAGAGTGTCTCGCCATTACCTGGGCCCTGGAATCCCTGCGGTATTTCCTCCTGGGCTTGCAGTTCATGGTGATCTCGGACCACGCCCCTCTGCAGTGGATAGCCAAGAACAAAGAGACCAACAGTAGGGTTACCAGATGGTTTTTAAGCTTACAAGCGTTTAACTTCTCTGTTGTTCACAGGGCTGGCAGGCACCATGGCAACGCAGACGCCCTGTCCCGGTGAGATGTCCTCTTCGCAACCTTCAGCCCGATGAGGACGCCGGTCCCGAGGGGGGGATGTGTGATATCCCGAGAGGCTGCGTCGTCGAAGGGCGCTACGTCACATGCAGATGGCTCCAACTTCTGGCAGCTATAACTCCATCTGGTGGTGGAGTTAGGAACTGCACCCCTCAGCACGCAACACGGCAGCACACCTGTGGCCAATGAGGGCCTAATGCGCAAGAGGGCTTTGTGAGAGCTCAAAAGCTCTGTGTGAAGGTGGAGGGGAGAGGCGTGAGGTTCATGGACTCCCATTGCTGAGTGGAACCTGCTGGGCAGAGTATTTGTTGGAAAGCTCACCTGGACTTCTTACCTGAAGGATTTTTGCACTGAAATACTTCCCTGTGTTACGGACGCCTGCTACTGGGCTGCCATCAGGCTAAAGACTACAGGGATTGTTAACTGGACTCAAAGTAAGGTAGAAGATTTTGTTTGTTCTGGGAAAAGGATATTGGACTGAAGGAAACCTGCGTATAATTTCGTTGTTCTAAAGCCAGAGACATTATTTAAGTTTGACTTTTGGGAATCCATTTTCGTTTGACCATTGGACTTTGAGATACCTTTCTGTTTAACCTCCTGGCATACCATTAAAAGTCTTGAGTTATTTTAACCTTTTGTGTCCTTGCACTGATTGAAGGGTCCCGCCGAGAGTCAGCCCGCCTCTCGTGATATCACTAATATATATATATATATATATATACACACGAGAGTAAGTCAGAAAGTTCTAAGACAAATGAAAAAATCTTTATTTATGAAAATAACAAAGCTATTTCTCTACATATCCTCCATTTTAAGTCTAAACACTTCTGCAAGCGATGTTTCCATCAGAGAATTCTTTCTTTGTATTCCTTTTTTGAATTCTTTTGAATTCCTTTTGAAATTATAACACCTGTCTTAGAATTTTTTTGACTTACCCTTGTGTAAGGGTAAGTAAAAAAAAAAAAATTATATATATATACACACACACACACAGGGGGCTGCAAAAGTAAGGCATACAGGAATGCAAATAAAATATTCGCACAAAACGTAAGTATTAAATTAAACCTAACACCAGTATTATAATACTGGTAATACTGGAATAATCCTTACTGTATACCTACTTTTGCAGCCCCGTGTGTGTGTGTGTGTGTGTGTGTGTGTGTATATATATATATATTATCTCGGGCGGCACGGTGGTGTAGTGGTTAGCGCTGTCGCCTCACAGCAAGAAGGTCCGGGTTCGAGCCCCGGGGCCGGCGAGGACCTTTCTGTGCAGAGTTTGCATGTTCTCCCCGTGTCCGCGTGGGTTTCCTCTGGGTGCTCCGGTTTCCCCCACAGTCCAAAGACATGCAGGTTAGGTTAACTGGTGAGTCTATATTGAGCGTAGGTGCGTAGGTGTGAGTGTGAATGGTTGTCTGTGTCAGCCCTGTGATGACCTGGCGACTTGTCCAGGGTGTACCCCGCCTTTCGCCCGTAGTCAGCTGGGATAGGCTCCAGCTTGCCTGCGACCCTGTAGAACAGGATAAAGCGGCTAGAGATAATGAGATGAGATCTCATTATGAAACTGCCAGGAACTTGCAACAGAGACTTTGCTTAGAAAACTGATAGCAGCTAGACTGTAATGCCCCGCACAGCCAGAGTCCTCTGCCCCCCCCCAAGAACCAGCGCGGGCAGGGCGCGCTAGTAGAGATGGGATTTATGGCTCTTTGATGGGATCCGCATCTTTGTGATCCGTTCTTTTGAAAAGAGCCGTTCAAAAGACTGGCTAATTTGGCTCTTTTTAAATATTTATTCAATTTTAAGAAGACAGCGTCTAAAGAAGCCAGATCCCTCTGAACTGTAAACTCAATGCTATCCCAGAAATCCTTCCTGTAATATGCAAATTTGGCCGCCTCTGATTGGACAGCGCGACACATCAACAGGCAGAAAGTGTAAAAGTACAAAATGTGTTAAGTGAGCTGAAACAGTAAAGATCAGATTCAATGCAATATTTATCAATGAACAACTTAAAGTTAATATAATAGTGTACTTTATATTATAATCAAGCATGTCAAGCCTACCGTCACTGTGTAATCTATCTCTCTGATTAGAGTTGTAGACTAACTCAAACAGTAGATAATTTCACTCATGGTTCTCTTGCTAGCCCCGCGCCGGTGCTCGGCTTAGGTTTCACTTTGCAGTGGCTGTGTCAAGACATGTTATGCTTTGCAATAAAAAAAAAACATTGGTACAAACCAAGCCCATTCACTTTTTTATGCTGATAAAAGAATTAGTGTTTTTTTTTATGTGACAAAAATGTGCGATTAAATTGCGATTAATCGTGAGTTAACTATGACTGTCGCGACATTAATCGCGATTAAATATTTGAATCGCTTGACAGCACTAATATATAATACACACTCCCTGATCAGCCATAACTTTATGACCACTGACAGGTGAAGTGAATAACATTATCTCATTTCAATGGCACCTGTCAAGGGGTGGGATATATTAGGCAGCAAGAGAACAGTCAGTTCTCGAAGTTGATGTATTGGAAGCAGAACAAGTGGGCAAGTATAAGGATCTGAGCAAAAAGGGCCAAATTGTGATGGCTAGATGACTGGATCTGAGCATCTCCAAAATGTCACATCTTGTGGGGTGTTCCAAAAGTGGTCTAAGGAAGGATAACCGGTGAACAAGTGACAGGGTCATGGGTGTCAAAAGCTCAATGATTCGCATGGGGCTCGACGTCTCATCTATGTAGTCCAATTCCACAGAAGAGCTACTGTAGCACAAATTGCTAAAAAGGTTAATGCTGACACCTTTCTGTTTTAGCCAGCATTGACCTTTTCAGCAGTTTGTGCTCCAGTAGCTCTTCTGTGGGATTGAATCATATGGACTAGACCAGGGGTGTCAAACCTGATCCATAAAGGGCCGTGTGGCTGCAGGTTTTCATTCCAGCCATGCAGCAGTACCCGGCTTATTCAATCAACTGACACACCCACCCTTTAATCAAGGGTGGGTGTGGCTGCAAGTATTTGACTGTGTGAAGACAGTTCAATTGATTGAATGAGCCAAGTCAGGTGTGCTGCTGCATGGCTGGAATGAAAACCTGCAGCCACAAGGCCCTTTATGGATCAGGTTTGACACCCCTGGACTAGACTTTGTGCCCCACACAAATCAATTTGTGCACTTGCTTTGCGCACACAGAATTTATATATATATATAAAATCTCATTATCTCTAGCCGCTTTATCCTGTTCTACAGGGTCGCAAGCAAGCTGGAGCCCATCCCAGCTGACCATGGGGCAAAAGGCGGGGTACACCCTGGACAAGTCACCAGGTCATCACAGGGCTGACACATAGACACAGACAACCATTCACATTCACGCCTACGGTCAATATAGAGTCACCAGTTAACCTAACCTGCATGTCTTTGGATTGTGGGGGAAACTGGAGCACCCAGAGGAAACCCACGTGGACACGGGGAGAACATGCAAACTCCGCACAGAAAGGCTGTAGAATAGAAAAATTTCACTCTGACACCCAACTTTTGAACATTATTAAAAATTTATTAGATCGTGTGTGTATATATATATATATATATAAATATGAATTGCCATGCTCAAGTTGAGCAGCAGTGAGAATAATAATTTTATATATACAGTAGGGCGGCATGGTGGTGTAGTGGTTAGCACTGTTGTCACCTCACAGCAAGAAGGTCATGGGTTCGAGCCCAGTGGCCGGCGAGGGCCTTTCTGTGTGGAGTTTGCATGTTCTCCCCGTGTCTGTTTGGGTTTCCTCCGGGTGCTCTGGTTTCCCCCACAGTCCAACGGCATGCAGGTTAGGTTAATTGGTGGCTTTAAATTGACCGTAGGTGTGAATGGTTGTCTGTCTCTGTGTCAGCCCTGCGATAACCTGGTGACTTGTCCAGGGTGTACCCTGCCTCTCACCCATAGACAGCTGGGATAGGCTCCAGCTTGCCTGCAACCCTGTAGAACAGGATAAGCGGTTATAGATGGATGGGGATATATATATATATATATATAATTATTGTTATCACTGCTGCTGAACTTGAGCATGGCAGTCCAAATGAACTGTATTCGGGCATCTACCCAGGAGGCTGCCCCAGTGAGAGCCCCAGCAGCCCTTCGTCTAGCTCATCTTTCTTTCTAATCTGTCCACCTGTTGGTTTTAAAGGTCTTAAAGCTATCACGAACCGTTCTCCACCACACCAGTCTATCTCCTGGGGCTGTAGCCCAATCATCAATCTCACAGTCTCTAAAGGTCCTTTTGAGGACATCTTTGAATTTCTTCTTCGTTTCCAACAAATAAGATAAGCCATCCAGGATTTGTAACTTGACATTTCTCATTCACACAAACAAGCAAATGACAAACATTACAATTCACACTGTCATACCAGTTGAAAAAGACCCAAAGAAAAGTACAGTATAAACAGAGTTGATTATTTAAGGCATTACTTAAAGGAACAGTCCACCATACTTCCATAATGAAATATGTTCTTCTCTGAATTGAGACGAGCTGATCCGTACCTCTCCGAGCTTTGTGCGACCTCCCAGTCAGTCAGACGCGCTGTTACTCCTGTTAGCAATGTAGCTAAGCTCAGCATGGCCAATGGTATTTTTTTGGGGCTGTAGTTAGATGCGACCAAACTCTTCCACGTTTTTCCTGTTTACATAGGTTTATATGACCAGTGACATGAAACAAAGTTCAGTTACACAAATTGAAACGTGGCGATTTTCTATGCTATGGAAAGTCTGCACTATAATGACAGGCGTACTAACACCTTCTGCGCGCTTCGACAGCGCATTGATATCTTCAATCCTGTTTTCCCCCTCTCCCCCGCCCCCCTGACTAGACTGTGTTCCAAGGAGTGCAGGCTACTTGTCTTGGTGGTCACATTGGTTGTATTGACGGAAGTTGGGGGGGCGGGGGAGAGAAAAAAAAACAGGAGTGAAGGTATCAATGCGCTGTCGAAGCGTGCAGAAGGTGTTAGTACGCCTGTCATTATAGTGCGGACTTTCCATAGCATAGAAAATCGCCACGTTTCAATTTGTGTAACTGAACTTTGTTTCATGTCACTGGTCATATAAACCTATGTAAACAGGAAAAACGTGGAAGAGTTTGGTCGCATCTAACTACAGCCCCCAAAAAATACCATTGGCCATGCTGAGCTTAGCTACATTGCTAACAGGAGTAACAGCGCGTCTGACTGACTGGGAGGTCGCACAAAGCTCGGAGAGGTACGGATCAGCTCGTCTCAATTCAGAGAAGAACATATTTCATTATGGAAGTACAGTGGACTGTTCCTTTAATAAGGTAACAATCCCTATCGAAAATTATGTTTTTGAAGTGATAAATACTTAAATCCTTATCCACTGTGTTTCCTGGTGATAAGAAAAACATTGCAGTAGATCACAATGCCTTCTGAGAATGTTGTGCTCTTAACAAAGCCATGAAGTCATGCTATTGGACCAACAAAAAAAGTATCAACAGCAAATAACACTCATTGCAGACTAATCTTGGACATCTTGGTATATTAATGATCCAATTACATTCTGCTTATCTGTGATACTTGATCTTTGTTACTTTTAAATGGACTAACCGCAGCAGGCTATTGTCAGTACCATTTATCATTAAGAAATGTGGGACGCTGCTAGAAGCACATTTTTCTCATTAATCCTATAATTTTCATGGAGCTTTAAGACAGACTTTCTGCTTCTGTTAACTCCACGATCACCGTTTGAGTACATCAGAAACTGCTGATCTCCTGGAATTTTCCCCACACAGCGGTCTATAGACTTTACACAAAATGGTGCAAAAAGCAGCAACAACAACATCATCCATTGAGTGGCTGTTCTGTCAGAGACATCTTGTTGATAAGAGAGGTCAAAGGACAATGGCCGGACTGGTTCACGCTAACAGGAATGACACAATAAAACAACCACGCTTTACAACTGTGGTGAGCAGAAAAGCACCTCAGAATGCACAACAGGTTGAATGTTGAGGTGGATGAATTACAACAGCAGTAGACCACATCACGATCCACTCCTGTCAGACAAACACAGGAATTAGAGGCTACAGTGGGCATGGGTTTACCCAAACTGGACAGCTGGATTTTGGCAAAAGTGTTGCCTAGTTATTTGCTGTTGTAGCTCATCTGTCTCAAGGTCAGTGTTGCAAATGTAGTGACTTTTTGACCTTCCCTTGTGACTAAAAATCTGATCTAGCAAATTATGCCCAATTCAGTAACTTCTTGCAACATTTGCAACCTCCATTCTCTCTTACCTATTTCTGTACCGACGACCAGCAACTACAGACTCCAACATGGTTAAAGTATTTGTATAGTTTTAAGATTTTATATAGATATTTTAAACTGTTTTGTGTGGATGAGCTTTCATGCGTTGGTCAAAATAAACCCAGTCTTGGTAAGCCAGATGTCTCTCTGGGTGAGTGTCTACGTTGCATTTTTTTCTGACCTCCAATATTCTTTATTCAATTGTTTCCAATGAGGAGAGAATTTATGAGAAGAACAGCTCCACCCAGCATCTTTTTTTTTCCCAGAGTGCGTCATCTTTTTTGTGGCCATTCCAAGGGTTTCTATTTGAAAAATCTCAGAACTTTTCAGAAAGGCTCTGGTCTTGTCACTCTTTCAAATAGGTGGACTCATCACCCCTGTTCTGGCCGTGCCTGTCTATAGCCAGCCTTAGAAAAACAAACAGATAATAAAAAGCAAGGGGGCGATGCTAGCCTATCACACATTGGTGGTTAGAGTGGTCAGCGGCGGCGGCGGCGGCTGTCCATCACTAGTGATGATGACTACTTCATTAGGATGCGCAAAAACACAGATGGGCTGCAAGGCTCCCACCAGAGTGCACCAGACTTGTTCTCCTTGTTTTCCAAATGAAGGACCTTACACAATAAGGTAAGACAAAACAATGTTATGCCCCCATCGTGTTGTCTCTCTGGACCTCCAGACCTGATGCCAAGTGGTGCACAAAAGTGCCACAGACCTGATGAGTATGGAAGTTGCCCAGCAGTGACAACTGACTTGCTGAGTGATGCCATCCATTGGCCATTTTAGTTGCTCTTCCGCATGCCATCAGGTGGTGTGCCATTGACCCTGTTGGGTTCATCTGTCACACTGCACCGAAAAGCGCCCTGCTGCCAGCACCTTATTGGTGATGTACTATTTAACCCATTGCTGAAAACTAAGCAGGTGTTACTACTCCAGGTCAGAGTGGACCTGGGAGCAATGGTGATTAAGGGATAACTCCACTTTCCCCAATACTCAAGTCCTCCCAGACCTGAGACTCACCACCGGTTGCAGTTTAAAGTCATACCCAGGACTAAGAATGACAGTATAATGCATTATGGATAGAAATAGAGAATAGAATAGGATAGAGTAGGATAACTTAGGAGAAAATAGAATAGAATATGACAAATTAGTATATATTAAGATAGAATATAGAGAATAGAGTGCATGTGCACAGAACAGAAGAGAGCATGAGAAAATATAATAATAATAATAATAATAATAATATAGGATAGACATTAGGACAATATAAGAGTATATTATAAGAGAACAGAAGGGAATATGATTGAATAGAAAGCATGTTGAAGATGTAGAAAAGAATATGACAAAATGCTACACATTCCTTTTAGTTGGTAGAAAAGAATAGTCATGACAAAACAACAGAACAGATTAAAAGAAAGAAGAAGGGAATATGACAGAATAGAAGCATCACGAAGACACAAGTGGTATGTTGTTCATATATTGTTATCCTAGAAACTAACCCACTCTCTGCTTTTTTTTTTTTTTTGGATGAAGTGTTCTGCCAGAGAAAAAGCTATACTGACACATGCCTGAAGCACTCCCCAGGGCCTGTCAGTTCTTTTCTGTTAGAGAAAAATGCTATATGGACACACCCTATGCCAATGTGTCACAAAAGGAGGTTCATTTTGGTCAGCTGATGAGAGCTCATCCACACAAAATGGTCAGTTAGTTAACAATAATTAAAAAAAATACCCCAAACCATCCCAACCCATCATTTCCACCTCCACTCCTCCAAAAAACCCAACCAACAGCTAAACAAAATCTCCAACATGCAAGAACAAAGGCTATGTTCACACTGTTAGTCCAAATTCATACCTCCCTCTCCCCTAGCCTTTTCAAACCAGCCCAGGCATGGCCCGGTACGACTCCGCCTGTTATTCGCCCTGAAATCCCTGCACAAGCATTCCTCGCCGAAAACTTTAATATGAGCCACGGCTCCAGACAGTCTTTAAAAATTCATAACTCGGCCACCCAAAGTCCCAGCCCTGCCAAAATTTGCAGGCACCTCCCTCTCCCCAAGTGGTACACTCAGTATTCACTGTTGTTTTTATTGTACAATGCAGTTGAACGAGTGCTTTAGGGTTGATGGTATCTGATTGATCCAGTCAGTTGATTAAGAGTTCAGTTTTCATGAAACTTTGCAGTACAGTATAATGTAAAGTGCCAAACTGCCAATCAGTGGTTATTATTATGTGAATTTTTTTTCATTCATAACAAGAATGACAGTCATACTCATATGCTTTGTAGGATGTAGATTTCTATTTTTAATAGAGTTTTTATTTTCTTCTATTTTCTAAGTTCTAGTCCAGCAGATTTTAGTCTGAATACCAAATGATATTACTATGTCTAGTTCTGAGTCATTGTAAAAGTCATTTTGTTACAAAGTTACTTGGAATCTCGTACTCAATTTTAACTCTATTAAGTAAGAAGAGTTGTATTGTGGGGCAGCACGGTGGTGTAGTGGTTAGTGCTGTCGCCTCACAGCAAGAAGGTCCGGGTTCGAGCCCCGTGGCCGGCGAGGGGCTTTCTGTGCGGAGTTTGCATGTTGTCCGCGTGGGTTTCCTCCGGGTGCTCCAGTTTCCCCCACAGTCCAAAGACATGCAGGTTAGGTTAACTGGTGACTCTAAATTGACTGTAGGTGTGAATGGTTGTCTGTGTCTATGTGTCAGCCCTGTGATGACCTGGCGACTTGTCCAGGGTGTACCCCGCCTTTCGCCCGTAGTCAGCTGGGATAGGCTCCAGCTTGCCTGCAACCTTGTAGAACAGGATAAAGCGGCTAGAGATAATGAGATGAGAGATGAGTTGTATTGTTAATTACTAAATTTCTTATACTGTAGACTTATTATAAACATAGTATTTAAAAAATAGTCATTTTTGACATAATGTTTCATGAGCGTTATTATAGTACCTACCGGGGAAAATAAGTGTTTGATACACTGCTAAGTTTGCAAGTTTTCCACTTACAAAGAATGGAGAGGTCTGTAATTTTTATCGTAGGTACACTTCAACTGTGAGAGACAGAATCTAAAAAAAATCCAGAAAATCACACTGTATGATTTTTAAATAATTAATTTGCATTTTATTGTATGAAATAAGTATTTGATACAATAGAAAAACAGAACTTAATATTTGGTACAGAAACCTTCGTTTACAATTACAGAGGTCAGACGTTTCCTGTAGTTCTTGACCAGGTTTGCGCACACTGCAGCAGGGATTTTGGCCCACTCCTCCATACAGATCTTCTCCAGATCTTTCAGGTTTCGGGGCTGTTGCTGGGCAACACGGAGTTTCAGCTCCCTCCAAAGATTTTCTATTGGGTTCAGTGTACCTACGATAAAAATTACAGACCTCTCCATTCTTTGTAAGTGGGAAAACTTGCAAAATTGGCAGTGTATCAAATACTTAAGTTGTAACCAACTGGAACATCCTTGCCCCTCCATACTTTTTTCTAGACATGGAACTGTCCTGTGTGTACTACTGTTTTCTTGGGTATAACTTTAAAGCATATACGTAGAACCATGGCATCACTTTTTGTTTATAAATGCCTTGAGACCTCAGGAATGGCATAGGAATAGTTTTAAGTGTTAACAATAAATCTAAGATAGTAATTTTTATGATTAAAGTGATTCATACAGGTAACGGTCTGAGTGAATGACTTTGACATCTGTGACATCACAGCGGGAAGTCTATTGGTCTCATCGCCATTTCTGCTATACTAAAACACAGAGCTAACTGCAACTTTGATCCTCCATTTTGAGCTAATTTATCACCATGCCATGTAGATGTGTTGCTGACGAGTGCAGCAACACGACAGAAGGTGGATTTATGTTGCATTCATGGCCCAAGAATGTTCAAACTGCAATGATTTGGACACGTTTTGTGAGAAATTCACGGATTGGGCACCTACAAAGTGGTCTCTCCTCTGCTCTGCACATTTTACTGAAGACTCGTATGAAACCTCTGATCTGTTTGGAACCTTTATTTAAACAACAACAGGATAGTCCAATCAGTGGCAAAATGTCTCTGCTATCAAAAGGAACCCTGTTATACACACATATGCATCTTACAACAAAAACCAAAAAAAAAACAAAAAAACAAATCCAATTATAATAAAATTTGACTACATTATTTACAATATATATTCAATATTCAATCTAACAATAAGTACAAAAAAGCTAAAATATAAAAGGATTATTAAATGTATAAAAGTATAATTATAGTGGAATAGACCCCTCCCAAATTCCCCCAGACGCCCACGAAACAAAGGCCAAAAGCTGAGACCCAACCAACCACCCATTAAAGCCGACCTCGACCCGTGACCACCGCTCCGCGAGCATCCAAGCAAATCCGGGAAAGGTCAAATAATCATCAACTATAATTGTAACCTACAACCCCGATTCCAAAAAAGTTGGGACAAAGTACAAATTGTAAATAAAAACGGAATGCAATGATGTGGAAGTTTCAAAATTCCATATTTTATTCAGAATAGAACATAGATGACATATCAAATGTTTAAACTGAGAAAATGTATCATTTAAAGAGAAAAATTGGGTGATTTTAAATTTCATGACAACACATCTCAAAAAAGTTGGGACAAGGCCATGTTTACCACTGTGAGACATCCCCTTTTCTCTTTACAACAGTCTGTAAACGTCTGGGGACTGAGGAGACAAGTTGCTCAAGTTTAGGGATAGGAATGATAACCCATTCTTGTCTAATGTAGGATTCTAGTTGCTCAACTGTCTTAGGTCTTTTTTGTCGTATCTTCCGTTTTATGATGCACCAAATGTTTTCTATGGGTGAAAGATCTGGACTGCAGGCTGGCCAGTTCAGTACTCGGACCCTTCTTCTACACAGCCTTGATGCAGTATGTGTTTTGGCATTGTCATGTTGGAAAATGCAAGGTCTTCCCTGAAAGAGACGTCGTCTGGATGGGAGCATATGTTGCTCTAGAACCTGGATATACCTTTCAGCACTGGTGTCTTTCCAGATGTGTAAGCTGCCCATGCCACATGCACTAATGCAACCCCATACCATCAGAGATGCAGGCTTCTGAACTGAGCGCTGATAACAACTTGGGTCGTCCTTCTCCTCTTTAGTCCGAATGACACGGCGTCCCTGATTTCCATAAAGAACTTCAAATTTTGATTCGTCTGACCACAGAACAGTTTTCCACTTTGCCACAGTCCATTTTAAATGAGCCTTGGCCCAGAGAAGACGTCTGCGCTTCTGGATCATGTTTAGATACGGCTTCTTCTTTGAACTATAGAGTTTTTGCTGGCAACGGCGGATGGCACGGTGAATTGTGTTCACAGATAATGTTCTCTGGAAATATTCCTGAGCCCATTTTGTGATTTCCAATACAGAAGCATGCCTGTATGTGATGCAGTGCTGTCTAAGGGCCCAAAGATCACGGGTACCCAGTATGGTTTTCCGGCCTTGACCCTTGCGCACAGAGATTCTTCCAGATTCTCTGAATCTTTTGATGATATTATGCACTGTAGATGATGATATGTTCAAACTCTTTGCAATTTTACACTGTCGAACTCCTTTCTGATACTGCTCCACTATTTGTCGGCGCAGAATTAGGGGGATTGGTGATCCTCTTCCCATCTTTACTTCTGAGAGCCGCTGCCACTCCAAGATGCTCTTTTTATACCCAGTCATGTTAATGACCTATTGCCAATTGACCTAATGAGTTGCAATTTGCTCCTCCAGCTGTTCCTTTTTTGTATCTTTAACTTTTCCAGCCTCTTATTGCCCCTGTCCCAACTTTTTTGAGATGTGTAAGTTCAGTTGCACCAGTTCTCCCGGAGTGTGAGCCGAGCAGTAATGGCGGAGTACTCAGTATGGAGAAAATGGAGAATGAGTGCACCAGTCGTTAGATTTCTCTGCCGGATATGCTTCCCCCCCGCTGGATATGCTTGCCTCAGCAGCAATATCTCACCTTTACGTGGAAGAAACGAATGAACGAAGAACTGAAAGTCAGATTGTTTCAAAACAATCGGCCACAAGCTCGGCCTTCAAGAAGCGAGAACACAGACGGGTAAGATGCGACTCTCATTTGGTTACATAACAAAAACAACAACACTTGTTGTTTACCTGCATTTAGATTAATACATGTAGCTTGTATTGTGTATTTAAGTTACCAGTATAAGCTTATTTAATTTGCTTCAGAATGTGATTGTCTCAGTTCATCTGATTTATTTAACTACCCTTTTACGTTTTATCAGTGAAAAATGCATGTATGTACATGTATGTTGCATAAGTTATAACACCTATCCTGTTTTAATGAAAGTCACATGAGACTGTCAGTTCAATTCCATCCAATTCTCTAGACGGCTTTGTTCTCTCGCTTTATTTCGTAAGGTGGGGGCCTCCGTGGCTGACATGTTACTATCGGATTCACTTTACGATGGTTCAAACTAATACGGTTCTACGTGTATAGCAGTAGCATGTACACACACTCCAATTTCAGGACTATCACAGTCAGATGTACTACTATCTGAGGAATCCGAAGAATCTCCAATAAATCCGAACGAAGAGGCCATTGCAACCACTCTCGCCTACTGAATCTGGCTTTGGTCTATAGCACAGGTTCCCGCTGTGACATCATCCACTCAGCTGGCTGGTTGAGTGGGGCAGCTCGAATGCCAACTTTGCAGTTGATTTTAACTCTCAAATATATATATATTTTTTATTCCCAGTTATGCAGCATACAAGAGTCAAGGATGGAGATACTATCCACTCAGAAATGTATTTAAAAATAAAGGTTCTGCGTATCTCCTTTAAGCATGTTTTTCTTGAACCTTCTGACATTTTCTTATAAATTATATTCAAATTGTAGTGTAATTAGCAACTAAGGTCTAGTGTAATTTGGCCTTTGAAGATCACAAAAATGTGCCTGGAAATACACATTTGTATTGTATTGTTGTAGCTGAGAAGTGATCTCCAGGCATCTAAAGCCCTTCAGCTTCCAGGACCCTAAGGTGGGCCCCGAACCCCTGGCTGCATTGTTCCAGGCCTTTGGCCCATCATTCGGACAGGCTGAAATTTAGACAGACAAACTTGTCTGTCCTGTGACAGTCTGCTTAAAATTCCTTATTTCCCACACTTATGTGCATATCTGATCAGAATCCAATCATATGTCGCAAGTTTGAACAGTCAAAAACTCATGAGATCTGATTTTTACAAATCCTTTTCATATGTGGTTTGCAATACTATTCATATAGCATTTTTTGCAAATCCATTTAGGTCTGACTGCTCGGATCAGATTTCAGGTGGTTTTTTTTTGTTGTTGTTTTTTGTTTTTTTAATGTCTGTGATTTTTGACTCCACGTGAAGTTCCCATTTATGTCACACATACAGGAAACATGCTAGTTTGGTGATACACAAAATTAGATATGGCCAATTTCCACCCACCAGACAGATCTCTCCTACCACACGACAGCTACCAACCGGAGAAAGCAAAGGCCATCATGTGCTTCCTCAAAGACACGTAACACCAGCCAGTTGCATCTTTTCGAACTGCTGCTTATGCAATGTTTGGGAGCAGCGTAACATAATTGGAGGAAAGCTGTATCTACCACGGGCGATTGCTCTAAGACAATGAGGGAGGCTCAGCCTCCTCTAAAAATGACGAACATCGTGTAGGATGAATTGCGCTAGGCTTATGTTATAGCCGACCTTATAACATTGCTATTTCAGATCCAGAATCATAGAAATATACAGTATGTGCTCAACCCAACTACAGTGCGAAATCATTCCGTTATAACTTTCCCCAGTTCGCCTAATGTGCGCGTGAGTTTTTCCCCCTCGTAACAGCACGATGCAGCCTAGCTTCAGTGGACTTCAATGGCATTTGGGAGCTATGCGCTTTTTAATATCAAAATGCAAGACGATTATTGGACAAATACTGCGAAAACGCCCGCCCACCAGACTCCCAGCCTCAGTGGACTTCAATGGCATTTGGGAGCTATGCGCTTTTCAATCTCAAAATGCAAGACAATTATTGGACAAATACTGCGAAAATGCCTGCCTACGGACTCCCAGCCTCACAGTGGGAGGGACATGGCAGTTTCCACAAGGAGAATGGTGATTGGTGAAAGCGGCCGGATATTTTCTTTGATTGACAGCTCATTTCAAATATAGACAGGCAGCGGTGAATTTCAGTTCAGTCCCATGCGGATTCGCAAGTGCTGTGGTGTATTGTAAGAGATCAGCTTACATTTCGATTTCATTCATTACATACGGTTTCTACCAGCTTTTTTAGTTTGTATATATTTTCATTGTAAATAAAGTGTAAATATAGTGTTGTCAAGTTTGCTATCTTAGTTCCAGAAATTTCATTTATTTGAGTGACTGAACTTGAACTTGAGGGGGCTAGTCAGCTAGCAAGAAAGCTGCGCATGGATGCCAAGCATTGCTGATTTAATTTTGGCGAAGCCATTTGCCAGTCTTCCTTTCGAGGAAAAAATTAAAATTAAAGAGCAGGGTAGACCAACGCCTCAAATTGACTTGGTGAAAAAGGTAGGGGATAATACTCGTTCCTTTCAGCTCTCCTGGTACGAGAAAGTGAATTGGCTAACAGCAAGTGACCCACATCAACAACAGTAAATAGGCTACTTTAGTAATATGTCATGGATGGGCCAAAAATATAGAATCTATTTAAAATGTTTATGCTGAGTATATTATATTGGAATATATATTTTTCTGGATATGAATTAAACACAGTTACAATTTGGAAAACATTTTTAAACAAAAACACAGCCGAGAACATTTCACACTACAGACCTGGATTAAAAGTGAAGGATTATCAAAATTGTCAATAAAACATTTCGCAGTCAAAATAAGTAAAATATAGGGAAAGTGTCACTGAATGAAATGTGTGGCACCCAGCTCTATGTTTGGCTCCCCAAGGTCAGTGCTTGTGCCTATTCCAGAACACTCTGCTGTTACTGCTGAGGTTCCTGACAAAGAGCTGCTTTCAATAATGATCAATTTTTAAACAACATGCCACAATTTTAAAATATAAAATGTTAAAATATACCCCCCCCAACACCACCATCATGTATATTGGACAGTAGGCTAATGGGCCAAAAGAACCTGTTATTTCACAGTTTGTGACCCTGCCAACAATCAGCCAGATCAGAGGCAAGAGTATGGGCAACATTTATGTGTTTTTTTCTTTTAAAATCTGGAAATATCGTAACCGACCAGCCTCCCCTGTTTGAAAGACTACCAGCCACCACTGGTATCTACCCACTTCAGTATTCATGAGCTCACAGGCATACACATACAGCTAGTGTCACTGTAATTCTTCTTCTTCTTCTCGGGTCACCACCTCAGTCTGCTATACTCTCCCGCTCCAGTACTCTGCACACACCCTTCCTCTGGGGGTCAGAGCTTCCAGACCTTCCTTGGTGCAAGGTTCAGGCAGGAGGGGGCAGACAAGAAGGTGTCTCATGGTCTGCTCCTGTCCACAATCGCATGCTGTTTGTCCATCTGAACTGAGACCCCACTTTTCCATGAGGGTCTTGCATCTTCCTGTGCCTGTTCTAAGGCGGTTGAGACATGACCAAATTGGCCATGCTTCCCCCACTCCTGAAGGAAGGGATTCCTTCGGGGTGATGGTGAGTTTATGTGGTGCTGTCTGGAGGTGGTGAGACCACATGGCCATCTTCTGTGACTCTGCACTGCCACTGAGTGGTTCAACTGAGTGCAGAAAGCTATGTCTCAATTTAAGTCTCTTTTGTGCAGGAGCATGCAGATAGAGTACATGATGTTGATCGGTCTCTTGTTTGAGTTTCTCTCGTTGTGCTGCCATGGCTCTTCTGATGTGTGGGGGAGCGATACTATACAGCAGGTATAGGTCATCAATTCTAGTGGAGCGTAGGCAGCCGGAGACAGCTCTACAAGCTGAGTTCAAGGCTGTATCCAGCTTTGTGGTGTGCGGTGATCTGCACCACATGGGGGCTGCATACTCTGCCGTAGAGAAGCACAGTCCAAGAGCTGTGGCTCGCACAGTACTGGCATCTGCACCCCAGTTAGTGTTTGCAAGCTTCTTAAGCATGTTATTCCTGGCACCCACTTTCATTTTGGTGTTCAGGATGTGGTTCTTGTATGAGTGGGTCCTGTTTAGGGTGACGCCAAGGTAGACTGGCTTATTGGTGCTACTCAGCCACTTGCCCTGCCAGCATACCCTCAGTTGGCAGTCTGCATCCCTATTTTTCAGGTGGAAGATACTCACTTGTGTTTTGTCAGGGTTGGCTCGCAAGTGGTTTGCAGTGTAGTGTGGGATGAGGACTATGAGGGCATCACTGAAAATGTTCTCTACTTCTTTGAAGGCCCTTCCCTGTGCACTAATGCTGAGGTCATCAGCAAACAGGAATCTCCTAGTGTCGGGATGTACTGGTTGGTCATTGGTGTAGATGTTGAACAGCAAGGGAGTGAGGACGCTGCCTTGAAGGAGGCCGTTTTTCTGCCTTCGCCATCTGCTACGGTTGCCATTGAGGTCTACAAAGAACCGTCTGTTTGATAGTAAGTTCTGGATCAGTTCAGTTAGCCTTACATCCTTTGTTATCTCAAAGAGCTTTTTGGTGAGGATCCTGTGGTTCACGGTGTCATATGCTGTGGAGAGGTCCACAAAGACAGCTCCCATGATCAGGCCTTTCTCATAGTCGTCCTCGATGTACTGTGTGATGTTCAGGAGTTGGCCGGTACAAGACTTTCCAGGTCTGAAGCCAGCCTGCTCAGGAATGAGGAGCTCATCCACAAATGGTGCAATGCGGTTGAGTAGTAGTCTTTCAAAGAGTTTGTATGTATGGCATAGCAGAGAGATCGGCCTGTAGTTCTTGGGTATGGATGAATCTTTGCCAGGTTTCAATAAGGCGATCGCTCTAGATTTCCTCCAAATCTTGGGGATCCTGTTGGTGCTCAGGCTTTGGTTGAACATGTCAAGCAGCCACTGAAGTACGAGAGGCCCAAAGTGTTTGATCTGCTCGCATAGAGTGTCGTCAAGTCCAGCTGCCTTGTTGTTTTTCATGTCCTTGATGGCATTGCGTAGATCATCCATGCTGAAGGGCCTTGTGAAAAGTGAGGTTCCTTCAGAGCTCATAACATCTTTGGGGAGCTTGGCTCTTCGGGGATGATGGTTGGGGTTTCCTTGGCTGTTCACAAGAAGTTGGTGAGCAACTTGATCTGCAGTGACTTGTGGCACTGGTTGGGCTTTAGTGTAGTCATTTCCAAGGATCCGAATTGTTTTCCATGCCTTCCGGCTGCTATGGGTTAGATCAGTCGATTCAACGAACTCCCGTCATCGCCTCTGTCGACTTTCCATGACTATGCTTGTGAGTAAGTCTCCACACTCAAGTGTTTCTGCACTGAATGGGTCAGACTCAAAGCGATTAACGTATTCGTCGTACAGTGCTTTGGACTCTTCATTCAGGCCTGGGATGTACTTTGTCCGGCAGCCTCGGGGGATGTTTTGCCGTGAGGATTTCTTTATCATTTTGACAAAGGTGTCATAGTGTATAGGCAGGGTGGGTAGATCCTGGATGTACAGGTCCAGGTCATCGGCGAACTTTTCCCAGTTAGCCTTCTTCAGGTTAAACCACCGTCGGAAGGGGACTGTTCATGGTACGGTGACTGCATTTACTCTGAGCGCAATTGGACGGTGTTGGGAGTGTGGGATTGGGTGCAGCACTACCTTCTCGCATTGACTAGCAATGGTGTTGGAGGCGAACACCAGGTCAGGGTTGTATCCACGTCTCCATCTAGAGCTGTTAAAGGAGGCTGGAAGTTTTGGGTCATGCATGAGAGACATCTGGTTTACATCAGCCCAGTTTTCAATGAGGTCGCCATCTTCATTGGTTTGCTGATAGCCCCAGGTGGTGCTATGGCTGTTAAAGTCTCCAATTGCTATATTGAGGTGGCCATCGGTGACTTCCCTTGGGAGGTTGAATGTCTCTGCTGGTGGTTTATAGACCGAGCTTACACTGATTCCCATGAGATCAATGGACAGGACTTCAATATTGTTCCTGTCAGACAGAGAGAGCTTATCAATATTCAGCCCGTGACGTACAAGGATGGCGCTTCCATACTGGTCATGTGGTCTCTCCACTATGAGGGTCATACCACTGATGCATGGGTGAGATCTTGTGGGCCCACGGTGTGTCTCCTGGAGACACAGGATATCACAATTGTTTATTAAACAGTTCGGCCAGGAGATCTTGCTTGGCTCCAGTAAGGCCTTCTGTGTTGAATGAGATGATGCTCAGTGCCGGTCCTGACAAGGACCCGTGTGGATGACGCTGAGCCTCGTCAACCGGTCGGCCACTCGTTGCCATGATGGTCGAGGCGAAGTTGTAGTGGTTGTAGCTTTAACAATGGCAGTGGTGTGGTAGAAGGATTCGCAGGTAACGTAGCTGCCTGACAGGGACTGTGACGAGAACGCTCCTTCTGTGGTCCCCATCACTGTAATTGAAATGAGAGTATGCTACCCTCCCTCCCTGAGAGCACAGGCCAATTTTGCTCAGATAGCTGTGGCAAAGATAATTGGACTACTTTTGAAGGCACTGCTGGCCTGTTAGGGTGGGATGGTATCCATCCCTCTCGAGAAGGTGCTGCTCTTATTTCTTGCAACATAGCTCATAGTCTCAGAACAGGCCTAGTTAACATCTGATAATCAAGAGCTAAGGTCAGGGAGCAGATGAACAGGCTAAACCAACTGTCTGCTAGTTGCACAGAGTTGTCACTCAGGGTCCACTATATCGAGACTGCATCTGTTCCCCTGGCCTTAGCTCTTAAAGTAAAGTTATTACTGATCAGGAATTTAATGTACTGTGTTTAACAGAAACATGGATTAAGCCAAATGAATATATAGCATTAAATGAAGATAGTCCTCCTGGATACAGTTATATACACCAGCCTTGTCTAACTGGCAGAGGAGGAGGCGTCACTGATAGTTATCATGATTATCTAGGCGTAACACAAAAACCTGGCTATAAATTTAATAAGTTTCAAGTTCTTCATACTAATATAATGAATGTAGCCTTGAAAAATAAGTCAACCCAGTCAATTCCGTTACTTGTTATTTACAGGCCCCCGGGGCCATATTCTGAGATTCTTTCTGAATTTGCTGATTTCATCTTAGACCTGGTTTTTCTTCCTTAGACAAAGCTTTAGTTGTCGGAGATTTTAATATTCACTTTGATAACCATGAAGATCCTCTGAAAACAGCATTTGTGTCTATTTTAGATTCAGTAGGGGTTAATCAGAACATCATAGGACTACCACAATGGTGTTCACACTCTCGATCTAATACTAACATTCGCATTATATACAGAAAATACAGTCACACTTCCACAGTCTGAAGTAGCCTCAGACCATTATCTCATCTTATTCAAAATACGTCTGAGCAATAATATATGTACCTCACCACACTACTGTATTAAACATATATTCACGCCAACTACTGCACAGAGTTTTATAAATAGTCTCCCTGAGTTACCAACTTTGATTGGATCACTGTCAGACCCCACAGAACGTGATCAGGCAACTGAATTCTTAGAGTCAACATTCCACTATACTTTAGAGCAGGGGTTCTCAACCTTTTCAGCTTCAAGGCCCACCTATTCATACTTGTAACGAGTCGGGGCCCATTAAAAAATATCTCCAATTATTTTGGTTCATCTATTCTATTAGAATCTAATAATCTATTGTCAAGTGTATAAATGGAATGCAACATCACTCCCTGTTACAGATGGGAGCCCAGGAATTAAATAAGTGCAATAAAAACAAACTGTTTTTAATTGTAGGTATTGTATTTAAAACTGTATGGATGTGACAGAAGCCAACATAAAACCATGCATGCAGGGCATTCTCAGTCAAAAGGGATTAATGATCCAAAAGTGGAGTTTGGGCAATTAACACAAGAACTTATTGCCATGTTTGTGTACAGCAAACAAGCAAGTTATTAAAACCAAGAAGTACACTCAAAAGAAATGGGCATAGAAACCATCCAATGGGATAGATCCTTACATGCTAACAAAGAAGGATTTTTCCTATGAGTTGGAAAATTATCCATCCGTTGAGTTCCCCGACATCTCAAACTACCTGGTGCTGCAGACATCGTTCTACACAAACAAACAGATGAAAACCTGGAACAGCATGGAGGTGTACAACTTTTTATACGTGGCTGGGTTAAAAATCTGCGGATCAGAACGCTACAAGATAGATGGCAGTAGATGAATCTAAGTGCAGGAAGAGTGTTTATTAGCAGGCATGATATTTAAGTCAAGTCAAGTTTATTTGTATAGCGCTTTTAACAACAGACGTTGTCGCAAAGCAGATTTACAGAAAATTAAAGACTTTAAATATGAGCTAATTTCATCCCTAATTTATCCCCAATGAGCAAGCCTGTGGCGACGGTGGCAAGGAAAAACTCTCTCAGACGACATGAGGAAGAAACCTCGAGAGGAACCAGACTCAAAAGGGAACCCATCCTCATCTGGGTGATAACAGATAACATGATTATAAATTATAAATAACTCGCTTCTATAACTGTGTCCTATATAGTCACAAAGCATAACTGTGAAACCAGGAAGATTATTAGTTTTAGCATGAAGTCTGTTTTGTTGATGTTATAAACGGTTCATTGATGGAAACTTGAGTGCAAAACTGTTCATGACAACTGCAGTCCTCAAATTAGCAAGGCAACTGTAGTCCTTAACCATAGATGCATTACTGTAAATGTCCAGAGCCATTTTACAAGTTCTTTTTTTTTTACAAAAGCAAAACAGAAAGCAGAATATTTAAACAGTGTTATAAACAAACATGACAGTGATAATGCTTTGCACAGCCTCTGTGAAAACAGCTTCCGTGTGTGCTGATTGCGCTCAAATCAGCGTCAGGTGTTTCCTATAACGACTGAGTCTCAAGCATGCGCACAACGTATCGTATCGTGAAATAGCCAGAGGGCCTCAGTCAGTACTTTCAAGACCTCAGTCATGGTATTTCACCATATGGACCGACCTTAAGCTGGTTAATAATATATTTATTTTTCTCTTTATCAAATTCTAACAGAAAACGAGAGCGCCTGAAAGGGAAAACCGAGCCAAGGTGAGCAGCCATTTTGAACCCTCATTCACGGCTGTAATGCAAATGGCTTCCTCCTCGGTATACAAGTGTACTTCCATGGCAGGAAAAAAACTACATTTTGCTGCCTATGTAGTTCCCTATTTATACAAGATTGAGTCATTCAGGATTCAGCCATGTTTTTGCTCGGCGTTAGCAACAGTTACAGGTTTTTAGCTTTCTCCTGAAATGTTTTCTTTTATTTCGTCTTCATCAGGGTAGTAAAACTCGCTTTCGCTGTGAAGACTGTTGTTATCGCTATCCATGATGTAAAATTAATGCTATTCTCCTGAGAAATGCTGGCAAAAATGTATAAGATTTTTGATAAGCATAAATAAATCTTATTAAAAAAAGATAAATGTTGACAAAAAATGCTACCATGTTTGTTGTTGTTGTGAATGAGCGAGTCACCAGAGGTCCATAACCGGGGTCCGTAACTGGGGTCCGTATCGTAGGATACGGACCCGCTTGCCATCCAATCAGAGCGCAGGATTTGATGGAAACCGGACCCGAAAAAAATAATGTAGCAAAATTAACTTGGAAAAAGGACCACTATAGACACATGCACACCTGCAGTATGCAGTAGCAACAACATCATGAAATTTTTCAATGAAAATTTTTAAATATCCGACAAATAAATCAAACTACTAATTTAAGGCCAGACAATTTAAGTAATCCTGTAGTTAACAATATAACTGTATCAGATCAGCAATTGCAATGTTTCACTCGCCTTAGACAAATCGAACTAATTTCATTACTCTCCACATCAAAATCTTCAACTTGTGTACTTGATCCCTTACCTACATGACGATTCAAACAGATAATACCAGAAGCAATTGAACCGCTTCTAAAAATAATAAATTCTTCCCTTAGAATTGGCTATGTACCCAGATCCTTTAAACTAGTAGTTATCAAACCCCTGATTAAAAAACCTGACCTAGATCCGTGTCAGCTGTCCAATTATTGGCCAATATCAAACCTCCCCTTTATCTCCAAGATCCTAGAAAAAACTGTGGCACAGCAGTTATGCTCATCTTTACACAGGAATAATATCAATGAAATGTATCAGTCAGGATTTAGACCTCATCATAGCACAGACAGAGCACTGGTTAAAGTAGTAAATGATCTACTGTTGGAATCTGATCAGGGCTGTGTCTCCCTGCTTGTATTGCTTGACCTTAGTGCAACCTTTGACACCATTGATCATTCCATTCTCCTGGATAGACTAGAAAATGTTGTGGGAGTTAAGGGAACGGCCCTCTCCTGGCTCAGCTCTTATTTAATTGATCACTATCAGCATGTTGATGTCAATGGTGATTTTTCTAGATATACTGAGGTAAAGTTTGGTGTTCCACAAGGTTCTGTCTTAGGCCCACTGCTTTTTTTTGTACATGTTATCTCTGGGTGATATTATTCGTAAGCATGGTATTAGCTTCCACTGTTATGCTGGTGACACATAGTTGTATGTTTCTGCAAAGCCAGATGAGAGACACCAGCTTAATAGAATTGAGGAATGTGTAAAGGATATTAGACACTGGATGCTTATTAACTTCCTTCTGCTTAACTCTGACAAGACAGAAGTACTTGTATTAGGACCACATGCAGCTAGAAGTAGGTTTTCTGATTACACACACTGCAAAAAATTGAAAACTGAATTTGAGGAGAAAATTACTTAATATTAGTGAAATTATCTTGCTGTATGGACAGATATTTTATATAATATATATCAGACATCTTGGAATAAGTTGGTTGCAATCTAGAACTAGGTTTAATAATCTCAGAATTAGTGTGTATTTTTCCAATAGGAAATGCTTGATCGTTTCAACTATTTTCAAGATATTTTCACTTGCTAAGATATAATTTTTTGCAGTGCAGTAACTCTGGATGGCTTTTCTGTTTCTTCACGTGCAGCAGTAAAAGACCTCGGTGTGATCATTGACTCCAGCATTTCATTCGAAACTCATATCAATAACGTTACCCAGATGGCTTTCTTTCATCTCAGAAATAAATATTGCTAAGATAAGAAATATAATGTCACTACATGACGCAGAAAAACTAGTTCATGCTTTTGTTACCTCTAGGTTGGATTATTGTAATGCCTTACTGTCTGGATGTTCCAATAAGTGCATAAACAAGCTCCAGTTAGTTCAAAATGCAGCAGCAAGAGTCCATACTAGAACTAGGAAATATGACCACATCACCCCTGTCTTATCCACACTGTATTGGCTTCCAATCAAATTCCGTATTGATTATAAAATACTACTATTGACCTTTAAAGTGCTGATGACACGTTTTTGACATCTTTGGCGATGTTTTATAACATAAAAAGTAATTCCCGATGATCCATATATTAATTCACGAAGGCGCCTATTTTACAAGTTATGATAAAAAACGAGGCTATTTGGGCAAATTTGACAGGGCTGCAGCACCCAGGAGACGGAGGAGGAGGAGGAGCTATATGACGTCAGCGAAAGAACCTTCCTCCTAACTTACCAGTTTATTGTTGATGCAACAGGTGTTCAGTTTGTCATTATTAGTATTATTATTATACATTATTTTATATATATAAGTTATTATGCCTTCGCGTTGTGTTGCCGGCTTTTGCTCCAAAACCTACAAGGATGGGGTAAGTTTATTCAAGTTTCCCAGAGATCCCGAGCTGCATGCGAAGTGGGTGAAGCAAGTCAGGCGCACTCGTGACAAGTGGGAGCCCTCACCAACATCCGTCCTGTGCTCTGAACACTTCGATCTGGATTGTTTTGACACCCTTCCCAGCTTAAAAGAATCTCTTGGGTGTTCAGTTCATCACAAACGTGTGTTACTACCATCAGCAGTGCCTACACAGTGTTGCCAGATTGGGATTTTTCCCGCCCAGTTGAGCGGTTTCAAGTGCATTTTGGTGGGTTCTGAACATATTTTGGGCTGGAAAACGTCAGCAGTATCTGTTGCCAGATACTGCTGAAGTTTTCCAGCCCAAAATATGTTCAAAACCCACCAAAATGCACATGAAACCGCTCAACTGGGCGGGAAAAATCCCAATCTGGCAACACTGCCAGTATTCCGGAGGGGGTCTACTAGTAGCTATGCCGGATCCAAAGACAGTCCTCCTGTCAGAACATGTGTTGTGAAACGACATAAGATAAAGGTACGTAGAGCTATAGATTCTACATGATAATCATAAATGTAATCATAAAGTCGGCGTGATATCAGTCATGTATTTGCTTGTGAAAGCTTGCGGCTTTCATGTAACTGCCGCCTAGCAACGAGAGGCAAAGGGTAAAGAGGGTAGGCTATCATAGATTCTATTCGGAAGAGATCAACACAATTCTAGACCCCCAGAAGAGGAAGAGCTAGCACTAGAGAGTTCACCGGCGTTTTCATGCGCCATTTCCATTGAGTAGAACCAGAGTAGAACCATAGGATGTCTATGAGTAGAACAGCCAGTGAACCGCAGCGTGTTCTCCCGCTGACGTCACAACATGGCCGCGAGCCACGGACCCAGTTTTCTTGCGCTGTGCAATTAAAAGTTGGATATTTGCGTAACAACAACTTCTTTTCACGTAATTATAACAGAAATCTAACATGTTTGCCATGTTGTATAGTTTATTTAAGAAATTGCTTAGAGTCATGTTCGTGTCATCAGCACTTTAAAGCACTGAATGGCCTCACGCCACAGTACCTGAGTGAACTTCTGGTCCTTTATGACCCACCACGCCTACTTAGATCAAAAGGTGCAGGCTATCTGCTGGTACCTCATATAGTGAAGGCTACAGCAGGGGGCAGAGCCTTTTCTTACAAAGCCCCACAGTTATGGAACAGCCTTCCAAGTAGTGTTTGGGAATCAGACACAGTCTCAGTGTCTTGGCTTAAAGCACTACTCCTTTACCCAATAAAAACTTAACAAAAGGTCAAGCCTTTTAAGTTTTTATTGGGTAAAGGAGTAGATCTGGAGGGTCCTCAGGCATAGTGCGTTTTGGTAAAGTGGACCCTGTCATACCCCCACTCACTCAGATTAATTGACCATGCAGTGGCTGGCTGCTTTATGTCCTAGGGCTCCCTCATGTATGTGCTATGTTCTGGGTCTTCCCTTTTACTTATGCTGTCATTGTGAGTTTTGCCAGAGTCCCTGCTTGCACTCAGTGCAAAATGTATACTGTTCTTACTCATTAGGTGACATTGGGCATACCTAACAACCTGTGCGTTTCTCCCCGTCTGTTCCTCTGAGTTACATATCGATCCTGAGACATCACTAAAATGCTGACCTCTTCTGGTTCTCTGACCCGCCTGATCCATCCTGATGCCCTACATCTGGCTGGAGTCTCATCACATCGCTCTTGTAGAGGACGCCCCCATATGGACAACCGAAAGTCGTATTTGGAAGATGGCTCTGGACACCTACAGTAACGCATCCATGGTTGAGGACTACAGTTGATTTGTTAACTTTAGGATTGCAGTTGTCATGAACAGTTTTGCACTCAAGTTTCCATCAATGAACAGCTTAACTTCAGTAAAACAGACTTCATATTAAAACTATAATGAATTTCCTGGTTTCATAGTTATACATCGTGACGATATAGGACACTGTTATAGAAGCAAGTTATTTATAATTATGTTGTCTGGTATCACCCAAATGAGCCTGGGTTTCCTTTTGAGGTTTTTTCCTCATGTCATCTGAGAGAGTTTTTCCTTGCCACCATCACCACAGGCCTGCTCATTGGGGATAAAATTAGCTCATGTTTAAAGTCTTTAATTTTCTGTAAAGCTGCTTTGTGACAATGTTTGTTGTTAAAAGCGCTATACAAATAAACTTGACTTGGCATCATTGCGATATCCGGATGGTCTCAATATTTTTGCAAAACCTGCACTGTGGCTCTACATTGCCACATGGTAAATAAGCAAGCCCATTACATTACCCTCCATTTTGGTTTGATTATGTCAACTACTTCTACTTTCAGGGACAATGTCATTACTATGGCAACCAATGTGAACAAGACTGAAAATGAGGACTGCTACACAACCACATGGATCAGATCTGATCACTTACAATATATAATGTGGCTAGTCAATCAGGAAGATCGGATATGGGGAAAAAAAACTTGGATTGACTTGCACTGATAGTTTGAACACAGCCATTCCTTGTGTGCAACCACGTGACAAAAACAGTATGACATATGCACCGGCCACCATGTTGGATTATATACAAATCCAGAATCTAAGGATATGTACATAAGTAGTATATTTTATTCACATATTTTGATATTCTAATTGTTTGTTTTTATATCAACCCAGAAAACCTTTACATTTCAAACAATAAAGATCTTTGACAAAATAGAGTGCAAACACATTAAAAAAGCATGCAATACAAACATCACCAAGCACCATTACTAGTATCAAATCAAATCAAATCAAGTTTATTTGTATAGCGCTTTTAACAATAAACATTGTCGCAAAGCAGCTTTACAGAATTTGAACGACTTAAAACATGAGCTAATTTTATCCCTAATCTATCCCCAATGAGCAAGCCTGTGGCAAGGAAAAACTCCCTCAGACGACATGAGGAAGAAACCTCGAGAGGAACCAGACTCAGAAGGGAACCCATCCTCATTTGGGCAACAACAGACAGCCTGACTATAATATTAACAGTTTTAACAGGTATAACCCTTAACTGTCCTCATGGGGCCGTCCTTCACAGGAGCGGTGCGATAAAACTCCAACCAGACACAGGGCACCAGGATGGATCAAGCAGGTCCGAGGAGCAGAAGAGGCCAGCATCTCAATCCCAGGATCAACATGTAACTCAGAGGGACAGATTGGGGGGGGGGAAGAAAGAGAGAAAGAAAACACGTTGTTAGGTATGCCCTAAAAATGACAAGTATTAAATCTGTGTGGTAGGCTCGCAGAGACGAGAGTCTTTACATCAGGCATAACACACAACAATGGCATGTTAATATGGTAAAATATATCATGACCTGCTCTGGCTGGATGCTTGATTGGGTGATGGGAGCACACTCCTCAGCAATAATGAGATGCAGATGGGACCCTTAGGGCTGGCCAAGACAATTCAGTTACATTTCACCGGGTCTGGGACATGCGACAGAATGTCTGATGGCCGATTCCCTGCAGGCTACGATAGCCAGTCGAGGTCTCCACCCTCTCCACCAAAAGATTTCCTGTTGACTCCATGTAACTCAGAGGGACAGATTTGGGGTGGGGGGAGGGAAAGAAAACACAGGTGGTTAGGTATGCCCAATGTCACCTGAATAAGTAGGAACAGTATACATATTGCACCGAGTACAAGCAGGGACTCCGGCAACTAACTATGACAGCATAACTAAAAGGAGAGATCCAGAAGGTAACACAGGCATGAGGGAGCCCCGGGACATAAAGCAGCCAGCCACTACACCGTCAACAAACTCGAGTGAGCAAGCGAGTGGGGACTGACAGCATCCATACATCCCAGTTTACCAAAACACTCTATGTCTGAGGACCCTCCAGATCTACTCCTTTACCTCATAAACACCATTAACAAAAGGCTTGACTAAACAGATATGTTTTCAGCCTAGACTTAAATGCTGAGACTGTCTGATTCCCGAACATTACTTGGAAAGCTGTTCCATAACAGTGGGGCTTTGTAAGAAAAGGCTCTGCCCCCTGATGTAGCCTTCACTATACGAGGTACCAGCAGATAGCCTGCACCTTTTGATCTAAGTAGGCGTGGCGGGTCATAGAGGAGCAGAAGTTCACTCAGGTACTGTGGTGCGAGACCATTTAGTGCTTTAAAGGTCAATAGTAGTATTTTATAATCAATACGAAATTTGATTGGGAGCCAATGCAGTGTGGATAAGACAGGCGTGATGCGGTCATATTTTCTAGTTCTAGTAAGGACTCTTGCTGCTGCATTTTGAACTAACTGGAGCTTGTTTATGCACTTATTGGAACATCCAGACAGTAAGGCATTACAATAATCCAACCTGGAGGTAACGAAAGCATGAACTAGTTTTTCTGCATCATGCAATGACATTAAATTTCTTATCTTTGCAATATTTCTGAGATGAAAGAAAACTATCTGGGTGATGTTATCAATGTGAGTTTCGAATGAAAGACTGGGGTCAATAATCACTCTGAGGTCTTTTACTGCTGCACGTGAAGAAACAGAAAGGCCATCCAGAGTCACTGTGTAATCAGAAAACTTACTTCTAGCTGTATGTGGTCCTAGTACAAGTACTTCAGTCTTGTCAGAGTTAAGCAGAAGGAAATTAATAAGCATCCAGTGTCTAATGTCCTTAACACATTCCTCAATTCTATTAAGCTGGTGTCTCTCATCAGGTTTTGCAGAGACATACAACTGTGTGTCATCAGCATAACAGTGGAAACTAATAAAATGTTTACGAATAATATCGCCCAGAGGTAACATATATAGAGAAAAAAGCAGTGGACCCAAGACAGAACCTTGTGGAACACCAAACTTTACCTCGGTACGTCTAGAAATATCACCATTTATATCAACATACTGATAACGATCAGTTAGATAAGACCTGAGCCAGGAGAGGGCCATTCCCTTAACTCCCACAACATTTTCTAGTCTATCCAGAAGAATGGAATGATCAATGGTATCAAATGCTGCACTAAGGTCAAGCAACACAAGTAGCGAGACACAGCCCTGATCAGACGCCAACAGTAGGTCGTTTACTACTTTAACCAGTGCTGTCTCTGTGCTATGATGAGGTCTAAATCCTGACTGATACATTTCATGGATGTTATTCCTATGTAAATATGAGCATAACTGCTGTGCCACAGCTTTTTCAAGGATCTTGGAGATAAAGGGGAGGTTTGATATTGGCCGATAATTGGACAGCTGACAGGGATCAAGGTCAGGTTTTTTAATCAGGGGTTTGATAACTGCTAGTTTAAAGGATTTGGGTACATAGCCAATCATAAGAGAAGAATTTATTATTTTTAGAAGCGGTTCAATTACTCCAGGCATTATCTGTTTGAATAGATGTGTCGGTAAGGGATCTAGTACGCAAGTTGAGGCTTTTGATGTAGAGATTAATGAAAGTAATTCAGTTTCTTTTAGGGGAGTAAAACATTCTAACTGATGATCTGATACAGTTATATTGTTAACTACAAGGTCACTTTCATTGTCTAACCTTAAATTAGTAGTTTGAATTTTTTGTCGGATATTCTCAACTTTGTCATTAAAAAAATTCATGAAGTCGTTGCTACTACATACTGCAGGTGTGCATGTGTTGATAGTGGACTTATTCCTGGTTAATTTTGCTACAGTATTAAATAGGAATCTAGGATTATTTTTGTTATCTTCTATTAGGGAGGAGAAATATGTTGATCTCGCAGCACTAAGAGCTTTTCTATACTTCAGGAAGCTCTCCTTCCAAGCTAATTTGAACACTACCAATTTTGCTTGATGCCATTTACGTTCCAATTTTCGAGTGGTCTGTTTTAATGTGCGAGTGTCATCATTATACCAGGGTGCTAATTTTTTGTCTCTGACCATTTTCCTTTTTAGAGGAGCTACATTATCTAAAGTATGGCGGAATGTTGACTCTAAGCATTCAGTTGCCTGATCAAGTTCTGCAGGGGCTGACAGTGACCCAATCAAAGTTGACAGCTCTGGGAGATCATTTATAAAGCTCTGTGCAGTAGTTGACGTGAAAGTACGTTTAATACAGTAGCGTGGTGAGGTGCATATATTATTACTCAGACATATTTTGAATGAGATGAGACAATGATCTGAGATAACTTCAGACTGTGGAAGTATGACTATATTGTCTACGTTTAATCTGAATGTTAGTATTAGATCAAGGGTGTGACCACCATTATGGGTCGGTCCTATGACATTCTGCTTAATCCCGACTGAATCTAAGATGGACACAAACGCTGTTTTTAAAGGGTCTTCTGGGTTATCGAAGTGAATATTAAAATCTCCGACAACTAAAGCTTTGTCTAAGGAAATAACCAGATCTGAGATAAAATCTGCAAATTCAGAAAGAAACTCAGAATATGGCCCCGGGGGCCTGTAAATAATAAGCAATGGAATTAACTGGGGAGACTTATTTTTCGAGGCTACATACATTATATGAGTATGAAGAACTTCAAATGTATTAAATTTATAACCAGGTTTTTGTGTTACACCTAGATAATCGTTATAAATAACCGCGACGCCTCCTCCTCTGCCAGTTAGACGAGGCTGGTGTATATAACTGTATCCAGGAGGACTCGCTTCATTTAATGCTATATATTCATTTGGCTTAATCCATGTTTCTGTTAAACACAGTACATTAAACTCCTGATCAGTAATGAGTTCATTAACCATTAGCGCTTTAGATGTAAGAGATCTAATATTTAATAGCCCCACCTTTAGATCAAAGGTGCTGGCAGCAGCTGTACAGTCAGTATGATCTAATTTTATATTGATTAGGTTACTGGAACAAACTCTCTGAAAATTTCTACCTTTTTGTTGAGCTCGGGGAACAGACACAGTCTCGATGTAGTGGGCCCTGAGTGACGACTCTGTGCAGCTAGCAGACAGTCGGTTTAGCCTGTTCGTCTGCTCCCTGGCCTTGGCTCTGGATTGTCAGAAATTAACTAGGCCTGTTCTGAGACTATGACCTATGCTGCAGGAAATGAGAGCAGCACCTTCCCGAGTGGGATGGATACCATCCCGCCCTAACAGGCCAGCAGTGCCCTCAAAATTAGCCCAATTATCTATAAAGCCCACACTGTTTTCAGAGCACCACCTGGACAGCCAGCAGTTCAGCGACCATAACCTGCTGTAAGCTACATCGCCACGCCGCATTGGGATGGGGCCAGAGCATACTACAGCTAGTACTATTTAGCTATTAACTAGTACTATTTTATGCTAATTCTATTTTCTTTTCAGCAGCACTGTAAGTGGTTAGCACTAACGCCTCACAGTCAGGAGGTTTTGGGTTCGAGCCCAGAGGCTGACAGGGGCCTTTCTGTGTGGAGTTTGCATGTTCTCTCCGTGTCTGCGTGGGTTTCCTCTGGGTGCTCCGGTTTCCCCCACAGTCCAAAGACATGCAGGTTAGGATAATTGGTGGCTCTAAATTGACCGTAGGTGTGAATGCGAGCGTGAATGGTTAAGAAGAGAAAACCTCTATAATAATCCAGTAGAAGGCAATGGGAAACCATTACTGTAATGTTCCCTAGAGACTTTGATGACTGAAGCTGTCAGAGCGGCCACGTCACTGTAGTGATATGCCAAAATGGACGGACGGATTTTCTTTTCACAAAGTAAACTCACTCTAATCAAAAGGAAAAATCGATGGAGATAAATTACACAAGGCATAGCATACTTTGGCAAAGTTAAACCAGCTTCCAATATTTTTTTCTTAAGTTCCACCAATTCGCAAGTCATCTCTATTGCACTGCTCCATTTGAGATATTTGTAACCCAGTGAGTTCAATCTGGAAACCACTTTCAGTGTGCGTCTCTGCTGGGAGGGTTTCAGGCACAATTTCATTTGACTCTGGTACGTGTGTAAAACGGAAAGTGCATAAGTAAAACAAAGTTACTAGGTTACTGGAACGGCATTGCTAATATCTCACCTGGCAAAGTTGACCCACATTGTTCTCCAAACTCACCAAGTTTCACGCTGCTTCTAATCTGGCTTTCTTGGCAGATCTTTCATTTATCCTGTTGCTTCTTGATACTGCGAGATGAGTTTTCATCTTGATCTTATCGTATCCTAATTTGGAGTGTTGGTGCCCAATCTGGATTTGTTTTATCATGTAGATTTTCCAGTGCTCCTGCAAGGTGAGAAGCAGAGTCTTCGCACTAAAGCTTACAAGTTCAGTTTAATCAGTAGAGAAAACAGCTTTAATTAGCAATGAACTCTTACCAGATATAAAGCAATCACAACACACACGGGTGTAATTAGCTTTTTCCTTAGTTAAGTCCTTATGACTTAACTACAGAACACAGCATTATCTGGACAGTTCATCTGTGTTGTCACTGTTTTTAATTATTTTGGGAATTCTGAAGAACCATTTCTCTTTGTCACGTGCATTATTATCGCAAGTACAGTGCTCAGCATAAATGAGTACACCCCATTTGAAAAGTAACATTTTAAACAATATCTCAATGAACACAAACAATTTCCAAAATGTTGACAAGACAAAGTTTAATATAACATCTGTTTAACTTATAACGTGAAAGTAAGGTTAATAATATAAACTTAGATTGCACATTTTTTCAGTTTTACTCAAATTAGGGTGGTGCAAAAATGAATACACCCCACAACAAAAACTACTACATCTAGTACTTTGTATGGCCTCCATGATTTTTAATGACAGCACCAAGTCTTCTAGGCATGGAATGAACAAGTTGGTGACATTTTGCAACATCAATCTTTTTCCATTCTTCAACAATGACCTCTTTTAGTGACTGGATGCTGGATGGAGAGTGATGCTCAACTTGTCTCTTCAGAATTCCCCAAAAAAAATAATTTCTTTACACCACAAAGGTGAAGGCTACAAGAAGATGAGCAAAGCTTTACTTATCAGTCAGAATACTGTAGCAAAAGTGGTACAAAAATTTAAGAAAGCTGGAACTGCAACCATCTCACAGAGACGTCCAGGTCGTCCACGGAAGTTAACACCTCGACAGGAGCGTCTTCTGATGAGAAGGGTTGAAGAAAATTGGCATGCAAGTTCACTGCAGTTATCTAAAGAAACAGAAAGCCAAACTGGGGAAACTATTTCCCGTGACACAATACTGCATACACTGCAGAAGAATGGCATGCATGGATGCCATCCACGAAAGAAGCCTCTCCTAAAGCCCAGGCACAAAAAAGCCCACCTAGAGTTTACCAGGGCCCATGCTGACAAAGATGAAGACTACTGGGACTCTATACTCTGAAGTGATGAGACCAAGATAAATGTTTTTGGAACTGATGGCTTCAAAACTGTATGGCGTCGCAAAGGTGAGGAATACAAAGAAAAATGCATGGTGCCGACAGTGAAACATGGTGGTGGCACTGTCCTTATGTGGGGCTGCATGAGTGCTGCATTTCATTGATGGCATCATGAATTCACAGATGTATTGCTCTATACTGAAAAAGAAGATGCTACCATCACTCCGTGCCCTTGGTCGTCGTGCACTTTTCCAACATGACTAAACACACATCTAAGGCTACTGTTGGATTTCTGAAGAAGAACAGGGTGAAAGTGATTCAGTGGCCAAGTATGTCTCCTGATCTGAACCCAATCAAACACCTATGGGGAATTCTGAAGAGACAAGTTAAGCATCACTTTCCATCCAGCCACTAAAAGAGGTCGTTGTTGAAGAATGGAAAAAGATTGATGTTGCAAAATGTCGCCAACTTGTTCATTCCATGCCTAGAAGACTTGCTGCTGTCATTAAAATTCATGGAAGCCATACAAAGTACTAGATGTAGTAGTTTTTGTTGTGGGATGTACTCATTTTTGCACCACCCTAATTTGAGTAAAACTGAAAAAATGTGTAATCTAAGTTATATTATTAACCTTACTTTCACAAACAGATGTTATATTAAACTTTGTCTTGTCAACATTTTGGAAATTGTTAGTGTTCATTGAGATATTGTTTAAAATGTTACTTTTCAAATGGGGTCTACTCATTTACGCTGAGCACTGTATATCCCACCCAGAAAGTAAACACTGTCTTTCTTCAAAGGCAAAGAAATCAAAAGAAAATCATGCATGCTCGAAGTGATGTCATTTCCCCCTGACAAAGACTCTGGATAGAGCTGAAAGCTTTTTATGCAGTACAAAGTATTTTTTAAAAAATCACTTATTACCAAATTAGCTGCATAGATGAAACTTTTCAACGAAAATCACAAAGCAGCTCACACATAAAACACTGATAACAGTCATGGTTATCATCCAACATGGTGGACTTCCGGTTTGGAAATTAAGCGCAACGTCACTTACGCACGCAGAATTGTAAAGGGGATGCCGTTCAACTCTGAGGCGTATGCAAATTAGACGTGGTTACGCACGTGGTGACGTCATCACGCAACCAAGCAATAAAGCGCTTTTTTTCATGGTTCACGAAATATAAGTTCAAAAATACTGTATTCAAGCTGTAAAAAACGCAAACATGACAACACGTCGCACAGCTGTACTAAGTAGAAAGTCCTTAAGAATACAGACGCGTATTATTTATTAATTAATACTAGTTAGGGAGGATTAGGTGCGCGCGCGCGAGGGGCTCACGTGACGAGAAGTTCACCTTCATGTTGGTTTCCTGATATGTAAATATGTTTATATATAGTATGACTAGCTATTATACAGCTACTGAGGGGACGATTTATTAATAAGATTCTCGTATGGAAATAATTTATAAACTGAAGATCACAAAATGGCGAAATCCGGCGCTACAGAATGGTGTGAAGGTACTGTATAAAGTGATGTAGCTAACCTGACGAGAACCAAACATCTGCCTCGAATTCATATTACTGAAGAAATAAATGCACTTTGACAGAATGTTGGTTGTAAATTGTGATCCTCATTTTATTTAATAGATGTAGATTTGTATACAGTTCCTAAACCAGGCCGAATGTTTATTAATTTGTTGGATAAATGTTTGTTTGTTTTAGCATGGCACATCAGAAGAGCGAAGTTTGGTGTCGCGCTCGCCGTTATAAAGAGCAAGCCTGCGGGGAAGAGCGGCCGGGAACATGCGGAATATTTGGCCGCTAAACTCAAACAGCAGGAGGAAAACTGGAAAAGTAAAGCAGAAGATCTCAAAGACGAAGTTTTAAGTCTCAGGCAGGAACTGATGCTTGTTAAACTGCTGAACAAGCAGAGAAATGGCACCGAGACAGCGCGGGGTGAGTGTTCAGTCAGCCGGTTCACGGATACCGCCATTTTGGATTTGGCGCGGTGCACTCTGGGACCGTTTGGGAACAAACAAAGCATCCTATGCGAGATGTCAGCCTACGTTAGTGTTTCTCAAACTTTTTCAGACCAAGGGACCACTTTGTCCCAAAAAAAAAAATTCAGGGACCACCTGTCAATACCCCCGTCCGCCCCACACAACACACACACAGACAGACCATACAGAGATGTGTACTATTAGGTGTTTTTAATTGAAAAAATTATGGTTAACTAAATACATTAAAGGCCTATCCATTCCATATCCTCCGTGGTTTTTAAAGGCAAAAGTATGGAGGTTTAAAATTCAGCAAACAGTTAATCAGAACATTTCATATCAATTGTTCAAAATTAGGAGGAACATGAATAAACTGAAATGACAAAACAAATTTTAGATTTAACAGATTACACTTACTTGTCTTCTGCTCAAAACTGACTCTTTTTTTTTTCTTAATGGGAGGAGTGGTGCTGATGCATACTAAGCATCAATGATTTAATATCTGGTTCCAAGCTGGACAGCTTTAATCTGAGGTTTGGGGCCACATTGACTTGGTAAACTTTAGTCTGCCAAGCTTGTTTTTCTTGTTCTTCCTGTGTTGGGGACTCAATGCTAACTGAATCTTATTTTCTTTGCATTTTCTCCTTATTGATGCTTGTGTCGGTAGTGTCAGGGTTTTTCCTCTTAACTGAACCTGTCAGCCACTTCTCCATCCTTGTTGTTTCACTTTCAGTAAATTAAAAAAATCGCCACGAACACGAGCTAGTTAGGATTAGCCTATTATATGTTCAGAATTTTCGTTTGCTTGTTTTCAGGTCTGTTTGCCTGTGAGGCAGAGATTTGTGAGGTGACTGTTGCCTAGAGACGAGAGGCGGAATAAGAGCACGTGCACACTACAAGTTTTATGTGGTGCAAATTCAGATGCAGAACGCTTTTTAAATAATAATAATGATGAAATTACCGGCCCGTTTGATTGCCGTTAAAAACAAGATTGGATAAATGTAACTTTCTAATAATGTTACAAAGCATACGCTAGCTTATCTTGAAAACGCGGACTACATTTGTAGATCACCTCGCGGACCACCAGTGGTCTGCGGACCACACTTTGCGAAACACTGGCCTACGCGAACTTGTTGTAGACGTTGTGTTAGTAATTAAGTCATAAAAGCCTCGTACTCATTTGTCCTGCCAGTGTGTGTTTTACTCCTAGAGTGAAATGGACAACTCCATTGTTTAGTGAACCATCACTTTCAGTATTGCTAAATATTATGCGTTCATTAGATTGATTCATGACTTTTAATGCTAAATCTTTAGTGCTGTAATTATGATATTGCTCTAAGGAAGGTTAGAACTTGATTGGGGGGTGAATGAAAATTGAGAGTTTAAGAATCACACATTTTATACCAATAAATGCAGCTTTATTAATTGCATGCTCCCGCCAATATACGGTGCATGTATGTGCTTTATTACAAAACAACATGGTAAAAAAATATTGATACTGCTTAACACAACAAATGTATTGTGGCAAGTTAGCAAAGCTATTACAAAATGGCATGGTATACTGGACAAATATATTATTACAAGAATTACAATTTAATTACAATTTCAGGGGTGAGAATTTTTCCGCGGATCTGCGGAATTCCGAGTTTTTCCCGCTGAAAATGTCATTTTTGTGAAATGTGTAAATCCGTTGAGAAAATTTTGGGGGTCAGCGCGAGGCGAGGCTTGTGGTGGCACAAGCAGGCAGGACCGACCGACCGCCCGCCAGCATCTTTCGGCAACGCTCATCGCAAAATTAGTTGCAGCTGTGATAACGGAAACCGTCATTGCTTTCTTCAATATTTATGCTAACGACAACTCACGACGATTTCCGGCAACGTTTTGAACCCTAGTTTCATCTCACTTCTACAATTCACGGAGAAACAAGCTATACCTACATGGTTTTGATCACTTCTTAAGTTCTAGTTATTTTGGTTAGTTTTCAAAGTTACTTCGCCAATATGGCGAAAGTTTTGGACCGCAAAAATGAGGATCGTGTCAGGGAAATCGATAAATCGAACAGGATAAAGAACTGTTTCTGATGGGCATGGCTCGATAGTAGCGTTACCGTGCAGATAGGGACACAAACTGTGACGACGTACCTGACGGAACATATCCGAAAAGTGGACGTGCCGGGAAAGGTTCTGTGTATTCTGTGCTCAGATATGATCAATTATGGAAACAGAGGAGCTAGAAACATCCAGGAGCACATCAAAACAAAAAAGCACAAAGGTACGTTTTACTTAAATTGTCAAAGATAGAGTCAGGAGGAATCTAATATATCGTTACGGTTACCTCCACTATCGCTCACGAGATATATTATATCTGTAGAGATTTATCATCTTAAAGTTCATAAACGTTTTAAACCATCATTGAATTTGAAAACATTCATATATATATATATATATATATATATATATATATATATATATATGTGGGAAAGTTGGCAGACATTTCAGGTTTTTTTTTTTTTAAATGTCCCATTCTCATCCCTGAACTTTACAGAAGTTACACTCCAGCAGAGGTGGGGACTTGGACTCGAGTCGACTCGAGTCACTGTTTTCATGACTTGTGACTTGACTTGACAAAACGTGAAAATACTTGAGACTTGACTCGGACTTGGAAGTTTAAGACTCGGGACTTGACTTGACACACGATGACTTGAGTGACTTGAGTGTTATTTCCATCGTGTTTTTATTGTGAAAATAAAATGTAATATGCACATACTTCAGTAATTTTGATTGCACTGCCGTTGCGTTGTCACCGCCCTGTCCATCAGACATGCTCTCTGTGTGGGCTATATACCACACCCCATGCCACGATGTGTTCACAGATTTCACATCATATCATCATGTCAGCCATCCCAAGAGTAATCACTTTCGGCTTCAAGGGCTACTGCCTAGAAGGTAAACGACGAACGGCGCAGTGCAAGATTTGCAACGTGACAATTTCTGACAGCCAGACCACGACCTCCAATTTCGTCCGGCATTTGAAGATCCATTCTGCCCAGTAAGTTTATTAATGTGTTGTTATTTGGTGATAGCAGCTAAACTCCTCGTTAGCCAATGTTAGCCACGAGAGTGAGCGGTAGGAGGATTTTAGCCGTTGCAGATGTAGCTAGGGATTCAGTTTATTATTGTGAAATTCTTATATGAATGCTGGTAAGCAATGTAGTTACGTCAAGTTTAATGATATTGTATATCAGTAGTAGTAAGTTGATTGTGCACTTTGCAGTCGTGATGCTGAATAACATAAGCAGCTTCCTACCCTGTTGTTCTGTTTCAGGGTTAAGCTAATGGTCAGCTTGTGAACATGTACACGTTCATGAGCAGTACAAATTTGTGTAAGTGTGTTCGTGTACATTAGCCAGACTGTCCATAGGGCATAGAGGCAGGGGAGTTTATCATAGCCGTTTGAAATAGCAGTGCAGCAACCTGCACATTTTTTTTTCGTCACACTACCCGATCAAAAAAGAAAAGAAAACTCCGTCCCACTGCCTATCATGCACTATTGAAAAAAGCGCCACGATTTGGATTCACCGGCATGCCACTCGCTGTTTGAATACAGGCTAGCATCAATACTAAACTCTGCAAAATAGGCTGACTGTGCGCGGGAGTCTCGGTTCCCGCTGTAACACAGTGTTACGAAAATATATTGTGCAGTCATCCAAACCATGAGAGTGAGCGGTAGGATATTTAGTATATCAGGCTACCAGGCCGCCAAAACAATGGTTTGAATGACTACAATTTAGAGAGCACAACTCTGTAACTGAACAGGTGCATTGGATATTTCCCAGTGAGGTAATTTAAAAAGTCTCTGGGTAATTGTTCAAGGAAAGATGAATCCCGCGCACTGTCCTTTCCGTATTGTTCCCGAAACGTTGCACTTGTGGTAAGGAGGACAGTGCGTTAGCCACGACCGAAACGTTGTGAGCAAAGTTCCTGTGGAAAGGAATGCGCGGGATGCATATTTCATTTAACATTTATTTTCGTAACAATCTATTATAGAGGGAACCAAGACTCCCGCGCCAAAGTCGTTCTATATGTCCACGCTCCGCACAGGCTGAGGCAGCCTCGGAGAGGGAGAGCGTGAGAGAGCGCTTTTGCACACACCTCTGTAGCTTGTCATATGGGGTAAGATGATGTCACTTTTGCACGGGCGAACAGGTCTTCTTTTTGAGACCTAAATTATGTCCGACACACAGGGGCGGGCCGACCGGGCAGGCGCCCGGGGCGGCATCGCGGTGGGGGGGCGGCACGAGCGCGGGTGCAAAAAAAAAAAAAAGCCCCCCCCCCCCCCCCCCCCCCACACACACACACACAAAAAAAAGGTCCCCCCCCAAAAAAAAAAAGAAAAAAAAAAAGACGGGCGGGTGTGTGTGTGTGAACATTTTGGATGGGGAAGCCCAATAGACCCTTTTCACTGACGTCACCGGAAACCGGAAGTAAACAAACCCTGCGCCATATTGGAAGACCAACAAACTCGTGATTGGGGGAAATAACGGCAGCGCGCGGAATTTAAACCCACGAGGCACTTGATTCATCATAAACCTACAATGGTAAACTTTTGTGCTGTGTTAGGGTGTTCTAACAAAGCTGATGGGAAAGGTGAAAAGAAGTATTTCTACAGAATACCAGCTGTGATTGAGACACAAGCAAACCAAGGAGCTTTCTGCCAGGAGACAGAGAATAAGTGCATTACTGAGTGTCTCTGAGCAAAGGAGAGCCTGAACGTTGCAACCTCCCTATTGGCTGTTTATTGGTTGTTTGTAAAAATGTATCAATTGTTGCCCTTCCCACGGGAATCATCGCGGACTCGAGAGACGAGACCTGACGAGTTAGTTCGTTGGTAGCAGAACAAAATGTCTGGACACAAATCGGGTTTTCAGAAAAGGAAAGAAAATAAATGGAGGGTCAAAAATACAAAAAAGGAGGCAGAAAAAGCAAAACGAGTTAAGGTAGGACAAATGGTTATTTTTCTGAGGCAGCCTGCCATGGCTGCAGGCTTTCAGTTGCGTCATTGAATGGTTACTTTTCTGAGGCAGCCCACCGTGGCTGCCTGCAGGCTTATTTATTATAGCCCATTTAGTTAAAATAGTTGATATAAAATGTTTATAGTTATAGTTATGTGATGGTTGTCCTGATTTAGACTGGTGTTTTTTTTTTTTTTGGGGGGTGCGCGATGTTGCACCCGGGTCCAGATTAGGGCAGAACCGGCCCTGGCTACATTTCAGGTGTAGTTTGTTTTATGAATGTATGTACTTGCATAGATGTGTACTTGGTCTTCCAATATGGCGCTTAACAAAATCTCGTGGCGTGGTGACGTCATGCGGTAGCCCTCGATACCAAAGTTGCGCAGGTGACGTCATCAGTGTGTGTGTGTGTGTGCCTAACTTGTCGTAGCCCCATAATATGCACAATCCCACCAGCGGAACGTTGTACTAGTCATCAAAAAGACTTTACTACCATAGTACTACACTACTATGACATTACACAGAGTCTTAAGTAATACATTACGACTTGATCATTGCCATTCTGGTAACAGCAAATTTATAACGGGCCGTGTCCGTGACGTACAACACACGACGAGAAATGTTTAAACGACCATGTAAAGCTGTTAACATTCTGTTGGCTAATACAGAGCCCAACACGGTGGCGGCACGAGCGCAGGCGCGAAAAAAAAAAAGGTCCCCCAAAAAAACCCCCCGAAAAAAAAAAGACGGGCGGGGGGGGGCGCGCCAGCAGGGGGTTTCGCCCGGGGAGTAAATCACTCTAGGATCGCCACTGCTGACACATTTCTCTATCCTTTGGGTTTTTTTTTTACTGGCGCAAACATACATCGAAGTCACTTTAGGTATCTCCACGTGTATCTTATTAATAATAATCATCTCATCTGACGTCATTAGAGATTGGAGGAGCTCATGCCCCTGTTAACCCAAGGTGTCATCCTACCCTCTTTTAACTACGCACATAACAGAATGCCAATTCTCTGCATGAGTAGGCTACCATAATGGGGTGTTTTTTTTTCATTAATTTTTGCATTTACTATTTATATGTATTTATTTATATATTGTTTAGTTTTATTTTATTGTGAAAAATGAGACAGACAGCTCCCTGAATTTCTCATCTTCCTTTGCTGTTCTTAAACTTCAGGGTGTACAATTACATTAAACATAGTGTGTACGGCATTAGACACGGTGTTCGACTTCGGCCCCAAAATTTCATTTCGGTGCATCCCTAATAATTAATTAGATGGCCTGTTACTGGATCAAGTAAAGGTGTTAGTAGCAGCTGCTGTTATTCCCATCACTGATCAGAAATAAATAAAATATAAAAATTAATGAATGAGGCAGTAGTGTGTAGACCTGCAATTTGTGATGCAAGGCATCATGGAATCTGTTGTGCAGGCGAGCGTGAACTATGAAACATAATACTTATAACAAGTTAAAGCAGTAAAAAAAGAAAAAAAAAACAGGAAGGTCAATCAACTAGGCTTAAGTTGTGAATAGGAATACATGGTAGAGTGTTTACACTATGGACCTGGCATCGATACCTCTGACTTTATCATAGCAAGCCAAGAAGTTCAAAATACATTACTCCTTCAAAATAACTCCTATCGTAATATGTTTTTATAACACTGTCTGTTTATTTTTCTTGTTGGCTGATGACAATGTGAGAAACTTAGTTGGCTTTCAATCTTGCAATCAATTTTGCCATCAATAAATAACTTTGTGACATTATTACTGTTTTGTTTTATTCCATGATGTATTTTACAGAACATGAGTATTTAAAATGCAAATATTTAACAGGTTGGGCACATGTGCCAGGGATGTTTACTGACATTTACTTATGTATTGCCTTTTCAATGTATTAAATTCATATTCTGCTGCTAAAATTACGCCAATACGCCTAAGGTGACTTGACTTGGACTTGACTTGACTTTATTATAGGACTTGACTTGACTTGACATAGCCTGTGACTTGACTTGCCCAAGACAAAAAAGACTTGGGACTTACTTGGGACTTGAAGGTTAAGACTTGAGACTTACTTGAGACTTGCACATGTGTGACTTGGTCCCATCTCTGCACTCCAGTATGCTAGGTCTTACACTGAACACAGAACCATTGCAATTTCTTACTTCTGAGAAAACGTTCTGTTCCCTTGATGCCAACACACACCCAGTGACACCAGTTGTCACACTTATCACAACAAATGCTCATATCTGTGTGAGCGAGTGGTTCCTCAATGCACTCTCGCTTGCAAACTTGGCAAGGGTAATCTGTGGCCGATAAAAGAGCCTGTTTACTTTCATCAGAGGCTGTTGGGTCACTTGAGGTATTGTTGTTATGGTCATCTGTGATGCTTTTTCTAACAGAGCCTTCCAGGAGTTCGGGGATTATGTGTTGCCTTTTCAATAAGTTCTTCCATGAACATTAGATCGAATGAAATTTCTTCAAAGTGGAAGTTATTGTAGGGCGAAACTGTTTTTACACAAAAAAAAAGACTTAATTACTAACACAACGTCTACAACAAGTTCGCGTAGGCTGACATCTCGCATGGGATGCTTTGTTTGTTCCCAAACGGTCCCAGAGTGCACCGTGCCAAATCCAAAATGGCGGTATCCGTGAAACGGGCCGTTAGAAACATGTCCTAGTTAAAGGAAAAGTTCACGCTGAAACATATTCACTATGTCTGTATTGGAATGTTTGGTTTGGTTTTAGTGACCATAGTGCTATTTGGTTTGTTGAAGCTGTATTTTCATTCTTCCTGTGAGAAGTTAGCTATTGTGCGCCGTGATTACGTCACATGGTGACATTTCCTGGTGCGGTTATGCTGGTCCAACTTCCCACTTGTGAAGTCAGAATTACGAGTAAGTCATGTTCAAGTGAAAGATCCATTCTCCACACATGCACACAGTTTATACAGGTAGTCGTCGACTTACGACTGCGTTTGGTTACGACTGACCGGTCGTAAACCGATCTGGTCGTAAGTCGGCCTATGTTAAATGAACGCAAGTATATTGTGATGTGTAATGATATTGTAATCATCTTAAAGTCTTATTTTATCAACATTTTTCTTATTTCATTACCTTGGCTCATTATTTGGTTTAAGGGTTGTTTTACAATCAGGGTACAAAGTTTGTGTCACAGGGGTCCAAAATTCAAATTGATTCAAACTGGTTCTTGTACCAGTTTTTAAGTGAAGAGCAAGTTAAAGAACAGATTTCAGGTAATTTTTTGATGTGTATGGTAGTTTTGTGTAATCTGCTATAAGATGGGAGAAACAAATGAAGTGATTCTCGGAGAGGACATTTTTTTTGACAATTCAGAATCCACTACTTCCATAGTGCTTTTAAATAAGGCTGTAAGCTTTGTGTTAGTTGTCTCTAATATTTATGTCCCAGTATCTTGACCACATTTTAGGATGAAAATAATCATTTTAGATATGTTATTTTATATTGAAAAATTAGCTGTCTCGGAGAGGACATTTTTTTTGACACAATTACATACTAATTTGATCAAAATAGTCTGAAAACTTACTGGCATTCAACTTTAAAACATAACTATGTTTCCAATGATATGGAACCAAATATTTGTTTTATGGTATAAAGAATGATTTAAGTGCATCCCTTTTGGAGCTACCTGTGGTCAAAAAAGCACTGTTTCTAAATGACATGAGTAATTTTGCTAAATATCAAATCAAATCAAGTTTATTTGTATAGCGCTTTTAACAATAAACATTGTCGCAAAGCAGCTTTACAGAATTTGAACAACTTAAAACATGAGCTAATTTTATCCCTAATCTATCCCCAATGAGCAAGCCTGTGGCGATGGTGGCAAGGAAAAACTCCCTCAGACGACATGAGGAAGAAACCTCGAGAGGAACCAGACTCAGAAGGGAACCCATCCTCATTTGGGCAACAACAGACAGCCTGACTATAATATTAACAGTTTTAACAGGTATAACCCTCAACTGTCCACATGGGGCCGTCCTTCACAGGAGCGGTGCGATAAAACTCCGACCAGACACAGGGCACCAGGATGGATCAAGCAGGTCCGAGGGGCAGAAGAGGCCAGCATCTCAATCCCAGGATCAACATGTAACTCAGAGGGACAGACTGGGGGGGGGGGAGAAAGAGAGAAAGAAAACACAGGTTGTTAGGTATGCCCTAAAAATGACAAGTATTAAATCTGTGTGGTAGGCTCGCAGAGACGAGAGTCTTTACATCAGGCATAACACACAACAATGGCATGTTAATATGGTAAAAAATACCATGACCTGCTCTGGCTGGATGCTTGATTGGGTGATGGGAGCACACTCCTCAGCAATGATGAGATGCAGATGGGACCCTTAGGGCTGGCCAAGACAATTCAGTTACATTTCACCGGGTCTGGGACATGCGACAGAATGTCTGACGGCCGATTCCCTGCAGGCTACGATAGCCAGTCGAGGTCTCCACCGTCTCCACCAAAAGATTTCCTGTTGACTCCATGTAACTTGGAGGGACAGATTTGGGGTGGGGGAAGGGAAAGAAAACACAGGTTGTTAGGTATGCCCAATGTCACCTGAATAAGTAGGAACAGTATACATATTGCACCGAGTACAAGCAGGGACTCCGGCAACTAACTATGACAGCATAACTAAAAGGAGAGAGCCAGAAGGTAACACAGGCATGAGGGAGCCCCGGGACATAAAGCAGCCAGCCACTACACCGTCAACAAACTCGAGTAAGCAAGCGAGTGGGGACTGACAGCATCCATACATCCCAGTTTACCAAAACACTCTATGTCTGAGGACCCTCCAGATCTACTCCTTTACCTCATAAACACCATTAACAAAAGGCTTGACTAAACAGATATGTTTTCAGCCTAGACATAAATGCTGAGACTGTGTCTGATTCCCAAATATTACTTGGAAGGCTGTTCCATAAGTGTGGGGCTTTGTAAGAAAAGGCTCTGCCCCCTGATGTAGCCTTCACTATACGAGGTACCAGCAGATAGCCTGCACCTTTTGATCTAAGTAGGCGTGGCGGGTCATAGAGGAGCAGAAGTTCACTCAGGTACTGTGGTGCGAGACCATTTAGTGCTTTAAAGGTCAATAGTAGTATTTTATAATCAATACGAAATTTGATTGGGAGCCAATGCAGTGTGGATAAGACAGGCGTGATGTGGTCATATTTTCTAGTTCTAGTAAGGACTCTTGCTGCTGCATTTTGAACTAACTGGAGCTTGTTTATGCACTTATTGGAACATCCAGACAGTAAGGCATTACAATAATCCAACCTGGAGGTAACGAAAGCATGGACTAGTTTTTCTGCATCATGCAATGACATTAAATTTCTTATCTTTGCAATATTTCTGAGATGAAAGAAAGATATCTGGGTGATGTTATCAATGTGAGTTTCGAATGAGAGACTGGGGTCAATAATCACTCCGAGGTCTTTTACTGCTGCACGTGAAGAAACAGAAAGGCCATCCAGAGTTACTGTGTAATCAGAAAACTTGCTTCTAGCTGTATGTGGTCCTAGCACAAGTACTTCAGTCTTGTCAGAGTTAAGCAGAAGGAAATTAATAAGTATCCAGTGTCTAATGTCCTTCACACATTCCTCAGTTCTAAGCTGGTGTCTCTCATCAGGTTTTGCAGAGACGTACAACTGTGTGTCATCAGCATAACAGTGGAAACTAATACAATGTTTACGAATAATATCGCCCAGAGGTAACGTATATAGAGAAAAAAGCAGTGGACCCAAGACAGAACCTTGTGGAACACCAAACTTTACCTCGGTACGTCTAGAAATATCACCATTTATATCAACATACTGATAACGATCAGTTAGATAAGACCTGAGCCAGGAGAGGGCCATTCCCTTAACTCCCACAGCATTTTCTAGTCTATCCAGAAGAATGGAATGATCAGTGGTATCAAATGCTGCACTAAGGTCAAGCAACACAAGTAGTGAGACACAGCCCTGATCAGACGCCAACAGTAGGTCGTTTACTACTTTAACCAGTGCTGTCTCTGTGCTATGATGAGGTCTAAATCCTGACTGATACATTTCATGGATGTTATTCCTATGTAAATATGAGCATAACTGCTGTGCCACAGCTTTTTCAAGGATCTTGGAGATAAAGGAGAGGTTTGATATTGGCCGATAATTGGACAGCTGACAGGGATCAAGGTCAGGTTTTTTAATCAGGGGTTTGATAACTGCTAGTTTAAAGGATTTGGGTACATAGCCAATCATAAGAGAAGAATTTATTATTTTTAGAAGCGGTTCAATTACTCCAGGCATTATCTGTTTGAATAGATGTGTCGGTAAGGGATCTAGTACACAAGTTGAGGCTTTTGATGTAGAGATTAATGAAAATAATTCAGTTTCTTTTAGGGGAGTAAAACATTCTAACTGATGATCTGATATAGTTATATTGTTAACTACAAGGTCACTTTCATTGTCTAACCTTAAATTAGTAGTTTGAATTTTTTGTCGGATATTCTCAATTTTGTCATTAAAAAAATTCATGAAGTCGTTGCTACTACATACTGCAGGTGTGCATGTGTTGATAGTGGACTTATTCCTGGTTAGTTTTGCTACAGTATTAAATAGGAATCTAGGATTATTTTTGTTATCTTCTATTAGGGAGGAGAAATATGTTGATCTCGCAGCACTAAGAGCTTTTCTGTACTTCAGGAAGCTGTCCTTCCAAGCTAATTTGAACACTACCAATTTTGTTTGACGCCATTTACGTTCCAATTTTCGAGTGGTCTGTTTTAATGTGCGAGTGTCATCATTATACCAGGGTGCTAATTTTTTGTCTCTGACCATTTTCCTTTTTAGAGGAGCTACATTATCTAAAGTATGGCGGAATGTTGACTCTAAGCATTCAGTTGCCTGATCAAGTTCTGCAGGGGCTGACAGTGACCCAATCAAAGTTGACAGCTCTGGGAGATCATTTATAAAGCTCTGTGCAGTAGTTGACGTGAAAGTACGTTTAATACAGTAGCGTGGTGAGGTGCATATATTATTACTCAGACATATTTTGAATGAGATAAGACAATGATCTGAGATAACTTCAGACTGTGGAAGTATGACTATATTGTCTACGTTTAACCCGAACGTTAGTATTAGATCAAGGGTGTGACCACCATTATGGGTCGGTCCTATGACATTCTGCTTAATCCCGACTGAATCTAAGATGGACACAAACGCTGTTTTTAAAGGGTCTTCTGGGTTATCGAAGTGAATATTAAAATCTCCGACAACTAAAGCTTTGTCTAAGGAAATAACCAGATCTGAGATAAAATCTGCAAATTCAGAAAGAAACTCAGAATATGGCCCCGGGGGCCTGTAAATAATAAGCAATGGAATTAACTGGGTAGACTTATTTTTCGAGGCTACATACATTATATGAGTATGAAGAACTTCAAATGTATTAAATTTATAACCAGGTTTTTGTGTTACACCTAGATAATCGTTATAAATAACCGCGACGCCTCCTCCTCTGCCAGTTAGACGAGGCTGGTGTATATAACTGTATCCAGGAGGACTCGCTTCATTTAATGCTATATATTCATTTGGCTTAATCCATGTTTCTGTTAAACACAGTACATTAAACTCCTGATCAGTAATGAGTTCATTAACCATTAGCGCTTTAGATGTAAGAGATCTAATATTTAATAGCCCCACCTTTAGATCAAAGGTGCTGGCAGCAGCTGTACAGTCAGTATAATCTAATTTTATATTGATTAGGTTACTGGAACAAACTCTCTGAAAATTTCTACCTTTTTGTTGAGCTCGGGGAACAGACACAGTCTCGATGTGGTGGGCCCTGAGTGACGACTCTGTGCAGCTAGCAGACAGTCGGTTTAGCCTGTTCGTCTGCTCCCTGGCCTTGGCTCTGGATTGTCAGAAATTAACTAGGCCTGTTCTGAGACTATGACTTATGCTGCAGGAAATGAGAGCAGCACCTTCCCGAGTGGGATGGATACCGTCCCGCCCTAACAGGCCAGCAGTGCCCTCAAAATTAGCCCAATTATCTATAAAGCCCACACTGTTTTCAGAGCACCACCTGGACAGCCAGCAGTTCAGCGACCATAACCTGCTGTAAGCTACATCGCCACGCCGCATTGGGATGGGGCCAGACCATACTACAGCATCGGACATCGCCTTCGCTAATTTAAACACCTCTACAAAGTTACTCTTAGTAACTTCAGACTGACGAAGGCGTATATCATTAGCTCCTGCATGGATACAGTGGGGCAAAAAAGTATTTAGTCAGCCACCAATTGTGCAAGTTCTCCCACTTAAAAAGATGAGAGAGGCCTGTAATTTTCATCATAGGTACACTTCAACTATGAGAGACAGAATGGGGGGAAAGAATCCAGGAAATCACATTGTAAGATTTTTAATGAATTAATTGGTAAATTCCTCGGTAAAATAAGTATTTGGTCACCTACAAACAAGCAAGATTTCTGGCTCTCACAGACCTGTAACTTCTTCTTTAAGAGGCTCCTCTGTCCTCCACTCGTTACCTGTATTAATGGCACCTGTTTGAACTTGTTATCAGTATAAAAGACACCTGTCCACAACCTCAAACAGTCACACTCCAAACTCCACTATGGCCAAGACCAAAGAGCTGTCAAAGGACACTAGAAACAAAATTGTAGACCTGCACCAGGCTGGGAAGACTGAATCTGCAATAGGTAAGCAGCTTGGTGTGAAGAAATCAACTGTGGGAGCAATTATTAGAAAATGGAAGACATACAAGACCACTGATAATCTCCCTCGATCTGGGGCTGCATGCAAGATCTCACCCTGTGGGATCAAAATGATCACAAGAACGGTGAGCAAAAATCCCAGAACCACACGGGGGGACCTAGTGAATGACCTGCAGAGAGCTGGGACCAAAGTAACAAAGGCTACCATCAGTAACACACTATGCCACCAGGGACTCAAATCCTGCAGTGCCAGACGTGTCCCCCTGCTTAAGCCAGTACATGTCCAGGCCCGTCTGAAGTTTGCTAGAGAGCATTTGGATGATCCAGAAGAGGATTGGGAGAATGTCATATGGTCAGATGAAACCAAAATAGAACTTTTTGGTAAAAACTCAACTTGTCGTGTTTGGAGGAGAAAGAATGCTGAGTTGCATCCAAAGAACACCATACCTACTGTGAAGCATGGGGGTGGAAACATCATGCTTTGGGGCTGTTTTTCTGCAAAGGGACCAGGACGACTGATCCGTGTAAAGGAAAGAATGAATGGGGCCATGTATCGTGAGAGTTTGAGTGAAAACCTCCTTCCATCAGCAAGGGCATTGAAGATGAAACGTGGCTGGGTCTTTCAGCATGACAATGATCCCAAACACACCGCCCGGGCAACGAAGGAGTGGCTTCGTAAGAAGCATTTCAAGGTCCTGGAGTGGCCTAGCCAGTCTCCAGATCTCAACCCCATAGAAAATCTTTGGAGGGAGTTGAAAGTCCGTGTTGCCCAGCGACAGCCCCAAAACATCACTGCTCTAGAGGAGATCTGCATGGAGGAATGGGCCAAAATACCAGCAACAGTGTGTGAAAACCTTGTGAAGACTTACAGAAAACGTTTGACCTCTGTCATTGCCAACAAAGGGTATATAACCAAGTATTGAGATGAACTTTTGTTATTGACCAAATACTTATTTTCCACCATAATTTGCAAATAAATTCTTTAAAAATCAGACAATGTGATTTTCTGGATTTTTTTTTCTCATTCTGTCTCTCATAGTTGAAGTATACCTATGATGAAAATTACAGGCCTCTCTCATCTTTTTAAGTGGGAGAACTTGCACAATTGGTGACTGACTAAATACTTTTTTGCCCCACTGTAACATGGATAAATATGACACATATTGCCATACATTCACCAAAAATAACGGTATCACCAATTTTTTTTTTTTGCATGGTAAATAGAGCTATCACAGGGCTACAATAAACAACCAAGTTTATTTAGTCAAGCCTTTTGATATTGAAGATAAGTGTTAAATGTGATTTTTTAGCTTGTGTAGCCCGATTGTAAAACAACCCTTAAGTCACACACTGCATACTACACTGTGTACAGTACAATTCATTTAATATGTGCAAAACAAAAAATACGAAATACAGGTGTGAAAAATAGAAAACATTTTAGTTTATAACATACCAAAATACAAATGTAAAACATAGCAAAATACAAAATTTAGTGACTGCTGGCATCACTGGTGCTTGGCTGTGGGTCGTCTACGTCATCATCAGCTATTGCAGCGCTCGGGCTGGCGGGAGGATTTGCTCGTTTCATAAACCAGGAGCTGGGGTGGAAACTGTATGACGGAGTGCGAGAGAGACTGCGCGTGTGCCTGGAGCTGGGGCGGAAACTGTTGTACGCGGCGAGAGGCGCTGCCGGGAGCTGGGGCGGAAACTGTTGTACGCTCAGCTAGCTCAGCTGGGAAACACTTGCCAGTCATAACCAGACGGTCGTAAGTCGCATAGGTCGTAAGTCGACGACTACCTGTATGTATGCAAGCAGCCCTGCCAATAACTGTTGGCATTTTTTTTAATTTATTTTTTTTTTAAAGGGGAACTGAAGGGGGCGGCACGGTGGTGTAGTGGTTAGTGCTGTCGCCTCACAGCAAGAAGGTCCGGGTTCGAGCCCCGTGGCCGGCGAGGGCCTTTCTGTGCGGAGTTTGCGTGTTCTCCCCGTGTCCGCGTGGGTTTCCTCCGGGTGCTCCGGTTTCCCCCACAGTCCAAAGACATGCAGGTTAGGTTAACTGGTGACTCTAAATTGACCGTAGGTGTGAATGTGAGTGTGAATGGTTGTCTGTGTCTATGTGTCAGTCCTGTGATGACCTGGCGACTTGTCCAGGGTGTACCCCGCCTTTCGCCCGTAGTCAGCTGGGATAGGCTCCAGCTTGCCTGCGACCCTGTAGAAGGATAAAGCGGCTAGAGATAATGAGATGAGGGGAACTGAAGGCAAGTTTTTTTTTTTTTAATCAAAATTCTATTTCTCATTCTCATCTCATTATCTCTAGCCGCTTTATCCTGTTCTACAGGGTCGCAGGCAAGCTGAAGCCTATCCCAGCTGACTATGGGCGAAAGGTGGGGTACACCCTGGACAAGTCGCCAGGTCATCACAGGGCTGACACATAGACACAGACAACCATTCACACTCACATTCACACCTACGGTCAATTTAGAGTCACCAGTTAACCTAACCTGCATGTCCTTGGACTGTGGGGGAAACCGGAGCACCCGGAGGAAACCCACGCGGACACGGGGAGAGCATGCAAACTCCGCACAGAAAGGCCCTCGCCGGCCATGGGGCTCGAACCCGGACCTTCTTGCTATGAGGCGACAGCGCTAACCACTACGCCACTGTGCCGCCAATTCTGTTTCTCATTTTATAAAATGTAGGAATGCATTTCCAACAGCTATTTTGTCCCTGCTAAGAAAGAAAGGAAGAAAGCACAACTTTATTCATCACACACTTGTGAAATTCCTGTCTGCATTTAACCCATCTGAAGCAGTGAACACGCATGTGTGCGCGCACACGTGAGCAATGAGCGCACACACGTACCCAGAGCAGTGGGCAGCCATGCTGACAGCGCCCGGGGAGCAGTTGGGAGTTAGGTGCCTCGCTCAAGCCCACCTCAGCCCATAACCTAACCGCATGTCTTTGGACTGTGGGGGAAACCGGAGCACCTGGAGGAAACTCATGCAGACACAGGGAGAACATGCAAACTCCACACAGAAAGGGCCCCGCCGGTCGCTTGGCTTGAACCCATGACCACCTTGCTGTGAGGCGACTGTGCTAACCTCTTACACCACCCATAGCAAGTTATGAGTGTTTGAAATATCATGTCAAAGCAATGGCCGTAAACGAGATTTGTTGAGGCCTGTGCAAGACTTCGTAGGACGGAAGTAAAACGTACAGCGGAAATCAAAGTGACCAACATCTGCCAATGTTGTCAAAAGATGCGCACGCCCTCCTTCGAATGCTGATGTAATCAAGCCGGAAGTTTTCCTTGTGTCCGAAATCGCTCCCTACTCACTATATGGTGGGGACGCTATTTTGTAGTGCTGTCCGAAACCTTAGTGAGGATTATGTGGGAAATATGCTCAGTATAATATGTATTTATCACAAAAATACATGCACATATTTATTTTGAAAACCCACCAGCTGCCTGGTTCTAGCACGTTTTAATTGTGCGACAGTAATGACGTAAATAGCAGCATGACGGACTAGTCCTTATCCTGTTGTCTTTCCAACTCTTCTCTACTCCACATTGGTTTGAAGTCATATGGAATAATCTCCATGTCACGTACGTGAGGGAGGCGGCTGTATGTGCAGAAGTATACAATTTAATAAAGTGCAGAATGTCGGTTGAGGTGCAAACGGTACATCAAAGGCTAAGTGAGGACAAGAATGAGAAACGGGTACAAGGATCGTGAAACAGGAAATCAAGACAATGGGTAGAAAGGCTCGGTAATGTGTACATGCGTATCATAAATGCATCAGCACAGTCCTTAAATAGGCAAGCACGTAGTTCCTTAATTGAGCTCAGGTGCACCTTGTTCACGGCGCGCGTGCTGGAGTTCACTCGGCGCACACAGCCTGAGGTGCGCCTTCATGTCCACGCGCGACAGCATGCAGGACTGACACCCCATCATTGATGAGGCTGGCAAATCTTGAAATTTAATGTAAATTGGAATGATCTGGCTGCTGTGTAAACAGTTTTCAAAATGGCCTCGCTGACGCTTCACGTTTGAAGTCTCTTGAAGATCGCGCAGATAAGCGACACCTGCTGTGAACCATACGAACTACATTCAACATGGCTAAAAACCGAAAAGGCTGATAAGTGTAATATAATATGCCAATAGGAGTCACAAAGTTAATAAAACCGAAAACGTAATTGAACAACACGTTTATTAAGAAATAAAGCAAGTTTAAAAATGACTTCAGTTCTCCTTTAAATGACAACAGACTTTGTTTACTGTGTCAGTACTATGTGTGTTTTTATCTAGCGGAGTTAGATTTACACTTCATAAAAGTGAAGTCTGTTGATTTACATATTTTGTTGGCAGTAAAAATTAGTTTGATTTCAGATCTTTATCATTTAATGAAGTAAAAAGCTAATCAACAAGTAAACCGTGCAATTTGTTTTGATTAATAGAATTACATCTGAATAGAAGTTTGTCACATTTCTGCATTGTGTTTAACCCTCTGGGGTCTGAGGGTATTTTCTGACACACTAATGATTTTGGCATGCTCTGATGTCAATTTCAACAAATCTAAGCAGTATTTTCAAAGTCATATGACTTTTTTTTTTTGTATTCAGCACAAGTTCAGCTACAATAATATCTGTGTAGTACGTATGTCATGATTGTACTCTTTAAAAAAAAAACAGATAAATGAAGATGTTTATAAAAAGCAGTTTTAGAACTGTGTTGGAATGTGTGAAAAAACATTACTTAATCCATTGCGATGAACCATTTTGGTCATGTGAGGTGATAATGAAATTACTTCACGATTGGAAAATAGGACCTTCAGACTATCGTGTGAAGGCAGCATTATTTCCAAAGTTCCCAGTCGAAATTACGAGTTGAGGTGGTGTCCATGTGCAAGTAACTTCAGAGTTCCTACTCGAAGAAGTTGGAACTCTTGATAAACTTTGACTTTCTGAGTAACACCTTCAAATGGATCTTTCCTATTAGGAAGTCAGGAAGTTCCCCTCTTGGTGCAAAATGTGAACTCACAGGCCCAGAATGCAATGCAGCAATACAATGCAGCTGCACTGATTTTACAGTAGACACTTGGCAAGTTGATGAGCATGATTGGTATTAGTATGACAGTTGAAGCTTTGGAAGTTGATTTGTTTGAACAGAGTGGATGGATGATGGGGTGAGAGAACTGCACAGATTAAAGGACTAAAGCGCCACTGCATCACTCTTCATGTAGAGGTATTTGTGTGGTGCATTGTTATTAGCATGGCAGTGACACTGACACAGGTGTGTGTGTGTGTGTGTGTGTGGTGCTCGTGTGAGTGTTTCAGGTGCAGCAGTGTTGGGGAGATTTATTAAAAAAAAAGTGTCTGTGGTAGGTTGAGAAACAATCCACCAACCAAATAGATCATGCCATAGTCAGAAATCGATGACGATGAAGGCTAGAGAATGATGAACACAGACATGGCCATAAGTCATGAAATAATATCTGATCAGCATCGCTGGATCCTTTAAATCCCTCGTGGGGGATGAGAAATTGTACACTTCACAGATCAGACAACAGACTTATAAAGGTATAGACTTGAAAAGGAACTTGTGTGATGGGGATACACACACTAGATTCCATACAACACTCTTAAACTAAAGATGTGAATCTGTGACTTTTTGGTCAACAATATGATGCATCTTTGTCCTCTGTGTACGCAATACAGTGTCTTGCAAAAGTATTCATCTCCCTTGGTGTTTGTCCTGTTTTGTCACATTATAAGCTGGAAATAAAATGGATTTTTGGGGCATTAGCACCATTTGATTTACACAACATGCCTACCACTTTAAAGGTGCAAAAATTTTTTGTGACAAACAGTAAGATGAAAAAACAAAGCTGGAGTGTGCGTAGGTATTCACCCCCCAAAGTCAATACTTTGCAGAGCCACCTTTTGCTGCAATTACAGCTGCAAGTCTCTTGGAGTATGTTTCTGTTAGCCTAGCATATCTAGCCACTGGGATTTTTGCCCATTTCTCAAGGCAAAACTGTTCTAGTTCCTTCAAGTTAGATGGGTTGCGTTGGTATACAGCAGTCTGCAAGTTATGACACAGATTCTCAATTGGATTGAGGTCTGGGCTTTGATTAGGCCATTCCAAGACATTTAAATGCTTCCCTTTAAACCACTCTAGTGTAGCTTTAGCAATATGTTTAGGGTCGTTGTCCTGCTGGAATGTGAACCTTTGTCCCAGTCGCAAACCTCTGGCCAACTCAAACAGGTTTTTCTTCAGAATTGCCCTGTATTTAGGGCCATCTATCTTTCCTTCAGTCCTGAACAGCTTTCTTGTCCCTGCAGATGAACAACATCCCCACAGCATGCTGCTGCCACCACCATGCTTCACTGTAGGAATGGTGTTCTCAGGGTGATGGGTTTGCACCACACATGGAATTTCCCATGATGGCCAAAAAGTTCAATTTTAGTCTCATCTGACCAGAGAATCTTCCATGTGTTTGGGGAGTCTGCCACATGCTGTTGGGCAAACTCCAAATGTCTGTCTGTCCATCCGTCCCCCCCCCCCCCCCCCCCCACACACACACACACTCTTCCATAAAGCCCTGCTCTGTGGAGTGTACGGCTTAAAGTGGTCCTATGGACAGATACTCCCATCTCCACTGTGGATCTTTGCAGCTCCTTCAGTGTTATATTTGGTGTCTTTGTTGCATCTCTGATTAATGCCCTCCTTGAGTTTTGGTGGGTGGCCTTCTCTTGTCAGGTTTGTAGTGGTGCCATATTGTTTCCATTTTTATATAATGAATTTAATGGTGCGCTGGGGGATATTTAAAGTTTAGGATATTTCTTATAACCCAACCCTGATCTATACTTCTCCACAACTTTGTCTCTGGCCTGTTTGGAGTGCTCCTTGGGTTTCATGTTGCTTGCTTAGTCATGTTGCAGAGTCAGAGTCCTTCCAGAACAGGTTGATTTTGTACAGATATCATGTGACACTTTGCACACAGGTGGATCTTAATCAACTAATTTAGGTGGGGTTTACATTAGACCGTATCAGCGGATCATCAGATTAACGTTTTTAAAACGATTAGTGTGCACACAGCAACACCAATACACGATTCGCGTGCACACAGCAACACCAATACACGGATACGCTCGGCTCCGCAGGCATCCTGCGCTCCAAATCACTCCACCCTGAACAGCGAGTGCCCTCTAGAGGGTGCGCACTCCGGCCCTGCGCAGCTCACAGAGCGCGCGAGTATAGCGCACGAGCAGTGATTCGGGACTGAGCCGCTGTGTGTGTGATCTCAGTGCATATCACTTACCACTTGCAAGTGGAAGGATGGCAAGCCTAAAGACAATCATAACTACACAATGGGCAGTATTTGCATCAGTATTTGCAGTATTTTCATACTTTTATACTCTTTAATGAAAGGTGATACAAGGCGGAAGTCCGCGCCGTTTTTCAGCAGTCGCGTCACATGACCAACGCCAGCGAATCAGGAAGGTGGATGTCACAGTGACGTTGTCCAATGACGACGCCAGCTAGAGCTCAGCACAGCGTATCCGCGTATTCTCAATGTTTACACAGCACCGGACCACACACGATCTGGATTGAATACGTGGACCCTGGCGGATTCCCGTTTCCCGGCGTTTCCAGGCGGTTTAATGTAAACGGACAGTGCATCCGCGAAGAAAACGAGACAGATACGGTCTAATGTAAACTTGGCCTATGTGACTTATGAAGTGAATTGGTTGGACCAGCTCTTATTTAGAGGTTTCATATGGAAGGGGGTGAATACTTATGCACACTCCAGATTTGTTTTTTCATCTTACTTATTGTTTGGGTCACGATAAAACAACAATTTTCACCTTTAAAGTGGTAGGCATGTTGTGTAAATCAAATGGTGCTAACCCTCCAAAAATCCATTTTAATTCCAGCTTGTAATGCAACAAAACAGGACAAACACCAAGGGGGATGAATACTTTTTGTAAGAGACTGTATATCTGAGAACTCTGAGGAATGTGGGCACTCACTACCGTCATGAGAATGAGCTGATATTTGCCCGCCTGTTTTGATCAATTCTTATTCACAAGTGCTCTTTAAAGAGGGAATGTACATGCACATTCAGTTATGAAGTGCTTGAATAGAACTTTGACCTTGCTTATTATTTTCACAGAGCGTATTGATTTCTGTGCAGTTCATTAAAGCCCTGGTAAAATACCACACATACGCTGAGCATTTGGTGCTTAGATTTCATTGTTTTGCTCCCTGTTTTGTGGAGTCATAAGCTGATTTTAGTCGGCCTATTGACTGATTTTTATTAAGGGGAAGTTTTTTTATTTAATAATGCCAAAAAACAAGTTCAATTTCTATAGTGCCTTTCACTGTCCCAAGGTTATTTTATGTTCCCTTACCTGTTACCTATCCTCCTTGTGGCACAGAGCCTTCACAAAGCTCCTCCACCTCTTCCTGTCAGCCGCCACAACCTCTTCCCGTGTACTCCAGCCCATCTCTCCCCTTTCCTGCTCTACAGTCCATCTCCATGTTGTGTTTGGTCTTCCTTTTTTCCTTTTCCCTTCTGGTGCCCAGGCCATTGCCACATTACAATCATTGTCACAATCTTGTCTTCCATCTGCGAAGTTTCACCTCTTTGCTCAGTGGTTTCATGCTCTAATAACTTATCCATGCATATGTGAGCTTGTCAACAGATGCGGAGGATCCTTCTCAAGCATTTGTTGTTAAAAATATTAACTACCCTATTGTCTCCTTTATTCATCTTCCATGTTTCGCATCCATACAGTGAGATGGGCAACACAAGCAACTTATACAGCCTTAACTTTGTTTTTCAAGAGATGTTGTTCGAGCTTCAAATTCTCTTCAGTCTGACAAACGCCCCTCTTGCTTTTGAAAGTCTGTTTCTGAGATCCTTCATTCTACTTCCTTCTTTACAAACTTTAGTGCCCACATATATGAACTCCTCAACGTCCTCAATATCCTACCTGCCGATTGTTATCTTTTCCAGGTTGATCTTGAGTTCTACTCTTCTGGCTTCTTCATCCAACTTCATCGTTTTTACTTGAATATTTTGCATAGTAGAGGAGAGCAGAACTATGTCGTCGGCACAATCCAAATCGTCAAGCTTTGATGTACATTTCCACCTTGTACCATTCTCACCTTGACCGACAGTTCTGCTCATTACCCAGTTCATCACAATCAAGAACAAAAATCCTGACCTGTTGCAGCCTTGTTTAACTCCGGTATTTGTCAAACCACTCTCCTGTTCCCCTCTGATCTCCTATGGCACACTTAAAATCTTCATAGAACAATTTCACTATTCGCATGATCTTCTCAGGGATTCCATATTTCTGCATGATTACCCACAAGCTTTCACGATGGATAGAATCGAAAGCCTTCTCAGTCTATGAAGTTCACATATAGGGTTGCTTGTCATTCATTCAACTGTTCTAAGATATTCTGCAAGATGATTTGATCTGCTCTTCCTTTTCTATAACCTGCCTGTTCCAAGGTTGTTTTATAGGTAAGAGGAAAAAAAACTAAGCAGGAAGAAAGAAAGAAGCTTTCAATTGAGATTTGAAAGTAGAGAGAGAAGCATGGTCATGCAGAGACTGAGGAAGAGAATTCCAGAGTTTGGGGGGGGAAATGGTACTAAAGGACCTGCTTCCATGGTGGAAAGTATGGTGCGTGGGACAGCAGGCACAGTAGGTTGTTGCTAGAAGACCTTAGTAAGTGAAATTGGGTGTAGGGGGTCAGTACATGGTAGCCGCGGGGTCTTAAGTCTTAAAGTCTTAAATTTAATATTCCAAAATTAAGGCCTTAAAAAGTCTTAAATTGCTTTGCTCCAGTCTTAATTTTTTTAAACAAAGGTCTTAAATTTACTCATACTATTCTACAATGTGAAAACGTGGGTTTTGCGTAACATCAGTGAATTTCTTGGAGTATGCGCAAAGAAAGAAACAATATTGGTACATTTTCGCGCTGGCGCAATCGTCGGAGTCCGTGGTGGAGAGGAGACTCTGCGAATCGCAGCATGGGGAAGTGTCGTTTTAATCAGCAGTGGCTTTCAGATGAAAGATATCGTGATTGGGTGAGGGAGGTTCCTGGAAGTGACATTGAAGCAAGATGCTGTGTTTGTCGAAAGACCTTCAAGTTGTCCACTATAGGTCATTTCGCTTTAGAGTCTCACGTGAAGAGCTTAAAGCACATTGCATCTGCCCTCCACCGCCACCAGCCCATCACTCAGTTCTGCACGGTTCAATCTCCGAATGCACCTGGAGTTGGCACTAGCACCACTGTCGAACGTCAGCAGCATCAGCCAAGCCAGACATCATCGGCAAGGCTAGCAACAACACAAGGGCCGAGCAGTGGCATGATGGGTGTCGGTGGAACCCCGACACTTCGGGCAGAGGTGCTCTGGATTTTAAAAACAATTATGGAACACCACTCATACAGCTCGAATGAGGGCATAAGCGAACTCTTTAAGGCTGTGTTCCCAGACTCGGAAGTCGCTACAACATTCTCCTGTGGAAAAAACAAAATGTCTTACATAACAAAATTCGGTCTTACTTGTCTTGAATGTGAAGATTCGACAAGCAATGCACATAATGACTTTTTAAGTATATAACTTTTATAATAAAAGTATTTTTACTTGAAACATTTGTCATTATTGGGAATTTGATCTGGTGTTCTACGATCGCATAATGGGTGCGATGTAGGTCTTAATTCTCATTTAAGTGGTCTTAAAAAGGTCTTAAAGTCTTAAATTTATGGTGGTCAAACCTGGGGAAACCCTGCAGTAGTTCCTTAAGGTAGATCAGCGCAAGATTATGCAGGGCTTCAAAAGAGATGGGGAAGATTTTAAATTTGATGCGGGACAGAACCAATATACCAGCCAGTGTAGTTGAGAGAGGATGGGGGTGATGTGAGCAGAGTGATTGGTATGAGTTAGAACTCTAGCTGCAGAGTTCTGAATATATTGTAGCTTTTGTAAAGACTTTGCAGGAAGGCCTATGAAGAGTGAATTACAGTAATCTAAATGAGACATAACGAAAGCATGAACCAGAGTTTGTGGATCATCACTAATCAAAAGTGGATAAACATGAGCAATGTTACAGAGGTGAAAGAAAGCAAGTTTGGTGAGTGACTGACTTAAATCAAAATTGAGTGATGGATCAAATCCAGGATTTCTGACAACAGGAGCAGTCTTAACAAGCACGCCATCGATACTAACAGAAAAAGTGGATGATTTGGGGCCAACCAGTAGAACTTCTGTTTTCTTAATGTTTTACTTGAAAGTGTTCATGCGACCAAAGCTTTAAATCTGTGATGGTCAGTTACTGTTCTGGGAAGAGTCTCTGTAATGAGATGCAGCTGAATTTCATCTGCATAGCAGTGAACATTAAGGCCATGGCTAGGAATAATATCAGGGTTTTTTCTAGAAAAATTTAGTATGAGGGCGCTCACCATGGCGAGGGAGCGAAGCGGGGGGGGGGGGATGGTGCTGGTTGTCCCCCCCCGCCATGCAAAGCCTTTGAAAAATGCTCCAATGGGACATTCTGAGGCTATCTGAGAGGGAAATTGTAACAAATTGTCTGTCAACATTGAAAAAGAAAGAAGTAAGGCCAAAAAAAAAAAGTGTTTCCGGTAACATGAAATACTAAAATAAGGTCGGTAGGTAGGAAAGTTTTTTTTTTTCTTTTTTTAAATTTTGTTCAAAAAAATTAACACAAGTAAACATCTTACAAAATAGTATTTTGGCACAGAATCCTTTATACCACACATCATAATAAAATAAGTGTTTTAAATCTTTAAACGAATAAAAAAAATATCGCGAGAGTTCGAGTTATGATCTACGGAAGCAATATTTCATGATATTTTCATGTAATAACGTGAAAACACCTTATCAAGAAATAACGTGAAAATAACGTCCTAGGCTAGGCTACTTCCATTAAAAGCAGACGGCCTAGCCTAGCCTACTGTAGAACTTGGGTTGAGCAAAAACATGGCTGAATCCTGAATGACTCCTATTTGTATAAATAGGGGACTACATAGGCGGCAAAATGTAGTGTTTTTCCCTGCCATGGAAGTGCACTTGTATACTGAAAAGGAAGCAATTTGCATTACAGCCTTGAATGAGGATTCAAAATGGCGGCTCAGCTCAGTTTATGGAGGAAGGCTGATAGAAGTGGCGAAACATTTTACTTTTTATCATTTCTTTCACAACTTGAATGCGTTGAAACAAAAAATTATGACAAACTAACGCCGCTTACACTAAAATATCGAGGGAAATTTGTAATAAAAACTTTACGGTCGGCAATTTCGACGCGGAAATTCTCGATCGGTCGGGTTACTGGAAACACACTTTTTTTTTTTTTTTGGCCTAATCTTCTTCTGCCCCGGACAGTCTTTGGCTTTCTTCCGCTTCGTGCCGCGGGATAACATCTTTAAATTCCCAAGTGTCAACAAAAACAACTTGCCAACTACTTCCGTCAAAAGCTCCCGCGCCGGTGGGTGAAAGGTCATTCAGTCTCGAGAAATCTCGCGCTACAAGTCAGCTGACCTTGTATGTAACCCATGTCAAATCTCGCGAGAGCAGCCGCGACAAGTAAACAACTAAACAACATGGCGCCTCAGTCTGGAAAACGCCAATTCGGATTGTTTTTGCACCGTCTGGCGGTGTATCTACTATGATTGGAATATTTTTGGAGCAATTATAACGTATTTGATGATCAGACACATTGTCACGTAGTGTTGCTGGGATGTTTTCACGGAGTCGGTAAGGGGGCGCACGCCGAGAGTAAGAGGGCGCAGCGCCCCTGTTCCCCCGTTTAGATGAAAGCCTGAATATGATCAAGGGGTAAGATGCAGATTAAAAAGAGATGTCCAAGAACTGATCCCTGAGGGACCCCACACTTAACAGAAGAGGTGGCAGACTTGCGTGAACTGTTTTTCGTTTGTAAGATATGACCTGAACCACTGAAGAGCTATGTCAATGATGCAGATAGAGGAGAGATGGGAAATGAGTACATCATTGCTAACGGTGTCAAAAGCAGCACTTACAGCAAGGAGGAGGAGAATGTTGAGAGAACCGCTAGCAGCAGACTGGTGGAGATCATTAACAACACGCAGAAGAGCTGTCTCAGTGCTGTGATGTGTATGGAAACCAGCACATTTAACATGTGTTTTTTTTTTTTATTGTGTATAATATGGGTATATAAAATATAAATTTAAGTTATTCCACTCAATCTTGTCATATATGAGCTGATGGCTGATGAGGCGCATAGTGCTGAGTTGGCTATAAGCCATGTACAACCAGATTGAGTGGAATAACTCTTTTATTCTATCCACGTTCACTGGATTTTAAGAAACTGAGCATTTTTATTTTTTGCAAATTCAATAAATAAACTTTATCCAAAACGTCCGACAAAATCATTTTGGTTTAGAATGTAAACAAACTGGTGAAATGACAGTAGCAATTTGTGAAAAATGCTGCTATAATAATTCTTGAAAAATAAAAAGGATCTGTTCTGACCATGAAATACTTTTATTCCATAATCCCCCCCCCATATTTAAGTTATAATTCTTAAATATGGATTGTTGATCCATATTTAAGAATTATAACTTACTTTTTGGCCATTAATCTACATAAATTTTAGCATTGTGGGTTAAATTTTGCAGATTTATTCAGAATAAAACACCTGAAATTTTTACTACTTTGGAGAAGTGTTTGGACTCTTTATTTAGTACTTTGGAGAAGTGAAGCACTTTTGGCAGCAATTACAGCTTTGAGTCCCCTTGGTTAAGTTTGTACACCAGATTTTTCCCATTCTTCATGGCAGATCTCCTCAAGCTCAATCAGATTGAGTGGGGAACTTCTGCCATCCAGGTTTCTCTAAAGAAGTTCAATGTGGTTCAAGTCTGGGCCACTCAAGGACATGCAGAAATTTGTCCAAAAGCCACTCCAACATTGTCTTGACTGTATGCTTTAGGTCTTTTCCTGTTGAATCTTGTCTAAAGTTTTGTGCATGCTCAAGCAAGTTTTCTTCTAAGAACTCTCTGGGGGCTGCCTTTGTCCTTCCCTTAATTCTGCCCAGTCTCCATGTCACTGCCACTAACAAGTAGAAGAACTCTCTGGGGGCTGAGTTCTAAGAACTCTCTGGGGGCTGCCTTTGTCCTTCCCTTAATTCTGCCCAGTCTCCATGTCACTGCCACTAACAAGTAGCCCCACAGCATGATGCTGCCATCAACATGTTTCACTGTAACAAAGTTATTCAGTTAATGAACAGCACCTGGTTTCTCCTTGCATAACAGTTGGCGTTCATTGCAAGAAGTCTCATTTTTGTCTCACCAGGCGAGAGGATTTTTTTAAGCTTGTGCACCAAGGCCTTTCATATGTCTTCTACTTTGAAGTGGCTTCTAAAGACTTGGCTAATTAAGTATTTCTGAGTTCCCCCACCATTCTGGCAGGTTCTTCCATCTCTGCAGAGGAATTCTGAAGCTCTCTTATTTGCAGTAACCATTGGTTTCTTGGTCACCTCTCAGTCCAAGGACCTTCGAGCACAATTAAAGACTTTGGTTGTACGGCCAGCTCTAGGAATAGTTCTGGTGGTTCCAAAGTAATTAAATAATTGAGTGCTTCTGAGAATATTCAAAGCTATGGAAATGGTTTTATACCCTTTTCCCAATTCTGTCTCGACACTATTTGATTGGAAGTCTAAAGAGTTCCTTGGACTTTGGTTTTTGGTTTGACATGCTCTGTGGGGATTTTCTGAACTTCATTTCCCCACAGAGAGACTCCAGTAAAGTTCTAGAGAAACCTCAAGATAATCACAGCAAACAGAGTTGAACTCCTTGTGGATTACCTAAGCCAAGGGTCTGAATAATTATTGAAATGAGATTTTTGATAAACTTCCAAAACCTGTTTCTTCATTATGCATGATTGTGTAGATTAAGTGCACTAAAGTACATTTTAAACCATTTTAAATGAAACATATAATACATTAACCTAAGCAACCTCTGAAGGTATCTGCATATTTTCCAAACTCCCATTTGATTGGGACTGTAGGTTTATGAGATTGTCTGTAACACTGTGCCCCATAATTATCATGTACATCTATACATAAATTGTACGTCATTATTGATAAAGTAAATTTAAAAAAAAAGCTGGTTATGAGTCACCTGTAGCTGCTAGTCACTAGAATTAGCATGTGTGTGTGTGTTTTTTTTTTTTTAATTACCCATTAGCAAGGTCAAGAATGATTGATTGATTTCAAAGTGAAAGTCGTGACCATAAATAAACGGAAGGAGTTATTACCTGTAGTTAAGCTCATTGTAATAAAACTATATAAACTATGCTCACATATACTTTGAACAGCAAAGGAGGTCCTTAGTGAATTCTTGTATAACGAAGCACTGACATCTCATCCACTGCTTTTGTGTGGATAAATCTGTCTAATTTGGTCCATCAGGAGGAAGATAAATGCAGGGCTCGACATTCACGCTTGTCCGGGACAAGTGATACTTTGTCAGACAAGTTCATCGTCTCAGTTACTTGTCTGATTGGACAAGTGCCAAAATACGTCGATATTCGGGTTACATATCAAATTTATCAGTCTATTCACATGATTTCCGAAGCATCTCACTCGACATATTGTTTTGATGAATCGCCGGATGTTTCTATTCGGAAAGGGCGATGTGTGCATGCGCAATATTCCACTTGCAAAACCGGCCAATACCGCTTCGTGTGTTTGAGCTGAAAAGTAAACGGTCATTTATGATTGGTTTTAATCGCAGACATCCCAAGTCTCCCGGAAGTTCCGGGAGTCTCCTGCATATTGATGGTGGCTCCCTGATGCCCGCAAATTGGAGAATATCTCCCGGAATGTAGAGCAAGCGAGCAAGAGCATGCGCACGAAACATTAATGTCTGCATTGCGCATATGACTGAGTGAGCGAGAGAGAGTCTGCGTGTGTGCCTGTTCATGTAGCGCATGCTAGACAAAGAGCATCCTGATTTGGTTTACAGACATCCCAACTGATGGGTCATGCGGCATCTCCCTGAAATGAGTTTCTGCAGGTTGGGATGTCTGTAATCGTGTCATACACGTGGATTTGTTGATGTGGTATTTTGTTCTTAAAATTTTATGTTCATAATTTTTACTCTATTGGAATATATTGCTTCTGAACTTCAGCATAATAATTGGTGAATTATGGTATCAATCAGTCTGTTTTACTATATTTTTGAACTTTTGCTTCAGTATATCAAGTATTGATTACTTTTGATTCATAGATATTATGCATATGTTGTGAATTCGGAAACAAATGCAATAAAGATTGTTGGGTTACAAATAGTTTATTTGTGGAGGTTTTTTTCTCAAATATTTCTTCGGACAAGTCAACTTCACATTTGGACAAGTAAATTTCCTTTCAACTTGCCTGACAGGACAAGCGGTTTCAAAAGTTAATGTAGAGCCCTGAAATGATATCACTTAAGAGGGTTTGCATGGTAATAGACTTTCTCCATGGTCCAGATGTTAATTACAGCATTTGCTCTGTAGTGGGGGGGTGTAGCAGTTCACCATCATCATATCACATCACATCACACAGAAACAAAATTCTGTTTCTGAAGGACATGGGGGGGGGAGTGATATGGCAAATCTTATTGTCCAGTCTGAAGCTCTCCTTTCAATATACATGTATCGGGCAATATTCAGCATCAGTGTTTGGAAACTATAGTAGTTACCAAATGCACTCTGTTATCTATGTGGATGTATCTTTAGCCCTTTTGTTGAAATGTGACTTCTTTTTATGCAAATTTGTAAGCAGCATTATGTACCAAAAAATAAATATTGGCTATCATGGTAATTATCATGTACTATGTTCAGAGTATACAGTACAATAATCTGATCACCAGATCTTGGTCGTCTTCCTCCAGGTGGTGATGTATTAAAGCTCTTCTCCCAGGATCTCACAGAGGCCCAGCTTTCGGAAAACGACTCCGGCTGTGACACCCAGACCCTTTCCCTAACGCCTGATCCTGTTGACGCTGGCCTCTCTTCTACAGTGCCTCTGTATTCCATCCCGTCCTGTCACTCGTCATTCCACCGAGGCACCCAGGAGTGTGTACTCTCAAAACACATGCGCTTTCTGCAGAATCTGAGTGCATTACGCGGGTCAGGGAGGAATACACAGATGGACCCAGGTGATGCGGTGATGGAGGACACAGCTCTTAGCATGATTGAATCTGTTGTGGAGGCCCATCGAGAAGCTGGAGGAGGAAGGTTGGGAGACCTTTCTCAGCTGGATCGTTTGCTCCAGGCATCACGGCTGGTGGCACAGGCCCTGGAGAGGGGAGTTGGCAAGCAGAAGGTTTTGGAGAAAGCAGAGGAGTTGCTAGAGGAACTGCTGGAGCTGCTGCTCACAAATAGTCAGCTTAATAAGGTAGGTGACGTTCTAGGCTAGTTTTGTTAAAATGCATACCCTATAAATATAACATTTTCTATAATATATGTATGATGGTATTGGTATCGATGCATTCCTAGTATTGGTCCAATGCTGTCTTCAACAACACAGCTCATAGCTGAAACATTCACCAACGAACTGGTAACTTTTTACAAATACAATACCTGCTTACGCTTTGACATGCTCAAAGTAAGAATTATTGTGTAAATGTTTCACATGCTACAATGCAAAAAGTGCACAGTAGATAGCAGTGAGCATCAGTGATCAGTTGACTCTGTTAATATGGATGTAATGGCAGGCACACTAAAAAAATGCATCATGGAACTATGGCGCTATGGAATCCATATTTCATACTGAACAGAATAATACTGAGAATATTTTAATACTGAAATTTATTAGCTCATCTGGCCATAAGGTCGATGAGCTATTGCCATGGCATCTGGCCATCGTCCACAATTCATTTGAATTGCATCTTCTCTCAGTTCTCCACAGATTTCCATTCCGATTTTGTTTGAAAGAACTCCTCACTCCGCACAAAACTTGGTCATTGTGGTGTTTTTTTTTTTTTTACTAACGAGTTAGTAATTAGGCCAAATTAACGAATTTTCCAGGCCCCTCTCTAGAATTTTTCTCTCAATTCTCATTCGATTTCAGTTCTGTTCGATGTTTTGGGTAGATCTTCCCTTGAGGAACAAAACTTGGTCATTTGTTGATTTTTCCTGTTTGTAAACAATTTGTTTACAACTTTTGTTTATTTTCAGTTAAATCGTATCTTCTCCCTCAATAGCCCCCAAGCATAACTACATCACTTGTTTACCGCAGTGCATTGTGGGGGATAGCCAGGGTCGGTAGTTGAGCGATATGACGGATGTCAGATTAATTTTACGTGAGCGTGATGTGAGAGGAGTGATTTTTGCCATGCTCTGTCGTGGAAGACAATGAAATTGGTAATTTAAAGCGGTGGATAACATGTCGAGGGTTTACAGCAGGAAAATCGGAATCCCAATCAAGCTTGGTGAGAAGGTAAGAGTCTAGACCGAGTCTACCACACTGTACAACATCAAATCTCAGAATGTCTTATTTCTGAGGACGTATATTGCACCAGCTAAACTTTATCGAGAAAACAAATCTATCTGAATATCGGGAATTGTACGTAAGCCTCTCTGAAATTGGCTGTAATGTCTATAGCATTCATGGCGAAGTTACATTCATGTTAGGCCTGCGGCCAGGTATAGCAAAACTTCATAGGCCTAAAAAATGTACGAACATAATTTGTATGCTAAATAATTTCATTCCTAATGTTGAAGCGTTTTGCTACATCTAATCAAATCTTAAGAAATAAACTATTTTGTAAGCCTAATCTGGATTTATTTGTTGAACATGGATTGAACTTAATTTTTGGTGTGTTTTACAGGGTGAAGGACTTAATAAACAGTGGATTAAGTCGATACCTATGTGACCCAGATGGTGATGCGTTAATAAATGCCGCTAGTGAGGTACACTGAACATTATACATACCCGAAAGAGAACCCTTCATGGCTTGGGGGAGTCTTATCAGTCCGACAGGCTCGTTTAGCTGCTGGGTGCTTCGGCACGTTGAGAGACAAAGGCCAAAGCATGCTTCTTTGTTTTACAGGCTTTGGAATATTGCTAGTTTCAGACAATGAACAGTGTCGATTGTTATCTTCTATAACCAAAGGCCATTCCGCAGACCATGGAAATATTGCTGGGTCACAGTTTAAGTACATCTTTTTCCCACCAGAGAAATGTAAGCTCCAAACACTTGTTCATTTCAATTCAGTTCAAAGGTTTTCATTGCGGATTAAACTTGTACCTTTCCTTCTCAACTGGCAGCTGATAAAATCTCAAATTGGGTGTTCTCTTTGTTGTGGAGACACAGTAAGGCACACAGCAATTCACTTTAGGGATGGTTAAAACTGGTTAGACAGAACAATACAGTGTTTAATAAAGGCGAAAGTAAACAATACGGCAGAGCTGACCCCGGGTATTGCCCATAATGCATTGCGGTAAACAAGCGATGATGTAGTTATGGGTTAGGGTATATACACAGCCTTGTGTATATAGCCCATCTCATCTCATTATCTCTAGCCGCTTTATCCTGTTCTACAGGGTCGCAGGCAAGCTGGAGCCTATCCCAGCTGACTACGGGCGAAAGGCGGGGTACACCCTGGACAAGTCGCCAGGTCATCACAGGGCTGACACATAGATACAGACAACCATTCACACTCACATTCACACCTACGGTCAATTTAGGAGTCACCAGTTAACCTAACCTGCATGTCTTTGGACTGTGGGGGAAACCGGAGCACCCGGAGGAAACCCACGCGGACACGGGGAGAACATGCAAACTCCACACAGAAAGGCCCTCGCCGGCCACGGGGCTCGAACCCGGACCTTCTTGCTGTGAGGCGACAGCACTAACCACTACACCACCGTGCCGCCCGTGTATATATCCTTTTTAAAAAAATTATTTTATTTTATTTTTTTTTTGAAAAAGACTCTTTTGGAGCTGAGCATAGCTTCATCTCCAGTAAGCATAGCTTAAGCTTCATTTCTCTGTCAGGCTTGATGGCCATAATCATTGCTTTGACCTGAGGGCAAGATGCCCTTTGCAGTACATCACAGGAAATTGTATCCCTGTGTGTTTGTGTTTTAATGAGAGGGTGTGTGTGTATACACTATTCAATACAATATGATTTGAAGTTGTTTGGATGAAATACTCTATAATGTAATCCCATGGGATTCAGTCTGTTTCAGTGTTTTCCAAGCAGATGGAGTTTAATGCAGGGAAAAAGTGTTAGATTTGAAAATGCTTCTTTCCATATTAACCAGGTACAGCCTTGTATATATCAGTAAACGCCACATGTGAGCAGCACTCAGGTTTTATAGTTTGCCGAGGACTCTGATGCAGTGTTGCTCATTTTTGAACACTTTAACACATCAGGGGCAATCAAATGAAGTCAAGATGGCTCACGGTGCTGCAGGTTTGTGCAACTGAACACCTGGTTCAATGCAGCAGCTAGCTCTTGAGCCATGTAGGAAAAACGTATCCGTCCTAACCAAATCATTCAGTGCTTTTGGAGGTTTAAAGCTGATCTACAGTTGTGGCTAGGATCCAATTGCTCCCAAGCACAGGATAGTCTTTTTTTATAATTACAGAAGCAGTTCCTAGTGACAAATCTGTAGTATCCAGGTGAGTGTCTACTGAACCTATATATTGATTTTTATTCCAGGATTGCAAGATAACTTGCTAAAATTACTTGCACCTTTGGGTTTCCAAGTGATGTCCATCACTGATTTTTAGCTAGAAACACTAAATGATACAATATCATTGTGGCAACGGGGGCGTGGTCAAGCGCCGGTCTGTGACAGGAGGGCGGAGCCAGGGAAAGTGAGTGGCAGAATCACTTCACCTGACAGTAATTAACCTGTGTTTTGTGTGTTTTCCCAGTAACCGCGCCCTATTTAAGGAGGCAGAGGGAGAGCAGAGGAGAGCTCATCCCGGGACAAGAACACAGTGTGTGTGTGTGTGTGTGTGTGTGTGTGTGTAACGCGAGCAGATTAAGAACTGGCAAAAATACTGAAAAGTCTGGGAATAAAAAGCCTTGTTATATCTGAAGCGTTGTCCTGCCGTCCCCTGTGCTCCACCCACACTTCAAAGAGCTTTACAGTGGTGCTGAAACCCGGGAAGGTGGAGCACCAACCTTGCAGCCCCATGGAATCCTCCCCGTTCGCGGACCTGGTCCACGCCCTCGCCACGGCTCAGCAAAGCCAGCACCAGGCGCTCGTCACGCTCCGAAAGGAGCAAGAGCGGCGCTTCGAAGCCCTGGTGCTGGCCCAGCAGGAAGATTGCGAGGCGTTCCGGCATCTCCTCGCGTCGGTGGGGTCCACCAGCGCCCCGGCCGCGGGCCCGTCTCCCCTCACCGTGACCAAGATGGGCTCGCAGGACGACCCCGAGGCGTTTCTCACCTTGTTCGAGCAGGTCGCCGAAGCCTCGGGGTGGCCGATGGAGCAGCGCGCGGCGCGCCTCCTCCCCCTCCTGACGGGAGAGGTGCAGCTGGCCGCGCTACAGCTCCCCGCCGACCGCCGGCTGGCCTACGCGGACCTTCGCCGGGCCGTCCTCCAGCGCGTGGGGCGCACGCCAGAACAACAGCGCCAGCGCTTCCGCGCGCTGCGGTTGGAGGAAGTCGGCCGGCCGTTCGCGTTTGGCCAGCAGCTCCGGGACGCCTGCTGGAGGTGGCTGAGGGCTGACGATCGCGACGCCGAGGGAATCATCGATCAGGTGGCGCTGGAGCAGTTCATCGCACGCTTACCAGCCGGAACCGCGGAGTGGGTCCAGTGCCACCGCCCGGCGTCGCTGGGTCAGGCAGTAGGACTGGCGGAGGATCATTTGGCGGCTGTTCCGGCGGCAGGACGGCCGACGATGTCTTCTCTTCTCTTCTCTCTCTCTTTCTCCCCTCCCTTCTGTGTCCCGTCCTCGCCCCATTCCCCCACCACGGAGGCGGGGGCCGGCTCCACCCCAGCCGGCCCGCCGCACCCGTGGTGCCCTCCCGTTTCTCCCTTCTGTGTCTGTCTCTCCCCCCCCTCAGGTGAGTGAGCCCCAGAGCACAGGTGCAGAGGGAAGGCCCGGGCCGGTTTGCTGGCGCTGCGGGGAGCTGGGCCATCTGCAACAACAGTGCGCAGCAATGGAGGTGGGTGCGGTGGTACGGATCCCCGACGCGCCAGAAGCTGCCCTCGATCGGGCCGGAGCGTATTGCATACCGGTGAGTGTACAAGGGGCTACATATCAGGCGTTGGTGGATTCTGGTTGCAATCAGACCTCGATCCGCCAAAGCCTGGTGCAAGACGAGGCATTGGGGGGAGCACAGGGGGTGAAGGTGTTGTGTGTGCACGGGGATGTTCACAGCTACCCTTTGGTGTCGGTCCACATATATTTCAGAGGGGAAAAATCTATAGTGAAGGCGGCGGTTAATCCTCGCCTTACCCACTCTTTAATTTTGGGGACTGATTGGCCGGTATTTCGGGGTTTAATGATGCGCCTAGTAAAGAGTGGGTCCTGCCATTTGACAGGGGGAGGTCCCGGTGTCGCCTTGGCTGGAGCTGCTGTCGCAGAGCCGTCTACGTCATCTACGCGACAGAGTGAGGAGCCGCCGGCTCCTCCTCTTTCTGTTGGGGAATCACTCGCGGATTTCTTATTAGAACAATCGCGAGACGAGACTCTGCGACATGTGTTTGACCAAGTGAGAGTAATCGATGGTCAAACGCTCCAGCCGAACGCCACCCCGTCCTTCCCCATTTTTCTATTATGAAGGATAGATTATACCGAGTGACGCAGGACACTCAGACGAAAGAGCGAGTCACACAGCTGTTAATTCCAAAGAGCCGCCGGGAATTGGTATTTCAGGCGGCTCACTTTAATCCCATGGCTGGACACCTAGGGCAGGATAAGACACTAGCCCGGATAATGGCCCGATTCTATTGGCCGGGGATTCGCGGCGACGTCCGTAAGTGGTGTACGGCGTGCCGCGAATGCCAGTTAGTAAATCCAGCGGCCATTCCAAAAGCGCCTTTGCGCCCCCTACCATTAATCGAGACCCCGTTCGAAAGAATTGGGATGGATCTCGTCGGGCCATTAGATCGGTCAACACGAGGGTACCGCTTTATATTGGTTCTGGTGGACTATGCAACGCGATACCCGGAAGCGGTGCCTCTTCGCAATATCTCAGCACGCAGTATTGCAGAGGCCCTCTTCCACGTCATCTCCCGGGTTGGAATCCCGAAGGAGATTCTGACTGACCAAGGCACCTCGTTTATGTCACGAACACTGAGCGAACTGTATGGGCTATTGGGTATTAAGCCGATCCGCACCAGCGTTTATCACCCACAAACGGATGGTTTAGTTGAACGGTTCAATCACACCCTCAAGAATATAATTAAAAAATTCGTAAGTGAGGACGCACGTAACTGGGATAAATGGCTCGAACCCTTGTTATTTGCAGTGCGAGAGGTCCCCCAAGCCTCCACGGGGTTCTCCCCGTTTGAATTATTATACGGGCGTAAGCCGCGCGGCATCTTAGATGTACTGCGGGCAAATTGGGAGGAGGGACCTTCACAGAGTAAAAATGAAATTCAGTACGTTATGGACCTGCGCGCAAAACTCCACACGCTCACCCACCTAACTCAGGAGAATTTGCGGCAGGCCCAGGAACGGCAAGCCCGCCTGTACAACAAGGGCACGTGCCTTAGAGAGTTCACTCCGGGAGATAAGGTACTCGTACTGTTGCCCACGTCGAGCTCCAAATTAATCACCAAGTGGCAAGGACCCTTTGAGGTCACACGGCGAGTCGGGGACGTCGACTATGAGGTAAGGCGAACGGACAGGAAGGGGGCGCTACAGATCTACCACCTCAATCTGCTTAAACTCTGGAACGAGGAGGTCCCCGTGGCGTTGGTGTCGGTAGTTCCGGAGAAGGCGGAGCTGGGGCCGGAGGTTCAAAAAGGGACATTGGCATCACGTACCTCTCCGGTCCCCTGTGGAGACCACCTCTCCCCGACCCAACTCACGGAGGTCGCCCAGTTGCAGGCCGAGTTTTCGGATGTGTTCTCGCCCCTGCCCGGTCGCACTAACCTCATAGAGCACCACATAGAGACGCCCCCGGGGGGTGGTAGTGCGTAGCCACCCTTACAGGCTACCCGAACACAAAAAAAAGGTGGTTCGGGAAGAACTTCAGGCCATGCTCGAAATGGGCATCGTCGAGGAGTCCCACAGTGACTGGAGCAGCCCGGTGGTCTTGGTCCCCAAGGCCGACGGGTCGGTCCGGTTCTGTGTGGACTATAGAAAAGTCAACGCGGTGTCTAAATTTGATGCGTACCCAATGCCTCGTATTGATGAGCTGCTCGATCGACTAGGCACGGCTCGCTTTTACTCGACACTGGATTTGACGAAGGGATATTGGCAGATCCCCTTGACTCCATTATCCCGGGAGAAAACGGCCTTTTCCACACCGTTCGGCTTACACCAATTCGTCACACTTCCGTTTGGGCTGTTTGGGGCGCCCGCTACGTTTCAGCGGCTGATGGACAGGGTTCTCCGGCCCCATGTCACCTATGTGGCCGCATATCTGGACGACATCATCATTTATAGTAATGACTGGCAGCGGCACCTGCAACACCTGAGGGCCGTCCTTAGGTCGCTGAGGCGGGCGGGTCTCACTGCCAACCCGAAGAAGTGTGCGATTGGGCGGGTGGAAGTACGGTATCTGGGCTTCCACTTGGGCAACGGGCAGGTGCGTCCCCAAATTAATAAGACAGCAGCGATTGCGGCCTGCCCAAGGCCCAAGACCAAAAAGGGGGTGAGACAGTTCCTGGGGCTGGCTGGCTACTATCGTAGGTTTATGCCTAATTATTCGGACGTCACCAGCCCGCTGACTGACCTCACTAAAAAGGGGGCACCAGATCCGGTCCAGTGGACGGAGCAGTGCCAGCGGGCTTTCTCTGAGGTAAAGGCTGCACTGTGTGGGGGGCCACTTTTACACTCCCCTGACTTCTCTCTCCCTTTTATGTTGCAGACGGATGCGTCGGACAGAGGGCTGGGGGCCGTTTTGTCCCAGCAGGTGGAGGGGGAGGACCGCCCCGTCCTGTACATTAGTAGAAAGCTGTCAGTGTGTGAGGGGCGCTACAGCACTATTGAAAAGGAATGCCTGGCGATCAAGTGGGTGGTCCTTGCCCTCCGTTACTACCTGCTGGGGCGCCCGTTCACCCTCTGTTCGGACCACGCGCCCCTCCAGTGGCTCCACCGCATGAAAGATGCCAGCGCGCGGATCACCCGTTGGTATCTGGCACTCCAACCCTTCAATTTCAAGGTGGTCCACAGGCCGGGGGCGCAGATGGTCGTGGCGGACTTCCCTTGACGGGAGAGGGAGTCGGCTGCGGGCCGGACGGGCGCCCGGCCTGAGTCGGGCGGTGGGGGTATGTGGCAGCGGGGGCGTGGTCAAGCGCTGGTCTGTGACAGGAGGGCGGAGCCAGGGAAGGTGAGTGGCAGAATCACTTCACCTGACGGTAATTAACCTGTGTTTTGTGTGTTTTCCCAGTAACCGCGCCCTATTTAAGGAGGCAGAGGAGAGCTCATCCCGGGACAAGAACACAGTGTGTGTGTATGTGTGTAACGTGAGCAGATTAAGAACTGGCAAAAATACTGAAAAGTCTGGGAATAAAAAGCCTTGTTATATCTGAAGCGTTGTCCTGCCGTCCTTTGTGCTCCACCCACACTTCAAAGAGCTTTACAATCATGCTTTTACTTTTCAGCCTATGCTGTGGGTGGCAAAAGAGATCAACTGGACTTGCTTGAAGACGTTTCACCTCTCATCCGAAAGGTTTCTCCAGTTCTGTCTGACCTAACAGGGAGTATCAGGTATCCTCTCATGGATGAAAAGCAATCCTAAGGTGTCATTGAGTCATCCTGTTGGTGTGGGTCACTGGGGGCTGGGTGTGAACGGCCTAGAGAATTGTTGGGGTGATCAGTGGGTTGTTGGTTCTCTCTGTCCTCCTGTGAGTCACTGAAAACAGCTGGGTTTTGGTGTGCATTCAGTTGTCTGGGAAGTGTGCCAAGGACTGCATTGTAGGTGGCTGATAAATGATGTCTTAGGCCGCCACCTCTGTTCAGTGATGGTCATTCCAGGTTGACAAAAATGGCTTCTTTAACTCCTCGCTCATACCAACGATCCTCTCTGGCTAAAATGTGTATGCTGCAATCCTGAAATGAGTGTCCTGTGTTAAGATGAAGATAGACAGCAGAGTCCTGGCCTGAGATTTTGCTACTAAAGTTGCAGACCTCAAACTAGACTCGGATGAAACCATGGTTTCCTACGATGTCATTTCTCTATTCACCTGCATTCCCACCACAGAAGCAGTCGAATCTGTTAGAAAATGACTCCTTCAAGACAGCACCTTGCTGGATAGAACAAACCTCACCACGGACCAGATTTGCACCCTGCTTGACCTCTGCCTGACCACCACCTATTTCCAGTTTAATGAAAGTTTCTACAGACAGAAGCATGGATGTGCCATGGGCTCACTGGTGTCCCCTATTGTGGCCAATCTATACATGGAGGAAGTGGAACATAAAGCTTTGACCATTTTTTTTCAGGAGTTGCTCCCAGCCACTGGTTCATATATGTGGATGATACCTGGGTTAAAATCAAAACCCATGAGGTGGAAGCTTTGTCCAAGCACATCAATGCAGTGGATATCAACATCAATTTCACTTGGGAGGACGTCAGTGGGAATAATATAGCCTTCCTGGATTGTGATGTACACATTAGACAAGACAGAAGCCTTAGCATCGAGGTCGAACGGAAACCCCCACACACAGACCAGTACCTAGTCTTCGACTCTCACCACCCACTGGAACACAAATTGGGGGTCATTAGGACCTTGCAACACAAGGCTCAGACCATTCCTATAATGGTAGAGGGAAAAGAGAAGGTGCAAAATCACATCAAGAAAGCACTTCAGAACTGTGGGTATCCCAACTGGGCTTTCTTCACTTCAAGAGCAGAAAAAGGAACATAACGGACAAGGAAGATAAGAACAAACGCAAGAACATTGTCATTCCCTACATTTCTAGTCTCTCTGAGAAACTCAGGAGGATCTTCTACAAACACAACATTCTGGTACATTTCAGACCCAGTAACACCCTGAAGCAGAAACTGGTCCACCCTAAGGACAGAATCCCCAGACACAAACTGGACAACGTAGTGTATGCAATTCAGTGCAGTGAGGAATGCGTGGACTCGTATATTGGGGGGAAACAAAACTGCTTCACAGGCGCATGGCTCAACACAGGAGAGCCGGTTCCTCAGGCCAGGACTCTGCTGTCTATCTTCAGCTTAACAACACAGGACACTTGTTTCAGGATTGCAATGTACGCATTTTAGTCAGAGAGGATTGTTGGATTGATGAGTGAGGAGTTAAAGAAGCCATTTTTGTCAACCTGGAACGACCATCACTGAACAGAGGTGGCGGTCTAAGACACCATTTATCAGCCACCTACAATGCAGTCCTTGGCACACTTCCCAGACAACTGAATGCGCACCAAAACCCAGCTGTTTTCAGTGACTCACAGGAGGACAGAGAGAACCAACAACCCATTGATCACCCCAACGACACTCTAGGCCATTCACACCCAGCCCCCAGTGACCCACACCAACAGGATGACTCAACGACACCTTAGGATTGCTTTTCATCCATGAGAGGATAAATACCTGATGCTCCCTATTAGTCAGACAGAACTGAAGAAGCCTTTCGGATGAGCGGTGAAAGGTCAAGAATCTTCAAGCAAGTCCAGTTGCTCTCTTTTACCACCCACAGTTTACTATGACCTGGATGACTGAGAATCTTCAGACATTTTCAGCCTGTGCACATTATCTAAACTGTGAATGGCTAGATTTCTATAGGAGTAAAAACTCCCTATATTAAAGTGTATTTGATCATGTGCATTAGGCTTAGGCAACAGATGGGTCTGGGTGATGACTGACTTTTTGTCAAGGACGCAAATACGATGTGGTATATTGGAAACGTTGAGGAGAAAGATGGGTTTTTTACTGTGCTGTTGCACAAAATAGAAGCATTTATTTATTTTTATTTATTTATTCATTCCCTTTTTTTAAAAACTTGACAAAATGCAATTGTGAATGGTCTGTGTTTCCACTGAATGACGTTATGCAATTAAAGCTGAGGTCTTCCCTTGCAGTAGTCATTCAGATGTCCAAGACTTGATTGCCATGGGATTTCTGTTGTATCCACTGCCGTAGCTGTGGCAGTTAGGTGTGTAATGATTCACCCAATTCAAGATCCTATTACCAAAAAAAGCAACATTTTATTTTCCTGTTCTTTATCAACTGAAATATTCCTTATAAAATCATTTTTAAATAACCAACAATAATTATTTACCCACGTTTGTCAAGGTTGGAGTGTAAAAGCCTATTTAAATAAAATATTCCTTTTATTAAAAATAAGTTAATAAATATTTTTCTTAAACACTTATGAGCATTTGTACTACTTACATTTGCTTCTCTTTTCTTTAGCTTTCAGCAGTCTGTAAAAATACAACTGATTTCTTGTTAAATCTATTTGTACATTTCAATCATGCAACAGCTCTTTCACATTTTTTACATCTGGCCAAGGGCGGCTGGTGCATAAGGGCAATTGGGCGACGCACTCCCAAAACGAAAAAAAAAAAAGTTTTTTTTCTTTTTTTTAAAACAAACTTTCACCAGCGCTGCTCGAGGCCGTTTTAATCTGTCTCTGGGTATCATTGTCCAATCAGGGTAGTCTTGCTTCTAGAATACCGCCCCTTTTGGGGCGATTTCAGTCACGCTGAAAATCGCCCAAGAGTTCACTGATAGAGTCCCATGTTAATATATATTTTTTTTCTCCTGACTGACACTTCAATGCAATCTCTATGGGTTCCGGGGGGGCTTGCACTAACGTGCTTACGTCACTGCGCAGCGCGGCAAAGTTGCATTCCATAGACATATAAACATAGACGCCGCTTTCTGCATAGAATCATACATCATCCTCGCCGCCATATTGGATGGAGCAAAGTGGAGATTCTTCAACCGTTTCTGGTATAGCGTCTAGACAGTAGCCGAGAATAAAGATGCCTCATTCATGTGCTGCGTTTAACTGTACCAACAGGTTTACCGTCCAAACGAGATCATATGGGATTACCTTTCACAGGTGAGACTGGAAAAATACTTTTCAATACTGTTCCTTCAGTCTTCAGTTTCCCAGCTCATCTCCACTGGGTAGGTGTAGAGTTATAAGGAGTGAGAATTAGATAATACAGTGCCACACTATGATGAACGTTTCTGAACGTATGATGAATGTTTTTAACCTTTCTGAATGTGAAGGAATCAGTGACGTATTTTGTTTTGGTATGACGTTAGAACCTGGCCGAACTCAGTTTGGCGGTCATTCAGCTCACTTTATTCAACGAGAGTAGGTCTGTGTGGTGACTCAATAAATAAAACAGTAAATTTTTATTTTCATTCACTATTTCCAGTTTTTCCACTATTTCCATCATTTATCATATTCAGTCTTGTAGGTTGGTTATTGTGGCCTCAGGTTTTGGTAGCTTGCTACAGTATGCTGACTGATTAGCTTACCTGAGCTATCTATCGCGTATCTGTCGCTAGTTTGCAGTGTACAGGGTATTTCGCACACTATTTATAACCATCACATTAAAAGTTATATACTGTATGTTGTTTTGATGCCTGTTTGTTTCCCAAATATATACGTGTGTGTCTTAATGGGTGAATAAAAGGCATCGAGTTAAATATTATTGTAGAAAGGGGCTTTATTGCCGTGGTGTTTTTCTGGGTTTGGTTGACTATTGACTTGCTACCTAGGTCAATTTACTTCAGTCCTGTGGAAATTTATGATCCGTGTAGACATAACGGGGGAAAATTGCCCCCCCCCCCCGAAAAAATTTCAGGAGCCGCCACTGCATCTGGCTTTTGTTTTTTTATGGCATTAAAGCTGTGTTACGTCTGCCTTAGGTGAAGCCATAAAGCCATATGCATTCCTTCTATTGTATGTTATTGTGCCCTCTGCTGTCTAAACAAAACTAAGCTCAGGCAGCCTGAAGTCATGGCCTAATGGTTAGAGAAGCAGCTTTGGGACCAAAAGGTTGCAGGTTTGATTCCCTGAATGAGCAGGAATGGCTGAAGTGCCCTTAAGCAAGACACTTGACCCCCAGCTGCTCCCCAGGCTGCTCTGGGGATGTTGTATATCACTCTGGATAAGTCTGCTAAATGCCTGTAGTGTAATGATGATCGTGGTTCATTTATTTCATTGATTCAAATCATCATGAATTTGTATTGCGGTTTGCCGCATGATATATTACATACCGAGTGGTAATGTGACAGTTCAATTTTGCAAACTTGCTTTATTGACTCATTTGAAAATCCACCTTGTGTGAGCATATAAACCTCGCCCCCCCCCCCCCCCCCCCCATATATATAATTTTATTTTTTTTTAAATTCACACATTTCCGTTACATGTTGTTTAGTTTGCAATTTCAAATAACGCATTAAGCAGGTTAATTGAAACTCTGCTTATAGCTACAGTCATCTCCTCCACAACAATTTTACAGTCTGTTTTTAGTGCACCAAAAATGGGTCTGGGCAGCACACTGGGGCTTTCACTTGTCAAGTCAGCAAGTGAATGAATTTATGATTTGTCCTTGCTTACTGGTTTTTGTTCAGTTGTTTTTGTTCAAATTAGTTTACGGTTTTCTAATTTTGTTGAACCACAACCAATAAATGTTAACAGACATGTTAAGTTTACACACAGTAACAAGTCTACGTAAATACACCTTTGCCTCAGCATGTTCAAATTATTCCTGAGAGTTTATATTTGGGATTTATATTGGCACATGGGGTGCATCAGAGCCTCATGAATTTATTCACGTGTGGCAAATTACACTGAGATTTAGCTGAAAAAACCCAAAGCATCCTGAAACCCCAGCATTCCTGAGTAGGTGCAGGTGGAGACTGAATGCTTGCAGGAAGTGAATGAAGCAGCAAATAATGTGCTTTCATAAACAAGTTCCCTTTGTCTAAGAGGGAAGTGAGCTGATTAGATGGCGGCACGCTTACAATAACACAAACTTTTTAACATGTCATTTTCTGAGTCGAGGATCTGCATGCATTTGTGGTTATCAAGAGTTTTGAGATTATCCTTCAGGGTTCTATTAGGATTGACACTGTGAGCGTGAAAATCATACACAATAACCCCATTGATCTGAAGTTTGGTGGTATTAGTCATTCAGCAGGAACGATTTTGTCTCTGGCTTTTGGATGTGTACTGGCTAAATTTGAAGTGTTAATGAGCTGCGATTCATCTGAGCTCCGAGTAGTGAAGGAGGGCTTTTTAAAATAGTCGGCGATGGCTGTCCATTGCTAGCGATGATTGATTGATTGATTGATTGATTGATTTGATTTGATTTTTTTGGGATGCGCAGAAATGCAGATGGGTGGCCCGGCCCGGCCAAGTTGGCATGGAATGCTTGGCTTTGTGAGCCCTTGTACCCCCCCCCGCCTAAATTGCAGACACAGAACCTCTAACTTTGCCTTGCCATGCTGCTCCACTCAAGGCCCCCCCACGTCTGATCGACAACTCCAGGACTCTTCATGTTCCTCCTCAAGACGTCCCTGCACCTCAGTCTCTGTCCTCTCCTTCCCTGGCTCAGCTCCCCACAGAAAATAGCTCTGGCACATGCCTACCCAGATGGCAAGACTGCAGTGCTGTACGCCTTCAACCCGGCAGTTCTCTTGATGTCCTGGTGAGACCACAGTTGCCTTTGTAATGCACTGAAGGCCTTGGTGGCAGCCTGAATCCGGCGGTCCACCCCCAAGTCTGATGAGCTTGTTAGTAACTGCACTGCCTAAGTAGATGAAACTCTCAGAACTCCTAAGAGGTGTTCCATTGACCAAAATAATGTTTGACCTTGCCTGTGGCTCAGGTGAGGGCTGGCACAAGAGCCCCATTCCTGTGGTATTGATTTTCAATCCAAAGAGGGCTGCAGCAGTGGCAAAGCGACCAATGATCTCCTGCATGTCTTTCAAATCTGTTGCCACAAATGCAGAGTCCTCTGCATACAGCAGTTCTCGCACACAAACTTGCCGAGTCCTGGTTGAGGACTTGAGTCCAGCAAGATTGAAGAGTTTGCCTTCCAATCAAGTCCTGATGTAGACTCCTTTTATCAAGGCCTCGTGCCCATAGTCTCTAGGACTGCTGTAAGGTAGAGTATAAACAATGTCAGGGCAAGAACACATCCCTGTTTGACACCATGATTAACAGGAAAAGCCTCATCAATGTCTCATTCGATCACCCCCCCGACACACTCCCATGGAAGAGCCCAATGAGCCGCGTCAGTCTTTCTGGGCATCCACACACCTCCAGCATCCTCCAAAGTGTCCCTCAGTCAGTGGTGTCAAAAGCCTTTGAGAAGTCTATGAAAACCACATGCAGAGGTTGACTTTGCTCGATGACTGACTGTCTCCTGGCACTGTCCCAGGGCATAGATCACATCCAAGGTAGATCTGCAAGTCCTGAAACCTCACCACTCCTGGCCAGAATCTTGCCTGCACTGGAAAGCAGAGGCATGCCATGGTGGTCTCAACACCTGCTTCCCACCCCCCCCACCCCCTTTCTTGTAGGCGGCCACAACCAGTGCATCCCTGAAGTCATGGGGAAGATGCATGCTCTTCCAACATGCACCGCACGGTTTCAAGAGTGCAGCTGTTAGGCTGGGGCTGCCTTGCTTCAGCACATCAGCTGGAATGCCATCCTGGCCAGGCACCCTGCCACATCCAGCATCGCTGAATGCTCCCTCAAGCTCATCTGATGTAATGGGCGCGCGCACACATCCTCTCTTGCCAGTCTCAAGCCAGCGACATGCCTCAGGATTGGCTAACCCTTGCTGGTTTAGGAGATTGGAGAAATGTTCCTTCCACCTTTTTTTTTTTATGTCTTCCAGATTTGTGTGGAGTATACTTCCATCAGCACTCTTCACTGATGCCACCACACTGCCCCCTGGTCCAGAGTGTCCCTAGTCCAGCGAACAATCCATGGCAGCCACACCCCTGTGCCAATATCCTCGAACGCTTTCATGCCTCCATCGGAACTCTGTTCCAGATGTAGGCTGTAAAACCTGCGCTGTTCTTCCAACAAAGCTTGGATAGAATCAGCCTGCTCCTGAAACCAATCTGGTGTGCACCCCCCCAGCTGTCCAAGCACATCACCTGCAGTTGTGCACACAATATCCCTCAGCTGCTGCCACCACGTGCCCTCCCGCAGAGCAGCTGCAACAGCCACTTTGAGTTTGCACTATGTCCCATCATTCCCCAATTCGTCCATGTCCTAGTCTCTCATTTGCTGTGGAGGCTGCTCTCCCATGTCCAGGAAACACAAGTCTGAGCCCCAGCCCTGACTAGCTCACATAGTAGTCTGCCGAGCATCCAGCCCCCCGCACCATCCTCATTGACAGAATCTCTTTTTTTTTTTTTGTGGTTTGTAGATCCAGCATGACACAATCAAGGAGATGTAAGTGCTTAGATCCTGGGTGGCACCAGGTGAAGTAATTTTTGTTTGGTTGGTGAAAGTAGGTATTTATGATGCATAGTAGACATTGAGTACAAAAGTTGAGCATGAGTTCACCATCTGCGCTCATATTTCCCAATAGCACCTTCGTATGTTATGTGATCATTCCCTACTCTTGCAATGAAATCTCCTAGGAGTAGAAGTTTCTCTGCTTGAGGTACCTTGTCCACCCCACCAGCCAACTTGCGACAGAAGGCCTCCCCTTCACCAGGATAAGCCATGGTAGGTGCACACACATCAGGCCTCGGCAATGATCATTCCCCGTGGGCACACGCAAACCCATGATTCACTCAGATACTCCCACTGGCAGTGATGGGAGCCCACCAGCCATCCTGTTTGAAATGGCAAAAGCAACTCCTCCATTTCCTCCTCTGTCCCCACTCCAGAAGAAGGTGCACTCGCTCTCCCGCACTTGCCCTTGGCCTTCAAGCCTTGTTCCCTGGAGTGCAGCAATGCTGACGCTGCAGCAATCCAGCTCCCTTACAATCAGGGCTGTTCTATGCTCAGGTCTCCCATCATTGTCCAACATGGTGTGGACACCCCAAGCCTCAACTACCAATTTCATGCTCTTTGTCTCTCTACCGCTATTATGGAGACCTGCTGGCTGTGGTGAGACTGGGCAAGCTTTCTTTACCCCACCCTCTCTAGGGGCCACCCCCTTCAGGACAAGCAGCCTCCCCCCCAAAAAAAAAAAATCAAAAACATGGGGCCACTTGTACACTCGCGAGGCCGCGACCATCAAACGCAAGCCGCCTGTGTGTAAAGTTCTTGCTAGCAACTTCCAGCTTCAGACCTGCTGCTGTAGCATTCACTCCATTTGCCACAGAGCCTTCTCATTCTCTTTTCCTAATGAAGCACCTTGCACAGTCGTGCCCCCATCATGTTGTCTGGAAGTCCAGACAACATGCCAAGTGGTGCACAAAAGTGCCACAGACCTGACTGGTATGGAAGTTGCCCTGCAGTGACCTGCCAAGCAATGCCATCCACCAGCCACCTGAGCAGCTCCTCTGTATGCCATCAGGCGGTGTGCCATTGACCCTGTTGGGTTCATCTGCCACATTGCACTGAAAGGCACCCTGCTGCCAGTGCCTTATTGGTGAGTCATAATTTAACCCATAGCTGGAACCCAGACAGGTGCTACCACTCTGGGTCAGAGCGGACCCGGGAGCAATGGTGACCGGGGGCAACTCCACTTTCCCCAATAAATAAAGTAAATCTGAATGGGAATGTAAGAATTTTTGGGGAAAAAAAAAGTTCCAGCATATCGTAAATGGTGGCATTCAATTTCAGTGGGTTTCTCATTCAGCTCGTTAAAGGAATACAAAATTGTCATCCAGGTTGCTAGATCGCCAACAATTCCAGCCTACATACTACTTCTCAAAGAAAAAAAAATGTAAACATTGGAAAAGGGTCACTGTGGTGCATACACATTTCTGATTTGCAGTATGTGAAATATATGCCTTTTCATAACTTTTCATCCCTTTCCATTTTTTTCCAGTTTATTATGTGATGAACTAGTGTTGCTAAGGGGCATTTTAAAAATGTATTTATTTATTCATTTATTTATTGTTCCTTTTGTTTATTGTTTAATTGACATTTTGAAGAATTTGTCTGCTCAGGACTTTTCCTGCCTAGTGGCTGGGTTTTAAGAAGCTGAGATTCAGTTATGTTGTGCGGGGTTGTGTGTTTGTTTTTTTTTTTTTGGGGGGGGGGTTAGTCATGTATTTTGCATGTGAGTAAACCCACATGGTACTTCTCGTTAATCTTATCTTAAAAAAAAAGCTAAATACTAGATTTTACACTTGGCTGAGAAATATGGTATAGCAACAAAAAGATGATGAAATAAAAGGTGGCGAGTGATGGAAACCTTTTTCAATCCTGTAGTAATTTCCGTTTTCTTATTTTTAATTTTCCTAGCATTTCATAAATTTACTGACATTCTCTAACTATAATGAACATGGGATTGGAAATGATAAATGAAAATAAATGATTTTCTTTGCTCTCTTGTAATATGCGAGACTTCTGTCTCTCATTCATTCATCAGCACTATGGCTGGCTGGCTCACTGATTTACCCATGTTTTAATTAAATTCTTTTTAAAATGATTTTCAATTAGTTTGGAAAATGGTTTCTCCTGTATGCATGACTAATTTGCGCTTCGGTGCGCCGCGTTAATCTGCTGTTTATTTTTGCCCTGTTGCTTCTTCATGTGCCAAGAGCAGAGGCTGTTGGAGAGACAAGGTCAATTCGGTGTCTCACACATATCGGAGGATGCTGAGGTTTGGATTAAAGAGTTGTTTATACTCCTTTACATTTTTAGATTAATTTATTTGCCACGTTTTAATTTAAAATGGTTTGCATGTGTAGCAGAATTTCCAGAATGAGCTCAGAGCCTTTAAAGGAGCAACAGGGAAAAACAAGCATACAGCATTGCAGCTCCTTTCCTTCAAACACACCCTGCATTTCTCAGAAGATACCAAATTGCTTTAAGACATCTTTTCAGGCATCATCTAATCCTTAGCTCATCTTGAACTACATATGTATGAACAGGAGCAGACAAAACAGTAGCCAGGATACTAGGCATGTAACAGTTCATGAATCAATTCAATTTTATCCATGTTATTGGGCTCATTTTGATTTTTCTCACAATATTTTTGAAAACAGAAATTTAAATGAAAATGGTATTGCCAAATAAAAATGGAACGTTCGTTTACCTATTCTTGATCAACTTAAATGTTCCATTTGTTAAAACAAAAAAATCATTTTCTTCACAACCAACAATAATTTACCCACGTTCATAAAAGTTGGAGTAAAATATAATAGCCTATTAACTTTATTACTTTTTATTTAAAAAAAGTACATAGACCGTGAAGTCACATGTATACCCGCTGTATGTTATTGCATCCTCTGTTGTCTAAACAACACAAAGCTAGGAAAACTCAGACTATGCAGTCTCATGATAATCATGATTTTTTTTGTTTGTTTGTTTGTGTGTTTTTTCATATAATTTTAAATTTGTATGGCAGTTTATCGTCACACCACATATTGGTACATGACTACCTGGCACCAAAAAGATTTTGTGTCTGGAGTATTTTTGTTTATATAATAATAATGCATCTGTTTTGTATAGCGCTTTTCATGGTACTCAAAGACACTTTACAGGAGGTTCAAAAATGTGACCCCTCACCGAATCCAGGGACACATGTCGGCTGAAACGAATCCAAGATAATTGCAAAAGAAGCATTTTTTTTTTTTCGAAATTTGTGATTTTTGTTTTTTTTCCATCATGTGCAAGTTGAGATCTTGAAGAATGCAATCAGTATTTCAGATAATAGATTGTTTTGTTGGAAAAGCATACATTTTTTGTTGCAAATTGTCTCGTTTTTGTCAGGACTGTAGCCTGCTGGGGGGTGTGGGTAAATTACCATATGGGCCATTCACATTTTTTTTTTTTCGCGAATCAACTGTATGATGCGAGCTGAGCGCATGGCTACTTAACCTGCATACAGGCGTGTGATTTCACTATGGAATGAGGAAGCTAAACAGAGCGCAGAGGAGCTGAAACACCGCGAAGCAAACAGACACACGGTATTTACATCGGAGATAACCATTTCTAGCAAAAAAACCCCACAACCTCGTTTTCCAGATTGAATGGAATACTTGAATGATCGGATGATACACGGACATTCCATTGGAGGCATTGATGTGTGCAAGGCACCGTTTCTTTTTCTGATGGGGTAAGTTTATTAATCTAAGGCTGTGTGGTTATTTTTGCATGTAACGGAGAGTGTTGTGGTTTGGTTAAGCCTAGGTCACAACCGGACGTACGATTTTTTGGCCGTGCGATTTTTGGCGTTTCCCAAATCACTGCGTTTTTTTTTTTTTTTCACGGAGAAAGACGCGTGTTGGCCGTAAGTTTGTCTTGCAACCTGAAAAAAAACGTAAGCGCCCGTAGAGTTTGTTTGACATGACAAAGAACCTCTGCGGCCGGTCTGCAGCCAGTCTGCGGCTCGAAAATCAGCACATCACACGCACGCTCTCCGTGCGTTTCTTGCGTTTTTTGCACGTAGACCGGCCGTAGGAGCACGGTACGGCCGGTTGTGACCGAGGCTTTACATGAAACTAGTGTTGTGTTAGTTGTGTCATCATTGTGCTATCTTTCTTTCTTACGGTGTGAGTAATTTTTCAACCACAAAACGTTAAAGTATACTTTAGGACTTATTTTTGTACTTCATAATTGTGTTGGGCATACTTTGCATGGAAGGAAAATTGACGTGGTGATCTTTGTTTACATGAAAGTAGCATTGTGCTAGCTAGTAGGGGTAGAGCTTTCCTTAATATCATGCAAATGAGCACCATTATGTGCCCGTCCTGCACCCAGAGTAGCTGAGATGGAAAACTTTGAGGGCGATTTTCTCCCTTTTCTGTTTTAAGAGGTATGCACTTTCAAAAGGCCACACATTCTTCAAATATTGTCAGATCTCCATATGGAAGGCATCATTGGAAAGCTTAGAAACTGTACTTTCTGAATCTGTCAATAACTCAAAATGCCCCCAGGCAGACATGTGTCCCTGGATTCTGTTTTCTGAACACACACACACACATACATACATACATATATATATATATATATATATATATATATATATATATATATATATACACACACACACACACACACACACAGAGACAACAGATAAATAGGAAGGTGATCTGCAGGAAGGTGACGTGTCAAGTGTCATATGCAGTCTTGAACAGATGGGTTTTGAGATGGCGCTTGAAGGAAAGTAGTGTATCGGAGTTACAGATGGCCAGGGGGACAGAGTTCCAGAGGGTGGGGACAGCGATGGCAAAGGCTCTGTCTCCGAGGGTCCGGTACTTGGACGTGGTGATGGGAGTGAGGAGGTTGGCATCTGCAGAGCGTAGTCGGCGGGTGGGGGAGTGGCGATGGAGGAGATCAGTCAGGTACGAGGGTGCAAGGTTGTTGAGGGCCTTGTAGGTGATGAGGAGGATCTTGAAGTGTATGCGTTGTTTTATGGGAAGCCAGTGAAGTTGACGGAGGACAGGGGTGATATGTTCTCTGGAGGGAGAACGGGTGAGCAGCCGGGCAGCAGAGTTTTGAACATATTGTAGTTTTTGAAGAACAGTAGAAGGAAGGCCATACAGGATGCTATTGCAGTAGTCGAGTCTGGAGGTGATAAAGGCATGAATTAATGTCTCTGCAGCTAGGGTGGAAAGAGTGGGTCGCAGGCGTGCAATGTTTCATAGGTGGAAAAAGGATGTTTTGGTTACATGATTAATGTGTAATTTGAATGAGAGTGCAGGGTCCATGTAGATTCCAAGGTTTCTGACGAGGGGGGAGGGAATGACAGAGTGGCCATTGATACAGAGTGAGAAGTTCTGACAGGTGGGAAGGATGGATTTTGGGCCAAAGATGATTATCTCAGTTGTATTGCTGTTTAGTTTGAGGAAGTTGTGGTTCATCCAGGTTTTAATGTCAGTAAGGCAGCGAGTGAGGGTGGAGAGGATGGCAAGGGAGATGGTTTTAGTGGTGTTGTAAAGCTGGGTATCGTCGGCATAACAGTGGAATGAAAGTGTTTCATTTTGTTTTTAAAAACAACTCGAAGCAAGAAATTTATCAGTCGTGTGGGTGGAATATATATATATATATATATATATATATATATATATATATATATATATATATATATATATATATATTTTTTTTTGTCTCACAAGCACACACTAGGCCTGGAGCTGTCAAATCATATTGTTCTCTTTTAAAATGAATTATATAAGCATTAAATAAAAGCATTTTACTAATTTTTTTGCCTTAATGACATTTTTCCTTCATTAATATCTTCCTGTTGCTGATATTAAGCAAAAAGTTTGCATTTCTTCGGCAATCCACATGTACTAGTGCATCTCAAAAAATTAGAATACCATGAAAAAGTTCCTTTTTTCATAATTTAACTCAAAGATAAACTTTCATATATTCATTACATGTAAAGTGAAATATTTAAAGCCTTTTTTGTTTTAATTTTGATGATTATGGCTTATAACTCATGAAAATCAGAAATCCAGTATCTCAAATTATTAGAATATTCCCTAAGATCAATCAAAAAAAGGATTTACAATACAGAAATGTCCAACTTCTGAAAAGTATATTCATTTATACACTCAATACTTGGTTGGGGCTCCTTTACCATGAATTACTGTATCAATGCAGTGTGGCATGGAGGTGATCAGTCTGTGGCACTGCTGAGGTGTTATTGAAGCCCAGGTTGCTTTGATAGTGGCCTTCAGCGTATCTGTATTTTCGGGTCGGGTGTTTCTCATCTTCCTCTTGACAATACCCCATAGATTCTGTATGGGGTTCAGGTCAGGCAAGTTGGCTGGCCAATCAAACACAGTAATATCATGGTCAGCAAACCATTTGGTAGTCGTTTTGGCACTGTGGGTAGTCGTTTTGGCACTGTGGGTAGGTGCTAAGTCCTGCTGGGAAAGGAAATCAGCATCTCCAAAAAGCTCGTCAGCAGATGGAAGCATGAAGTACTCTAAAATCTCCTGGTAGATGGCTGTGTTGACTTTGGACTTGATAAAATACAGTGGACCAACACCAGCAGATGACATGGCACCCCAAATCATCACAGACTGTGGAAACTTCACACTGGGCTTCAAACACCTTGGATTCTGTGCCTCTCCACTCTTCCTCAAGGCTCTAGAACCGTGACTTCCAAATTAAATGCAAAATGTACTTTTATCTTAAAAGAGGACTTTGGACCACTGAGCAACAGTCCATTTCTCTCCTTAGCCCAGATAAGACACTTCTGACATTTGTCTCTGGCTCAGGAGTAGCTTGATATTAGGAATGCGAAAGTTGTATCCCCTTTCTTGAAGATGTCTGTTTGTGATGGGTCTTGATACACTGACCCCAGCCTCAGTCCACTCCTTGTGAAGCTCTCCCAAGTTCTTGAATCAACTTTTCTTGACAATCCTCTCAAGACTGTGGCCATCCCCGTTGCTTGTGCACCTTTTCCAGCCACCCTTTTCAGGGTCATGGAACAGACAGGAGAGGAGATCAAATGCGCTCAAACCACAGTTTATTAATAATAGGGGAAAGGGGAGTTGGGAGAAATCCAGAGGCAGGGATGGCTGGTGGTGACGTCTGAGGTCTCCCATCCAAGTACAGACCAGGCCCGACCCTGCTTAGCTTTTGAGACCTGACAGGATCTGGCGTAGTCAGAGAGCTGTGGCTGCAGGCTAGCAGCAGGGCTGAGCAAGCTGGAGAACAGGCGAAGGTACAAGAGGGGCAGGCAAGAGGCAGAGTCAACAGGACAGAAGGCAGATCAGGTTACCGGGGCTGGAGAGCAGACAGAGTCAAACGGAACAGCACAATATCAGGAGTCAGAGTAGTAGGAACACAGAGCAGGTTATCAGGCTGAGAGTTGCAGATGATCTGACACTGAGGCTAGGGAGAACTGCAGCTTAAATACACCCAAGGGGAAGCAGGTGATCGGCAACAGCCAATGACAGTCACTGAAAGTTAATAAGAGGAAGTGAGTGCGGGCATGGCCGGTAATGCTGAGTGGAGATGTTACCTGAAGAGAGAAGCCCACAGGTAGGACCATGACAGAACCCCCCCCTCAAGGGACGGCCCCAGAAGTCCCTAGCCACAGATCACCAAAGATGGGCGGGAGGAGGGGGAATACCGGTGGAGGGTTAGAACTCCTCAGACCGGTCAGTGTCCATAGCTTCCGCACCCTCTTCACCGTCAGAAGAATTGTCATCCCAGGACCCCCACCCAGGATTCGGTTCGGTGTCAGGCTCAGGTGTTGGAGCAGGGGCAGGGTCCAGGAGTAGATCCGCACGGTGAGGACCCCTACGTCGGCCCCGTCGGATGGAGTAGACCGGACCACCGTCGATGAGACGAGGAGGTGCAGCTGGGACCAGCGGGCTCTCGTGTACTGGCTTGATCTTAGAGACGTGGAAGGTGGGGTGCACTCTCATGGACTTGGGCAGTCGAAGCCGGACAGCAGACTGGCTGATTATCCTCTGGACAGGGAATGGTCCGACGAACCGAGGTGCTAGCTTACGAGACTCCACCTGGAGGGGCAGGTCCTCGGAGGGGGCAGAGCTGGCAGGTGGAGTACGGGGGATTAGAGTGACGGCCCGTAAGCAGGTCCGGTGGCAGTCCTTGCCCCATTCTCTTATCGCGCCGGTGGCCCAGTCGAGGTGAGGACTGTGTTGGCGGAGCCATGGATAGCCCAGGATGAGAGGTTGGTCGGGGGAACGGAGCAGGTGAAACTGGATGGTTTCATAGTGGTTGCCTGACAGAGTCATCGGGACAGGGGCAGTGAGGTGGGCGACGGTGCCAAGAAGATGGCCATCCAGTGCCCTGGCTGGAGCAGGAGAGGATAAGTGAAGGCTTTGCAGACCCAACTGGCGCGCAAGCTCGGTGTCCATGATGTTAGCCTCGGCGCCAGAGTCGACCAGGGCGGTCAGGGTGTGGGTGGAATCCAACAGACGAAGACGAACTTGGAGCATAGGTTTCTGGCTGGTGGAGGACTGGATGATCATTGAGCCCAGCCGGACCCCTCCCATGGCCAGTGAGCTCGTCGCTTTTACTGGGCAAGAGGCAGCACGTTGACAGTCACCCCCACAGTACAGGCACAGATTGGAGGTGATCCAACGCTGGCGCTCTGCCGGGCTGAGGGAAGCACGGCCGATCTCCATGGGCTCTGCCTGGTCCAGAAGGCTCGGTGGAGAAGCAGCAGGAGACGTAGAAGGGGCTGGGTTACTCCGTGCGCTGGTGACTGACTGAGTCTGGTGGGCCCTCTCTCGTCGACGGGTCTGGACCCGGCGGTCAATGGCCTCATCGAGTGTCGATGGTTGTTCGTGCGAGACCAATTCGTCCTTAATGTAGTCGGCCAGGCTGTGCAGAAAGGCGTCCACCAGCGCCTGCGTGCCCCACTTGCTGCGCTGGGCCAAGGTCCAGAAATCGATCGAGTAGTCAGCCACTGTTTGTCTGCCTTGGCGAATACTCATCAGTCCTCCGGATGCCTCTACTGACGATGAGCCCAGGTCGAAGACCTTAGTCATTTCCGCTGAAAACAAGGTGAAGGAGGCACATGCCAGTGTCCGGCGTTCATACTCAGCAGTCCCCCACAGGCGGGCGCGGCCAGTCAGACGAGTGATGACGAAGGCCACCTTCGCTGCAGGTCGAACAGCAACCGGCAACTGGTCAGGAAGGCACGGACTTGGGAGGGGTCACTGTCAGAACGCTCCGGACTGCCGACCTTGGGTTCTGGGGCCTCGAGTGTAGCAGGAGCACCTCCCGAAGCTGGCACGTCAGCAGCGGGTATGACAGGGGCTGATGCAACGAGGGACTGCGGTGGTTGGGCGGTGAGCAGCTGGAGTGCTTGGTCCAGTCGTTGTTGCAGCTGCTGACCAAGCTGGATCAGGGCTGCAATGTCAGCAGACATGCGACTGACATCTTCAACGCGCTGCAGCCGGTCTAGGGCAGAGGGTTCGGGCACTGACTCCATGTTGTGTTCAGATCGTTCTGTCATGGAACAGACAGGAGAGGAGATCAAATGCGGTCAAACCACAGTTTATTAATAATAGGGGAAAGGGGAGTTGGGAGAAATCCAGAGGCAGGGATGGCTGGTGGTGACGTCTGAGGTCTCCCATCCAAGTACAGACTAGGCCCAACCCTGCTTAGCTTCTGAGACCTGATAGGATCTGGCGTAGTCAGAGAGCTGTGGCTGCAGGCTAACAGCTGAGCGAGCTGGAGAACAGGCGAAGGTGCAAGAGGCAGAGTCAACAGGACAGAAGGCAGATCAGGTTACCGGGGCTGGAGAGCAGACAGAGTCAAACAGAACAGCACAATATCAGGAGTCAGAGTAGTAGGAACATAGAGCAGGTTATCAGGCTGAGAGTTGCAGACGATCTGACACTGAGGCTAGGGAGAACTGCAGCTTAAATACACCCAAGGGGAAGCAGGTGATCGGCAACAGCCAACGACAGTCACTGAAAGTTAATAAGAGGAAGTGAGTGCGGGCGTGGCCGGTAATGCTGAGTGGAGATGTTACCTGAAGAGAGAAGCCCACTGGTAGGACCATGACATTCAGCATTGACCGTTTGTGGCTTACCCTCCTTGTGGAGGGCATCAGTGATCATCTTCTGGACAACAGTCAAGTCAGCAGTCTTCCCCATGATTGTGGTTGTGTGTACTGAACTAGACCGAGAGATGCACTGTGTTCATACTGTTTTACTCAAACTCGAAATGAAATATTCTAATATTTTGAGATGGTTTTTTTTATGTTTTTGTACTGTATGCCATACTGATTAAAATAGAAAAATGCTTGAAACATTTTAGTTTGTGTAATGAGTCTATAATATATAACATTTTCACTTTCTTAAATAAGTGATGGAAAATATTGAACTTTTTCACAATATTCTAATTTTTTGAGATGCACTAGTATCTCTTCCATTTTTATCTTGACTTCACACAGGACAAATCTGAATGCCTTCCACTTCATTTGTTATGCTTAATACATGGGATGTACTATGGTGCGGTTATTCAATTGAATTTTTGATTCATACTCGTGAAGGGGGGTGTCATCACCTAGTTGTCTTTAAAAGAGATACGCAGAGCCTTTTATTTTTAAATTTCTGAGCAGATAGTATCTCCATCCTTGACTCTTGTATGCTGCATAAATGGGAATAAAAAAAATTATATTTTAGAGAGTTAAAATCGACCGCAAAGTTGGCATTCGAGCTGCCCCGCTGAGCCAGCCAGGCCTGAGTGCGTGACAACGTCACAGCGATAACCAGTTTTAAAGCCAAGGCCTTTTACAGCTATAGACCAAATGTCATATCCAAACATTTATGGTGAAGGTAAAAATACTGTTACTGGGGGTGTTGTGGCTCAGTTGGTTAAGGCACCATACCATAAATCCGGGGACCCGGGTTTGATTCCGACCCGAGGTCATTTCCCGATCCCTCCCCGTCTCTCTCCTGCTCATTTCCTGTCTCTACACTGTCCTATCCAATAAAGGTGAAAAAAAGTCTTTAAAAAAGAGATACCGTTACCAAGTTGCTCAACTAAGACTGATTTTGACTTCTTTGATTGTGGGTTGACTCTCATTACAACAGGATAGGTGTTATAACTTATGCAACATACATGTACACGCATGCATTTTCACTGATAAAATGTAAAAGGCTAATTAAATAATCAGGTGAACTGAGACAATCACATTCTGAAGCAAATTAAATAATCTTATACCAGTAACTTAAACACACAATACAAGTTACATGTATTAATCTAAATGCAGGTAAACAATGTGGGGTGGGGTGGGGTGTGGTGGTGTTTTTTTTTTTTTTCTTTTTTTAATCCAAATGAGTCGCATCTTACCCGTCGGTGTTCTTGCTTCTTGAAGGCCGATTGTTTTTGAAACAATCTGACTTTCAGTTGTTCGTTCTGTTCTCTGTTCATTCACTTCTTCCACGTAAGGGCGAGATGGCAGCAATATCCAGTTTAGAAATCAGACGGCTGCTCCACTTATTCACTTTTATTCATACTGTGTAGTCCGCCATTACTGCTGGGCCCAGGCAATTACTAAAATCCGGGATGGAATGGAACATCACCGGTTTTAGCAACAACTGCGGGGAGGTCCCTGCCCGAGCTATATGTTCCGTCCCGGGTTTTAGCAACAACCCTCGGCTCACTCCAGGAGGACTGGTGCAACTGAAGTTTCCTTTTAAAATAAATAAAATACTTTTCCTTTTCTTGTAGTTTTCTTTTTCTTTAATTGCTGGTACTGCACCCTCTTTCAATACAGGCTTATAGTCAATGCTCCTCAACAGATCTGAGGTCTCGTACGAGTCTTCAGTAAAATGAGCAGAGGAGAGACCACTTCATAGGCTCCCAATGTGCCCGTGAACTTCTCGCAAAATGTGTCAATCTTTGCAGTTTGAACATTCTTGGTCCATGAAAGCAAAATAAATCCAGCTTCTGTCATGTTGCTGCACCCACCAAAAACGCATCTACATGGCATGGTGATAAATTAGCTCAAAATAGAGGCGGAGTTACAGTTAGCTCTGTGTTTTAGTATAGCGGAAATGGCGAGGAGACTGATAGACTTCCTGCTGTGATGTCACAGACGTCAAGGTCATTCACTCAGACCGCTACCTATATAAATAACTTTAATCGTAAAAATTATTATATTAGATTTGTTAGTGCTTAAAACTATTCCTGTGCCATTCTTGAGGTCTCAAGGCATTTTTTAAACAAAAAGTGAGGCCATGGCTCTGCATATATGCTTTAAGTTTGCAGACACGGGAATGTCTTTGAGTTTCTTGGTAACAAAAGTTACATGTATTAATCTAAATGCAGGTAAACAATGTGGGGTTGTTGAGGTTTTTTTTTTTTTTTTAAATCCAACTGAGAGCCGGAGCTTATCTGTCTGTGTTTTCGGTTCTTGAAGGCCAATTTGTTTTTGAAACAATCTGACTTTCAGTTGTTCGTTCAGTTCTCTGTTCATTCACTTCTTCCACATAAGGGAGAGATGGCAACAATATCCAGTTTAGAAATAAGACGGCTGGTCCATTCATTCACTTTTCTTCAAACTGTGTAGTCCGCCATTACTACTTGGCTCAGGCAATTACTAAAACCTGGGGCAGAACGGGATATCACCGGTTTTAGCAACAACTGCAGGTAGGTCACTGCCCGAGCGATATGTCTCGTCCCGCTCCGTCCTGGGTTTTAGCAACAACCCTCGGCTCACTCCAGGAGGACTACTGCAACTGAACTTGCTTTCCTTTTAAAAAAACAAAAACTTTTTTTCTTGTAGTTTTCTTTTTCCTTAATTGTCAGTACTGCGCCCTCTTTCAATACAGGCTTGTAGCCAATGCTCCTCAACAGATCAGAGGTTTCGTACAAGTCTTCAGTAAAATGTACAGAGGAGAGACCACTTCATAGGCACCCAAGTTGCCCGTGAACTTCTCGCAAAATGCATCCAAACCTTTGCAGTTTGAACATTCTTGGGCCATGAATGCAACATTTTAAATCCATCTTCTGTTGTGTTTCTGCACCGGCCAAAAACACATCTACGTGGCATGGCGATAAATTAGCTCAAAATGGAAGCTCGAAGTTGCAGTTAGCTCTGTGTTTTTAGTATAGTGGAAATGAGACCGATAGACTTCCTGTTATGATGTTACGGACATCGTCATTCACTCAGACCGCTACCTATATAAATAACTTTAATCGTAAAAAATGCTATATTAGATTTATTGTTAACGCTAAAACTATTCCTGTGCCATTCTTGAGGTCTCAAGGCATTTATAAACAAAAGTGAGGCCATGGTTCTGCTTTAACAGTCCAGTTTTGGTGCCCAGTATGGTCTGATTCCTCCTCTTGGTTGATAGGAGTGGAACGCAATGTGTCTTCCACTGTTGTAGCTCATTCAACTGATAGTTGTGCAAAGTGAGATGCTTTTCTGCTCACCTTGGTTGTACAGAGTGGTTATTTGAGCTACTGTAGCTATTCCATTGTATTTGGTATATGCACTATGCATGTATCCTTGTTTGTTTCATTTGACATCAAAAAGAAACTTTATTTTAAAAAAAATGTCCTACAGTTAGCACTCATTGTATGCCTGCAGGTGACTTTGCCCCTTTTTGATAGTTTGAGCTCGAAGACTGTGACCTTTAAAAGCCATTTTAGTCCCCATCTTTGAAAACACACTGCTGCATTGTAGGTAAAAAAAATATATATATATATATATAATATATATATATATATATATAATTTTTTTTTCTAAAGCTGAGATGTATGAGCAGTGCAATGTCTGTTTGTTTTTTTCCAGGACCCATCAACCCCCCCACCCCCCCACCCCCCCAAAAAAAAATCAGCAAATAGAACGGCTTCTTATCACCTCTCGTATGCCCAGTCCGCCAAGTCTATTTACCCCTGCTGTATTTACGGGTAGCGCAAAACTTTTAGAGCTTTTTATGCAAAATTTCACTCTTTTAGGTCGTATCTGAATGGAGCCCAAGGCAACTTTCAGCTCAGAGAATGGCCTGTTTTAGAATGCATGGAAAAATAACTGTAGCCTTTTGCTATAGTGGAAGTGGTTATTCATTACTGATGTAATGCAGCTGAGAGAAATGATTCAGATGGGCCGACATAAGCCGGCTCATCTATATTTACGCAGCCAGTTCAGGTACAGTATTGGCATGTAGAATATTACAATAATCATGTCGCAATAATTGCCTTAGGATTGGTTCTTTTGCGAAAGGAAAGCAAGGGGTTGAACGTTGAACTGTGTATCTGTAATATGTCCATTTAGTGTGTGTGAGACGAGGTCAAATGTGTCTCAGTGATGCCTTGTTTTTATCTTTCCATGCAGTTTGCGGTGCAGGACAATTTGGCAGAATGTCTGATCTGTCTAGGAGGTGCCAGCATGCTCAGATCTATGCTGGTTAAACTCATCCTGTCTCACATCATCCGCCTAGCTGAGACTCTCTGGAGCGCCTGTCAGGTAAGACCACGGTCTCAGTTCAGTCATGAGCACCGTGTTCATGTTTACCAAAACTGAACTAGACCAAGGGATGGAGTTCAATCCAAATGGACTAAATGCTGCATATGTGAAAGACGTGTATTATTGACTAGTTCTCGACTAGTTCTCGACTTCAGGTTACACTGAATTACATGTCACTGATCAGGACGATTGCAAGCAGCAATTTTTATGACTGACTGCACAGTGTGATGTGTGCTTTTATATTAAAAGTGTTGGTTCAATAGAAACTGTGAAGGAGGAAAACACAAGGAAACAGGATGAGAGTATCATCTCCCACTGAGCGCCACTCTGGTAGAAAACCTGTCACTTACTTTTCAATGAGGAAGAAGCCAAAGACGCACAACGCACTTTCTACACACTGAGCACAGAAAGAGTGTGAGACATTTGTGAAGCCTGGGAGAACCTGAGATGTTCTAGATGTTGCTGTTTTTCCTCTGGAAAGTTTTGCTAGTGAAGAGATTCGACTCCAAAAAACAACTGTAGTATGTGTGCATGTGCGCCAATATATGGTGAAAACCTATGTATTACGTTGAACAATAAAAGATCAATTATTAGGAACTAATATGAGCATGGTTTTGAACATTCTTCATCTCCACTAATGAAAGTTATTTTTCCAACCAGACTTATAAGTATTTCCGAATTATACAAAAGAAATTGGTCTCCTTTGTGTACTCTGAACACTACAATTTAGGTGAAGTAATCGACAAATAATCACAATCTTATGATACTGATTTTCTCTTAAATGACTAATCTAATAATATTTCCTCATTAGAATAACAAAAACTTATTGAAATGACTAAGGATGTAATAAGGTATTTGTTTTAAATAATAGGACAAGATACTTGAAATTTGTGGATTTAATCAGATCGACCTTTCCCCCTTCATCAAAACTCTGTTAAATCATAGCAGTCCATCATTAGTCTTAAATGGAACATGCTAAACTTAAGGAGCCATGATTACCTCCACCAACTTTGTTTGTCTCAACGTAACTCAAAAAGTAGTGAATGGATTCTGATGAAATTTGGTGTACAGGGCCTCATCAGCAACGATGACTCAGACTACAGAGAGGAGGTAAACCAACTCATTGCCTGGTGTGATGATAATCTACAACTGAACGTCAACAAAACAAAGGTGATCACAATTGACTTCAGAAGGAAGCATTCACCTCACACCCAAGTCTCCAACCGTGGCAATGCTGTGGACTCTGTGAAAAGCACCAAGTTCCCTGGGGGTGCATATCATGGATGACCTAACATGAACTACTAACACCACCTCCCTTGTCAAAAGGGCACAACAATGCCTACACTTCCTGCGATGGATGAGGAGAGCGGACCTTCCACCCCCCATCTTCACAGCTTTTTACAGAGGCACCATTTAGAGCATCCTTACCAGCGGCGCCTCAGTCTGGTATGGCAGCTGCTCTGTCTCTGACCAGAAGGCCTTCCAAAGAGTGGTGAAGACAGCAGAAAAGATTACCAGAACATCCCAAACACCCATACAAGCTCTGTACCAGTCACGCTGCAGCAACAGAGCCATCAATATAATCAAAGACCCCACTCATCCTGCACTTGGTCTGTTCTACCTTCAGGTAAACGCTACCGGCGTTTACGGTGCAAGACTGCCAGACTCCGCAATAACTTCTTCCCACAAGCCATGAGAATACTTAACACATTTAAGATCATCACATGAGCATGATGGACTCAGGATTGTTGTACCCATTAAGGTGGGGTTTACATTAGACCGTATCAGCGGGTCATCAGATTAACGTTTTTAAAAACGATTAGCGTGCACACAGCAACGCCAATACACGATTCGCGTGCACACATCGTCAATACACGGATACGCTAATCACATGACTAATTCGGCACGTAAGTTGAAATGTGTCAGTGCGGCTCATCGCTTCCTCCTCAGCGGCTGCGCTCCAAATCACTCCGCCCTGAACAGCGAGTGCCCTCTGGAGGGTGCGCACTCCGGCCCTGCGCAGCTCACAGAGCGCGCGAGTGTAGTGCACGAGCAGTGATTCGGGACTGAGCCGCTGTGCGCAAGTCACTTACCACTTGCAAGTGGAAGGATGGCAAGCCTAAAGACAATCATAACTACACAATGGGCAGTATTTGCATCAGTATTTGCAGTATTTTCATACTTTTATACTCTTTAATGAAAGGTGATACAAGGCGGAAGTCCGCGCCGTTTTTCAGCAGTCGCGTCACATGACCAACGCCAGCGAATCAGGAAGGTGGATGTCACAGTGACGTTGTCCAATGACGACGCCAGCTAGAGCTCAGCACAGCGTATCCGCGTATTCTCAATGTTTACACAGCACCGGATCAGACACGATCTGGATTGAATACGTGGACCCTGGCGGATTCCCGTTTCCAGGCGTTTTAATGTAAACGGACAGTGCATCCGCGAAGAAAACAAGACAGATACGGTCTAATGTAAACTTGGCCTAACATACACAGACTGTTACAACTGACGACCCCCTTAACGCACATACAGATTGTTGAAATGCTGCTATCCGGTATAATAGGCTGTCATCCTGTGCAATAATTCAATGCCATCACTATGCACTTTATCGTCACCCACCAGTGTTATGGTTCTCATCCTTTTTTTTTTTTTGTGCAGTATGTTCTCTTGTGCGTTGTTTGTTTTGTTTGTGGCCCTACGGTCACTGTCTATTGGTTTACGCCTGTGTTTATAGTGCAATATGCAGGTCCGTCTAGCTGTCTAGTATGTTTACCTGTTGTTGTCTTGTGTGCATTTACTGTAACATGTTTGTTTATTGTACATACCAGCACATTGGAGTGTGGGGGAAAAGTAATTTTTCAGTCGTGCACTGCTTGTTGTATGGTCTGAATGATGACAAAGTTTGACTTTGACTAGTATTATACACTGTTCAAGTGATTTTGATGTTGATTATGTCTGGCTTGGGGGAGGAATGCACTCTACTGTGTGCCCTCCTGGTTAAGCTACAGGTTTGCTACGCATATTTCGCAACTACGTAAATTTAAAGAAAAAAAAAGACTGACTTGTTCCATGCTTTGACTTTTTTTTTGAGTAAAAAAAAAGCTTTTTTTTTTTTTTATAAATGTTTTTGCTTTTTATACCCTCCACCAGACGTGCAGCTTGTGAACAGGCAAGGCAGGCAACTGCTTGGGGCCCCCTGGGCCAGGGGACCCCGAGAGTCAGGGCCCGAGGGCTTATTTATCTCATCTCATTATCTCTAGCCGCTTTATCCTGTTCTACAAGGTCGCAGGCAAGCTGGAGCCTATCCCAGCTGACTACGGGTGAAAGGCGGAGTACACCCTGGACAAGTCGCCAGGTCATCACAGGGCTGGGCTTATTTATTTTGTTTTTAATTGTTTTTATTGTTTTTATTGTTCTTTACCATTGTATTTTCACATTTGGAATTTAAAAAAACTTTGGTTTCATACATTTTTCATTGGTGTCAGATTATTTATAACATATTGGTGATGAACACTGGTCAGAAGGGCCCCCTGGAAATTTTTGCTTGGGGCCACAACAGACTCTAGAATCGCCTCTGCCCTCCACAAAGAAAGTTTGGGGGGATATATAAAAATCCCCCTGTCCCGTCCGTCTATCCATGTGTCTTGTAAGTGAAGCTTCTCCTAAACAGTTTGATGGATTTTGATGAAACTTTACACACTTGCGATATACCACCTGAAGATGTGCATAAAGAAAAATAATCCCAAACCAAGGTCCTAAAGATACTTATTTTCTTACATACAGTGGTGCTTGAAAGTTTGTGAACCCTTTTGAGTTTTCTATATTTCTGCATAAATATGACCTAAAACATTATCAGATTTTCACACAAGGCCTAAAAGTAGATAAAGAGAACCCAGTTAATGTTTTAGGTCATATTTCTGCATAAATATGACCTAAAACATTATCAGATTTTCACACAAGGCCTAAAAGTAGATAAAGAGAACCCAGTTAAACAAATGAGACAAAAATTTATACTTGGTCATTTATTTATTGAGGAAAATGATCCAATATTACATATCTGTGAGTGGCAAAAGTATGTGAACCTCAAGGATTAGCAGTTAATTTGAAGGTGAAATTAGAGTCAGGTGTTTCCAATCAGTGGGATGACAATCAGGTGTGAGTGGGCTCCCTGTTTTATTTAAAGAACAGGGATCTATCAATGTCTGATCTTCACAACACATGTTTGTGGAAGTGTATCATGGCATGAACAAAGGAGATTTCTGAGGACCTCAGAAAAAGTGTTGTTGATGCTCATCAGGCTGGAAAAGGTTACAAAACCATCTCTAAAGAGTTTGGACTCCAACAATCCACAGTCAGACAGATTGTGTACAAATGGAGTAAATTCAAGACCATTGTTGCCCTCACCAGGAGTGGTCAACCAACAAAGATCACTCCAAGAGCAAGGCGTGTAATAGTCGGCGAGGTCACAAAGGACCCCAGAGTAACTTCTAAGCAACCGAAGGCCTCTCTCACATTGGCTAATGTTAATGTTCATGAGTCCGCCATCAGGAGAACACTGAACAACAATGATGTGCATGGCAGGGTTACAAGGAGAAAGCCACTGCTCTCCAAAAAGAACATTGCCGCTCATCTGCAGTTTGCTAAAGATCACGTGGACAAGTCAGAAGGTTATTGGAAAAATGTTTTGTGGACGGATGAGACCAAACTAGAACTTTTTGGTTTAAATGAGAAGCGTTATGTTTGGAGAAAGGAAAACACTGCATTCCAGCATAAGATCCTTATCCCATCTGTGAAACATGGTGGTGGTAGTATCATGGTTTGGGCCTGTTTTGCTGCATCTGGGCCAGGATGGCTTGCCATCATTGATGGAACAACGAATTCTGAATTATACCAGCAAATTCTAAAGGAAAATGTCAGGACATCTGTTCATGAACTGAATCTCAAGAGAAGGTGGGTCATGCAGCAAGACAATGACCCTAAGCACACAAGTCGTTCTACCAAAGAATGGTTAAAGAAGAATAAAGTTAATGTTTTGGAATGGCCAAGTCAAAGTCCTGACCTTAATCCAATCCAAATGTTGTGGAAGGACCTGAAGTGAGCAGTTCATGTGAGGAAACCCACCATCATCCCAGAGTTGAAGCTGTTCTGTACGGATGAATGGGCTAAAATTCCTCCAAGCCGGTGTGCAGGACTGTTCAACAGTTACTGGAAAAATTTAGTTGCAGTTATTGCTGCACAAGGGGGTCACACCAGATACTGAAAGCAATGGTTCACATACTTTTGCCACTCACAGATATGTAATATTGGATTATTTTCCTCAATAAATAAATGACCAAGTATAATATTTTTGTCTCATTTGTTTAACTGGGTTCTCTTTATCAACTTTTAGGACTTGTGTGAAAATCTGATGATGTTTTAGGTCATATATATGCAGAAATATAGAAAATTCTAAAGGGTTCACAAACTTTCCAGCACCACTGTATGTCATTATCTGGTGATGTGGCTGGTGTTCCACTCCATGAAATTGTACCAAATGGATTTAGACCCCATATATTATTTGAGATGAATGACTAATAGGAATTTGAATCATGGTGTTGCAGGGGTGTTTTTATTTATTTATTTATTTATTTTAAATATATAAAGTTCAGGGCAGCACGGTGGTGTAGTGCTTAGTGCTGTCGCCTCACAGCAAGAAGGTTCTGGGTTCGAGTCCCATGTCTGGCGAGGGCCTTTCTGTGTGGAGTTTGCATGTTCTCCCCGTGTCCGTGTGGGTTTCCTCCGGGTGCTCCGGTTTCCCCCACAGTCCAAAGACATGCAGGTTATGTTAGGACTAGGACTGTTTTGGCCTCTAGAGGCCGCTGTTATTTCCTTTTCATGTCGTGTTTATTTTGGCCTCTAGAGGCCACCACTGTTCCTGTGTCTTGTGTTTGTGTTAATTGCCTAATTATCTTCACCTGTGTCCTTAATTAGTTTGTCTATTTATACCCCTGAGTTCAGTCCTCTTGTCACGGAGTCTTTGTGCTGTTATGTTTATCTCCAGTTTCCTTTGTACTGTGTTTTTTTGATCTTCTTAGCTTTTGAATTTTTGCACTTTGCTTTTCTTTTGGATTATACTCTTTGGTTTTTTTTTTGTCTTTTGTTTTGCCCTGTGTATAGTGTATATAGTTTAAATAAACCTTTTGATTCTTTTTCTACTTCCGCCTCACGCCTCTGCATTTGAGTCATCCCCCTGGTGGCCTAGTGGGGGTTTGCTGGATTATCACACCAACGAACCAGGTTCGAATCCCAGCAAAACCCTAACAGAAAGACTCCGTCATGACCGACTCAGCAGAGGCTGCTTCAACTGTCTACCCGGCCAACCTTCAGGGAATTATGGCAGCTTTGACACGCTTCGGAGCGACCATGGACGCTCATGGACGTACGCTCACCAGCCAACGTGAGGCCCTCGCTCGCCACGAGGAACTGCTTCAGCAAATTGGGAAAACCCTGGCACAGCTGACATCTCTGCCTGCATCTCCTGCTCCTGATCCAGTTCCTGATCCAGCTCCCACTCCTGCTCCAGTGCCTCCTGCAATGCTGCCTTCTTCACCTCGCGAACCCAGCCTTCCTGCACCACAGAGGTATGACGGCAAGCACAGTGAGTGCCGAGAGTTCCTTACCCAGTGTCAACTCACCTTTGAGCTTCAGCCTACCACCTACACTACGGATCACCGCAAGATTGCCTTTGTGATCACCTTATTAGCTGGTAAGGCGCGAGCCTGGGCTACTGCTATCTGGCAAAGACAGGGACCTGAGTGCTTTGATTTCCAGCTGTTTTCTGAAGAGATGCTTCGGGTCTTCGATCAGGCAGACATCAGTACCGACGCAGCCCGAAAGCTCATGTCCATCCGGCAAGGAGGAAGCGTCGCAGATTACGCCATCTCGTTCCGAACACTCGCAGCAGTAAGTGGATGGAACGAGACTGCCCTGGTGTCAGCCTTCCACCATGGTCTGTCTGACCCCATCAAGGACGGTCTGGCCTCTATTGGATGCCCAAGTGACCTCGAAACCCTCATCTCACATGCTATTCATCTGGACAACAGGATGAGAGAACGCCACCAAGCCTTGAGCCCCCCCAGCCTCCCTACCTCTACCTGGAGACCGTCTACCTCCTTCAGTGACTGTCCAGAACCCATGCAAGTGGGTCGTACTCGCCTCTCCGCATCTGAGAGGGAGCGCAGAAGGAGGGACAAGTGCTGCATCTACTGTGGCAAGCCTGGTCACTTCCGAGCATCATGTCCCGAACTCTTGGGAAAAGGACCGCCCCGTCCAGCCGAGGGAGGGTTGTGACGGGGCCTACCCTCTCTCCCGGACTCCCTGGCCAAGGAATCTACATCCCGGTCTCCATCTCCTGGGGTGAGTCTGTCCACTCTTGTCAAGCTTTGATAGACTCAGGGGCGGCTGGGAACTTTATGGATATTCACTTCGCCCAAAGCATCAATATTCCGACTGCACCTCTTGAAGTCCCACTGTCTGTGTCTGCCCTCGATGGCCAAGCGTTAGGTGATGGAAGAGTCACCCAAGTTACTTCTCCAGTCTTCCTCCAGTCTCAAGGTCACAAGGAAGAAATATCCCTGCACCTGATTCCTTCACCTGAGTTCCCAGTTATTCTAGGCCTTCCTTGGCTTATTCGCCACAACCCTCGCATAGACTGGGTAACAAGCCAGGTTGTGGAATGGGGCCCTGCATGCCATGCCTCTTGTCTGCTCTCTAGCTCTCCTGTGTCTCCTGCCGAGCCCCCTGATCTCACCGAGTTATCTCAAGTTCCCACAGAGTACTGGGATCTCAAGGAAGTATTCAGCAAGAGCAGGGCCGCCGTTCTTCCTCCGCACCGGGCCTACGACTGTGCCATCGACTTGCTCCCTGGGACTACCCCTCCTCGTGGCAGACTGTTTTCACTCTCTCAGCCAGAACGCAAGGCCATGGAGGAATACCTCAAAGATGCCCTGGTCTCTGGGTTTATTCGACCCTCCACTTCACCTGCTGGAGCCGGCTTCTTCTTTGTCGGCAAGAAGGATGGGGGGCTCCGACCATGTATTGATTACAGGGGCCTGAATAAGATCACTGTGCGCAACCGATATCCCCTTCCGCTGATGTCCACAGCTTTCGACCTGCTCCAAGGCGCCACCGTCTTCACCAAGTTGGACCTACGGAACGCATACCACCTCATCCGTATCCGACAGGGAGACGAGTGGAAGACTGCCTTTAACACCCCGTCTGGGCACTACGAATACCAGGTGATGCCCTTCGGACTCACCAACGCACCAGCTGTTTTTCAGGCCCTAATCAACGACGTCTTAAGGGACATGATTAACCTATACGTTTTTGTCTACCTCGACGACATCCTTATCTTTTCCAAGACCGTGCAGGAGCACCGCCACCATGTCCGCCAGGTTCTCCAGAGGCTGCTACAGAACAATCTGTTCGCCAAGGCCCAGAAATGCGAATTTCATGTTCCCGAGGTCTCCTTTCTGGGATTTATTGTACGGACAGGCCAACTCCAAATGGACCCTGCCAAGACCCTGGCCGTCCGGGATTGGCCTACTCCCAAGTCCGTTAAGGAGGTTCAGCGGTTCTTAGGATTCGCTAACTTCTACCGCAAGTTCATCAGGAACTTCAGTTCTGTGGCAGCACCCATGTCAGACCTCACCAAAGGGACAGGTGGATCTTATGGCTGGTCTCCTCAGGCAGAAAAGGCGTTCAAAGACCTCAAGGACCGCTTCTGCACGGCACCCATTCTGGTTCTCCCGGACACCTCCCAACCATTCATCGTGGAGGTGGACGCCTCGGACAGTGGTGTCGGCGCGGTGCTCTCTCAACGTTCGGAAGGAAAGCTGCACCCCTGCGCTTACTTCTCCCACCGCCTGAGTCCTGCTGAGTCCCGGTACGATGTGGGGGATCGAGAACTGCTAGCGGTCAAACTGGCCCTTGAGGAGTGGAGGCACTGGCTGGAGGGAGCACAACATCCATTCCTGGTTTGGACTGACCACAAGAACCTGGAGTACCTCCAGCAAGCCAAGAGACTGAACCCTCGACAGGCTAGGTGGGCCCTGTTTTTCAGTCGGTTTGACTTCACCCTCTCATACCGCCCCGGCTCCAAGAACACCAAACCTGACGCACTGTCCAGGCTGTTCTCTGCCACTAACAGGGAGAATGAAGTCGGGCCTATTATCCCTGTGTCCCGGATTGTGGCCCCTGTCCGCTGGGGTATTGAGGAGGCTGTCCGACGAGCCCAACGCCAGGACCCCGGTCCTGGGACGGGGCCACCAGGCCTCTTGTACGTCCCACATCAAGCCCGGGCCAAGGTTCTCCAGTGGGGTCACTCTTCCCCTCTCACCGCCCACCCGGGAGCTCGGAGGACCCTGGACTTCCTGAAAAGACGCTTCTGGTGGCCTAACATGGAGAAGGAAGTAAGGTCATTTGTCCTGTCCTGTGAGGTTTGCACCAGAACCAAGAACCCACGACAGCGTCCCCAGGGTCTCCTGCATCCTCTGACCATTCCCCGGCGTCCCTGGTCCCACGTGGCAGTCGACTTTATCACGGGTCTCCCTGAGTCACAAGGTAACACGGTCATTTTGGTCTTAGTTGACAGATTCTCCAAGGCCTGCCGCTTCATACCACTGTGCAAACTCCCCTCTGCTCTTGAAACTGCGAAACTTTTGTTTAATCATGTCTTCCGAGTCTTTGGTCTTCCACAGGACATCGTCTCAGACCGAGGGCCCCAGTTCTCCTCCCGAGTGTGGCACGGGTTCTGCAAGGTCATCGGAGCCACTGCCAGCCTCTCCTCTGGGTTTCACCCACAGTCCAATGGTCAGACGGAGAGGCTCAACCAGGACCTGGAAACCACCCTGCGAGGCCTGGCTATGGATAACCCGACATCGTGGAGCACCTGGCTGCCATGGGCGGAGTACGCCCACAACACCCTGCAGTCATCGGCCACCAAGCTGTCGCCATTCCAGTGCCAATTCGGGTTCCAGCCACCTCTGTTCCCGGACCAGGAGGAGGACGCGGGGGTGCCCTCGGTCAACCAATATGTGAGACGGTGTCGCAAGACCTGGAGCAAGGTCAGGAAGACCCTCATACAGACCTCCAGAACCAACCAGACTCAGGCCAACCGCCATAGAAGACCTGCACACGCTTTCCGCCCTGGGCAGCGTGTTTGGCTGTCCACTAAGGACCTTCCACTGCGGGTGGAGAACCGCAAGCTTGCTCCTCGCTACATTGGCCCCTTCAAGGTGGTGCGCAGGGTGAACCCTGTCTCCTACCGGCTCCAGTTGCCCCGGACTCTGAGGATCAACCCCACTTTCCATGTTTCCCTGTTACGGCCCGTACTGACGTCTACGTATGCCCCTGCCCCTAGGAACCCCCCACCCCCCCGCATCTTCCAGGGGCAGACTGTGTTCACTGTGAATCGCCTGCTTGACTCCCGCCGGGTCCGCGGCGGGTTGCAATATCTGGTGGACTGGGAGGGCTATGGTCCTGAGGAGCGCTGCTGGGTTCCTGCTCGGGATGTCCTTGATAAAGAACTATGTCGGGACTTCCATTCGGCCCATCCGGATCGCCCTGGGAACGTCAGGAGACGCTCTTAGAGGGGGGGGTCCTGTTAGGACTAGGACTGTTTTGGCCTCTAGAGGCCGCTGTTATTTCCTTTTCATGTCGTGTTTATTTTGGCCTCTAGAGGCCACCACTGTTCCTGTGTCTTGTGTTTGTGTTAATTGCCTAATTATCTTCACCTGTGTCCTTAATTAGTTTGTCTATTTATACCCCTGAGTTCAGTCCTCTTGTCACGGAGTCTTTGTGCTGTTATGTTTATCTCCAGTTTCCTTTGTACTGTGTTTTTTTGATCTTCTTAGCTTTTGAATTTTTGCACTTTGCTTTTCTTTTGGATTATACTCTTTGGTTTTTTTTTTGTCTTTTGTTTTGCCCTGTGTATAGTGTATATAGTTTAAATAAACCTTTTGATTCTTTTTCTACTTCCGCCTCACGCCTCTGCATTTGAGTCATCCCCCTGGTGGCCTAGTGGGGGTTTGCTGGATTATCACACCAACGAACCAGGTTCGAATCCCAGCAAAACCCTAACAGGTTAGGTTAACTGGTGACTCCTAAATTGACCGTAGGTGTGAATGTGAGTGTGAATGGTTGTCTGTGTCTATGTGTCAGCCCTGTGATGACCTGGCGACTTGTCCAGGGTGTACCCCACCTTTCGCCTGTAGTCAGATAGGCTCCAGCTTGCCTGCGACCCTGTAGAACAGGATAAAGTGGCTAGAGATAATGACGAGATGAGATATAAAGTTCACACACTTCCTGTGGACACATTTTGTTTATTCGATATTGAGTTTACTCAGTTCTAGTTTTACTTATTTCTCATAAAATCTTTTCACCATTTGGTTTGGTCTCAGTTTACCTGCTTGTAATCTCAGCAAGAAGCCTATATACAATAGGAACGGTGCTGCTGCCCCCAGTGGGTTCACTGAGGTATTACATTCTACACTGGAATAGACGGCTATACGATGAATCGCTGTTATTGTTCACGTTTGGCTTTTCCGGTGCATGTGTACTTAGTGGTAGGCAAGAAACATTACTACCACTAGCGCGCTAACATGGCTGTGTAAATGTAAAACGTAAACCTAAGGGTATTTTTGGATTTGTGAAAACTGTGAAATATCAGGATGCATTATTTTGCAGTACACTATAGTTTGTTTGGAATTAAAATACTTGTGCACAGATGCTATTAAACTGGTGTTCTGTATTGTAGTAATGTGAAATATGAAAGGTAATTTGAATAATCGTTCGGATTTGCTTCAGTAGCACGTTGTGAGCACTGATCATGTACTGAATGTGATAATTTCTAAGATATTGTTTCTGGGTGAATTGTTCAAGTATAAGTGAATGAGTATAGTTGTATATTTATGGTCAATAATGAATAAGCTTGAATAAATGATCCATTTGAAATGCTATTTATTCACTAGAAAATCCATATGCAACAGCTCAGTAAATATGTAGTTTAGAATCTCAAATATCCCATTCACACAGGTTTTGTTCTCAACCCTGAAGTAAGATTTCACAACATGGAATTCAGACATGCTATCATACTGAATGAAGTCACATTCTACATACAAGGTGTGTCAGAAAAGTAAAAGGACTTGGTGCTACTTCGATGTGAGGGGCATCGTCCACATAGAGTTCTTGTCACAGGGCCAGACGATCAACCAGCATGTCTACAAAGGGATCCTGCGGCATTTGCTTCATTCAGTGTGTGAGAAGAGGAGAGAGTTGTGGCAGGACAACTCGTGGCTGCTTCACCACGACAACACGCCGGTTCACAATGCCCTGAGCATCCAGCAGTTCCTTGCCGAGAAGAACATCGCCCTGCTGAAGCAACCACCCTACCCACCTGACCTGGCTCCGTGTGATTATTATTATTTTTTTTTTTTAAATATATATAACATTTTTTTTTTCTTCCCCCTTTTCCCCCAAGCTCAAGGGGGACCCGTTTTCCAGACGTGGAAGCTATCAAGAGGTCCGTGACAACTGAGCTGTGGAGAATCCTTACAGGAGTGCATGGAGGCGTGGCGGAGAAGGCTGTGAAGGTGCATTAGACTCGAGGGGGTTATTTCGAAGGGGAAAACTTGTAGCTTGGATTTGACTTTTTTGGTGACCCCAGTCCTGTTTCTTTTCTGACACACCTTGTATAATACAAGTTGTACCTAGTATATAACATTGCACAGTCTTCAATCATGGATTACAAAAAAATATCCTGTATGGAATGGGTACAAATTAAATGAAGTCTGCTATTCAGATATTGAAGAGAGGTACCCATGGCTGACCGCTTTGCTCCCTTTCATGAACCTAGCCCATTTCAAAGCTTTCAACCAAGCCTTTCTTCTTTCTTCATCCAGAGGAAGTCGGAAATATTTCTCTTTACATCCCTTATGCTGTCTGTTAGTACAGTTAATCGCTTTACAATTGGTTGGCATGATAGTTAGATGAAAATTGAACAGATGACCATCTGTCAACAGTCCTCTGCTTCCACTTCCTGTTTTGCCTACCATGTGATCAATACAATTGCCCAGTTGTGATGTCATTGTGATTTCTCATATGTGCGCTTACATTATAAACACATCTGCTATTGGTTAAATAAACAGTGCATCACGTAAAATGTTACTGTTGTGTGATTTATAAAGATTTTATCATCCCTACATGGTGATGCAGGCAATGCAATAAGTGTTATATTACCAGACCTGCCAACCTTTTCATATTACGCATAGAAGCTTGGCAAAAACATCAAAGCGCACTTGAATGAGTTATAGCTCAAAAATGTGCAATGGTTTATGTAATAATACTATGCCTCCCAGATCCATATCTCCTAAAGAAAATTCTTAACAAGAATATTTTTAATTGATTATCAGTAAAATAAAAATCACAGAAGGCTGTTAAGTTTTCATAATCGAGAATTAGTTGATCTAATCTTTGTAGCCCTACTTTCCATATAACTCGTCGAAAATTCCACATTTTCAGCAAATATTGGTTTCGTGTAGGGGTTTGCCTTTTTTTTTTTTTAAATCCCCTGCTGGCAGGGCGGCACGGTGGTGTAGTGGTTAGTGCTGTCGCTTCACAGCAAGAAGGTCCGGGTTTGAGCCCCGTGGCCGGCGAGGCCCTTTCTGTGTGGAGTTTAGATGTTCTCCCCGTATCCGTGTGGGTTTCCTCCAGGTGCTCCGGTTTCCCCCACAGTCCAAAGACATGCAGGTTAGGTTAACTGGTGACTCTAAATTGACCGTAGGTGTGAATGTGAGTGTGAATGGTTGTCTGTGTCTATGTGTCAGCCCTGTGATGACCTGGCGACTTGTCCAGGGTGTACCCCGCCTTTCGCCCATAGTCAGCTGGGATAGGCTTCAGCTTGCCTGCGACCCTGTAGGACAGGATAAAGCAGCTAGAGATGATGAGATGAGATCCCCTGCTGGCCGAAAGGCCTGAAGGGGGATTATGTCGTGGTGACTTCTGTCTGTCCGTTCCGGGAAGGGTGCTCAGCTTTTGAAATCAACTCCTCTCAATTTTTGGAGGAATTTCACAAAACTTGGCAGGATTCTGTTATGTCAGTAATACGCCTATTGTAATTGCGTTCAATTCGGTCACATTTTAGAAGAAGAATGCCTTTGTCACTGCACAAAGGTACAACGAAATTTAGTTCATTATAGGAGAGCAAAGCTGCTGCGTACTTGCGCGTGCCACCACTCTTGGGCACTTCAACCCAAGGCTGTCCCATGTTAACCTAACTGCATATCTTTTGAACTGTGGGGGAAACCGGAGGAAACCCACACAGGGAGAACATGCAAACTCCACACAGAAAGGCCCTCGTCAGCTGCTGAACTCGAACCCAGAATCTTCTTGCTGTGAGGCAACAGTGCTAACCACCACTCCACCGTACTGCCTTTTACCAGAGTTACAGCCTTTGATTAGCAAAATTATACTTTGACAAGTTCATGAATATGTGTTCTTTCTGAAATCAACTCCTCTCAATTTTTGGAGGAGTTTCATGAAATTTGACAAGAGGCATGTTGTTACTACGCATATCATTTTGTTCAATTTGGTCACATCTTACCAGAGTTGTGGCCCTTGATTAACAACCTTGTACTTTCACAATTTCATGAAGGTGCGCTTGTCTTCTTACATCAACTCCTCTCACAATTTTTGGATGAATTTCTCGAAGCTTGGCAAAAGGCCTTGTTTATGTGACGGTAATAGGCATATTGCAATTTAATTTCGTTTGTGAAAATTTTACCAGAGTTTTGACCCTTGATTAAATAACTGACAATTTCATGAGGGTGTGTGGTGTTCTGAAATCAACTCACAATTTGTGGAGGAATTTCACCAAACTTCGCAAAAGGCTTTGTTATATGACCGTTATACACATATTGAAATTTTGTTTAAGTAAACAAATTTTACTAGAGTTATGCCCTTGATTATTAACAGGACGTGTACTTTGGCAATTTCATCAAGGTGTGCTTGCTTTCTGAAATCAACTTCCCTCAATTTTTATCCCCCGCTGGCCGAAAGGCCTGAAGGGGGATTACATCGTGGCAATGTCCGTCCGTCTCGGGAAAGGTACTCACCTTCTGAAATCAACTCCTCTCTCAATTTTTGGAGGAATTTTACGAAACTTGACAGGATTCTTTGTCGGTAATATGCATATTGCAGCTTCGTTCAATTTGGTCGCATTTTCCCAGAATTATGGCATAGTTGCCAGCGGGGGATATTGTGCTCTCGGAGCACTCTTGTTGCTTTTATGATTGATTGATTGATTGATTGATTGATTGATTGATTCTTGTTCACAGTTTCACTAATTAGTCACTTTGTTTTGTGTAGTATCTCTAATCAGGAGAAGCTTAAGTTTTCCAGGATGCTGTTTATACTCTAGTGTACGAACATATTAGCTCAGGAAAAGCAGCAATGTCTTCAGTTAGCAAAAAGCAGGAGCTGGAAAATTCTGGAAAACGTGCATCTGCATTGAGCCAGTCGATGGTTAAAGAAATAAACGTGACAATTGGGAAGTTCATAGTTGCAGTTATGAGACTCTACGTGGTATAGTGGAAGATGCAGAATTAAAAAAATACATCGATCCAACTTATCAATAAAATAACTTGTATTTGATGCTGTACAATGAAGACAGTGCCTTGTTCTGCCTGTTAAGCTGCTACTGATAAGTACTCCTTTCAGATCACTCCGTTTGGCTGGGAGCTTTTCTGCATGCTGTGCAAATTCTCAAGTGTCTAGATTTACCAAGGCAGGAAAAACAAACAGTAATTATTTCAATTGTGCCAATTTTATAAACTGGAGTTGTAGTTTGAGATTAATGCATCTGTTTGTAAAAATGCTGAGCTTGATCATGTTGAGTCATCTGCCATATGCAGTGTTTGCTTTGCATTTTGCTTGCTTTTTTTTTATTGTTCATTCTTAGACTGAAGAGCGTCTCCAGACAATCCATCAATACTCTTTAAAACCTACAGACAAAAAAACGGTTCTTGGAACCTGGACAACTCTTTCAAAACCATTCGATGCAATCATAGCAAGCTGCTGAAAAGATGAGCTAAAATTGCTGCAGGAAAATATCTTATGTAGATGGAGTGCTAAAGATTCATTGTGTGTGTGTGTGTGTGTGTGTGTGTGTGTGTGTGTGTGTGTGTGTGTCACAACGACCAAAATCTTTAAGAGAAAATAAGTATTTGGATACTTTTTTTTTCGTTATTCACAACTCTAAATCAGAAAAAGTTGGGACCGTATGTAAAATGCAAATTAAAAAAAGCAATGATTTTCTAAATTTACTTTGACTTGTATTTCACTGCAGGCGGTATGAACCCAAGATATTTCATGTTTTGTCTGGTCAACTTCATTTCATTTGTGATTTTAAAGATTTGAATACATCCATTCAGGTGTTTCAGGCCTACAACACATTCCAAAAAGAGTTGGGATGAGGACAAGTTGGGGTGATTAATGAGAAAACAATGGAATGATGTGATTTTTGAAACGGGTGATGGTTATCATGATTTGGTACAAAATCAACGTTCCAGAAAGAAATATAGGAAGGGATTTGGATACTTCACCCTCAATGGTGCAATGATTCAAGGAATCTGGAGGAACTTTGGTGTGTAAAGGGAAAGGACGCAGGCCTAAGCTGAACACCTGTGAGCTCCGATGCCTCAGACAGCACTGCATCAAGAACAGTCATGCATCTATAGTGGATATAACCACATGGACTTGCGATTACTTTGGCAAACTTTTGTCAATCTCTACAATACAGAGTTGGTCACAAATGCCAGTTAAAACTTGACTGTACAAAAAGGAAGCCTTATATTAACTGTGTCCAGACGTGCAATTGACTTTTTTCTGGGCTCAGTGGCATCTGGGATGGACCATCACTCGGTGGAACAGTGTGTTGTGGTCAGACAAATCAGTATTCTAGGTTTTTTTTTTTTTGGAAGAAATGGATACCTTGTGCTCCAGACCAAAGACAAAAAGGACTGTCCACACTGTTACCAACAACAAATCCAAAAGCCACTGTCTGTCATGGTATAGAGTTGTCAGTGCCCTTGGCAAAGGTAACTCGCACTTCTGTGATGGAACATTTAATGCAGAAAAGTACATTGAGATTTTGGAGCAACAAATGCTGCCTTCAAGATCTTTATCTTTTTTCGGGATATTTCAACAAAACAATGCAAAACCGCATTCTGTACACGTTACAAAGGAATGGCTGTGGAAGAAGAGGGTGCCTGTCCCCAATACAGAATGTGTGGCAATTTTTTTTAAATGATAATGATGATGACCATGTATTGTTAGACACCTTAAGACCTGTTTGCAGGAAGAGTGGGACAAAACATCTGAAATGCTTCATCGCTTGGCGTCTTTAGTCCCTAAACATCTTGGGTGTAGTGAAAAGGAATGGCAACATTATAAAGTGGTAAATCCTTTACCGTCCCAACTTTTTTTGAAATGTGTTGCAGGAATCAAAATTGAAGTGTTTTATTGTGAAACGCAATAAAATTCATGAGATGAAACAGCAAATTGAATTGTTTTTTGAGTGCAATACAAGTCAAAGATTATTTACAAATTTTAAATTACACAACTAATGGTCTCAGGACAGGTACTGGTACAAGATTTAAAACATGCTTTAGATTAATGATAAGGAAGGTACAAGAGAAGCCAGCAGTCACTAATAATAATGTTGCTGGATGACCTGACAGCAGCAGGTACACAGAAAACAAAAAGCAACAAACCGCACTGTAAGGATGTCTGTTTCTATACCTCATGCAAAACCCCTCTGCTGAAAAGAGGCATGGAGATGCATGTTTAACCCTCTGGGGTCGAGAGCTTCGTTAGCGAAGCTCGGCAGGTGTAGAATGACCAGGTCATGTATTTAGATAAATATCTTCGAGTTTTTATCATACAACCATGATAAACATATTCACAGAAACTTTATACTTTGCACTTTCTTACGGTATGTGCCCACTGCCAAATATTATATTTTTTTAAATTACCTAAATTAGATGTAACATAAAACTTATCACCTTTCTCAGGCTACATCCACACGACAACGGCAACGAGATTTTTTTTTTTAAATATCGCGTCCACATGGGCAACGGATCAGTAAAATATCAGGTCCATATGGCAACGCAACGCTTGCCGAAAACGATGCAATACACATGCCACACCACTACGTGCGCTGTAAGACGGTCCCATCGGATACACCAGAACAATAGAAGAAGTAGGAGGACGCATGCGCATGTAACGGGTTTATTTTTTTCCACTTGCCATTGTGTGTAGTGGTGGGGAAATTCTGCGCTGGCCCTTTAAGAGCGCAGGTAGTTATGGGAACGAGGCGCTGGCCTCTTTCAGTTCGTTTTGGAAATGTAAGCGCCAATGTGTGTGAACATTTTGAAAAGCAGTCTTATCCAATAAAAAAAAAATTCAAGAAATGGTTCAGTTACTTGTTTATTTAAAAGAAAAGCTGTATACAAAAGTGAATGCAATGCAGTGGTTCATACAAAACAGTCTGTTGAAGGGTCTTCTGACCCTTTTCCCCTCTGCCTCCATTATAGTCAGGTAACTGTTGCTTTGTGTGGAAGGCTGGACTTTCTGTTCATCAAAGCAGGTGTAAATTGTCTGTCTGGCAGGTCAGTCAGGTTAATGTGTAAACAATTTCAATTTCTCATCTCATCTCATTATCTCTAGCCGCTTTATCCTTCTACAGGGTCGCAGGCAAGCTGGAGCCTATCCCAACTGACTACGGGCGAAAGGCGGGGTACACCCTGGACAAGTCGCCAGGTCATCACAGGGCTGACACATAGACACAGACAACCAGTCACACTCACATTCACACCTACGGTCAATTTAGAGTCACCAGTTAACCTAACCTGCATGTCTTTGGACTGTGGGGGAAACCGGAGCACCCGGAGGAAACCCACGCGGACACGGGGAGAACATGCAAACTCCGCACAGAAAGGCCCTCGCCAGCCCCGGGGCTCGAACCCAGGACCTTCTTGCTGTGAGGCGACAGCGCTAACCACTACACCACCGTGCTGCCCCAATTTCAATTTCTGTTGTTACGAATGATGCGCGAGAGTGCTGCTTGTTCTGCTGCTTGTTCTAGTCATGTGGTTGTGATGTCATCGTAAACAAATCCGTTCTACTCATCCAGACGACTTCGCAACGGCGCCGTTGCCAGATTTTTCCACTCTGGAACCCGTTCTCAAAAAATATCGTTTTGGGGCACCCAAAACACCGGTGCCGTGTGGACGCCACGCTGAAACGATAAACAATTTTATCAGATTCACCTGAATCCGTTGCCGTGTGGACAGGGCCTCAGTCACACTGGAGTTGCAGCACTGAGTGCCCACTTACACATTCACAAGACTATTCGCATGGTAACGGCATGATAATCACTTTCACTCTTCCGGTTTCAAACGCCCACTGTAAACAGGATAAATGTCAGCCATAGTTTAGGCTACCTGTTTGGAGGTAAAACTTGTTGCAAGATGGAACAGCGATTTGATGCTTAGGAGGTGTTTCAGATGATTTAGGACAATGATTTCAGTTTCAGGATAGCCATTCAGTTCATGATTCAGGACAGTGATTCAATTCAATCTTGAGAACCGCAACACCTGATGATGAGTGGTGCCTTTTTTTAAACTTTGACTCAATCCAGCTGAATATCAACTTGAGTAACTAAATATTTCTTATGAGCGCATATGATATGCGTGCACTGTAGTGCATACACAGGAAAAATGACTGAGCTTTTTTTTCCCAGAGTTAAAAGTATTTTCCTCAAATAGTTAATTTTTCCTCAAAACTAGTTAATAAATATAAAAGTTGGAGTGGGAGCAAAATTACAGAGTTGGTTGTGGCTCTGAACGGAGTAAAATAGTATGAGTTAATTTCAAGACACACTGAATAGAGTTGAATAACACTACAAAGAGTAAAATATGAACACTGAATTGAGGAGAATTGACTCTGGAAAAACAGCCTTATCAAAAGAGTAACTTTCCCTCTTCTTAGAGAGGAACCAAATGTTATCTGGTGTAAAGTAAAATTTTCTCCAATTTGAGTATTTTACTGAAGTAAATTTCCTGTGTAATCTTTGCATGCTTCTTGAGGAAACAAAATGTGTGCCAGTGCTTGTTTGCTCTCTTTTCTTCATCTTTTTCTGGCGCACTAATGATTTTGGCATGCTCTAATGTCAGTTTCAACAAATCTAAGCAGGATTTTCAAAGTCCTATGACTTAAAAAAAAAAAATTACCTTACCCATTGTGATGAACCGCTTTGATCACTTGAAGTGTTTCTGTTCAGTCTTAGGAATGTACCATGTATCAAGCACAAAAACTTAAAATCTGTTCCATTGATTTGGACAATTAACTGGCCATCAAAAAAAGTACATGTCTTATTGTTTTAGGATAAAAGGTTGGCAGTGGGAGGGGGTATTCAGTGAGAAGAGTAAAAAATTCCATTCAATGAGAAGAGTGAAAACCCTCCCACTGCCATCTCTTAATCCCATCAGGTCAAGTGATCAAAATGGTTTACCACAATGGTTAGGTAAAGTATTTGCACACAGTCCAACAGTTCTAAAACTGCTTTTTTTGTTGTTGTTTTTGTTTTGAGTACAATCATTATATACATACTTCATGGATATTATTGTAGCTGAACTTGTGCTGAATTAAAAAAAAATTAAAAATGATAAATTCAGCACAAGTTCAGTGACAATAATATCCATGAAGTATGTGTGATTGTACTCAAAACAAAAAAAAAAACCTAAATGTTGTAAAAAAAAAAATAAAAAAGCAGTTTTAGAACTGTTGGACTGTGTGCAAATACTTTACCTAACCCATTGTGGTGAACCGTTTTGATCACTTGACCTGATGGGATTAAGAGATGGCAGTGGGAGGGTTTTCACGCTTCTCATTGGAATGGAATTTTTTTTACTCTTCTCACTGAATACCCCCTCCCACTGCCAAGCTTTTATCCCAAAACAGTAAGACGTAATTTTTTTGATGGCCAGTTAATTGTCCAAATCAATGGAACAGATTTTAAGTTTTTGTGCTTGATACAGGGTACATTCCTAAGACTGAACAGAATCACCTCAAGTGATCAAAGCAGTTCGTCACAAAGGGTAAGGTAATTTATTTTATTTTTGTTTTTAAACACATTCTAACACCATTCTAAAATTGCTTTTTACAACATAATTATTTTTAAAAAATTACATACATACTATTGTAGCTGAACTTGTGCTGAATACAAAAAAAGTCATATGACTTGGAAAATATTGCTTAGATTTGTTGAAATTGACAGCAAAATCATTAGAGTGCCAGAAAATACCCTCAGTCCACAGAGTTAAAACGTATGTAGAGAATTCAAAATTCTTTTGGAGCAATATACTTTGGTCAGACAAAAAAAAAAAGAACTCAATTCAGCTCTTCATGTCTTGAGAAATAAAGGTTGTGTGATCCCTAGAACACCATAAGCACAGTGAAGCATGGAGGTGGGAGCATAATGTGGGGAAAATAATACTGGGGCATCACATGCCATTGAAGGAAACATGAATGGAGGAAGGTACTGGGACTGTAGCGTAGTTTGGGGGGGGGGCATCGGCGGCAAAAACCCAGGGCCTCACCACTAGGGGGGGCCCCTGCCAATCACCGGACGTGCTGGTCAAACTTTATTTACACTATGTGCCTGCGCCGGTGGCGTCTACACATAACGTGGAATATGGTTATATAATTATTCTATTTTCTGTGACGAGACAGCTTATATCAAGGTAAGACACACTAGGCCTACTGGCACTGACATAGGCTTATGGCTTGTTTATGCGTACCCTCCAGATTCTGAAGTTGCCCCTGCGCAGTGGTCCATGCTGCTCAGGATTCTAATGCTATGGTTACTCAAACAAAGAATTAATCTGCTAGCTGAGTTGTGGTGTGGTGATGGTACGGTTTTCTTAGCAGTGTTAAAACAAGTATGAGGCGGTTTAAATCCGGCGCACGTAAAAGGAGAGAAAGATTAGAGGAGCAACAGAGGAGAGATGCTGTGACTTCTAGCTGTGCTCCACTGACGAGATATTTTCGCCAGGCTACGGTTGATGCTACACCTGAGGTGAATGAGACAGGCGGATGTGCTGGTACTAGCACTGTGGAAAATGCTAGTCAGGTGGAGTTTACTGTCCGGGAAGATGGCTCTTCTGACTGCACAACCTGCCCTCGCTCATCTCTCGACTTGAGCGAGGAAGAGAACGTAAGCGAAAGGGTCAGCAGACCTTCTGAGGTTGAAAACACTAGTCGCCTGGGGGGATGCATTGTCGGGGAAAGTGGCGCGGCTACTGCGAGCACATCTCGCGCGAGCTCATCCCTCGATTTGAATGAGCCGTATCCCACGGACCCCTACCTGTTCCAAAACCAGTCACTAAGCAATAGCATTATCAGAGATGTGATAGCGCATGGACCCTGTCAACCCGGTTTAAATGACAGCTACTCTGACTTCCCCTATGTAGGTATCATGCTGCCATCTTGTGTCAGAACTACAATTCCCAGTCCACTTCCGTGTGACCTACGTCACGCGTGGGCGGGATCATCTACGTCATCATACAAGGAAACATAAAACAATGGGACAACGCTTCCATCTTCGTCTCTCACGGCTGGCTTCCGATGGATCTGGACGTATAAAGAGGCGCTCTCCACCCCAAAAAGACGTCTTCTTTCTTGCAAGATCCATCACTCAGCGCGATTTTCCTTCTTACCCTTGGCAAAGGTAAACTCTAGAGTCGCGCGATCTTTAAACTCAACCTGAGTTACAACTTGCATTAGAAGTGACGTCACGACTGCAGCCCAGGCAGTCAGAAGTTAAGAAGCGATTGAATCCTTTTTAACTCAAAAGCGCTGTGCATCTTATTCTGATCAGAGACTTTTCCTCACGAACGCTGAGGTTCGGACCAAGAACCCTCTGCTTTCCACGGGAACCACCCAAGTGCTCCGCTGGACCCGAAAGTTTTCTCCGCCTCCATCACGAGCGGCTCACGTGCTCCCACGGCGAGGCCCGAAGCTACACCGGCGAATAGTTCTTCATATCTTGCTAAAGGCAGGATTAAGTAAGATTTTGGCATTTGGGCATAATTAGGATAGTCTTAGGAATTTGCTTTTATTTGAAATAGTGTGAATTTAAACCCAGGTTTATCTGTTACACTGTTAGACACGCAGCGTGTTGATTTATTTTGTTCTATGTTCTCTCAATTGTTTAATAGATAGGCTGCGCATGCTTCTCTCTCTCTCTCTCTCTCTCTCTCTCTCTCTCTCTCTTATTCTGACTAACACTAATTTCTTTATCATACATTTTGACCTTATCAAGGTTTCAGTGAGTTTGGTAATGTTATGAGTGTGGAATCTTTTTGTTACTGAGAACACGTGCTCACCAGGCCTGACCAGGCCTGATACACTTTAGATAGCTTCCCTTTGTCTTTAGCCACACGTGCTCAGTAGGCCTCACCAGGCCTAACAAACACACTTTAGCTAGGCCATAGGGCCTTTCACAAACACACTAGCAACACAAGGCTAATCTAGGCCTCCACCACGTGTAGTTAGCTACACGAGGCTCAACACAGAGCTAATCCTTTGTTCTGTTTAGATAACATTCTTTTGTTTAGCTACCAACAAGCTAGGCCTCCACCACGTGTAGTTAGCAACACGAGGCTAAACACATGGTCAAGTCCTTCATACTCACTCTCTCTCACACACACACACACACACACACACACACCTCACGGCTTGTATATATTGATTTATTGATTTATCTTTTTATCTTTGTATAATAAATTCTTTAATTAAACAAATTGTTTATTTGTGTGAACAACAATATCTGAAGTCCCCAATTTTCTCAAAGAATTCAAAAAGGGTGCGTATGTTATGTAATATGGTAAGTGATCGTAATAATTTGAAATGTACCATAATTTAGCTGTTTGGTAACTTATTATTAAGCACCAGGATTAATGGTATGATTCACTAAATGATTCATTGAACGATTCACCAAATGATTCACTAAACGATTCATTGAACGATTCACCAAATGATTCACTAAACGATTCATTGAACGATTCACTAAACGATTCATTGAATGATTCACTGAATGAGACTGATTCTATGGTATGATTCACTTCAAGTGAGTCAAAGTAAATGATTCAATGGGATTGATTCATTTTAATTATTAACCTTCAAAATTTAATGAGACTGATTTAACGAGATTGATCACTTAATTTCAATAATTAACTGATTGCACCCACAGTTAAATTGGTGCCCCGTGTGAGGAAGATTGGTTTGTTGATTTCTGGAATATTGTTCAACAACAAATAAACTATCAGTTGATTCAGCAACTGCTAAGGTATATCCCCAGGTGTGTTAAAACGGTTAACAGTAGTGTGATAACCATATCACCAATACTCATAACCTATTCAACTTAGGATAAGAGAGCCTTTCCAAACAAACCTTATTAATTAATTACATAGTTAATTAATAATGATTAAATTAATAATTAACTCATTTATTAATTATCTAGTATCCAGCCTAAGTAAAATGGCATCCCCTCATGTCTCAAAAATGGAAGACAACGCTCAAGACGTGTCTCTCCTTGAGGTCATCGCAGACCTCATTCACTGCTCTGCTTCCGAAAAGGCAAACATTAAGTACACGAGTGAGTGTGAATGCCAAAACAACTTAGATAACTCAAACAAACATATGAGAGATCCAAAAAGAACAACTATTAGTGTCCAAGCGGCACTAGGTAAGCTATTCCTATCATACTTCCAAAATGCTGATTCAGAAATCAGATGCCTTCGCGGAGAGGTTGAAAGGCTGACCACCAGCAACGCCAAGCTGACAGCCGATAATAATGATTTACATAGGGAGCTTGAGCTCTTGAAGACCTCCCTTGATGATTGCACCGAACGGCTAGAGAAAGCCGAAATGGTTGCTAAGAGGGCTGCCCAGGAGCAGACCCCCCAAGAGCAGCGCAAGGGGCGTGAAAGACCCCCAACAATGCGCCAAAGCTCAGAGCGGGAAGAGGCGTCCGAACCGGACACCGTAAATGAACTGGTCGAGAACCAGACATCCCGCCAAACTCCATCAACTCGCTACACGACTCCGTCGTCGTCTAGCCAGGATGGAGCCGCCCTGTGCTCATCCCGAGCCCAGGCCCGTAGCACACCTAGGTCAGTGCGCTTCAGTATCCCTGATCAATCTTCAGATGAATCAGACTATGAATCTAGTGCGAAACGGGAACAACACCAGAGTAGCTTAGATAGTGAGTGCTCAGAAGAGCCAAGAAGGTCGCACAAGGACGTGCACCAAACCCTTCGCTTACGGCAAATTGACCTACTTGCCAAAGATGTCGAACAATTCGATCCCGACAATCAAAGAACTAATGTAAATAACTATTTACGAGAAATTGATCGATGCCTGATGGACCTGCCGAACGCCACAACACGTGAAAAACTGAGACTAATCTGGAAGACCGCCAGTAGTAACGTTCATGCCTTTTTAGAGACTCTACCCCCAAACATTCGCGATAGTTATTCGAAACTTCGCAATTACATGAGGGAAGAATATGCGCCATACACGGACGAAACCTCCGCGATATTGTGTGCATTACAAGTCAAACATAAACGGTCTGAGGCGCCTCGTGAATATTACAGACGGCTACGTACTGCCTATTTCCAAGGTAGTAGTGCACCAGGGTTGGAAGAAGATAGAGGTTTCATATCTCTCTTCTTACATAACCTCCACACAAGCGTGCGGACCCATGTCACACTGACGTGTCGACAAGGTCGCTATTCGATGAGGGAAACTAGGCGACTAGCCCAAATGACCTGGGAGACCATCGTCAAAACCGCAAACGGAAATGATGATGACCCCAGAGTCCTTAGCCTCCAGGGTGAGGACAAGCCCCCGCTAACCTTAGAAGGAGGTGAAGCACCGAAAGGGGGACCCACCTGGAAGAATTCCGGTCCAGCCCGATCCTTGCCGAACCATCACAATGGTGAGTGGAAAAATCGACAAGGTAAGGCCAGGAGGGACCGAGGGCGAGTCCACAGTGACGATGGCAATCGCCCATCACATGAAAAGGGTCGTAGGGAACAAAACGGTTGGCAGCAAAACCGTCATCCCCGCTCTGACCAGAAACGGCAGAAGCGTTCCGACCGTAGCTCTAAACATAAGGGTAGAGACGACCAACACAGTGACTCAGACCAACCTGGTGAGTTCCACTCAGAGCTGGACTCTTTAAAAGCCCAGTTGGCTGAGATTAAAGAACTGTTACAGGAGACGTCAGACCCCTCAACAGAGAAAACAAAAGAGCCCAGGAAAAATGGCAAAAAGCTATTTGCTGGCATGACTAGGCCAGGAACCACGGGTATATCTCGTAAAAGGGGGAAGGAGATCCCTCTGAAACAGCAGGCGAGGGTCAGGATGTAGGGCCCCCCTGGTGGCGAAGGCAAACACACAAGACGCACCTCTCATGTGCGCTAAAGTCTTCACCACCATTTCTCAGACACACGGCTCTCACGAGGCGACCCAATCCCAACCAAGCCCTGCAACATAAACTTAGTCAACTTCACACAAAACAAAACCCCACAGTCGTTGGATCCCACAAAACATGCACAAACCCGTTGCGACGAGATTAGTGCGAACACCGATCAACCAAGCGCCACGCGAGATCAAATTTCTGATGAACTTCAGTTCATGTCTTTGCGCACCGAGTCCGGTGTCGAAACACCCGACATCGCGATTCCCCCTAGTGGCAAAAATCTCCCTCTATCCATCGACACAGACACCCATTTCACTGCTGGTGTAATGGCTGTGCTGTGGAACGTTAGGCGTTGAGGCGAAATTCCATATCGCGTACCACCCTCAATTCTCTGGTCAGGCTGAACGAGCCATTCAAACCATTGTGAGCATGCTGCGAAAGTATATCACAAACCATGGTAAAATTTGGGACGTGAAACTTCCCTTGGTGCTAAGGGCCATTCGGTCCACCCCTCATTGCGCCACTGAAGTCACACCCTTTGGGATGATGACTGGGCGAGAGTCGGTTCTTCCCCCGCATCTCCTATACAAACCAGAGGCCATGAGCGTCGCGATTGCATACACCGCACATCAACATGTCGCCGACCTACGACGCCACCTACAGTCAACCTTTACAGGTGCCCAAAAGAATCTCGATTCGAGAGTAGAAGGACACAAAGCCTACTACGCCCGAATCTCAGAGAAGTTCCTACCACCCTGGTCGAGACCTTTCGATCGTGGGAAAACCGTTCCCCGTCGCGTATCACATTAGGACATTTAGGCCTAATCAAACGCTTTCATATCGATTTCCATGGTAATCGAATCAAACCTTTTGAACAGTCCTCACTCCAAAAGGGGGTGGACGACAGCTAGGCCCATCATGTCCACCTAGCTTGTACGCATCACTCAACCATAAGCGTACACTAACCTTCCCGGTCAGACTTCACCAACCCAATGAAGTAACCCTTCAGTATAACATGGTAGAAAATACTAAAATCCGCTATTATTACTAGTGTGTATTCATCGCAAATACACCTGGCATAGAGTCTCGGCAGTGCTATCCTCACTTTTGTGAATCCACAAAACTTAGAGATGTGCACCTTCACGAAAGACATCCACTGGGTCTGCCCAGGCAACCCATACATAACACTGCACACCTAGCTAGATAAGATGGTCTGTGTCCCCGACAGCTAGCCGCAGTAGCGCACGCTTTCTAGCCAGACCCCCCACTGTTATCACCTTCCCAGAAGATTAGGTTTGCCAACCCAAACACTAATACTTCTTTCCTTCCTTCATTTCTTCTCTTTTCTTGTTTTTTTTTATGCATAAGAAATTGAACACTACATGTTTCATGTTCCATGTTTAATTTTTTTGATGTGGTTTTGATCTAGTTAGTTAGATAGTGATTATATGCCCAAAATGCCCATAGTGATTATATTATGCCCAAAATGCCTCTGTCTCCAACTGTCTTACTGGAACTCACAAGTTTACAGTCTTCACAGGACACCATGGACTGCACAGGACAAGTCTACCTCAAGGACTATGGACACGGCGATGATACGATACGGTGCTCTCAGTGCTACGACTCCGTCATACCCCTGAGACCAAAAGGGGGACTGTAGGTATCATGCCGCCATCTTGTGTCAGAACTACAATTCCCAGTCCACTTCCGTGTGACCTACGTCACGCGTGGGCGGGATCATCTACGTCATCATACAAGGAAACATAAAACAATGGGACAACGCTTCCATCTTCGTCTCTCACGGCTGGCTTCCGATGGATCTGGACGTATAAAGAGGCGCTCTCCACCCCAAAAAGACGTCTTCTTTCTTGCAAGATCCATCACTCAGCGCGATTTTCCTTCTTACCCTTGGCAAAGGTAAACTCTAGAGTCGCGCGATCTTTAAACTCAACCTGAGTTACAACTTGCATTAGAAGTGACGTCACGACTGCAGCCCAGGCAGTCAGAAGTTAAGAAGCGATTGAATCCTTTTTAACTCAAAAGCGCTGTGCATCTTATTCTGATCAGAGACTTTTCCTCACGAACGCTGAGGTTCGGACCAAGAACCCTCTGCTTTCCACGGGAACCACCCAAGTGCTCCGCTGGACCCGAAAGTTTTCTCCGCCTCCATCACGAGCGGCTCACGTGCTCCCACGGCGAGGCCCGAAGCTACACCGGCGAATAGTTCTTCATATCTTGCTAAAGGCAGGATTAAGTAAGATTTTGGCATTTGGGCATAATTAGGATAGTCTTAGGAATTTGCTTTTATTTGAAATAGTGTGAATTTAAACCCAGGTTTATCTGTTACACTGTTAGACACGCAGCGTGTTGATTTATTTTGTTCTATGTTCTCTCAATTGTTTAATAGATAGGCTGCGCATGCTTCTCTCTCTCTCTCTCTCTCTCTCTCTCTCTTATTCTGACTAACACTAATTTCTTTATCATACATTTTGACCTTATCAAGGTTTCAGTGAGTTTGGTAATGTTATGAGTGTGGAATCTTTTTGTTACTGAGAACACGTGCTCACCAGGCCTGACCAGGCCTGATACACTTTAGATAGCTTCCCTTTGTCTTTAGCCACACGTGCTCAGTAGGCCTCACCAGGCCTAACAAACACACTTTAGCTAGGCCATAGGGCCTTTCACAAACACACTAGCAACACAAGGCTAATCTAGGCCTCCACCACGTGTAGTTAGCTACACGAGGCTCAACACAGAGCTAATCCTTTGTTCTGTTTAGATAACATTCTTTTGTTTAGCTACCAACAAGCTAGGCCTCCACCACGTGTAGTTAGCAACACGAGGCTAAACACATGGTCAAGTCCTTCATACTCACTCTCTCTCACACACACACACACACACACACACACACCTCACGGCTTGTATATATTGATTTATTGATTTATCTTTTTATCTTTGTATAATAAATTCATTTATTAAACAAACTGTTTATTTGTGTGAACAACAATATCTGAAGTCCCCAATTTTCTCAAAGAATTCAAAAAGGGTGCGTATGTTATGTAATATGGTAAGTGATCGTAATAATTTGAAATGTACCATAATTTAGCTGTTTGGTAACTTATTATTAAGCACCAGGATTAATGGTATGATTCACTAAATGATTCATTGAACGATTCACCAAATGATTCACTAAACGATTCATTGAACGATTCACCAAATGATTCACTAAACGATTCATTGAACGATTCACTAAACGATTCATTGAATGATTCACTGAATGAGACTGATTCTATGGTATGATTCACTTCAAGTGAGTCAAAGTAAATGATTCAATGGGATTGATTCATTTTAATTATTAACCTTCAAAATTTAATGAGACTGATTTAACGAGATTGATCACTTAATTTCAATAATTAACTGATTGCACCCACACCCTACAACACTGATAACAGGCGATTCAAAACGTCATGGCAATAAGCAGTGCGAAGGCTGAAAGGAGTTTTAGCCGACTGAAGCTCATAAAGAGTTTTTTACGATCAAACATGGGTGAGACGCCCTTGTCAGATTTGGCGCTGATCTGTATCGAGAGGGACATCGATGTGAATAAGGAAAGCGTTGTTGACAGATTTGCTAGTATGAAGGAGAGAAAGCTAAAGCTGAAACTAAATTAAATGTGTTAAGGCTGCCCTTTTTTGTTCAGTTGAGCCCACAGACGCAATCTTAATCAATCATTATGGGCATAGGCATTACTTTTTTTGATGGACATACAATACTTGTTTGATGGGCATACAATAATTTCCACCAAATGATATTTTGCCACTGGTTTGTACTTGTTTGCAATGCGCAGTTCCAGTGCGCTACGCAGTGCTGCAGAGTTCGAATGATATAATCACCCAGAGCGAGCTGTATGATTTATAATTGATGTGAAATAAAATTAAAGCCTGTTAGTTTGCACTTATTGTCATGCGTGAGTCTGTTGCTGAAGATTATGGTCGCATTTTCGAAATTGTAAAAATGCCTTTATCGCCGGTATTTTATTAGGCTATAGCCTAAGATATGGGTAGGGGGGCCTCTGAAACATCTACCGCCCCCCCGTCACAATACCCAAGCTACGCCCCTGTACTGGGACATACTTGGATGATATAATCATTTATAGTAATGATTGGGAGCAGCATGCACAGCATCTTAGGATGGTCCTGAGGTCGCTGAGGCATGCTGAGCTCACAGCAAACCTGAAGAAGTGTGAAATTGGACTGGTGGAAGTACAGTAACTGGGCTTCCACTTGGGTCATGGGCAGGTGCATCCCCAAATTGATAAGACTGCAGTGATTGCAGCCTGCCCACGACCTAAGACCAAAAAGGGGGTGAGGCGGTTCCTGGGGCTGGCTGGCTATTATAGGCAGTTTGTGCCTAACTTTTTGGATGTCACCAGCCCGCTGACTGACCTCACTTAAAAAAAAGGAGGGCGCCAGATCCAGTCCAGTGGATGGAGCTGTGCGAATGGGCTTTTGCTCAGGTAAAGGTGGTTTTGTGGGGGGGGCCCGCTGTTGCATTCTCCTGACTTTTCTCTCCCTTTTGTTTTATAGACTGATGCGTCAGACAGAGGGCTGGGGGCCGTTTTGTCCCAGGTGGTGGAGGGGGAGGAGCGTCTGGTGCTGTACATCCATACAAGCTCTCCATGCAAGAGTCAAAGTACAGCGCGATAGAAAAAGAGTGTCTGGCCATTGAGTGGGCGGTCCTCACTCTCCAGTACTACCTGCTAGGACGCCCATTCACCCTCTGTTCCAACCATATCCCATTCCAGTTGCTCCACCACATGAAGGATGACAATGCGCAGATCACTCATTGGTATCTGGCCCTTCAGCCCTTTTAAATTCGAGGTGGTCCACAGGCCAGGGGCACAAACTGTGGCAGATTACCACCAGGGGGAGGAGTCAGCTGCAGGCCGGACAGCTCCCTGGCCCAAGTCAGGTGGTGGGGGTATGTGGCAGTGGGGGCATGGTTGAGCATTGGCTGTGAATGGCGAGAAGATAAAATAAAAGGAACCCACCTTTTCTGAAGCCTGCTTCCAGTTCCTCTGTTTCCCACAAGTTAGAGTTGTTACAAGGGGTTATAAGATTTCTTTCCCTCAACAGCTCTAATTTTATGTTGAGCCAAATTATAAACCTTCATGGTCATCACTTTTCGTAAAGTTTCTGGAGGGGTGCTTGACCACGATTTGAACTTTTATAATAAAAGATTTGTGACTTTTGGATAAACAGAAATCATATCTACTATAGAGTGACTCTGCTCTTCAAGCTTTCCCTTCTATCCACTCACTTTTGCTTGACAGCTTGCTTGAAATGAGAAGTGGTTGAAATCCTGCTCTCTTTTGGAGGCTGAATATCCACCATTTTGTTTTCATTATGGATCAAATCAGGATACCTATCTAGATTTTATAACCAGTTTCATATCCAGAACAAGGGTCATCATTAACTGTCCTTAAAAGGCTTGAGAGTGGTGATTTATCACTTTTTTTTTTCTTTCTTTCCACATTAATACACCATCTGGTAAGTCACTGGTGAGCTGTGTTTTGAGCCAGGAAATGGCCTAATTCTAGCCTTCCAGGACTAGAATTGATGACTCCTGGCCAACTTCGTCAGAGTGTTTACTTCTCTTGACCCTTCTCAAATGCTCATGTCCTTTTATTCAGTGGCTTATCTTGGGTCCCTGAGCTGTGCTTTAGGACAAGCCAAGAGAGCTCATATTTGCTACTTGGTGAGCCTGAAGATCTACTGTTTGTTTCAGGACATGTCTGGAGAGGTAATATATCCCTCAGGACAACCCTGGAGGACTAATGTTTGCTTTGTTGCAAACCTGGAGAGCTAAACTTTTGTTTAAGAGCAAGCCTGGGGAGCACACATTTGCAGTAGCACAAACTTGGAGTGCTAAATTTTAGCACACTCAGGCCTTGATTTACATAGACATGCACAAACTTGACGGGCAGCATCCACCAAAAAAAAAGTGCAAACTGATTGTATCTTTCACATGACTGTCTTTGCCTTAATATGCAGTTTGAAGTGTTTTTACATAAGGTACAAAATTCAGGATGAGTTTATACAAGTTGATTAATTTTGCACCCATGGTATGATTTACTGAGCGTAAAAGTCAGGAAGTAGATGGCATTAATTTTGCAGGGGCAAATTAATATGGCTCAAGGGTAGGTATTAAATTTGCAAAATCCTGGTTTTCTTGGGTTGTTTGTGTCAGCCCTGCGATAATCTGGCGACTTGTCCAGGGTGTACCCCACCTCTCGCCCATAGTCAGCTGGGATAGGCTCCAGCTTGCCCGCGACCCTGCACAGCATGAGCGGTTATGGATAATGGATGGATGGTTTTGTATTCACTGCATAACAGTCTTTACAGATGTGGGGGTTTTTTTTCCACATTTACCTTATTAACCAGTTGCACACTTGTGTATAAAGTCACTTGTTTTACATTTGAATTGTACTTTTAAATGTGTTTTTTAATGCATCTCACCACACCACTTTGAAGCACTGTTGTACTGTAGGTTGCTCAAGTTTTGATTAGACTTTTCTGGTAATTTCTTTGAAATCCCAGCGGTCTCAAAAGTAGCCGGTCACCGGCGGCAAATCGCCGGCTATGGCTTGTTATGCCGCCGGCTATTGTCAGTCGAGTCACAAAATTTAATATTAAATATTTCTGACAGCAAAAAAAGTTGTGAACGTAAATTACATCCACTATGTCATGTATGTCCGTTGCCGCGTCAACTGTGTTTACATCCTCGACATGAGTGCAGCCATTACTGCCGCCTGTGTTGCCAGATTGTGTTGACATCCTCGACATGAATGCAGCCATTACTGCCACCTGTGTTGCCAGATTGTGTTTAAATCCTCGACATGAGTGCAGCCATTACTTCCACCTGTGTTGCCAGATTGTGTTTACATCCTCGACATGAGTGCAGCCATTACTGCCGCCTGTGTTGCCAGATTGTGTTCACATCCTCGACATGAGTGCAGCCATTACTGCCGCCTGTGTTGCCAGATTGTGTTTACATCCTCGACATGAGTGCAGCCATTACTGCCGCCTGTGTTGCCAGATTGTGTTTACATCCTCGACATGAGTGCAGCCATTACTGCCGCCTGTGTTGCCAGATTGTGATTACATCCTCGACATGAGTGCAGCCATTACTGCCGCCTGTGTTGCCAGATTGCGCGTTTTCCAGCCCAATTTGGGCAGTTTTAAGTGCATTTTGGCGGGTTTTGAACATATTTTGGGCTCTAAAATGTCAGCAGTATCTGGCAACATATTTTTTTACTTAATACAAGAAATTAATGGATGCCAACGTTTTTGCCAAAATGGTATTTTATTTTCCATTGTTTAGGCAGCTTCAGCATCATACTGTGAGATTCTGTTCAAATTGTTTTTTTTTCTTCTATGAAGCCTGAGCCGGGTGGCACGGTGGTGTAGTGGTTAGCGCTGTCGCCTCACAGCAAGAAGGTCCTGGGTTCGAGCCCCGGGGCCGGCGAGGGCCTTTCTGTGTGGAGTTTGCATGTTGTCCGCGTGGGTTTCCTCCGGGTGCTCCGGTTTCCCCCACAGTCCAAAGACATGCAGGTTAGGTTAACTGGTGACTCTAAAATTGACCATAGGTGTGAGTGTGAATGGTTGTCTGTGTCTATGTGTCAGCCCTGTGATGACCTGGCGACTTGTCCAGGGTGTACCCCGCCTTTCGCCCGTAGTCAGCTGGGATAGGCTCCAGCTTGCCTGCGACCCTGTAGAAGGATAAAGCGGCTAGAGATAATGAGATGAGATGAAGCCTGAGCCATTTATTTTATTAGTTTATAATTATTGTTTAATTTAGTCTTCAGGAGAGACTGCCTGCACACAGTACTAGTATTAATAGTTTTTTTTTCTTACATGAAAGCTGAGGCATTTATATTATATTTTAAGGTAACTTCATGTTGTGCTGTGAGGTTCTCTGCACTTTAACTTTTGAACCAACAGGTGCATTTGGATAAGTAAAGCCTATCTGCATTTTTGTAGTCCTGGTAATCTTTTATATTGGTAAAGTTGTTTATAGGACCATTTCTCAGTGTCTGTTTTTTTAATCAATAGTTTTTCAGTAATAACTTAATATTTAACATATCACTCAATTTTAAACAACCCCCGCGCCTCCCCCGTGGCTTGCCCCCATAGTCTCCAAAATTTCTGTGGGAAACACTGGCGTGCGTAACAACGCTAATCAAGCTTAAGCTAGACGACCCGCCTCAAATACCCGTCCCGGGTAAATGTTATCCCAATTTTAGATGGCCTGTTCCAAACCATCCCGCCCCATGAAAAATTCGTACTTGCATATCTATCTATCTATCTATCTATCTATCTATCTATCTATCTATCTATCTATCTATCTATCTCCCTGCACGCTTTGTGTGCATTATGTCTGCCGCTGGCAGACATTTTACCATTTTGCACCCTGCTGTAAATTATTTGTACCCTGCTATTCTCCCAAACTTTGAAGCCCCTGAATCCAAACTCATCAGGATTATCAATCACAAACACCACGTTTTCAACCTTTTGTTGTTTTCTAACCTTACTTTGCATGTGTGGGGCCAATGAAAGTTTTTTTGTTTTTCCAGGTGATTGGTGGGAATGCAGAACAGACTGCATGAGTTTCACTTCACTGAATAGTCAATTAGCATTACTTTGGGTCATAACAGTAGTGATTGTCAATAAGCTGGGGCTTGCAATGGAGCTGATATACTTCACATGATTTCCCAAGCCCATACAGGAGCCTGTTTTTCTGCTTCTGCAAAATAGGTTTCTCCTACAGTCCGTTGAGACAGGCCCTAATTCATTTGTTTTAGGTTTTGCATTTTTTCAATCATTAGCAAGCTCCAGAGCACAGAAACAATCCACTCTGTAATGATACAAACACACAGAAACTTGGCAAAACCAGGCATTAATTACACAAACGAGATGACTAGGAAAAAGACCATCTTCTCTCTTAGTGAAAGGTTGGTGAAAAGGTGCTATATACATTAAACTTATGTTAGATACAAGGATGTCATGTAGGACTTTGCAAATCTGAAGAGACTGCGATCACAAGAAGACCATTCAAACAGCAAGTAGTTGATCGTAATACTGAAGATATTCCTTTATTGATCCCCATGAGGGGAAATTTGGGTGCTGAAGCAACTCAAGTACAGGCTAAAATATAAATAAATGTATATAAAGTTAAAAATATATAATGTAATAGAATTAAGACAGAGCCAAATAAGGACAATTGCTCACAAGAGGGCAACAACCAATAAGAATGTGGTGTGCATAAACTAGTGATATAGAGCCGAAGTGAGGTATCCTTAGATGTGGTGGAACTGTAGCAATAATAGTGCAACATGTGATATGGGGGAGGTGATATATTTACATTACAGGCATTTAGCAGATGCTCTTATCCAGGTACAACATACCCAGAGCAGCCTGGGGAGCAGTTGGTGGTTAGGTACCTTGCTCAAGGGCACTTCAGCATTCCTGCTGGTCTGAGGAATTGAACCGGCAACCTTTTGGTCCCAGTGCTGTTTCTCTAACCATTAAGCTACATAGTGGTCCGTAGTGCTATGGCAATAGAGAAGGGGGGGGGGAGCGAGGGAGGCACATGGTGTTCCACACGTGTCCAGTGCAGGAGAGTATGTGTGTATGTGCATGTGTACAGTATATCCACATGAGTCCTAGCCTGACACAGAGGTGGGGGTTGTGTTGAACCTTTTTAAAAATAGGTTTAGTTCGGATGCAAATGCTAGGTCTCCCTGCACTCTAGAAAACATTACTGGAGGCTCTCCTCAGCGTCCTTAGACCAAACTTTCACAATTTTTGTGCTGGCCACCTGTTGCCCTTGTGGCTTGTAGGTAGCCACAAGGTGTATGAGGTTGTGGTCCGATTCTCCAAGGGGGTAGAGCAGAGCAGCTGTACGCCCCTTTCACATTCACATAAGAGATCCAGGATCTTGTTTTCTCTAATTGCACGGTTGACATATTGCTTGAAGTTGGTTAGGACAGGAGAGAGGGAGACATGGTTAAAATCCCTGCTGATCATTATAAGGTCGCTGGGATATTGTGTCTGAAGTCCCGCAGTGACCGAATGAATGACCTCACTTGTGCTGTTTGCTGCCGTAGACAGGGGGCCTAAATAACAGTGTTTCCTCTAAGTTTACTGGCTTTGGGTGGGGGATTTGCTGGATGAGGATGGTCACCTGCAGGACCCCTCTCTGTGGCTCCTATTACAGAGCATTTGGACCTGAACAAACAGTTAAAGGAGTCCTATTTAAGTCTTCACATTTACTTTAGAACAATAATTAAAACAATTTTTACCTAATGTGGTGAGTTACAGGCACAATAAATTGTTTCCAAATAAAAATGAAGTGTTATACTGTACTGATTTTAGAGATTAAAACGGCATATGAACCATTATTATAGTTCTAATTTATCATTGTAATTAGAAAGTCAGAGAGCTTATTTCTTTTTTCTGTAATTTTTCAGTCACCTCTCCATTGCCTATCACTACTTTTGATGTATGTGTCAAGTGTATGTGAGCATCAGGGTTTCCCACACTTGAAAGGGAAGGACTTGGACACAGGATTCCACTCTTCTTGTATTTTATTGGTTTTCAGTGGAACTGACGTTAGAATCAGAAGTAGAATCAGAGGTAGAATCAGAAGTAGAAGCTAGAAGCTTGGAGCTTGAAGCCAAAGTTAGAAGGTGAAAAACCTTTAAACATACAAACATAAATAAATGTATGAATAAATGCCTGTTTTTCTACAACAAAGCATGTGTGAATAAATGCTTGTTTTTCTATAACTAAGCCCAAGTTAATTAGGCAACAATATATAAATTTTTATGTATAAGGTAAATTAAGTATTTTTTAACCATTTTTAATCATTCAGGTAATATGTTGTTGAACAAATATAAATGAACAGAAAAACAGTTTTAAACTAAGAACCGTTTTAACCATTAGCCCTTTCACAGGCAGTTTGTTCACTTTAACTGAAGATATTTTACTACACGCCACTGATAAAGAAAGTTTAAATCATTTAACCAATCACAGGTAAGGAACAAACATTTCTCATGCCCACGGATTACTGCGAGCACAGCGTTTGCATATAAAAAAGTTCAGTGGGTTTACCGGTAGCCTTTTTTGTCCTTTTTTCCCTGATGTGCTGTAAAGTTTGTGTTAGTAACGAATTCTCTTTGCAGCTGCTGCGCTGCTGCTTCGTTACAAACTGAATGTCAATTCTGCCTATCGTTCTAGAACGACCGCTGCCCTGCTAACTAGCGTTGTGATTGGCTGCCCTGCTAACTAGCGTTGTGATTGGCTGCCTGTTCAGCGCAGCGTTTCAGCGTAGCAGGAAGTGGCGGAGGCAGCTGTCAATCATGTGAGCCTGCGTTCAGGCACTCCTTGTGGCAGGTCGCCGCAACACCTCCCACTCGATCTTGGTGTGGCGCGACACAGGAAGATCGCACCCATCAGGCGAGCTGGTCTGTGCTGACTTGTTCCTCCACTGGGAGGAGGACAATGAGGCGTCGCACATCCCGATGCAGTGTGGTACCCTGTGGGTCCCAGGACTTTTCAGTTGGCTTTGGAGTCTTCACCTGAGCACGTCCACCTAGGGGGACTTTCACATGGACATCCCGGACAATGCCTTTGGAGTCTGCATTCACGCTGACCACTCTTGCAAGCTTGAATTGCCCCCTCAGTGCGTTTTGGTCGCAGAGCCACACTATGTCTCCGACGGCAACATTCCTTTTTGCAGTGTGCCACTTGCTGCGGATGAACAGGTTCGGACCTGCAAGTTGGCTCCAGGACCTCCAGAAGTGGCTAACTTGTGTTTGCATTTCTCGCAGTCTCTTGAAGGGGTAGGTGGTGTAGTCTACTGTTTTGAAGTCTCCAGTTTGTGTGGCTCGGCCAAGCAACAGTGTGTTTGGGGTTACGTAGTTGATGCGGTCCTCTTTGAAGGCCTGTATCCACCCTCCACACATCAGGATCCCAGTTACTTGGTCTTTGTATATGACAAGCCTGTCAGTAGTTGTATTTGGGAAGTTCACACCTTCTTGCGCTGCCAGACATAGTTTCAGGAACACGTTTTTCCTTCCGCTGACAGTGATGACGCCAGATGAGGGTATTGCCTCCCACTTTGCTTCATCTCCCCTCTTGGCATGCAAGAACTTCTTAGCTGCCCTCCAAATCCATGCAACCGTCCCGACCAGCCGTCTTAGACTGCTGAAGCGCCTTTCGTCCAATAGATTTTGGACTGCTGCTACTGTTGGTGGCGGGTTTCTGGACTTGGATTGTGCTTTGTCCTGGACTGCAATTGGGCTTTGTGTCTTCAGCTGACTTCGGGTGAGTACAGCAGTGAATGTTTTCTTCTGCATTTTTGTGACGTTGTCTCTTGCCTGTGCAGCAACATCTTTCGCTGATTTTTTTGGCCACTCACTCTCAGGAAGCTGAAGGAACTGCGGACCTGACTGCCACTTGGATTTCTCGATTAGGTCATCAGGACTGGCCCCTCGGGTGATAATATCTGCAATGTTCTCGGCACCTGGAATCCACCACCAATCTCGGATGTCAGTGCTGCTCTGGATCTCACCAACTCTGTCTGCGTAGAAGGTTTGGTATCCATAACTTTCACGCTGTATGGCACCCAAGATGGTCTGGCTGTCGACTAGATGATACCACCTCTTGACCTCGATTCGGCAGTGCTTTTGGAAGTAATTCTTCAGCCGTGCTGCAAAGACTGCTCCGCACATTTCTGCTTTCACAGGGTCACCTTTATGGTCAAGGGGGGTTTGTTCTCTCACTTGTTCTTTCAACAAGTCCTGGCCGAGGCACATTTTCTTCTTCTTCTTCTTGGAGAAGTTCACTGCAACCATGACATGTAACTTGTCATCGTCGATGGTGTAGCCGAGGCCCAGGGCTTTGTTATCCTCTTCAGTGAGTTGGTTTGGCAGGATCATGGTGTTTGACTCGATCTTCTCACCTCTCGACTCGCTCCTCCCACTTTGATCCGAGTAGATCCAGGGCTTCATGAAGAACCCTCCTGCTTGAAGGATCTGCTCAATGTTGGATGTGAGGCATTTCAGGTGGTCGAGGTTGTTGTGGGAAGTCAATATGTCATCGACATAGGCATCCTCTTCAAGGACACGTCTCTCCTCTTTGAAGTGGTTGAATGAAGGCAGGCTGATGGCAACTTGGGCTATGCAACCAGCAGGTTTGTCTCCAATGACAGCTGCAGTGCGCATGGATCTTGCGAAGTGAGTCTTGGAGGTGTGGGCCGTTAAGGTGACTTCCTCAAAGAGGTCCGGGTGTGTGCCTCCAATGGTCTTGCCAAGCGGGCCATCCCAGAGCACCAGGTCACCGACGGAACGAACCTTCTGGGGTACCAGCTGCCCTTCTTTGTGGCTGATGAGGAGTTGGATCTCCTTTGGTCTTGCCAGATCTTCCAGGGAGACGTCTGAGAAGATTTTCTGCAGTTTTTTCGCCGGGACATGTCTGTGGACTTCTGCTATTTTGTCAAGTCCATAGCAGATGAGTTGGTGTGCTTTGAGTGTCCCTCTTGGGGTGCTGACTCGTATCTTCAGCAAATAGCGCTTGGTTGCAACAGACACCTTCATCCCTCCAACGCCATGAACCTCCAGTGTAACGTCTTCACTTCTCAGGTTCAACTTGCTTGCAGCTTTGTGCGTTATGTAGTTTGTGTCTGATGCCAGGTCGATGAGGGTCCCGACACTCTGTCCGTCATTAGCAGTGACATTGAGGAGCATTAGGATGACTGGGTACTCGGTGAGGCAGTGTTCATCTAGAAGACCTCTCTCAGCAGCACTGGAGTTGAATGCCCTGGACGCTATGTTGCAGAAGGCATCTCGACACTGTTGTGCCAGCTCTGGTGTGAGTTTGGAGAGGAACTGCTCCTGGGTTTCAGTGAGTCTTCTGCCCTCAGCCCTCACTGGACTGAACTTGGGTGTTCTTTGGGACTGGGGTCTGGTAACTGGACAGAGGAGGAAGTGGTGTTGGTCTTTGCATTCTGGATTCCCGCACAGATAAGTGGTTTTCTTGCAGCTTTCACCAGTGTGGACTTCGAGGCATCTTTTGCAGGCACCGAGTTGTTGTGCTGCATCCCTCTTCTCCGATGGCTTTAGGTTGGTTCTAAACTTTCTGCAGAAGTACAGTTTTCTTCTGTGCTTTGGGTCACCACAGACGATGCAGCCTGCTGCGTCACCGTTGGATGACACTGCCGGACTGTTGGTTGCTTTTGTTCTGGCTTGCTTCAGGAACTTGGTCTTGTCCTTGGCAGGTTCAACGCCATCTTTCAGTTGGTCAAGTTGCTCATATATGGCTTCCTGTGACTTTAGGTAAGCCAGCAGCTTGTCAAAGCGGTTGTGATGGTCCACAGCGTTACTCACATCAGCAGCATAGGTGAGCCAGTCTTTCTTTAAAGTTTCTGGAAGCTTGCCCTCAATGGATTTGGTCACAATGGGGTTCTTTATGGCCTCGGCATTGTCCAGTTCATTTAAGTCGTAGAGAGCTTTTACCACTGTTTGGATGAGCTCGATGACTCTTCTTGGCTGGTCAGCTTTGACTGCAGGAGTTGCTTGTAGTCACGTCGAGCTGGGCAGAGGAGACGCTCTTGCAGTCAGCTTCAGCGATGTATAGAGCAAGGGGCAGCTCTTTCTCTCCATACGATTCCCAGAGTGTTTGTTGAATTAGGAGCTTTGCTTCTTTAGTCCTCTGCTTACAGTATGCCTCTATCTTCTCCAGGTCGGCTTTCTTCTCGGCGCCCAGGTCCTCTACAGCGGCTGCGGCTGCTTCTGCCATGTAGGCGGCCTCAATCTCTTCGTTCGCCTCCATGAGTCTCGAGCTTTCTGCTGTAAGCTTGTTTAAGTTTTGCTTTAGCTCCTCCACAGTCATCTCTGAGTGTGTTCTTGCAATGCAGTTAGCAAGACGGGAGATAAGTCTTTTGGCTGTGGTTCGCTCTGTTTTCAGTTCTTCTAATGACTTCGCCATTTCGTTTCTTTTTTCCAGATGACTTCAGGCTTTATCCTCCAGGCCCCCAGGTGAAGTGTCGTCCCTCTCTGTTGGGTTGTGGCATGAGTGGAGTCTTGCTTCTTGGTCACTGGTTTCGGTTTGATGCACTGGTGCAGCGGTGATTCACTGGCAGTCGTCTGGCAGTCGTCAGTTTCCACTGGTGCATCGGTTTTTCACTGTCAAGTGTATGTGAGCATCAGGGTTTCCCACACTTGAAAGGGAAGGACTTGGACACAGGATTCCACTCTTCTTGTATTTTATTGGTTTTCAGTGGAACTGACGTTAGAATCAGAAGTAGAATCAGAGGTAGAATCAGAAGTAGAAGCTAGAAGCTTGGAGCTTGAAGCCAAAGTTAGAAGGTGAAAAACCTTTAAACATACAAACATAAATAAATGTATGAATAAATGCCTGTTTTTCTACAACAAAGCATGTGTGAATAAATGCTTGTTTTTCTATAACTAAGCCCAAGTTAATTAGGCAACAATATATAAATTTTTATGTATAAGGTAAATTAAGTATTTTTTAACCATTTTTAATCATTCAGGTAATATGTTGTTGAACAAATATAAATGAACAGAAAAACAGTTTTAAACTAAGAACCGTTTTAACCATTAGCCCTTTCACAGGCAGTTTGTTCACTTTAACTGAAGATATTTTACTACACGCCACTGATAAAGAAAGTTTAAATCATTTAACCAATCACAGGTAAGGAACAAACATTTCTCATGCCCACGGATTACTGCGAGCACAGCGTTTGCATATAAAAAAGTTCAGTGGGTTTACCGGTAGCCTTTTTTGTCCTTTTTTCCCTGATGTGCTGTAAAGTTTGTGTTAGTAACGAATTCTCTTTGCAGCTGCTGCGCTGCTGCTTCGTTACAAACTGAATGTCAATTCTGCCTATCGTTCTAGAACGACCGCTGCCCTGCTAACTAGCGTTGTGATTGGCTGCCCTGCTAACTAGCGTTGTGATTGGCTGCCTGTTCAGCGCAGCGTTTCAGCGTAGCAGGAAGTGGCGGAGGCAGCTGTCAATCATGTGAGCCTGCGTTCAGGCACTCCTTGTGGCAGGTCGCCGCAACAGTATGTGTTGAGAGAAGTACAGTAGTAGACGGACACTGCTCGTTTGAAATAACGTAAAAAGTTATTTTCTATGGCTAGCTAACTTGAGGATGTTTACAAAGTGATGTCATATTCCAACATGATCTCACTATGAATATTCACAATGTAACGTTAGCTAACTTAAAATAGTGTGTCTGAAGATCTTACTCTCACTTTTTAAAAAAAAAAGTCGTATGGCCTCCGTCTTTTGCCATTTGGGGGGGGTTCTGACATTGCTATCTATTGTTTGAATTGTATTTGAGCGCACAAGAGAAGAGCGATGCAGACAGGAAACCAGCAGCTTGAGTGGTGGATGTTTCTACACGGACCTAGTCTCTGCTGTTTTTGAGTAGGCACTCTTTCCGCATGGTCCTAGTGCCTGTGCACCCCCCCCGGACCTTAAAGTGTGTGGGGGTGGGGGGGACTTTTGGGGGTGCAGGGTCCCGTTGAGGGGAGGGAACACCCTCCCCCTTCACGTCCTCTAAATATAATGGTAGGAGGATTTGAACGGTGACAACAATGGTGTGCGAGAACTCCCATGGTAGATAGTATGGTCTCAGACCTACTGCCAGAAGTTCAGTATCAGGGGTGCAGATACATTCCTTCACTGGGGCAGTGTGGTGGTTAGCACGGTCACCTCACAGCAAGGAGGTTCCAGGTTTGAACCTCATGACTGATATTTTTTATTTATTTATTTTTAATTAATTTTTTTTTTCTGTGTAGAATTTGCATGTTCTCCCTGTGTCTGTGTAGGTTTCCTCTGGTTTCCACCTCAGTTCAAAGACATGCAGATTAGGTAAAATACTCAGCCACTGGGGTTGCACAAGCCAGTGCATACTTAGTGCTGGTCCCAAACCTGGATAGATTGGGGAGGGTTGCGTCGGGGAGGGTTGTGTCAGGCAGGGCATCTGATGTAAAACCTCTGCCAAATCAAATGCGGAACAGATCCGCTGTGGCAACCCCTAATGAGAGCTGAAAGAAGAGACATTCCTTCACTGTTACATGTCTGGAATTACACCATTTAGAGTTAATAAAAACAGCAAGACCTCCTCCTCTCTTCTTACTGCTCTGTTTCCCGCTGTTTGCCTGCGTAAACAAGAATCTGGCTAGTTCAAGCAGACTGTCTGGTATATTCCCATGCAGCCATGTTGCTTTGCTTCACAGAAAATTACACTCCCTGTAAACCTGCTGGTTGTTCATGAAAGCTGACAGTTCATCCATATTGTTAGCAAGAGACCTCACGTTCCTCATACTGAACGCAGGGAGAAATGGTTTTAACTCTTCTAGCCCTCTCAGTTCTCTCCCAGACCTTCACTCCGGTTCTTTTTCCCTGGCAGGAGCGTCTCCATATCTCCTCAGATATGTGAGCAGAAGGTACAATATACCGAGCTCATTGCGGGTGCTAGTGATCACTGTCTGAAATAAAATATGAAAGACAGCACAGGGAACAAAAATGCCACAACTAAAACATTGCAGCAAAAAACCCCAAACCACAGTACACGGTAATAAATAAGAAGCTGGCAATATCCACAAAAAAGGATGGAGTAGGGAGAGAGCTGTTGCAGCAGGCAGCCAACCTCTCTGACGATTGGAAGTGTAATGGTGCACTTGGATGATGTCCCTAAACATTTGGTCATTCGTTTATTTTCAAGAGTTTCCAAAAACACGTGGGGTTGCTTGGTTTGCAAATGGGGTTGAGAAACTCACAATCTCTCTCTTCTCTTGTTTCATTCATTTTATTTTACAAATTATTAGAAATATCAAGGATGGATTTTGTGTGCTAATATTTTGAAATTGTTACTGGGAGTCACACTCAGACAAGCCACTTTTAAAATAATAGGGTACATTTATTAGGGTTATTTTAGTCTTTCTTACTATCCTGACATGCTGGATTAGCACATTTCAACAATAAACAGTGGGCAAATTTCCCCCTTCTACCGCCAATAAACGCAAAGACTGGTTTAAGAAGAATAAAAGTAATGTTTTGGAATTTGGTTAAGAGACCCTACGGACCTCTAGGTGATGGATGCTAAAGTGAATGTAGAAGAAAGTTGGGGGGGGACACACAGAAGGGTGGTTAGAATACATGAACAAACTCTATAATTACAAAACCATCCAATATTCAGAACAGCTGCTCAGGAAAGGGTTGAAGCATGGTCAAAACAAAAGGATGAGCCTTAAGAGTAGTCAGGTACATAAGAAAGGATCTAAACATATTCAGGACATCAGATCTAAAAACGGCTTTGAGAATTAGGAGCTTGGCAAGACTTTGCGAAGATTAGCTACCGTATTTTCTGGACTATAAGCCGCTACTTTTTTCCTAGGTTTTGAACCATGCGGCTTATACAAAGGTGCGGCTATTCTGTGGATTTTTCTTCCACCGCTAGGGGCGCTCTAACCGGAAGTAGAATCAAAAATAAGATAGACGAAAAATCAATGCAAAGAAGAATTAGCAGATCTTTAGCAGATAGAACACGCACGACAAATTACTAACTGGTAATTATTTTCAAATTCAGCGAAGATGATTAAAGTGACTTGTGGTTTCAAACACAGGAGAAATGAAGGTAAATAAATACCGGTTATTTTCTCTTGGTTCTGTTCCGTTTTAATCAGCAAAGTTGCTGCCGTGTTAAAAGGCACTGTTCGGAAAGAATCTGTTCAGGTACATACATGTACATTTACAGTACAAAATCGTTCTGTACATGCAGTAAATATCTAATTTTTCAACATAGATATCTGCGGCTTATAGCCCGGTGTGGCTTGTATATCTTTTTTTTAATTTTTTTTTTTAAAATAGAGCGGATGCGGCTTATATACAGGTGCGCTCTATAGTCCAGAAAATACGGTAAACTAGTGAGGTGGTAGTATGAAGCAAGAAGGAAGGTCTTTTATTTAATTTAAAAAAAAATAAGTTTTGAAGCTGGAAGAGATGTGAGGGGAACCAGAAATGAACAGGACAGTCTAAATGTTCAGCTGTGTTGTTGGATTGATATTGCTGACGGTTGCCCCTTATAGAATTTGCACAGCAGGCCGTTTTTTGCTGCTTCTCCCCCCCCCCCAATCTGTCCAATGTTCTTTTTTTTTTCCTCAGTTCCTGAGAGACAGATATTACGAAAAGTATATTCTGCTCATTAGAACAGCTAGCTATCCAACTCCACTCTTGCCAGCCGTTAACCAAATTGTAATGGTGAGTAGAGCATGCTAGCCTAGAGGCCACCATATGCTGTGCCTGAGTTTGTCAAATTAACTTTATGGCCTGAGGGTGGTATGTTTTTCTTGGCCAGAGAAAATGGTGCATAATTGAACTGCTTTTCAGAATGCTGATTGCATCCAATTCGTTGCTCTGTTTTTTTACGTATCAGATCGTCTCCTCCCTTGGCACCCAATTAGAGTGTTTGAAACAAACACATGAGTAACAAAAATACTACGTGAGCTGTCCTTGCACTTTTGAACGATTATCCAGACAGAATTTAATAAGGAGATAATGGCAAAGATGAATGACAGGTAATGTCGTTTGAAGGTCATGTTTGTGAATAGAAATGAGGAGTTTGGACTGCATATGCTTTAATGATCAATACTGATCCGTAGACAGTGGTCACTGTTGATAATTAGTTACGTTGTCGTGTGTGTGTGTGAATAATGCAACCACTTCAGGCTAACTTTGGAGCCTGGTGAGTCCGACATAAGAGCTCGTTGAACTGAAACTCTTTGACATGAACTTGAATCACACCGATAAATGTCGGAGAGCCACTCTTGTACCTGGTGTGATTGATGGAGTAACTGATCAGCCATGACTACTTGAAGCCCAGTTAAGCTTTAAAAGCTTTATGCTCTTGTTGCCTACTGTATATCAGGCACTTTATTACTTGACTTATATTTGATCTGTATCTGTTTCATACTGTATTTTAACACCATGAAAGAGCTTGTGGCTTGACTGCTAATTCCCCTACTTTTTCTTTTTTTTTTTTTTGTGGCTTAGGTGGGTGATGGGTGACTTCAGTTGTGGAGAGGAGGTAGCTTAATTGGTCAGAATTCAACTGAAAAATAACTTTCTGTACACAGCATAACTTGCATCTGCTTGCTATCGGTACCATTTAATTCATGACTGGAAATAAAACTTGTAAAATTATTGTAATAAAGGAAAACGTGGTCTTGAGTTCTTCCAAAACCCGATACTGGTTTGATAGGTGCAACCAAGGCATTTTGCAAGTTTCTTTTGTCAAGTTATGTGGAACATCGCAAGCATGTTGGCAACATGAGACATTTTGTTCCTGATTTAGGCTAGCACCACATTTAAAGGACAATTGGGCCAATTTGCCCCTTCCAATAATTGTGGGGGCGTTCCCGATTCGAGGATTGTCAGAAACCAGTTATCTGCCCAAATAATCCTGTAGTGTGAGGAGTTTACAGACAGGCTGTTAAGGTCACAGACTGGTTCAGAGCCTTGCCGATTTGGAATCCTAACAAAAATATGATTAAAAATCCTGTAGTATGAAGGGAACAGCGATGGAATATTGAGCAGAAACCCACAATAGCCAGTGAGAGCGAGCTGACTGGGAAGCAGATGTTGCTTATTTGTGTAGAATAGCTTCTCCATGCCAGTGGGTGCTCAGAGAAATGGCTGCATTTCTAATGATCACAAGTTTCACTCTCCCTTCCAGTTGTGTACAAATAACAGCAGTGCTTATAGCAGTAGCTTGTACTGGCTCACCTGCATGAATACGCCATGCTGATTTACAAAACTACATCCCACCCACCCCCAATCACACTCCTTCCGAGACTCAGAACTTCTCAGCCATGACTTCATGCACAGTTGCAACCAGCTGACAATACTGGCCCACCTCCATGTTTGGATCTTGCAGAAACTCTCATGATCAAATGTGACTGCAGAGCAAAACAAAGTCCCTGGAATCGCCACTCTGAAATTGTTTTAGTATAACTGGCAAGTGTGTGGCCCTGTGTCCTGACTGAATCGTCTTGTGTGTGCGTTCTTACAATTAAAATATTAAAAATCAGTTAAATCTATCTGTGGTCTCCCACATTTCTAAAATCAGTTAATTAAAACAACCAGGCATTAAAAACACAATTTTGCATCTACAGAAAATGTCCAGTGTAATTTACTAACACGATCTATGCAAGATTTCTTAAAATTAGTAAAACACATGCTATCCATTTTCTTTTTCTGCTTTATTGGGTATGAAGTTTTGTCTGTTTCTGTCTAAAGGTGCAAGTCAATGCAAGTAGATTAGTACAGGCAGTCCGACAGACCTGTGACTATTGGCAAATTTATATTGGTGAAGGGCAAGTATTATATTTGCGTAGCCTGTTTCAACTAGTGTTTTCAAAACTGAAGATACAGCAAACAAGTGTCAAAATTAGCAAAGTCTTAGTAAGAGAAAGTTTAGCAAATATGTATTTGGTTTTAGTAAAATCATCAAATTTGTTCACAATAATGACAGTGTTACTGCTGTAGTGGTTAGCGCTGTCTCCTCACAACAAGAAGGTTCTGGGTTTGAGCCCAGTGGCCAACGGGGGCCTATCTGTGTGGAGTTTGCATGTTCTCCCCGTGTCTGCGTGGGTTTCCTCCGGGTACTCCAGTTTCCCCCCACAGTCCAAAGACATGCAGGTTAGGATAACATGGGGCAGCCATGGCCTGAAGGTTGGGCTGAAGTGCCCTTGAGCAAGGCACCTAACCCCCAACTGCTCCCCGAGCGCTGTAGCATAGCTGCCCACTGCTCTGTGCATGTGTGTGTGCTCATTGCTCACTTGTCTGTGCATACTTCAGATGGGTTAAATGCAGAGGAGAAATTTCACTGTGCTTTAGTGTATATGTGATAAATAAAGACCTCTTGTCAAGATATTTTGCTGCACAGTTGTACCTTACAATGCAAATAACATTTAAACAAGGTGGGGCTTGTGCCATATTATTTTTTTTTTCCCTCCTGCTCACTATTTAACTTTTACAAAAAAAAAGTTAATTTGGAAGCCATGGCTTAATGGTTAGAGAAGCAGCTTTGGGACCTAAAGGTCACCAGTTCAATTCCCTGGACCAGCAGGAATGGCTGAAGTGCCCTTGAGCAAGACACCTAACCCCCTACTGCTCCCCAGGCTGCTGTGGGTATGTTGTACATTGTTCTGGATAAGGGTGTCTGCTAAAATTCCTGTAATGCAATGTTTAAAAAAAAATATATATGGTCCTGAGACAGGACACAAGCATTTTGATCATTGTAAGTTTATGGAGAGGAGGGGAGGGTGTAATATCAGCTGTGCAGTCGGGAACTGCTTGTTGGCAGTGACAGTTGTGATGACTCCACTGGATTGTGGTTTGGGGTGTTTTTTTTTTTTTTATCAAGGTGATCAGTCAGAAGAATTTTGTATTGATTTATCTTTTTGGAAGGAGACAAGTGGAACCAAATAATGGCACCAAAAATCTAGGATAAAAGAATCTGTGGTCTCCCTTTGTTACCTCTCTGTATGCCATGCAGAAAAAGAAGCTAGGGCCTCCGATTTTCTGCGATTGCGGAAAACGGATGGAAATCGTGGAAATTGGGGTCAGAAACGGAATTAGTGCTCAGAAACGGAATCTACGGAGCCCCTCTGGTGACATGGGTGAAAAAAAAAATTCCGTGGCCACGAGTTAACAACGCGTGGGAACGAGATCCTATTCCGTGGCCATGACTTGTTTAATGCGTGAGAATGAGATGATTATTGGGTGGCCACAAATTAATAATGCGTGGCCACGAGATGATTCAAGTTCCAGCCTGATGGGATGATGTCCAGTTTTTGAGCGGCCGTCAGTTGTGCAATAAATACAGGATTTATCCTGTATGATGAAATCTATAACTTCCCCGAGGTCAGCATATTGTCTACATTTGAGCCCGTGCTTTTTGAGCAGCCGAATTAAGTGTCTCTTGCTCAGAATTACTCCATGTCTAACTGCAAGTGATTTAAGGATATCATTATAATTCATTCCTAGATTAAAATAAAATGAAATCAGATCAAACTTGTCCATATTTGCGGCTGAAGCTACTGATGCCAGAAAGTCAACAGTCTCAGTGATGAAATGACTAACACTTCTTGTGGCCACACATTATTAATTTGTGGCCACCTAATAATCATCTCGTTCCCACGCATTAAACAAGTCATGGCCACGGAATAGGATCTCGTTCCCACACGTTATTAACGCGTGGCCACGGAATATTTTCAAGCACAAAGGAACTCCTAATGCTGTATTATAATGGTGATCTTGAAGGCAGATTTTGAACAGTCAGATTTCCATTAGTAGTTTGCACCAAGGCTTTTCAGTTTAACATTATATAATAGCAACTGATTATTTTCATGATTTAATGGCTTATGTTCTTAAATAAGAAGTTATGTTCCGAAGAATGATTTTCTATATAAGGAGTTTGAAGACTTGTGCATTATTAAATGAATAATTTACAGGCAAAATGTAAATTAAACTAATAATAGAGTTAACTGTTAAATAATTTGAATCATTTAAAGTATATATTAAATGGACACTGTCACACACTTTGTTAGACCTGTCGTTGCACTGAAAACATTGTAAGCATAACAACGAATAAAAGTTTGAAAAACATGGCTAAAATGATAACTGAGATTGTTTTATTTAAATGTACATGTATAAAGAGTAAGGATAACCATAAAAGTATTAATATACAATATAAAGCTTTAAAGAAAATAGCAGGAGCCAGTCAACAATCAAGTTAACAGCACTAATTAACTACAGTCTTAAATAAATGAAAGAAACACATTTTCAGTGAAGTGAAATTTAGTGTTGATTCTAAGGTGTATTAAGATATTAGACTGTGTACAGAAAGTTTAAAGCTTTATATGAAGTTGTACTACAGCAGGCCAGTAAAGCAGGATTACAGGGATAGATGCACAAGGACAACAAACCATGCAGATGCCTCCCAACACCAGTTACCTGAAACATAAAATTTCATGCATTTATTACATGTACTTAAGAATTCTGATTCTGAATTATGTATTTTGAAAATCTAAAAATGCCAATTTAGTTGTCATTTGAGCATATAACTGAAACAAATTCTCTGAAACGGAATTGAAACGGAATTAGCCATTCTCTGAAACGGAATTTAATGTTTTTTGAAACGGAAAATAGGAGGCTCTAAGAAGCTTTTCACTATTGATGGTAATCCACCGATGCAAGGGAACAGTAGAAGAAATAACGTTTTGTCTCATTTTGTTTGGGTTACATCACAGCCAGAAATCATGAGTGTATGCATCTATTCAACTCCATGGATTAATGAAGTAATTATCACAAACAGCGCTGGCCTTTCCTTCAGCAGCAGCTGGAGTGAAACAGAAGCCTCCTCCATCTCTGGCTCACCCTTACTGTGCTCTCAGTCTCTCACTCCTGTCCTCTTTTCTCTTCTTAACTAATGGCTGGTAAACTCTTATGTGCGTCCTCCTTTCATATTTTTTAATGGGAGTAAAACGCAACTGATATGGGTGTCATGGATAAGCGAGCTTCAATGTATTTGCCCACATTTAACTGCATCGGTTTAAATGAGACTTGTCGGGCATACTAATCTTGTTGTATAGGAGAGACAACAGTGGAACCTGAATTCGAAACAAGGGCAATAGTCATGATGTAGCCATTCGCCCTTGTAGATACTCTAATCTTTCAAGCTTAGACTACAACCCCGATTCCAAAAAAGTTGGGACAAAGTACAAATTGTAAATAAAAACGGAATGCAATGATGTGGAAGTTTCAAAATTCCATATTTTATTCAGAATAGAACATAGATGACATATAAAATGTTTAAACTGAGAAAATGTATCATTTAAAGAGAAAAATTAGGTGATTTTAAATTTCATGACAACAACACATCTCAAAAAAGTTGGGACAAGGCCATGTTTACCACTGTGAGACATCCCCTTTTCTCTTTACAACAGTCTGTAAACGTCTGGGGACTGAGGAGACAAGTTGCTCAAGTTTAGGGATAGGAATGTTAACCCATTCTTGTCTAATGTAGGATTCTAGTTGCTCAACTGTCTTAGGTGTTTTTGTCGTATCTTCCGTTTTATGATGCACCAAATGTTTTCTATGGGTGAAAGATCTGGACTGCAGGCTGGCCAGTTCAGTACCTGGACCCTTCTTCTATGCAGCCATGATGCTGTAATTGATGCAGTATGTGGTTTGGCATTGTCTCATCTCATCTCATTATCTCTAGCCGCTTTATCCTTCTACAGGGTCGCAGGCAAGCTGGAGCCTATCCCAGCTGACTACGGGTGAAAGGCGGGGTACACCCTGGACAAGTCGCCAGGTCATCACAGGGCTGACACATAGACACAGACAACCATTCACACTCACGGTCAATTTAGAGTCACCGGTTAACCTAACCTGCATGTCTTTGGACTGTGGGGGAAACTGGAGCACCCGGAGGAAACCCACGCGGACATGGGGAGAACATGCAAACTCCACACAGAAAGGCCCTCGCCGGCCCCGGGGCTCGAACCCAGGACCTTCTTGCTGTGAGGCGACAGCGCTAACCACTACACCACCGTGCCGCCCGGTTTGGCATTGTCATGTTGGAAAATGCAAGGTCTTCCCTGAAAGAGACGTCGTCTGGATGGGAGCATATGTTGCTCTAGAACCTGGATATACCTTTCAGCATTGATGGTGTCTTTCCAGATGTGTAAGCTGCCCATGCCATACGCACTAATGCAACCCCATACCATCAGAGATGCAGGCTTCTGAACTGAGCGCTGATAACAACTTGGGTCATCCTTCTCCTCTTTAGTCCGAATGACACAGCGTCCCTGATTTCCATAAAGAACTTCAAATTTTGATTCGTCTGACCACAGAACAGTTTTCCACTTTGCCACAGTCCATTTTAAATGAGCCTTGGCCCAGAGAAGACGTCTGCGCTTCTGGATCATGTTTAGATACGGCTTCTTCTTTGAACTATAGCATTTTAGCTGGCAACAGCGGATCGCACGGTGAATTGTGTTCACAGATAAATGTTCTCTGGAAATATTCCTGAGCCCATTTTGTGATTTTCAATACAGAAGCATGCCTGTATGTGATGCAGTGCCGTCTAAGGGCCCGAAGATCACGGGCACCCAGTATGGTTTTCCGGCCTTGACCCTTATGCACAGAGATTCTTCCAGATTCTCTGAATCTTTTGATGATATTATGCACTGTAGATGATGATATGTTCAAACTCTTTGCAATTTTACACCGTCGAACTCCTTTCTGATATTGCTCCACTATTTGTCGGCACAGAATTAGGGGGATTGGTGATCCTCTTCCCATCTTTACTTCTGAGAGCCGCTGCCACTCTAAGATGCTCTTTTTATACCCAGTCATGTTAATGACCTATTGCCAATTGACCTAATGAGTTGCAATTTGGTCCTCCAGCTGTTCCTTTTTTGTACCTTTAACTTTTCCAGCCTCTTATTGCCCCTGTCCCAACTTTTTTGAGATGTGTTGCTGTCATGAAATTTCAAATGAGCCAATATTTGGCATGAAATTTCAAAATGTCTCACTTTCGACATTTGATATGTTGTCTATGTTCTATTGTGAATACAATATCAGCTTTTGAGATTTGTAAATTATTGCATTCTGTTTTTATTTACAATTTGTACTTTGTCCCAACTTTTTTGGAATCGGGGTTGTATGTTTTAAGACGAGCTTCTTTGAGCACTCCTCAGTTATTCCTTTCTATATTTTTTTTGCTGTTAACAAATGTGTTGATTATATTTCTGTTGCTGGATTTGCTCTGAGAGAGCAGAGACTAGCTTTCGACATGTTCCATGGGAAAGGCATTCCCTTCCAATGCCTGCTATGGCTTCATCTCATTCTTTAAGATGAACATAAGACAAATAGCTATGTACAGTGGTGTTTGAAAGTTTGTGAACCCTTTAGAATTTTCTCTATTTCTGCATAAATATGACCTAAAACATCAGATTTTCACACAAGTCCTAAAAGTAGATAAAAATAACCCAGTTAAACAAATGAGACAAAAATATTATACTTGGTCATTTATTTATTGAAGGAAATGATCCAACATTACATATCTGTGAGTGGCAAAAGTATGTGAACCTCTAGGATTAGCAGTTCATTTGAAGGTGAAATTAGAGTCAGGTGCTTTCAATCAGTGGGATGATAATCAGGTGTGAGTGGGAACCCTGTTTTATTTAAAGAACAGGGATCTATCAAAGTCTGATCTTCACAACACATGTATATGGAAGTGTATCATGGCACGAACAAAGGAAATTTCTGAGGACCTCAGAAAAAGCGTTGTTGATGCTCATCAGGCTGGAAAAGGTTACAAAAGCATCTTTAAAGAGTTTGGACTCCACCAATCCACAGACAGATTGTATACAAATGGAGGAAATTCAAGACCGTTGTTTCCTTCCCCAGGAGTGGTTGACCAACAAAGATCACTCCATGAGCAAGGCGTATAATAGTTGGTGAGGTCACAAAGGACCCCAGGGTAACTTCTAAGCAACTGAAGGCCTCTCTCACATTAGCCAATATGAATGTTCATGAGTCCATCATCAGGAGAACATTGAACAACAATGGTGTGCATGGCATGGCAGGGTTGCAAGGAGAAAGCCGCTGCTCTCTAAAAAGAACATTGCTGCTTGTCTGCAGTTTGCTAAAGATCATGTGGACAAGCCAGAATGCTCTTGGAAAAATGTTTTGCGGACGGATGAGACCAAAATAGAACTTTTTTTGGTTTAAATGATAAGTGTTTTATGTTTGGAGAAAGGAACACACTGCATTCCAGCATAAGAGCTTTATCCCATCTGTGAAACATGGTGGTGGTAGTATCATGGTTTGGGCCTGTTTTGCTGCATCTGGGCCAGGACGGCTTGCCATCATTGATGGAACAATGAATTCTGAATTATACTAGCGAATTGTAAAGGAAAATGTCAGGACATCTGTCCATGAACTGAATCTCAAGAGAAAGTGGGTCATACAGCAAGACAACGATCCTTAGCACACAAGTCGTTCTACCAAAGAGTGGTCAAAGAAGAATAATGTTTTGGAACGGCCAAGTCAAAGTCCTGACCTTAATCCAATTGAAATGGACCTGAAGCGAGCAGTTGATGTGAGGAAACCCACCAACATCCCAGAGTTGAAGCTGTTCTGTACGGACGAATGGGCTAGGGATAGGACTGATCAACAGTTACCGGAAACATTTAGTTGCAATTATTGCTGCACAAGGGGGTCACACCAGATACTGAAAGCAAAGGTTCATATACTTTTGCCACTCTCAGATATGTAATATTGGATCATTTTTTTCAATTAAAAAATGAGTATAATATTTTTTTCATTTCTCATTTCTCTGGGTTCTCTTTATCTACTTTTAAGACTTGTGTGAAAATCTGATTGTGGCAGCGGGGGCGTGGCCGAGCAGCGGTCTGTGAATGGAGGGCGGAGTCAGGGAAGGTGAGCGGTCGTGTCACTAAACCTGTTGTCAATTAACGTGTTTTTGTGTCTCCTTCAGTGACCGCGTCCGATAAAAGGAGAGTGAGAAGGGGAGGTCAGTGCCAAGGGCTCATTGACAGCCTGTATGCATGTGTGCGTGTGTGAGAGTGTGAGTTTTTTGGAGCTCTATACTGTAAAGCTATTTAAAAAAAACCCCTCTTCAATGCAAACAACCGCCTGCCGTGCTTCTGTGCTCCACCCACGCCTGAATCCGCTACAGTGGTGCCGAAACCCAGGATGAGTGCAGAAGGGAATAGCCCCATGGAGTCCTCGCCATTCAGGGACCTCATCCATGGCCTCGCCACAGCCCAGCAGAACCAGCAACAAGCGCTGGTTGCCCTCCGGAAGGAGCAAGAACAACGGTTCGAAGCCTTGGTGCTGGCCCAACAGGAAGACCGCCAGGCGTTCCGGCACCTGCTCGTGTTGGCGGGGCCCATGACCGCCACCGGAGCAGACCCTCCCCACCTCACCCTAACGAAGATAGGTCCGCATGATGACCCAGAAGCCTTCCTTGTGCTCTTTGAGCAGGCAGCGGAGGCGTGGGGTTGGCCAGTGGACCAGTGCGCGGCGCGCCTCCTCCCCCTGCTGATGGGCGAGGCGCGGCTGGCCTCGCTGCAGCTCCCCACCGACAGCTGGCTCGTGCATGCTGACCTACGGAGAGCCATCCTCCAGCGTGTCGGCCGCTCCCCAGAGCAACAGCAGCAGTGCTTCCATTCGCTGTGCTTGGAGGTCAGCTGGCCGTTCGCGTTCAGGCAGCAACTCCGGGACGCCTGCCGGCGGTGGCTGAGGGCAGACGACTGCAACGCCAAGGGAGTAATCGACCTGGTGACACTGGAACAATTCGTCGCGCAGCTTCCGGAAGGAAAGGTGGAGTGGGTCCAGTGTCCTCGCCCGGTGTTGCTGGACCAGGCGATTGAGCTGGCAGAGGACCACATGGCGGCAGTTCTGACGACAGGAAGGCGTGCCTTCTCCCCCCCGCTTCCCGTCCTCCCTCCGTTCCCCCCCAGCCCAGCGCACCTGCGGAGTCTTCCCGTTTCCCCCTTCCTTGTCTGTGTCTCCTCCCTCTCAGGTGAGTGACATCCGTAACCCTGGTGCAGAGGGAGAGCCTGGGCTGGTGTGCTGGTGCTGCGGGGAGCCAGGACATCTCCAACAACAGTGCTCCGCGATGGAGGTGGGCTCAGTGGTCCAGGTCCCCGACGCGCCAGAAACCGCCCTCGATCGGGCCGGAGCGTATCGAATACCGGTAAGTGTCCAAGGGGATGCGTATCAGGCTTTGGTGGATTCCGGCTGTAACCAGACCTCAATCCACCAAAGCCTGGTGCAATGTGAGGCATTGGGGAGAGCACGAATGGCGAAGGTGGTGTGTGTGTGTGTGCGTGCGCGTGCGTGCACGGGGATCGGGGCGGGCCGACCGGGCAGCCGCCCGGGGCGGCATCGCGGGGGGCGGCAGGAGCGCAGGTGCGAAAAAAAAAAACGGTCCCCCCCCAAAAAAAAGGTCCCCCCCAAAAAAAAAACCGAAAAAAAAACAAGATGGGCGTGTGTGTGTGTGAACATTTTGGATGGGGAAGCCCAATAGACCCTTTTCACTGACGTCACCGGAAACCGGAAGTAAACAAACCCTGCGCCATATTGGAAGACCAACAAACTCGTGATTAGGGGGAAATAACGGCAGCGCGCGGAATTTAAACCCACGAGGCACTTGATTCATCATAAACCTACAATGGTAAACTTTTGTGCTGTGTTAGGGTGTTCCAACAAAGCTGATGGGAAAGGTGAAAAGAAGTCGTTCTTCAGAATACCAGCTGTGATTGAGACACAAGCAAACCAAGGAGCTTTCTGCCAGGAGACAGAGAATAAGTGCATTACTGAGTGTCTCTGAGCAAAGGAGAGCCTGAACGTTGCAACCTCCCAATAGAGATCTTGCAGTCACTTGACCGGAAAGTACACAACCGCCATCGTGTCGGTCAAAAACACCGCTGAATACTGCTGCACTCGTGTACAGAATGGATCAATTTCAACCGACGGACTACACGGCTCATTTTTCTAATGAACAGATAACTAGATATATGTCTAAAATAAACGAGCTACAGATTTGTGACCCTTATGGCTTTCCGGACGGAGTTTTCACGACCGGATTTTGAACTGCCAGCAGAATACCCGGACGTGTATGATTACCTCATCAACTTTCCCTCGCTGTTCAGTGGTGAAGCACTGCATGCTTATAAATCTCTGGACAGTTTTCTTTACAGAAATTCAGAATTTGTCAGCGACTCAGATGTGGCATCTTGTAAACAAAAAAATGATCCTCACTGGATGGGTAAGTCACTTAAGTATTGAGTATAGCACTGACCAGCCGATTATAGAATAAGGTAATTCCAAATCGTCCGTGTTGTTTACATGGATCTGGCGTTGGAGAGGTAGAGGCTTGGCAGTGGAGATTTGAGTGGCTGTTTTCTGAGCTTAGTCAACAGGCCGGCTCTGCCTGTAGCCTCGCTTTTGCTTCAGCTCCCGGCGCTGCCTCCTTCACTTTGCTTCCAATAACAATCCACAGAGACCCCGCTGGTCTCGCAATCTGGTCTCGTCCGGAATGTGTTTTTTTTTTTTTCTCGTCCGGAATGTTGTGCATGCGATGGAAATCGCTACAAACCGTCATTTTCTGCTGGAAACCAATGTCCAGTAAGTCCATACGGTTGTAGTGGATATTGAAGTCCGGTACAGACGAACAACACGCAAAAATACACACAAAAAACATAAAAACCGTGCACAGGTAGGGAGAGCTTGTAGCCACAGCCGTTGTAGTAGAATTGAAGAGTTCAGATGCAAAACCCCCTAAACGCCATCTCTGTGAAAAATGAGTTAATGATGTTGTGTGAATCCTGTCTACATCTAGTATATGTAACTGAAATATTTTTGTAAAAAAATTACATAAAAACCACTCCCCGTCTTGTCTAAAATATCGGTTTAGTATCAAAAACCTCTAAACGCCACTTCACTTTAGCAGCAAAAGCCTCTACTTTCAACAACCAATCAGAACGTGACCTGGACTCGCGTGCCATAATGTTTGTAAACAAAGTTTCATCAGGAAAACTTTATTCACAGGAAGATTTTTGCGAAATGGCAGCTAATACTGACATGAATTACGATGGCATGAATGAACCTGTCCTCCAGACAGTGAATGGGCGGAGGAAACGTCGTGTTGTGGAAAATCATGGTCGCTATTTAGCGAAAATGAAGCGATATAGCGGCAAAAATGTTGAAAATGGAATAGTCTGCCATCACAACAGCTTGATGTGCGCCGCGGTAAGCTTAACTCAGATCGACCTGGCTGACTTCAAAAAACAGTTATACACGTCCAAAGATAAGGTTGAACAGGACGCTATACTTCTGTCTCACTTGAATATTATGCCGGTTAAGCGGAGGAGAGAACAAGTTGACGACGAGGGGAAGAGACGACAAAGAGACATGACCATCAAATTAATTATTATTATTTTAATAATAATTAAAATAATATTAATAATAATAAAAATATTATTAATATATAATAATAATATAATATAAATAATATTATTTGCCATCAAATCAAATTATTATTATTATTATTATTATTATTATTATTATTATTATTATTATCACAGTTATTGTGTCAATGTTGTTAATGTTACTAACTTAAACTTGCCCTTCTTGGCAGAATATTGCTTGTTGCATTTACTGTACATGTATTTGTGTTAAGATTTTCATGTTGTTTACACCAGGTTTTTATTGCACTTCAGTATTATTCCAATGTATTTTATTTGGTTTAGTACTTTGTATCATTTGCTTGGAAAGCAAAAGTCTGCTGATGTGAAGAAAATAAACCTATTGGCGTTGTTTAAACTGTGTGGATTTCGAATTTCTTAAATGTTGACATGACAGGCCTTTTGCCTTCATTTATGAAGAGGAGTGTTGGTATTTATTTAGGTATTGCTTAAAAACATGACACGATTATCTCATGATCATAGGTCCATTAACTTAGCTATGAATGTGCCAACCACACCACCATCACTATTACAACCACCCTATATGTGTGGCATACTAATTTTCAATGTTTCCAGTTGTATCTCTGGTGATTTTGTAACACTTACCCATGTCTGTAAGGAAAAAATGGATTTAGAGGTTTTTGCACACAAAGAACCTATGGATTTAGCTGGTTTTGACGCAAAAGAAAGAAAATATTTGTTAAAAACAGTAATTTTGCTGAAGTAACATTTGTGAGATTAACACAGTGTTTTCCCTAACTAATAACCTTGTGATTTCAAATTAATCTAGGTTTCTATACTTAAATACAAAGGCCTGATAAAAAATGGCCTTTTTCTCAAAAAGTGGTCAAGTGGAGTTAGAGGGTTTTGCATCTGAACTCTTCAATTGTATATAGTAGGGTTTTCCAGAAGAAAAGGTAGAAGTAAAAGCAGAAGTAGAACCAGAAGTAGAAGTAGAAGGCGGAATATGGCGTTTGACCTACAAGATGGCGTCTGTCACAATCTGGATCGGCTGTGACGTCACATGCAAGATCTCTATTGGCTGTTTATTGGTTGTTTGTAAAAATGTATCAATTGTTGCCCTTCCCATGGGAATCATCGCGGGCTCGAGAGACGAGACCTGACGAGTTAGTTCGTTGGTAGCAGAACAAAATGTCTGGACACAAATCGGGTTTTCAGAAAAGGAAAGAAAATAAATGGAGGGTCGAAAATACAAAAATGGAGGCAGAAAATGCAAAACGAGTTTTAAGGTAGGACAAATGGTTACTTTTTAAGGCAGCCCGCCGTGGCTGCAGGCTTTCAGTTGGGTCATTGAATGGTTACTTTTCTGAAGCAGCCCGCCGTGGCTGCCTGCAGGCTTATTTACTATAGCCCATTTAGTTAAAATAGTTGATATAAAATGTTTATAGTTATAGTTATGTGATGGTTGTCCTGATTTAGACTGGTGTTTTTTTTTTTTTGGGGGGGGGGGGGGGGGGTGTTGCACGATGTTGCACCCGGGTCCAGATTAGGGCAGAACCGGCCCTGGCTACATTTCAGGTGTAGTTTGTTTTATGAATGTATGTACTTGCATAGATGTGTACTTGGTCTTCCAATATGGCGCTTAACAAAATCTTGCGGCGCGGTAACGTCATGCAGTAGCCCTCTATACCAAAGTTGCGCAGGTGACGTCATCAGTGTGTGTGTGTGCTTAACTTGTCGTAGCCCCATAATATGCACAATCCCGCCAGCGGAACGTTGTACTAGTCATCAAAAAGACTTTACTACCATAGTACTATACTACTATGACATTACACAGAGTCTTAAGTAATACATTACGACTTGATCATTGCCATTCTGGTAACAGCAAATTTATAACGGGCCGTGTCCGCGACGTACAACACACGACGAGAAATGTTTAAACGACCATGTAAAGCTGTTAACATTCTGTTGGCTAATACAGAGCCCAACGCGGGGGGGCGGCACGAGCGCGGGCGCAAAAAAAAAAACCGGTCCCCAAAAAAAAAAAAGGTCCCCCCCAAAAAAAACCCCGGAAAAAAAAAAAAGACGGGCGGGGGGGGCGCCAGCAGGGGATTTCGCCCGGGGAGTAAATCACTCTAGGATCGCCACTGACGGGGATGTTCACAACTATCCTTTAGCAGGGCTCGAAATTCATATATTTTTTCACCAGCCAGCCGGACTAGTTACCTTCCAAAGTAACTAGTCAAACAGAAAATCAACTAGCCAAAATTTGTTCATGTATGAATTTTAGTTCTGTCAAAAATAACACAAAAGAGAGTAGTTACCATTGTTCATGAATAATGTGCATTTATTTCAAGACCCGAGTATTTTGATACTGTTTTTTTTTTTTTTGCACATTTTACAAACTGGCATTTGCTGTTCCATGTCCTCCTCGCGATATCCAAAAAAATGCCGGATGACTGACCCCTTACTAGTTCTTTTAGGAACTAATTCGTCCGCTTCTATTTTTAATTTGTCGCTGAAATTGACAGAGCTTACATAGTAGCCTATGCAACACCAGTGATTGCACGAACTGAGTCAGCACTGTAAACCGAAACCAGAAAATCTTCCCGCAAGTTCCTTTCAGCACCCAGATGTCGCCCGGGATTGGTTGGCGAGTGCGTGACGTTATTGTTTTTATTTTTTTTTTACCCTTAGGCAGCCTCTCACGTTACTGCCTGAGGGACAGGGAGAAACCACCGGAAAAGGTTTTAAACAAATACAACAAACACGAAACAAACGCAAGTCGGCAGATGACCATAAAATACTCGATAGTTACAATATAATAATTATATGTATCTCACGCAGAATTTTCGGAGATATATCGAGTATATTCGATATATCACACAGCCCTAGTCTGAATCTTCGCTTCGTATATATTATTTTCAACTAGCCAGCCGGGCTGGCTAGTGACAGGAATTACTCGCCAAATGACAAATTAAGTCGCCTCGGGCGACCAGATCACTGCGAATTTCGAGCCCTGCTTTAGTGTCTGTCCACATTCTATTTCAAGGGGAAAAACATAGTGTAAAGGCAGCGGTTAACCCTCGTCTAACCCACTCACTAATTTTGGGGACTGATTGGCCACAGTTTAAGGAATTAATGACGCACATAGTGAAGAGTGGGTCCTGCTGTAATTCAGCTAGGGAAAGCCCCGGAGTAGCATTGGTGGGAAAAGCTGTCATAGAGCCGTCTATGTCAGCACCGTGTCAGGGTGATATGCGGAGTGAGGAGCGCCCCGCCCCTCCTCCCTCTCTCGGGGATTCCCTTGGGGACTTCCTGTTAGAGCAGTCACGAGATGGGACTCTGTGGCATGCATTTGACCAAGTGAGAGTAATCGTTGGCCAAATTCTCCAGCCAAAAGCAACGCCGGCCTTCCCCTACTTTGCTATTATTAAGGATAAGCTATATCGAGTGACGCAGGACACTCAAACTGGCGAAAAGATAACACCGCTGTTAATTCCAAAGAGCCGCCGGGAATTCATATTCCAAGCGGCTCACTTTAATCCCATGGCCGGACACTTGGGGCAGGATAAGACACTAGCCCGAATAATGGCCCAGTTCTGTTGGCCAGGGATTCGCGAGGATGTCTGTTGGTGGTGTGCGGCGTGCTGTGAATGCCAATTAGTAAATCCCATGGCCACTCCAAAAGCGCCTTTGCACCCTCTCCCTTTAATTGAGACCCCTTTCGAAAGAATTGGGATGGATCTCATCTGGCCATTAGATCGGTCAGCACGGGGATATTGCTTTTATTTTAGTTCTGGTGGACTATGCAACACGATATCCGGAAGCAGTGCCTCTCCGCAATATCTCAGCATGCAGTATAGCAGAAGCACTCTTCTGCTTTATCTCCCGGGTTGGGAAACTGAAAGAAATCCTGACAGACCAAGGCACTGCATTCATGTCACGCACACTGCGCGAACTGTATGGGTTATTGGGGATTAAGCCTATCCGCACCAACGTTTATCACCCACAAACGGATGGCTTAGTAGAACGGTTTAATCGAACCCTCAGAAATATAATTTGGAAGTTCGTAAGTGAAGATGCACGTAATTGGGATAAGTGGCTTGAGCCCGTTATTTACAGTACGAGAGGTCCCGCAAGCCTCCACAGGATTTTCACCGTTTGAATTGTTATATGGGCGTAAGCCGCGTGGCATTTTGGACGTGCTATGTGAAAATTGGGAGGAGGGACCTTCACCCAGTAAGAACGAAATTCAATACGTTCTCGACCTGCATGCCAAACTCCACACACTCATGCACTTAACCCAGGAGAATTTGCGGCAGGCGCAAGAACGTCAAGTCCGACTGTACGACAGGGGCATGTACCTTAGGGAGTTCACACTGGGAGACAAAGTACTCGTATTGTTGCCCACGTCGAGCTCCAAATTGGTCGCCAAGTGGCAAGGGCCCTTCGAGGTCACACGGTGAGTCGGGGACGTCAACTATGAGGTGAGGCGAACGGACAGGGGTGGGGCATTACAGATTTACTACCTCAATCTATTAAAACGTTGGAATGAGGAGGTCCCTGTGGTGTTGGTGTCGGTAATTCCGGAGAAGGCGGAGCTGGGGCCGGAGGTTCAAAAAAGAAAATTGACATCGCCCACCGCTTCGGTTCCCTGTGGAGACCACCTCTCCCCGACCCAGGTCACGGAGGTAGCCCAGTTGCAGAAAGAATTTTCTGACATGTTTTCGCCCCTGCCTGGCCACACCCACCTCATAGAACACCCAGGGATGAGAGTTTTCCACTTTTCGGCGGATTTCCGCTTTTTCTGAGTAAAAATCGACCTTTTTATATTATGTCAAATCTGTTGAGATTTTTTTTTTCATTTATTGAGGGGGGTTGGGGTATGTTCCTTCGTGATACTCAAGCGTAATTCATTCCTATGACGATGTTACATGTTTACATTTTCGCTATCTTTAGTCTTGCTAAGTCTCGTGGTAGAATACGTGTTATCTACAATGTAATTGTAAACATTGATGGCGAGAGCATGATAGCCAATCATAACAGTTCTTACAAAAGTACCCACATCCGTTCTATTTTATCGAAACTTGCACATGTTCATCGTCGCTGCTCTTCAAAAATACATTTCTCTTTATTATCGGCTTTTTTTTAAGTTTATCCCATAAACTTAGCATTTATTTGATTTAATACATTGAACATGTATATAGTCAGTAAATCTGAATTAATGCTGACAGTTTTGAAAACTTAAATATTTCAAAAGACTTTTTGAAAAAATCATATGCAGCTAATGAGGACATAGGGAGAAAAGGTCAGTCACCCTAAGAAATTTTATTTAATATATGAACATTTTGATAATTAATAGAACTTAAGTTTAATGTGAATTTAGTTTGTCATTTTTGTTGATCATGAATTATAACCATACCCTTGAATGTAGAATGTGATTTTATTTTGAATTCAAACAATACTCCTATTGATTTGAAATGTATTTTCATGTAAATATATAAAAAAGACAACAGATTTTTTTTTATCTACTACAGCTCAGATTGCAGGAAAAGTGGTTTGTAAGGCCTTATTTTTCAAAATTTTCCTGGAGGGGTATCCCTCTCAGACCCCCCCGTTGGCTTCGTTTTCTGCTTTTTTGATGGCCACCCACGCTCATCCCTGACACCACATTGAGATGCCTCCAGGGGTGGTAGTGCACAGCTGCCCTTACCGCCTGCCTGAACACAAAAAAAAGGTGGTCCGGGATGAACTTGAAGCCATGCTCAAAATGGGCATAATCGTGGAGTCCCACAGTGACTGGAGCAGCCCAGTGGTCCTGGTCCCCAAGACCGATGGGTCAGTCCGGTTCTGTGTGGACTATAAGAAAGTCAACGCGGTGTCTAAATTTGACATGTACCCAATGCCTCGTATTGATTTGCTCGATTGATTAGGCACTGCTCATTTTTATTTGACACTGGATTTAACAAAGGGATGCTGGCAGATCCCCTTGACTCCTCTGTCCCTAGAGAAAACGGCCTTTTCCACACCATTTGGTTTACACCAATTTGTCACACTTCCTTTTGGGCTGTTTGGGGTGCCCGCTACGTTCCAGCGGCTTATGGACAGGGTCCTCCGCCCCCACACCACCTACGCAGCCACGTATCTGGATGACTGGCCGCAGCACCTTAAACACCTTAGGGCCATCCTAAAGTCGCTGAGGTGGGCGGGTCTCACACCCAACCCAAAGAAATGTGCGATTGGGCAGGTGGAAGTACGGTATCTGGGTTTCCACTTAGGCCATGGGCAGGTGCGTCCCCAAATTAATAAGACCGCAGCGATTATGGCCTGCCCGAGGCCCAAGACCAAAAAGGGGGTGAGACAGTTCCTGGGGCTGGCTGGCTACTATCGGAGGTTCATACCTAATTATTCGGATGTCACCAGCCCGCTAACGGATCTCACTAAAAAGGGAGCACCAGATCCGGTCCAGTGGACAGAGCAATGGCAACAGGTTTTCTCTAGGGTAAAGGCCGCGCTATGTGGGGGGCCACTGTTACACTCCCCTGACTTTTCTCTCCCCTTTATTTTACAGACAGACACGTCGGACAGAGGGCTGGGGGCCGTTCTTTCCCAGAAGGTGGAGGGGGAGGAGCGTCCCGTGCTGTACATTAGCTGAAAGCTGTCGATGCGAGAGGGCAGGTACAGGACGATCAAAAAAGAGTGCCTAGCCATCAAGTGGGCGGTCCTCACCCTCTGGTACTACCTGCTGGGGCGCCCTTTCACCCTCTGTTCGGACCACGCGCCTCTCCAGTGGCTCCACCGCATGAAGGATGCCAACGCGCGGCTCACCCGTTGGTATCTTGCACTCCAGCCATTTAAATTCGAGGTGGTCCACAGGCCGAGGGTGCAGATGGTGGTGGCGGACTTCCTCTCCAGTCCGGGGGGGAGTCAGCTTCAGGCCAGATGGCTCCCCGGCCTGAGTCAGGCGGTGGAGATATGTGGCAGCGGGGGCGTGGCCGAGCGTCAGTCTGTGAATGGAGGGTGGAGTCAGGGAAGGTGAGTGGTTGTGTCACTACACCTGTTGTCAATTAACATGTTTGTGTCTCCTTCAGTGACCGCGCCCGATAAAAGGAGAGTGAGAAGCGGAGGTCGGCGCTGAGGGCTCGTTGACAGCCTGTATGTGTGTGCACATGCATGTGTGAGAGTGAGAGTTTTTGGAGCCCTATGCTGAAAAGCTATAAAATAAAAAAAACCCTCTTCAACGCAAACAACCGCCTGCTGTGCTTCTGTGCTCCATCCACACCTGAATCCGCTACACTGATGATGTTTTAGGTCATATTTATGTAGAAATATAGAAAATTCTAAAGGGTTCACAAACTTTCAAGCACTGTATAGTTTTGAATTTAGGTCATAAATAGTGCATGTTAAAAATTGTTAAATTGCCATGGAAAGCCAAGTGTCATCAGGGTCATTACATGTCAATTCATCAAATTTAAGAAAATCTTCCCATCTGACGTGGTGAGATGGGGGAGGATATACTTCTTAAGAGGAAAAGTACAAAATTTCAGGTCTCTGTCATTAGTTTCTGCAATTCTTTTGAAAGGGATGGAGGTGGGACCTTTTTCTAGCATCATGTATTGAGGGATTATTTTGAAATTGCAGTATCTCAAAGTACTTGAGCTAGGTCCTTCAATTTCTTTAGGCTAAGTACCTGGTACTTTTAGCCTATGAATATGGACTTTCAGGAGTGTAGCTCAGGTTTAATATAGAATGCTGGGTGCTTGAATTTTCTTTTAAAAAATTGACTGCATAACCTCCAGCAACAGATTTGAAGACCTGTAGAAACCACAATATTAAAGGTAGGGGGCTGATATTTCCCTATTGTTGCATACATGTTACTGCTTTATGTATACAAGCAGCAACATGTATGCAATGGTCCATATTGGATGAATGGGTCCTGAGGTATTGAAGCTCAAAATGAACAAAAAATACATTTTCCTCCAACATCAGTGTGATATTCTTCAGGTATGATCCCATTATCAAATCCAATAACTTTTTTTTTTTTTTGAGAAGAGCACGTTTCTGTTAATATTATATCCAAAATTTGTGATTTGTTTTCTCTCACATTTTCCCCAAAATACATTTTTGAAATACTCCTATATTTGTGTATGCTGGCTAGCCCCCCACCCAATTGATGGTTTACATTTCTCAGATACTAGGTAAAATAAAATGTGAAAAAGCCCCAGTGACATGATTAGAGATATTGAAGCTCCAAATGGACAAAAATGAATTTTAACACAATTTTATTGATCTTTTTCCAAAATCTTACACCACGGATAAACAAACATCTGATATTTGAAAATGTGTATTGATATCACAGTGAATCATTCACTGAATGCAAACTAACTGTGTCATATTAGATTACATTTTATATAGCCCACCAACTGATATTGTTTAGAGTACCACAGATTGCAAAACTCATTGTTTTTGCATCACTGAGATTATCCACTAAAGGCGTCTGGCCTCAGCATGATATGTCCAGACAAGTTCAAGTTATTGCATGTTGCAATGACATAATAAATTTCAACATTTACTATATCTAACAGTTGAATAAAACAAAAGTAACAGCAATATATTGGCATATGTTTCACCTTTTACTCATTTTTCCCCCACTTACAAAAAACATTGGTTTATCGTAACTGGAAATATGATGTCAAAATAAGAGAACATAAATTCATTTTGGGAGTGACTGAGAACACATTACAAAATCTTGCACAAAATATCTGATATCTACTTGCCAAAAATTAGAATAAATATGATGGAGTTCCTGTCAGATGTCACACCTTGAAAAGGTAGTACTGAAATTATACTATAATGGGTTTTGTCCATTTTGGAGCTTCAATATCTCTGTAACTAACTGTGTGATGGAAGCTCCCTTTCACACTTTATTTTACTACCCCAGTTCCAAAAAAGTTGGGAGTTTCAAATCCCTTTCTACCTATATTCAATTGACAGTATATTTAATGTTCAAACATACTTTTATTGTTTTTGTAAATGTGGACTCATTCTGAATTTGATGCTTGCAACACATTCTGAAAAGTTGGGGCAGGACCACGTTTTACCACTGTTACAGCACCCATTTTTTTTTTAACAACACTCTAAGTGTTTGAGACCTGAAGATGCTAATTGCTGAAGTTTTGAAAGTGAAATTCTTTCCCATTCTTGCTTGATATGACTTCAGTTGCTCAACAGTCTGGGGTCATATTTTCAATGGGAGGCAGACAGGCCAGTTTAGCACCTGCACTCCTTTACTATGAAGCCATGCTGTTATATCATGTACAGAATGTGACTTGGTATTGTCTTGCTGTAATGAATGGGGACGTTCCTGAAAAAGACATCTGGGTGGCACCATATGTTGCTCCAAAACCTGTATGTACCCTTCAGCATTAATGGTGCTTTCACAGACGTGCAAGTTACCATGGGTAATAACACACCCCCATACAGTGGGGCAAAAAAGTATTTAGTCAGCCACCAATTGTGCAAGTTCTCCTACTTAAAAAGAAGAGAGAGGCCTGTAATTTTCATCATAGGTACACTTCAACTATGAGAGACAGAATGGGGGGAAAGAATCCAGGAAATCACATTGTAGGATTTTTAATGAATTAATTGGTAAATTCCTTGGTAAAATAAGTATTTGGTCACCTACAAACAAGCAAGATTTCTGGCTCTCACAGACCTGTAACAACTTCTTTAAGAGGCTCCTCTGTCCTCCACTCATTATCTGTATTAATGGCACCTGTTTGAACTCGTTATCAGTATAAAAGACACCTGTCCACAACCTCAAACAGTCACACTCCAAACTTCACTATGACCAAGACCAAAGAGCTGTCAAAGGACACCAGAAACAAAATTGTAGACCTGCACCAGGCTGGGAAGACTGAATCTGCAATAGGTACAGTAAGCAGCTTGGTGTGAAGAAATCAACTGTGGGAGCAATTATTAGAAAATGGAAGACATACAAGACCACTGATAATCTCCCTCGATCTGGGGCTCCATGCAAGATCTCACCCCGTTGGGTCAAAATGATCACAAGAACGGTGAGCAAAAATCCCAGAACCACACAGGGGGACCTAGTGAATGACCTGCAGAGAGCTGGGACCAAAGTAACAAAGGCTACCATCAGTAACACACTACGCCGCCAGGGACTCAAATCCTGCAGTGCCAGACATGTTCCCCTGCTTAGGCCAGTACATGTCCAGGCCTGTCTGAAGTTTGCTAGAGAGCATTTGGATGATCCAGAAGAGGATTGGGAGAATGTCTCATGGTCAGATGAAACCAAAATAGAACTTTTTGGTAAAAACTCAACTTGTCGTGTTTGGAGGAGAAAGAATGCTGAGTTGCATCCAAAGAACACCATACCTACTGTGAAGCATGGGGGTGGAAACATCATGCTTTGGGGCTGTTTTTCTGCAAAGGGACCAGGACGACTGATCCGTATAAAGGAAAGAATGAATGGGGCCATGTATCGTGAGATTTTGAGTGAAAACCTCCTTCCATCAGCAAGGGCATTGAAGATGAAACGTGGCTAGGTCTTTCAGCATGACAGTGATCCCAAACACACCGCCTGGGCAACGAAGGAGTGGCTTCGTAAGAAGCATTTCAAGGTCCTGGAGTGGCCTAGCCAGTCTCCAGATCTCAACCCCATAGAAAATCTTTGGAGGGAGTTGAAAGTCTGTGTTGCCCAGTGACAGCCCCAAAACATCACTGCTCTAGAGGAGATCTGCATGGAGGAATGGTCCAAAATACCAGCAACAGTGTGTGAAAACCTTGTGAAGACTTACAGAAAACGTTTAACCTCTGTCATTGCCAACAAAGGGTATTTAACAAAGTATTGAGATGAACTTTTGTTATTGACCAAATGCTTATTTTTCACCATAATTTGCAAATAAATTATTTAAAAATCAGACTATATGATTTTCTGGATTTTATTTTTCTCATTTTGTCTCTCATGGTTGAGGTATACCTATGATGAAAATTACAGGCCTCTCTCATCTCTTTAAGTGGGAGAACTTGCACAATTGGTGACTGACTAAATACTTTTTTGCCCCAGTGTATCATCACAGATGCTGACTTTTTTGATCTTTGTGTTGGGAACAGTCTGGATGACCCGTTTCCTCTTTAGCCTTTAGATACAACATCCATGATTTCCAAACACAATCTGAAATGTGGACTTGTAAGACCACAGCATACTTTCTCATGTTGCGTCATTCCATCTTGAATGAGCTCGGGCCATTTCTGGATGATGTTGAGATATGGCTTTCGCTTTGCTTTTGTAGCTGCAGCAACGGTGATGACAGAGGTTTTCCAAAGTGTTCATAGTGTCATAAAAATGGTACCTACTTCCATCCGGTAAGGCATGCCGTAATACAGATGTGAGCAGGGACTCAACCTCTTACGGTTACCAGAGGACCAGCCCCCCACTGTAACCCTTGCTACGTAATAGGCGAGAGGCTGAGTGCTACTAAAACGGTGACTGGCACTGCTCTATGTGCCTTGTGGCATGGAAAGGACTTTGATTGGTCTTGAAAACACTGTTTTTTACAACTGTAAGAATATACACTCAGACCACCATACACAAATATTTCAAAAAGTCATCATTCTATATTAAACTTGAACTTCACTCCTGAAAACTCCTATTCATAGAGTCCTAGAACTGTATCTTCCCCTTGGATTGTTTTAGGCAAATCTGAGGTGGTCGTGTGGGAGGAATTTGATGAACTGATATGGAATGACCCATCAGATCCATAGACAGACACATTCACGCACACCAAGAGGATCTCTCCTAACATTAGTACTTGTTTTACATCTCACTCATTAGTACAAAACCAGGAACACAGCTTCATTCCCAGAGCCAACGCTCGCTTCTTAATGCCCTGTATAAAACTCTTCTTTAAACCCACCTCGGGTCATCATTGCTCACCCTTGACGATTCAACAACTGAGTCTTCATTGGTGTTCTGACATTTCAAGAACAGAGGAAGAAAAAATGTGCTTTACTGGGGCAGCGATGCCTTGTCACTCTCTGTGTTCTTTGATAAAGTTCATGTTGCAGAAGAAAGTCGCAAGAGAAACATTTTCCAAGACAAACTCCAAGCTGTCAGATTTTACAGGGATGCAATCTGTTCGTAGCTGGCATCTTGGTAGTCTCATAGCTGGAGTTCTGAGTGTTTTTGTCAACTCCATTAGGATAATAAGGGTTGATGCAGAATAAGATGAAGCAGAGAATTTGATTCAGGGAAATAATTACAAGGCAAACGTAGTGAAAGAACTATGAAAGAAAAGGCAAAGAAACCAACAAGCTAAGTGATGTTTCGAGTAAAATAAAATGCACAAGGGCAGGCCCTATTAGATATGTGAATGACACAAAGGCGTGAAACTATTTGCGTTTTGCACAAGATGGAATTGTTAAGGTACACAGGGCAACTTTTTGGGCAATGACGCTGGGCAATTGCGATTCGTCACATTTCCATTGAGATTGGGCAGCATAATTTCTATCTGAATGATTTTGATAGTTTTGAGCAACTTTTTAAGATCATCCAAAGTTGTTTAAGATCAAAGTGCTAGCAGTGAATCACGTGACCACCTCCGAGCTTCTGAAATTTTCAACAGATGGTGATCTCAATAGCAGTGGAGCGAAGAAAAAGAGACAACTTGTATCTTTTTATGCCAGTAAGTTATGTGTAAACCCATAGGGGTGAATTAACCTCATCAAACCAACAAACATCTATTTTTATGTGCTCAGTTTGTAATTGAAACACTTTTTTTTTTTCAGCTAAGTGTAAACTGCTGTTAGCTAACCACCGCTCCATAGAGATTGAATGGGATTTAGCTAACTAGCATTGGTTTTTGCAAACATAGTTTGCTGAAGGTTATTGCTAGCTATGTAGGGATAATGTTAGCTCTCTTGTATCAAGTTAAAAGTGATGGGCAGCTCATGTTTTTTTTTTTTCTTTGAGAGTTGTAATAGATATTGTCGAACTTATCATCTGATCGAATTCACATACAGAACATGACTACTTGTGGAACCCGAGGGTGAAACAGTACAACCTTCCGGATCTAAAAAAAAAAAAAGAGAGAGAGAGCCTTTCAGGAACTCGGTCACCCCCTTTTCTTCCTCAGCAGCCATCTTCTGGTTTATGTACTTTTTTCTTTTTTGCTGAGATAAGAATTAAACAATTGTTTTTGTAATGTATGTGTCCGTTATTAGTTATAGCATATGTGATTTGAGGCTAGTAGCAGTTTTAAAGAGATTTAAAAAGTGTTTAACAGAATAATGTGGTTATTTTGACCTTATCAATGTTAAAATAATGGCAAATTATCTTTTGACCAGAGTATCTATTCAGTGTTGTTCCAGAAGTAATACTTACTTGAGTAAAATAAAGGGTGAAGCCAAGACAAAAGTGACAGCTACAAATATCTCCATGTCCATCTTTGTAGTGTCTGTCTCCCTGGCACTAGATTTGCTCTTATCTAATTGGTTGCTGCCAGTTGTCTGTTGCCTTAATTAGTTGCCGTGTCTCATGTGGTTGCCTGTTGCTGGCAACACTGCCCAAAAAGTTGCCCCGTGTATCATCACCTTTAAAGATTTACAGAGATTAGTCTTCTGTATATAACACGAGAGGTTTTGCTACATTGTCAGTTAACAAGACCAAGAACCACTGCCATTCATAGAAAGAAGCAATTTGACTGACATTGCTCAGGACCAGACCTGGAAATTTTCTTGTTTAATTACTATGAAATTTCCCTTCAGCTTTCTAGTAACATTTAATGGTGGAATACTTTATTTTATTTTTTATTTCTGACTATGTAGAACATGATGGAAAGTAACTGTTGAAGCCATGACCTCAGCACAAGTGTATTATATGGCTCAGAACACCTGTTTGCCTTATAGTCTGGTGGTGGTGGTAGAGCTGTGCAATATATCGTATTTTTATCACGATATCGATATTGGTGTCAAACGATATCAAAATTCATAATATCAATATGAAACGATTTTTTGTCATTTGTCGAAAGGGACGTGCACAATATTTCTACAATGGCAATAAAACAACAATAACATTGACGTGACAGTAAGGTAAAACGAACCCTTCTGTCCCCTAAGGCACACCGTAGCCTTGCATACGTCATCCATTCTACTCCCGCGATATCTCCGCAACAGTAAAAAATCAGTTCTTCTGTTTTCATACGTGTCGGGTGATTTGATATATTGATTTCTTAATATGTTGTTTGATTTGCTTGCTAATAGTTATAATAATACAATTAACATATATTTACGTCATATTTTTGGATGTGGGACTGGGTAATGTAAAAATGGCATCTACGGAAGAAAACAAGCACAACAATATTAGCACATATCCAGCTTGTTAGCTGTGTTAGATGTGTTAAACCGTGTGAATTTAAGTGGAATAATTGCGAGTCGTCCTGTGGTCAAGGCAGCGTTTTAAGGTAAGGCAATTTGGTTATTAATGTTGCCCGCCGTGGCATGTTGGGTTCATTTGATTTTGACTTGTGCATCTGCAGCTAGCATCATGCTTTGAAGTAGGTTCTGCTAAGGACGGGTTTATTGCGCGATGTAGACGGACTCAGATGTAATTACATTGTTTTTAAAATTCCATGCGCTTAAAACGGTGTCCCCCTGCTAATCATGTAGCCCTAATCATGTGTTGCTTTTACTTTTCTTAATGGCGAGTGAAATATCTCTGCAAATGGTATTTCAATGCTGACATGCCAAAAAGATAGCGGAGTCCACATTTGGAAGATGAAGGAAGAGAAGCCTATTTTCATGTATGTTAATTCTTAAGGACTTGTCTCTATATTGTGCGTGTTTAATGTTGGTGTCTTAACAACACACAAGCTTACGTTGTAGTGTGTGTGTGTGTGTGTGTGTGTGAGAGAGAGATTTTATCCTTGGCTGGCTACGAGCCAGTGTGGACGTTACGCAGTAATCACTGGTAATACCAGCGCTGGCTCCATCCTCTGTGATCGGAAATGTTGAGTGAGGAGAACGTGAGCCTTGTGCAGGCTATAGGACCCATGCAAAGTACGCGCTTGCACAGTAAATAGTTTAAGTAAAAGGCGTTTCAGGGTACAACGGGAAGGGTTGACAGGTAGCCTATGAGGCCTGTACTATAAAAATGTGGCCCGGTGCCTCAGGTGTTGATGATCAGGGCTTTAAAAAAAGGTGTATAAATATCGTTTTAAAAATCGCGATATTGATATTTACTGAAAAAATCATGATATTGATTTTTTCCAATATCGAGCAGCCCTAGGTGGTGGTGGGTTTTTTTTGTTTGTTTGTTTGTTTGTTTTTTAATGTTTTGGATATGTCTCTTGTCAGCCATTGCATAGACACTCCACAATATCTCTTCACTCCATCCTCATCTCAGTCTGTTGAGAAAGAAAAAACGTGACTGAAATCAGCAAGTGCCCAGCACAGACAGATAATTCTCCTGTCGGCAGAAAACATGCTGTGCCTCGACAAAAAACATAAGACAACCCATTAAAACCAGAATAAATACTCTCAGCAGTTTTTCCAACATGGAGTAGTTTATTACTGGTGAAGGAGATGAAGTTGGAAGCAGACTTCACAATGTTGCTCCTGGGCAGGTAAACTCAATCTGTCCAAATCATAGAATTGTTTGAACAAATCAACTTATTGCAAAGAAAAAAGGATAACAAATGCAATCCTTCATGGAGCTGACTTTTGCAGGTTGATTGTGTCTCACTCTAGGTAGTGATCTAGTTGAACTCTACAAGCCAGATTTGGGCTATGGAACTTTATGTACATGGGCATGATTGGAAGGCAGCCTCAAATTTTCTGGAATCCACCTACCTGGCCATTAAAGACCATTTTTGACAAAACAATGCTTGTTTATAGATAAGAGTCTATGGACCTTTTTTAAAGTCCAATGCCTGTATCTTGCTTTGAAAAGTAGCCTCAGTGTTCAAAAGTTTGCCTAGAATGGTTCCTCGCACTTCTGTCGCAATTCTTTAACTTGTGGACAGAAAAGTTATCAAATTCTTTTTTTGGTCTGTCTCTGAAATGCCTGAGGCTGTTTGTCAATGTGTTAACGTTTCTGAGCAGACAAGGATAAAAACTTCAATATTCAAATGATTTTCATACATGGTTTCTTATAGGTTCAAAATGCACGTTAGATGGAAACCTCATCCAAGACTGTGCACTGTAGGCAGGTCTGGTGTTTTCTTGTTAACAGCTGTTGAAAAGCTTCTGACCTCTTTACGCTACAGCTCATTATATGTTTGGCTCCAATTTTAAACTCTTGAGACCATCACACAGCCTCGAGCCTTTTCCCGGTTTCAAAGCAAGTCAACTTTCATTCTGATAAAAGAATAAAGATTCTATGTATTTCCAGAACCACAGTGAACATGCTAGACAATACAAGACCTATAGATATAGGACTACATAGTGTTTTCATTTCAGGCATATCCATCACTGCAGTTTTAATGGCAGTGAAATACTACAAAAATAAAAATTTCCACCTGCAGATTGTGTAACCATTAGTGGTGAGATATTCCTTTCAATGTAGACAGGAACAAAATAGTTGTTACATAAGGTGTGAGTCAAAATGTTGTGGGCTTGTATTGCCATATTTTGTACATGTTTCAAACAATTCCCATTCACATGAGTTCCAACAGAAATAAAACTCAAGATTGTGCTTGATTGCTAATCTGATGCTTCCAGCTGGTTTGAAAAGCTATGCTGATTAGCATAGGATTGTATTGCAAGCATCACAGTGATGAAGGAGCTACACAATTATCGCCTTGGGTTTAAAATGAGCTTTACTGTCCTTGAAGGTAACTGCCTGCTGTGACACTGACAGCACTACAGGCTAATTAACCAGAGGCTTCCATTTTACACCCCAGATACTACCACAATTCCCATTTACAGTGGTGCTTGAAAGTTTGTGAACCCTTTAGAATTTTCTATATTTCTGCATACATATGACCTAAAACATCAGATTTTCACACAAGTCCTAAAAGTAGATAAAGAGAACCCAGTTAAACAAATGAGACAAAAATATTATACTTGGTCATTTATTTATTGAGGAAAATGATCCAATATTACATATCTGTGAGTGGCAAAAGTATGTGAACCTTTGCTTTCAGTATCTGGTGTGGCCCCCTTAATCTAGCCACTGGGGGTGCATAAATGTACTCTTGGTGCTGGTTCCAAGCCTGGATAAATTGGAGAGGGTTGCATCAGGAAGGGCATCTGGTGTAAAACCGTGCCAAATCTAACATGCAGATTGAAAAGAATACCATACCGGATCAGTTGGGGCCCAGGTTAACAGTGGCCGCCTCCGGTACTGTTGGTCAACAGGGTGCCGGTGGAAAGTATGCTACTGTTGCACCAAAATGGAGAAGGAGAAAAAGAGGGGGGAGGCGTGTTAGGAGAGAGCATGAAAGATGAAAGGGAAGGCGCTTAGAATTGAGGGTAGGAACACTGAATGTGGGAACATTGACTGGCAGAGCGAGAGAGTTAGCAGGTATGATGGAAAGAAGGAAGTTGGACATTGTGTGTGCAGGAGATGAGGTGGAAGGGAAGCAAGGCCAAGAACATTGGAGGTGGATGCAAGTTGTTTTATTACAGAGTTGATGGAAAGAGAAATGGTGTTGGTATTGTTTTGAGGGGAGAGTTGGTCAACAGTGTGATTGATGTGAAGAGGGTGTCAGAGTGATAGGCATGAAGTTGGGGATTCAAGGAGTGGTAATGTGTGTGCGTATGCCCCACAGGTTCGATGTGAGAATGAAGAAAAGAGTCTTTCTGGGAAAAGATGGATGAAGTGGTAGAAAATATACCAAGGGAGGAGCGCGTGCTGATAGGAGCAGATTTCAACGGACATGTTGGCGAGGGAAACAGAGGAGATGAGGGCATGATGGGCAGATATGGTGTAAGAGAGAGAAATGTGGAAGGGCAAATGGTGGTTGATTTTTCAAAGAGGCAAAAAGAGCAGTAGCGAAGGCGAAAGTAGATGCATACCAGGAGTTGTACGAAAGACTGGAGACCAAAGAAGGAGAGAGAAACCTGTACAGACTAGCTAGGCAGAGAAACAGGGAAGCAAGGGATGTACAGCAGGTAAGAGTGATGAAAGATGTAAATGGAAATGTGCTGACAGAGTGTATTAAGAAGGTGGAAAGAGTACTTTGAGGATTTATTTGGCAATATTCAATACATACTTCGAGAAGAAAGAGCAGCACAGGGTGACATTTAAGAGTGGAGGATCTACACAGGTGGACTACATACTCTGCAGAAGGGGTAACCTGAAGGAGATTGGAGACTGTAAAGTGATGGCAGAGGAGAGTGTAGCTAGACAACATCGAGTGGTTGTGTGCAGGATGAGCTTGAAAGTGAAGAAGAGGAAGCGTGAAATAGTGAAGCCGAAGATTAAGTGATGGAAACTAAAAGAGGTTGAACATCAGAAGGAGTTTAGGAAAGAAATGAGACGAGCATTGAGTGGTAATGGAAGTCTGCCAGAAGATTTGGATACTACTGCTATATTAGTAAGAGAGGCAGCAAGGAAGGTGCTAGGGTGGTCATTGGGAAGGATGAAAGAAAACAAGGAGACATGCTAGTGGAACAAAGAAGTGCAGGAAATTAAAGAGAAGAGGCTAGCAAAGAAGAATTGGGACGATCAGAAAGATGAGGAAAGCAGGTGGTTATACAGAGAGACAAGACAGAAGGCAAAAAGAGCAGTAGCGAAGGCGAAAGCAGATGCATACCAGGAGTTGTATGAAAGACTGGAGACCAAAGAAGGAGAGAGAAACCTGTACAGACTAGCTAGGCAGAGAAACAGGGAAGCGAGGGATGTACAGCAGGTAAGAGTGATGAAAGATGTAAATGGAAATGTGCTGACAGAATGTATTAAGAAGGTGGAAAGAGTACTTTGAGGATTTATTAAATGAGGAGAATCCAAAAGAGAAAAGGTCAGAGTCAAATCAGGAAATGAAAAATCAGGAAGCAGAACTGGTTAGTAAGGATGAGGTGAGGGCAGCCATGAAAAGAATGAAGACTGGGAAAGCAGTCGGACCAGATGGTATCCCGATTGAGGCTTGGAGATGTTTGGGTGAGACGACTGTGGAGTTCCTAACGAGATTTTTTAATAAGATCCTAGAGAATGAGAAGATGCCAAATGAATGGAGTGGTTGCTAGTCCCAATATACAAGAATAAGGGAGATGTACAGAGCTGCAGTAATTACAGAGGGATAAAATTGATGAGCCACACCATGAAATTATGGGAAAGGGTATTGGAGGCGAGATTGAGAAGAGAGGTAGCAATCTGTAAACAGCAGTACGGGTTTATGCCAAGGAAGAGCACATCGGATGCGATTTTTGCTTTAAGAATGTTAATGGAGAAGTACAGGGAAGGCCAGAGAAAGCTACATTATGTGTTTGTAGACCTGGAAAAGGCATACGATAGAGTGCCGAGAAAGTGTGAGATGGTATTGTATGAGAAAGTGTGGAGTGAACGAGAAGTATATTAGAGTGATGCAAGACATGTATGACAACAGTGAAACAGCAGTGAGGTGTGCAGTTGGAACAACTGAATGGTTCAAGGTGAAGGTGGGACTTCAAGGATCTGCTTTGAGTCCTTTCTTGTTTGCCATAGTGATGGATAGCTTGACAGACGAAGTGAGGCAAGAGTGGAACATGATGTTTTCGGATGATATTGATATGTGGTGAAAGTAGAAAGGAGGTTGAGCTGGGTTTGAAGAGATGGAGGTATGCATTGGAATGAAGAGGAATGAAGGTGAGCAGTAGCAAAACAGAGTACATGTGCGTCAATGAGAATGGGGATGAGAGTGTAGTGAAGATGCAAGGAGTAGTAGATGTAAAGAAAGTTGGTGAATTCAAGTACCTGGCATCAACTGTGCAGGAAAATGGGGGCTGCGATAGTGAGGTGAGAAAGAGAGTGCAGGCAGGGTGGAGCAGTTGGAGAAGGATTTTGGGAGTCATTTGTGATAGGAAAGTCCCAGCAAAAGTGAAAGGTAAGATGTATAAAACAGTAGTGAGACCAGCTATGATGTATGGATTGGAGACCCTACTCTTAACAAAGAGACAGGAGGCAAAGTTGGAGGTGGTGGAGTTGAGGATGTTAAGGTTTGCAATGGGAGTGACAAGGTTGGACAGCTTGGGAATTAAGCTACGAGAGATTGAGAGAGACTGAGATGGTATGGGCACATCCTGAGAAGAGATGCAGAGCATGTTGGAAGGAGAATGTTGAGGATGGAGCTGGCAGGCACACGAAAATGAGGAAGGCCAAAGAGGAGATACATGGATGTGGTGAGAGAGGACATGAAAGTGGCAGGTGTGGTAGAGAAGGATGCGGAAGACAGGGAGCAATGGAGATGAAAGATCCGCTGTGGCGACCCGTAATCGGGAGCACTCAAAAGAAAAAGATGATGATGATCGTGTGACCCCCTTGTGCAGCAATAACTGCAACTAAACGTTTCCGATAACTGTTGATCAGTCCTGCACACTGGCTTGGAGGAATTTTAGCCCATTCCTCCATACAGAACAGCTTCAACTCTGGTATGTTGGTGGGTTTCCTCACATCAACTGCTCGCTTCAAGTCTTTCCACAACATTTCGATTGGATTAAGGTCAGGACTTTGATTTGGCCATTCCAAAACATTAACTTTATTCTTCTTTAACCATTCTTTGGTAGAACGACTTGTGTGCTTAGGGTCGTTGTCTTGCTGCATGACCCACCTTCTCTTGAGATTCAGTTCATGGACAGATGTCCTGACATTTTCCTTTAGAATTCGCTGGTATAATTCAGAATTCATTGTTCCATCAATGATGGCAAGCCATCCTGGCCTAGATGCAGTAAAACAGGCCCAAACCATGATACCACCACCACCATGTTTCACAGATGGAATAAGGTTCTTATGTTGGAATGCAGTGTTTTCCTTTCTCCAAATATAACGCTTCTCATTTAAACCAAAAAAAGTTCTATTTTGGTCTCATCTGTCCACAAAACATTTTGTGGGTGCAATCACAGTTACTATTAATATTAAGTGATCAATCTCATTAAATCAGTCTCATTAAATTTGAAGGTTAATAATTATATTGAATCAATCCCATTGAATCACTTAATTTGACTCATTTGAATTGAATCATACCATAGAATCAGTCTCATTGAATCGTTTGAACTGAATCATTCAGGTGAATCATTCAAATGAATCATTCAGTGAATCATTTAGTGAATCGTTTCATTAATCCTGGATAAATTACCAAACAGCTAAATTATGGTATATTTCCAAATTATTATTGATCACTTACCATATTACATAAATCATCTGCACCTTTTTGAATTCTTTGAGAGATTGGGTGACTTCGAAAATATTGGAACACCAACAGGATGAATACACACAGCTTTGATAATAAATGAATTTATTATACAAAGATAAAAATGGATAATCAGTTGGAATATATACACATGTGATATGGTGTGTGTGTGAGAGAGGGAGAGCAAGAGTGTGTGTGAGAAGGGGGTTGTAAAGTCTGGAATGTTATCTGCAATCTTGGGGGAGGTGAATCCTCATGGTTTGGTGAGCACGTGTTTTCTAAGGCCAAGTTTACATTAGACCGTATCTGTCTCGTTTTCTTCACGGATGCACTGTCCGTTTACATTAAAACGCCTGGAAATGCCGGGAAACGGGAATCCGCCAGGGTCCACGTATTCAATCCAGATCGTGTCTGGTCCGGTGCTGTGTAAACATTGAGGATACGCGGATACGCTGTGCTGAGCTCTAGCTGGCGTCGTCATTGGACAACGTCACTGTGACATCCACCTTCCTGATTCGCTGGCGTTGGTCATGTGACGTGACTGCTGAAAAACGGCGCGGACTTCCGCCTTGTATCACCTTTCATTAAAGAGTATAAAAGTATGAAAATACTGCAAATACTGATGCAAATACTGCCCATTGTGTAGTTATGATTGTCTTTAGGCTTGCCATCCTTCCACTTGCAAGTGGTAAGTGATATGCACTGGGATCACACACACAGCGGCTCAGTCCCGAATCACTGCTCGTGCACTTCACTCGCGCGCTCTGTGAGCTGCACAGGGCCGGAGTGCGCACCCTCCAGAGGGCACTCGCTGTTCAGGGCGGAGTGATTTGGAGCGCAGGATGCCTGCGGAGCCGAGCGTATCCGTGTATTGGCGTTGCTGTGTGCACGCGAATCGTGTATTGGCGTTGCTGTGTGCACGCTAATCGTTTTAAAAACGTTAATCTGATGATCCGCTGATACGGTCTAATGTAAACCCCACCTAAGTAACAAAGGAATTCCACACTCATAGCATTATCAAACCCCCTGAAGTCTTAATAAGATCAAAATGTGTGTTAAGGAGATTGAGGATATTAGTAAAGCATGCACAGCCTATCTATAAAATTATTGAGAGATAACAGAACAATATAAATCAATTAAACACTTCAGTGTCTAATAGTGTAAACAGATAAACAGTTTCTGAGTTTAAAATTCACACTACTTCATAAACAACTTATTAAGACTAGCTTAATTATATTATTTTGCCCAAATGCCAAAGTCTTACTCAATCCTGCCTGTAGCAAGATAGGAAGAGATGATGTCCAAGACTTTTGAGCTTCGCCATTGTAGAGCTTCGCTGTTCATGAAGCACGTGAGCCGCCCGTGTAGAAAGCGCAGAGAGCTTCTTTCTGGTGGATCACTTGGGTCGTTTCCGTGAAGGCAGAGGATTCTTGATCCGAACTTCAGCATTTGTGAGGAAAAGTCTCTGATCAGAATAATATGCACAGCGCTTTTGAGTTAAAAAGGATTCAATCGCTTCTTAACTTTTAACTGCCTGGGCTGCAGTCATGATGTCACTTCTAATACGAATAAACCGGTTGTAACTCACTGAGTTTAAAATCGCGCGATCTTAGATTTTTACCTTGGCCAGTGGTAAACAGAGAAAATCGCGCTAAACTCGTGGATCTTAAAAAAAAAAGGAAAAAGAGGAAAAAGACGTCTTTGTCTGGTGAAGGGCATCTTTATATGCGTCCGTCTGGTTTGAAGACAGACACCAGAGACAAAGGGCTGAGATTTTCCAGGCGGGTTATGCTCTCCTGGAGGATGACGTAGATGATCTCGCCCAGGCGTGACGTAGTCAACGCGGAAGTTGGCTGGCAGTTGTAGTTCTTAGACACAAAATGGCGGACTGTACCTACAATTTTTTCAATAGCCTTCTGGCTTGTCCACGTGATCTTTAGCAAACTGCGGACGAGCAGCAACATTCTTTTTGGAGAGCAGTGGCTTTCTCCTTGCAACCCTGCCATGCACACAATGATTGTTCAGTGTTCTCCTGATGGTGGACTCATGAACATTCACATTAGCCAATGTGAGAGAGGTCTTCAGTTGCTTAGAAGTTACCCTGGGGTCCTTTGTGACCTCGCCAACTATTACACGCCTTGTTCTTGAAGTGATCTTTGTTGGTCGACCACTCCTAGGGTGAGTAACAATGGTCTTGAATTTCCTCAATTTGTACGCAATCTGTGTGACTGTGGATTGGTGGAGTCCAAACTCTTTAGAGATGGTTTTGTAACCTTTTCCAGCCTGATGAACATCAACAATGGTTTTTCTGAGGTCCTCAGAAATCTCCTTTGTTCGTGTCACGATACACTCACAAGCATGTGTTGTGAACATCAGACTTTGATAGATCCCTGTTCTTTAAATAAAACAGGGTGCTCACTCACACCTGATTGTCATCTCTTTGATTGAAAACACCTGACTCTAATTTCACCTTCAAATTAACTGCTAATCCTAGAGGTTCACATACTTTTACCACTCACAGATGTGTAATATTGGATCATTTTCCTCAATAAATAAATGACCAACTATTATAATTTTGTCTCATTTGTTTAACTACCCAGTTAAACAAATGACTTTAGGTCTTGTGTGAAAATCTGATGATGTTTATGCAGAAATATAGAAGATTCTAAAGGGTTCACAAACTTTCAAGCACCACTGTACTTGGGTCAATAAAAAGGTGTGTATACTGCCTGCTATATGTACAATAAAATAAAGATGGCAGACAAAAAATATGTCAGCTAGTATATTTAGTTTATCCTCCTACCGTATATCCTCTATTAAACTATGGGATGTATTTTGAATCTTAAGAGAGTAACTGCATCTCACAAGTAAAAGGCTACACATTTAATAGTTTAAAATTAATCACCATAAAATGATAAATCCTGCTTTGGTCTTTGAGCTCGCCAGTTAGTGGTATCAGTAACCCATGCAGATTTAGCTTACACTTTTATTCCTACAACTTAGCTGTCTAGCAAAATTACTATGAATTGCATTTTCATAGTATTAACAGGATTAAGTTCTTATTGAAGGTGAATGAGTTGACATGCCGCTTTTCAACCAACAGGGAATGGGTTCTTGAGCTAGTTCTCTTCAAGATTCATTGAACCTTGGTGCCAGTTAATAAACCAGCCTGCGTTTTTCCACCGGTTTTGAGGGGAACCATTGTAATTAAGGATGCTTCATTAATCGAAGGTGTTGCACAATGCACAGCAGAAGTAAACATTAGTCGCAAGATGGTGGATTGCACTGATGATCAAAGTTCACAGGTAATTGCAGGTATTTGATTTCTTCCAAAAAAGAAGCATGGACAAACTAAGATGATGTAGAAACTCTCCAAACTAATGACATGCTCACTGATGTCACACTGGAAAATACAGCTATCTTTTGGTTCCAGCTGGGAACTGACACTTCAGGTTCTGAGACCATTTATTTTTGGTCAGAATGCTCTGACTGACTGGTTCAAAATTTGTGTGTGAACCAGAACAGAATCTGTTCCCTGCTGGTGGAAAAGGTGTAACATTTCGGACTCATTTATCAAGAAAATATTGCAAGTTCAGAAAAATGTTCGTATCCTACTCGTGTTCCTGAGTTTACACGTTTATGTATTAAAAAGACTAACTCATGTAAACCTCACTTAATCTGAATCTTAAATTTCATCTTTCAATGAATTTATTTTATAATCATGATTTATTTATTTAATATACATGTATTTATCAAAAGTGAGGTGATGTTGGGTGCGGGAGGTTTTTGCATGACCCAATAAAAATAACTTCAAAAAAGTAATATATGAGTAAAAGTTCACCAAATGCAACATCAGGAAAGTAGAAATTTTGAAAACACTTTCACAGTCATAACCCTAATGTACAGTGCCTTACTGTTGAACCCCCGTTGAACTTTTCTGCATTTTATCGTAGAACTAAAATGGCCTTAATTAGAAAGGGGATTGGTACAATTAATGCAAAAAATATATTTACAACCTGTTGCTGTTCAAATCCCGATATTAGTTCTGGAGTAATGATCGGAAGGCACGTAATTATTTGAATGAATCGTACTAAAGTGTCACATGATCTCAGTATGAATAAACCTGTTTCTGGAAGAGGCCAAAGTCTGTTTGAGAACATCCCTAACTACATAGCATAACGAAGACTCAAATGAGCTGTCAAAACAGGCCCTGGACAAAGTTCTAGAAAAGTATCAGTCTAAATTACACCGTGTTCCAAATTATTATGCAAATTGGATTTAAGTGTCATAAAGATTAATTTTTTTGTTTTTCAATTAAACTCATGGATGGTGTTGTGTCTCAGGGCTCTTTGGATCACTGAAATCAATGTCAGACACCTGTGATAATTAGTTTGCCAGGTGAGCCCAATTAAAGGAAAACTACTTAAGGACGTTCCACATTATTAAGCAGGCCACAGGTTTCAAGCAATATGGGAAAGAAAAAAGGATCTCTCTGCTGCTGAAAAGTGTCAAATAGTGCAATGCCTTGGACAAAGTATGAAAACATTAGATATTTCACGAAAACTTAAGCATGATCATCGTACTGTGAAGAGATTTGTGGCTGATTCAGATTCGTGCAGATAAAGGCATAATGAGGAAGGTTTCTGCCAGACAAATTCATCGGATTAAGAGAACAGCTGCTAAAATGCCATGACAAAGCAGCAAACAGGTATTTGAAGCTGCTGGTGCCTCTGGAGTCCCGCAAACCTCAAGGTGTAGGATCCTCCAGAGGCTTGCAGTTGTGCATAAACCTACTATTTGGCCACCCCTAACCAATGCTCACAAGCAGAAATGGTTGCAGTGGGCCCAGAAATACATGAAGACTAATTTTCAAACAGTCTTGTTTACTGATGAGTGCCATGCAACCCTGGATGGTCTAGATGGATGGAGTAGTGGATGGCCACCTTGTCCCAACAAGGCTGCGACATCAGCAAGGAGGTGGTGGAGTCATGTTTTGGGCCAGAATCATGGGGAGAGAGCTGGTAGGCCCCTTTAGGGTCCCTGAAGGTGTGAAAATAACCTCAGCAAAGTATATAGAGTTTCTGACTGACTACTTTCTCCCATTGTACAAAAAGAACCGTGCCTTCCGTAGCAAAATCATCTTCATGCATGACAATGCACCATCTTATGCTTTAAAGAATACCTCTGTGTCATTGGCTGCTATGGGCATAAAAGGAGAGAAACTCATGGTGTGGCCCCCATCCTCTCCTGACCTTAACTTTACTGAGAACCTTTGGAGTATCCTCAAGCAAAAGATCTATGAGGGTGGGAGGCAGTTCACATCAAAACAGTAGCTCTGGGAGGCTATTCTGACATCCTTCAAAGAAATTCAAGCAGAAACTCTCCAAAAACTCACAAGTTGAATGGATGCAAGAATTGTGAAGGTGATATGGAAGAAGGGGTCCTATGTTAACATGTAACTTGGCCTATTAAGATGTTTTTGATTGAAATAGCTTTTGATTTCAGTAAATATTACCTCCTAATGCTGCAAATTCAACAAATGACCATTTTCAGTTCTTTACAGCCTATAAAATGTTTTGAAACTCTGTTGTGCGTAATAATTTGGAACAGTGCATTTTGAGTTTTTTTTATTTTTGAAAAAATACTGTTATCATTGGGAGGTTTGTTCAATAAAACTCGATTTATACTCTAATGGTTGATGACTTGAAAATTATACTGTCATTTGCATCAACCATTTAGGAAAATCAGAGAAAAATATCATTTGCATAATAATTTGGAACGCAGTGTAGATCAAGTCAAAACGATCCTTGCTATCGACTAGATTGTTCTGAGTTAAAATCCCAGCACAGCAAAAACAAACTACTAAACAAAAAAGCGGTGAGCCCTTGAGTAAGGACTTTTTACCCCAGTTATGCCAGTTGTAAGGTACAATGGCTGTCCTTCACTTCTTAACAAAGAAAATTTTATTTAGCCTTGGTCACATAGTAATAAAAAGAACTGAAATTGATCTTTTAGTGAGACAATGAGAAATTGATCTTATAAATTGAAAGAAAAAAATCAGTGTGGCAGCCCCACAATATATGTGCTAAATTAAATTAACGCTTCTGTTTGCTTTCTCTTTTTTTATGTCTCAAATGTATATGGGTAATAGCTGGAAATAAGCAGAGTGGCCAAGCTGTGCTCTCTGCTTGACTCACTAATTTTCTTAGGAGAAAAATCCCATTTTCAGACCCGTCTCAATGAATATATTGACTTTTTTTCCCTCCCCAAGTATTACCTTTCCCCCCAAATGAATGTATAAATGATGTCTCTCCTACCCTAAAGGCGAGGAATTGCTCATTTTGAAATGTGAAGTAGCGGTGAGTTATGGAGAGACCCCTATGGATTTTAAAACAGTACTTTTAAAGAAGGAACAGTTTTCCAATAATTAATTAAATTAAGGACTAAATTAACCTCTCAGTGCAGGTTCTTAAATCAGTGTTCTTAGGTCAGTAAAGAGTAAAATACAGTGGCGTATTTCATAGAAAAAGCAGCAGCAGTGTGGTTATTCCATCACCAGCTTCTTCTGAAACCACAAAGCCCTCTGTTCTAAAGACTTTGCTATGTAGGAAAACTTTAAGCAAAAGCTTTACACTCTGAATTGACAGTGGCCATGGAGACACTTTCTTAAAATGCTACACAAACATCTCCTCACAGAAAACTTCACTATAACAATTATATATATGTAGAGTATATGTTGCAGGTTAAATCTGGTCTTAGATTAAACCTGTATTCAACCTAGGTAGAATTGGTGAACCATATTTTACCTCGGTAAAATGTGTATTCAGCCTATGTTCAACTGTCTGAAAAGGGATTTTTTTTTATGGTGCGTCATTAAAAAGGGGGGGGGGGGGGGAGGTTTGAATAATTTAAAATAAATAAATAAATGAAGAAAATGGAAATTGTCGTCTTCAATCATATGTGCGCTCTCTCCTCTTTTTACCCACCAACCTCCCCTCTCTGATCCTCATCACCTGGACTCCCTTCCCTTGATGTCGTACCTTCTCAACTATCTCTCTACACTCAACAGATCACAATGAAGTAAAGAGTTTTTATTGTACTTACCAGGATTTGCACTCGCACCCTCCAGATCTGTAGTGTTTACCACTACACTATGCAGCTTAACGTTGCAAATTCTCCCATACTTCTTTGTATTATTACTAACATTTGGTCCCAGATTTGCCTTAGCCAATATCTTTAGAGGGTACCAGGCCCCCAACAAAAACCTAACCCTAACAAAAAGCTAACTGTCTGAAAACATACAAAAATTATATATTTAACCGAGGTAGAATGTGGTTCACCAATTCAACCTAAGTTTAACCTGAGAACGGATTTTACCTGCAACGTATACACCATAAACGTCCCTGTGTAATTTGTTACTATAAATGCTAATGTTTTAAAACAAGCATAATAATATAAACCTATTATTTGCCCGACAACCAGAACTACATTCAGAGCTGCTATTATAGAAAATAAATCAGCACTTTCTGACCATGTATGATTGAATTCAAGTGCTATAGTATAATAAATCACAAGTTAACATGTGTGTTTGGAGATGCTTTTCATTTCGACCAAAAATAAATTTGAGATGCACCATAGCTGTAAAGTGTGGCTATTGGAATTAACATCGACATCCTGTCAGTTCTGGATATTTTTGTCTGATCTCTCATATTGATGAGAACTGCCACTCACTGGATTTTTTTTTTCTAAACACCATTCTTTGTAGACTCTAGAAACATTCCAAACGATCAACAGTTTCTGAAATATTCAAACTACCATGCCACGGTCAACAGGAAGTAGACTTTTCTGGGTAGCTTCTCCTCTGCTGCCCTTTTGTGATTGAATAAGTTAATCACGTGAGCAGATGCTGTTCCATAAAAAATAAATATTACATTACCATGCTTCCATGCTGTGTCAGCTGAGGTAGACAATGCATTATGCTTTCTACTGATGTACTGTTATGGATTAAAACTTAATGAGTCATAGCAAGCTGACACATTTGTTTTGTATGCATGTATGCTCATACAGTGGTGCTTGAAAGTTTGTGAACCCTTTAGAATTTTCTGTATTTCTGCATAAATATGACCTAAAACATCAGATTGTCACACAAGTCCAAAAATTAGATAAAGAGAACCAAGTTAAACAAATGAGACAAAAATATTATACTTGGTCATTTATTTATTGAGGAAAATGATCCAATATTACATATCTGTGAGTGGCAAAAGTATGTGAACCTCTAAGATTAGCAGTTAATTTGAAGGTGAAATTAGTCAGGGTATTCAATCAATAGGATGACAATCAGGTGTGAGTGGGCACCCTGTTTTATTTAAAGAACAGGGATCTATCAAAGTCTGAGCTTCACAACACATGCTTGTGGAAGTGTATCATGGCACAAACAAAGGAGATTTCTGAGGAGCTCAGAAAAAGAAGAAGAATAAACCTTTATTTGTCACATGCACAGTTCAGGCACAGTGAAATTCATCTGCATTTAACCCATCTGAAGCAGCGAACACACACACACCCAGAGCAGTGGGCAACCACACCAGAGTGCCTGGGGAGCAGTCAGGGGTTCGGTACCTTACTCAAGGGCACCTCAGCCCAAGGCCGCCCCACATCAACCTAACTGCATGTCTTTGGATTGTGGGGGAAACCGGAGCACCCGGAGGAAACCCACGCAGACATGGGTAGAACATGCAAACTCCACACAGAAAGGCCCTCGCCGGCTGCTGGGTTCAAACCTGGAACCTTCTTCCTGTGAGGCAACTATGCTAACCACTACTCAAAAGCGTTGCTGATGCTCATCAGGCTGGAAAAGGTTACAAAGCCATCTCTAAAGAGTTTGGACTCCACCAATCCACAGTCACACAGATTGTGTACAAATTGAGGAAATTCAAGACCATTGTTACCCTCCCCAGGAGTGGTCAACCAACAAAGATCACTCCAAGAACAAAGCGTGTAATAGTTGGCGAGGTCACAAAGGACCCCAGGGTAACTTCTAAGCAACTGAAGGCCTCTCTCACATTGGCTAATGTGAATGTTCATGAGTCCACCATCAGGAGAACACTGAACAATCATGGTGTGTGCATTGCAGGGTTGCAAGGAGAAAGCCACTTGTGGCAGCGGGGGCGTGGTCTAGCATCGGTCTGTGACAGGAGGGCGGAGTTGGGGAAGTTAAGTGGCAGAATCATTTCACCTGTTGTTAATTGATGTTTGTGTGTCTTCCCAGGGACCGCGCCCTTCTTAAGGAGAGAGAGTGAGAACAGAGGGACGCTCTCGATAACCAGACAGCTAATGTGTGTGCGTGTGTCTGTGTGTGCGTATTTACAGCTGAAAAGCTGAATAAAGAGAGTTTTGTATGCTCAGTTCTGTCCTGCCGTCCTTCTGTGCTCCACCCCTTTACACGAACTGCCACAGTGGTGCCGAAACCCGGGAATGAGCACAGAAGGACGGCAGGACAGAACTGAGCATACAAAACTCTCTTTATTCAGCTTTTCAGCTGTAAATACGCACACACAGACACACGCACACACATTAGCTGTCTGGTTATCGAGAGCGTCCCTCTGTTCTCACTCTCTCTCCTTAAGAAGGGCGCGGTCCCTGGGAAGACACACAAACATCAATTAACAACAGGTGAAATGATTCTGCCACTTAACTTCCCCAACTCCGCCCTCCTGTCACAGACCGATGCTAGACCACGCCCCCGCTGCCACACCACTGCTCTCCAAAAAGAACATTGCTGCTCATCCGCAGTTTGCTAAAGGTCACGTGGACAAGCCAGAAGGCTATTGGAAAAATGTTTTGTGGACGGATGAGACCAAAATAGAACTTTTTGGTTTAAATGAGAAGTGTTCTGTTTGGAGAAAGGAAAACGCTGCATTCCAGCATAAGAGCCTTATCCCATCTGTGAAACATGGTGGTGGTAGTATCATGGTTTGGGCCTGTTTTGCTGCATCTGGGCCAGGACGGCTTGCCATCATTGATGGAACAATGAATTCTGTGGGCGCTAGTGCGTACGCATGGAGTAGACGTGTTTTTCGTGAGCTCCTGCCAAGTGCAACATTTATTTTTATATAAAGCACAGTGTAACGAATATTTTGCGAAATACCATTCATACCACACTTTTAAAAGTTTAAGTTGACCTTTGCATCGTATCCTCCCTGAAAATGACTGATTCTCAAACAAGACGTGAGGCTTCGAAGACTACTAGCACTACCCACTCAAAGCCAGACTCTCCAAAAAGCATGGCTAAAGGTAACGCTGAAGCGACTAGTATCGAGGCAGACACACTGAGTGCCACTAAATTCACGGATGCCCTACTAGCTTTAAAAGCAGATATATGTGGCAAAATTGATTCTAAAGTGGACTTGCTATCCAGCAATCTCCATACCAAAATCACAGCTGTTAAAGAGGAGCTTAAAAACTCCTTGTCGGGCGTGCAGGCTACAGTGGATAAGCATAGTGCCACTATTCATGATCTGGAGTGCTTTGCCACAACACACAGCGACACTGTCACTAGCATGGAGTCCAAAATTAGCTAGTTATCCGCAGAAGTGTGTGCACTAAAAACAAAATGCAATGATCTGGAGGGCAGGCAGAGAAGACACAATCTTCGCATACTACTGTAGGCATACCTGAGCGAGATGAAGGGTCCCGTCCTACTGAATTCATCGCTCAACTACTTCAGGATTTGCTGCAGTTGGAGGAGAAGCCCTTGCTGGACGGGGCACATCGTTCTGTCCATCCAAAGCCGAAGAGGGGGAAGCCACTGCGAGCATTTGTCATCAGAGTCCATTATTACCATGTCCGTGACCAGATTCTCCAACGAGCAGCTGAGGCTTTTCCATTATCACACAAGGGTAGCAGGCTGTCCATCTTTCCTGACTTCATGGCGGAGGTTGCAAAGAAACGTGCAGCATTCGTGTCGGTAAAGAAGATTCTGCATGAGCACCCTTCAATCAAATTCGGACTTTTCTTCCCGGCTGAACTGAAAAAAACAATGCCTTCGGGTGATGTTCACAAATTCACTGATCCGGGCTCAGCAATGGCCTTCAGGGCTCGAAATTCGCGGTGGTCCAGTCGCCCGAGGCGACTTAATTTGTCATTTGGTGGGTAATTCCTGTCACTAGCCAGCCTGGCTGGCTAGTTGAAAATAAAAAATATATACGAAGCGAAGATTCAGACTAGGGCTGTGCGATATATCGAATATACTTGATATATCTCCGAAAATTCTGTATGAGATGCATAAAATTATTATATTGTAACTATCGAGTATTTTATGGTCATCTGCTGACTTGCGTTTGTTTAAAACATTTTCCGGTGATTTTCTCCCTGTCCCTTAGGCAGTGATGTGAGAGGCTGCCTAAAGGTAAAAAAACAATAACGTCACACACTCACCAACCAATCCCGGGCGACATCTAGGTGCTGAAAGGAACTTGCGGGAAGATTTTCTGGTTTCGGTTTACAGCGGTGACTCAGTTTGTGCAATCGCTTGTGTTGCATAGGCTACCGTGTAAGCTCTGTCAATTTCAGCGACAAATTAAAAATGGAAGCGGACGAATTGGTTCCTAAAAGAACTAGTAAGGGGTCAGTCATCTGGCATTTTTTGGATATCGCGAGGAGGACGTGAAACAGCAAATGCCAATTTGTAAAGTGTGCAAAAAAAAAACCTGTCATCACGAAAGACAGCAGCACTACAAAGCATGTTGGACATATTTTGGGTGCTATAGTCATGATAGTAAGTATATTTGTTTTCAATACTCATACACCAAGTTGCCAAGTTTTCCAATATATTATCATTTGTTGATATTATATTATGGTGCTCTGTGTTGTTCTCATTTATGTATTTAACAACAGTATCAAAATACTCGGGTCTTGAAATAAATGCACATTAGTCATGAACAATGGTAACTACTCTCTTTTGTGTTATTTTTGACAGAAGTAAACTTCATACATGAACAAATTTTGGCTAGTTGATTTTCTGTTTGGCTGGTTACTTTGGAAGGTAACTAGTCCGGCTGGCTGGTGAAAAAATATATGAATTTCGAGCCCTGGCCTTTGTCAACGCCGTAGTGCGTGACCCAGCAGAGTAGAATAAGATTGCGGTAGGCTGTGCTTTTATCAGAGACAGTTGATGTTCTGAAGTTCTAAAAGTGTCAAGTAGCTAGCCTAATCTTCCATTCGAGTAGTCCTCATCAATGCTAGTTCTGCGAGCATTCTTTATTTTTTTTATGTTTATTATCGGTAATGTGAGTTAAAAATATTGTGCTTTTTATGACCTTTATATTTGATACATTTATAGCGCTTGGCCCAGTGGGCGAGTAGTGAGTTTAGTTTAAGGGGTTGGATGTTGCACGCGTCATGGTCAGTATGACACTTCAGCTGTTTGTGGTTTGTCTCTTTGTCTGCATGTTTTACCAGTCATTTTGTTTTTTAGGGTTTTTTTTTGTTTGTTTTGTGTAGGGGCCTTCTGATATATACAAAGGTAGCTTCTGACAGTCCTGTGAGGGTTCATTTGTTAGTCTACTGTATCATACATTTGCTGCTTTATCTTGATATACAGTTAGGTCCATAAATATTTGGACAGAGGCAACATTTTTCTAATTTTGGTTCTGTACATTACCACAATGAATTGTGAACAAAACAATTCAGATGGAGTTGAAGTTCAGACTTTCAGCTTTAATTCAGTGGGTTGAACAAAATGATTGCATAAAAATGTGAGGAACTAAAGCATTTTTTAAAACACAATCCCTTCATTTCAGGGGCTCAAAAGTAATTTTTATTTAACAAATTAAATAATTGTAAATAAAATGTTCATTTCTAATACTTGGTTGAAAACCCTTTGTTGGCAATGACTGCCTGAAGTCTTGAACTCATGGACATCACCAGATGCTGTGTTTCCTCCTTTTTAATGCTCTGCCAGGCCTTTACTGCAACAGTTTTCAGTTGCTGTTTGTTTGTGGGCCTTTCTGTCTGAAGTTTAGTCTTTAACAAGTGAAATGCATGCTCAACTGGGTTGAGATCAGGTGACTGACTTGGCCATTCAAGAATATTCCACTTCTTTGCTTTAATAAACTCCTGGGTTGCTTTGGCTTTATGTTTTGGGTCATTGTCCATCTGTATTATGAAACGCCGACCAATCAGTTTGGCTGGATTTGAGCACACAGTATGTCTCTGAATACCTCAGAATTCAGCCGGCTGCTTCTGTCCTGTGTCACATCATCGATAAACACTAGTGACCCAGTGCCACTGGCAGTCATGCATGCCCAAGCTATCACACTGCCTCCACCGTGTTTTACAGATGATGTGGTATGCTTTGGATCATGAGCTGTACCATGCCTTCGCCATACTTTTTTCTTTCCATCATTCTGGTAGAGGTTGATCTTGGTTTCATCTGTCCAAAGAATGTTCTTCCAGAACTGTGCTGGCTTTTGTAGATGTTTTTTAGCAAAGTCCAATCTAGCTTTTTTATTCTTGAGGCTTATGAGTGGCGTACACCGTGCAGTGAACCCTCTGTATTTATGGTACTTTCATGCAGTCTTCTCTTTATGGTAGATTTGGATATTGATACGCCTACCTCCTGGAGAGTGTTGCTCACTTGGTTGGCTGTTGTGAAGGGGTTTCTCTTCACCATGGAAATTATTCTGCAATCATCCACTACTGTTGTCTTCTGTGAGTGTCCAGGTCTTTTTGCATTGATGAGTTCAGTGCTTTCTTTCTTTCTCAGGACGTACCAAACTGTACATTTTGCCACTCCTAATATTGTAGCAATTTCTCGGATGGGTTTTTTTCTGTTTTCGCAGCTTAAGGATGGCTTGTTTCACTTGCATGGAGAGCTCCTTTGACTGCATGTTTTCTTCACAGCAAAATCTTCCAGATGCAAGCACCACACCTCAAATCAACTCCAGGCCTTTTATCTGCTTAATTGAGAATGACATAATGAAGGAATTTCCCACACCTGCCCATGAAATAGCCTTTGGCCGAATCCCATTTCACCCCTTGGACCAACCCCTTGGCCCTTCCCCTCCATTTTGCGCGTTCACGTGAAGGGGTAGGGGTATCCCAATCCCAGTTAACGCGGAGGGGTAGGGGAAGGGGTAGGGCTTCTGTACCCCTCCAAACGGAGATTTTCCTGGAGCTGACTCCGAACGAAGGGGTTTGAGTGATTTCCCACAATGCCATGCGGATTTCAGCGAGATTTCATGCGGATTTCAGAAAGATGGCGGTTCCCGCGGCGAAAGATTGTCATAAATGTATTTTCTCCATTATTTACGTGTTTTAAGTTGTTATCCAGAGGAAACACGCCGCTTGATTCGCTTTCGAGCTGAGAATGAGCAGTGATTTCTGAAATCCAAGCTGCTGCTAAAAAGCTTTGGGAGTGAGTATTGTTTTCGGTTGCTTGACTGCGTACGTTTTGTTCTGTAACCGCTTTTATTGTTTACATGAGTGTTCTGACACCTCATTCTGTCGGATGTGGTGCACGAAGCGCCAAAGATATCCCATTCAGTGGTGTTAGTTAACAAATCACACCCTGCCAGCAGAGATTTCTGGTTCTGGCTCTGACTGTAGCGGCTGGTCGCAGCCAATGACGCATTTGGTCGCGTTTTGCTAACGTAAACGCTGACGGAGGTACGCGATGACGTATGCGATCGTTGAAGGGCTATCCCAATACGTAGGGGTTGAATTTCAAGCCCTATCCCTTGTAGCTCAGTTTCAAGGGGAAGGGGGAGGGGTAGGGGGAGGGGTAGAAATTAGAATTGGGATTGGGCCTTTGAGTCAATTGTCCAATTACTCTTGGTCCCTTTAAAAACAGGGTGGCACACGTTAAGGAGCTGAAACTCCTAAACCCTTCATCCAATTTTAATGTGGATACCCTCAAATGAAAGCTGAAAGTCTGGACTTTATGTCCATGTCCATTATATAACTATAACTTGAATATGTTTCAGTTGTAGGTGTAATTAAGGATTTGTGTATTTAAGATTTGGATAAGTGATCAATCTTTAATATTTACATAAAATCAGTCTCATTTGGATCGTTGAAGTGAATCATTCAATGAATCGAATCAAGGAATCATTTAATGAATCTGTGAATCATTTAGTGAATCGTTTAATGAATCATTTGGTGAACCGTTCAATGAATCATTTAGTGAATCATTTAATGAATCATACCATTAATCCTGGATAAATTACCAAACAGCTAGATTGGGGTATATTATCAAATTATTATTGATCACTTACCATATTACAAATTGTCTACACCTTCCTTGAATTCTTTTGACTGGGCAACTTCAGAATATCGAACAGCAGATGAGTACACACACAGCTTTGATAATAAATGAATTTATTATATAAAGATCAAAAATGGATAAATCAGTTGGACTATATACAGTGAGGTGTGTGTATGTGAATGTGTGTGTGTGTGTGTGGTGTGTGTGTAAGCAGTTTTAGCTTGAGGCACAGGAATTTGTTATCTGCAATCTTGGTATGTGCGTGTGTGCGCGTGCGTGTCCGTGCCAGGACGAGCCAGAGTGTCTTATCTGCAATCTTGGAGGAGGGGACCCCTCAGGATTTAGTGAGCACGCATTTTCTCAGTAACAAAGAAATTCCACACTTATAACATTATCAAACTCACTGAAATCTTAATAAGGTCAAAATATGAGTGAGTTAAATTAAATTAGAATGTTAGGGGAGAGGGAGAGAGAGAGAGAGAGAGAGAGAGAGAAAGACATGCACAAACTTATGGATTAACCAATTTTAAATCAGTAATACCAAATAATAGAGAATCAACAATAATACACAGTGCGCACAGTTGTTCCTGAATATAATTTCATGCTTAGTGAATTAATTACTGTCTAGACTAATTATTTTGCCCAGTGCCTTTCCTTACTGCAAACTTTCGTCTTCTGTAGAAAGCAGAGTCTCTTCTGTGGAAATGACAGGCAGGCTGGAGATTGCGCTTCAGAGAGACAGAGAGAGAGCGAGCGGTTGCTTTGAAGTTTTCTTTGAAGATCTTCGTAGCTCATGAGAAGAAAGTTCTGATCAGACAGGTTAGGACGGTCCAGCCGCTCCCAACACCAATAAAACTGCCTTTTGGTTGCAGTCTAGTACGTACTAAAAGAATGACTGAGTAAACCGGTTTATAACTCACTTGAGATAAAAGCGCGCGTGTTTCCTGGAGTCCACCGTGATCAAGGGTGGATAGAAGGAGGAGAACGTTCTAAAACGTGTCTCTTGCAGGAAAGAGTCGTGGTTTCGGACGGTCCGATGGTGAGCGTCCCTCTATGGTCTGTCCTCCACCGAGTTCAGACACCAGAGACAAAGAAAAATGGAGTTTCCAAGTCTCTTATGTGAAACCTGAGGAATGATGTACATGATCCCGCCCAGGCGTGACGTAGTCAACGCGGAAGTGTAGTTCTTAGACACAAGATGGCGGCATGATACCTACACAGTAAACAGGTTAAAAAAACAAAATTTGTGTCAGTGTCCAAATATATATGGACCTAACTGTAATATGATCTCACAAAGCAGTCCTAACCCCACTCCCCAATTTAGTGGACACACACTAAAATATACTAGCTGGAATGTAAAGGGACTGAACCAACCTGTCAAGAGAAGCAAAGTTCTTCACTACTTTCAGAGTATAGGGACTCATATTGCTTTCCTACAAGAAACGCACCTGAAAACAGACAATCACTCTTTGTTGCATAAATGGTGGGTTGGTCAGATGTATCACTCACACTATAGCTGCAAGGCAAGGGGAACTGCTATTCTCATACACAAATCTGTGCTGTTTACTTTTTTTAGGACACCAACCTAGATAAAAATGGAAGATATGTCATACTAACAGGTAAACTCTATAATGCCCCAGTGATATTAGCCAATGTCTATGCCCCCAATTGGGACGTTGAACATTTTTTCAAGTCCTTTTTTTCTTCTTTCCAAGAGATTCAGTCTCAGTGCCTCATTTTGGGAGGTGACTTTAAACTGCTGGCTAAATCCTTCTTTAGACCGCTCCTCTATGAATATGAAGCCTCAAACGAAATTAGCTAAACTAATTAAGTCCTTTCTAAAAGAGTTTGCTATATCTGATGTCTGGCGTTTTCTGAATCCATCTAGTAGAGCTTATTCTTTCTTCTCGAATATGCACCACACTTTCACACGTATATATTATTTTTTATTAGATAATCGACTCCTCCCCGTCGATTACCTAATATTGCCACAAGGGTCAATATTAGGCCCTTTACTTTTCCTCATCTATGTCAATGATATTTCCTCAGCTGTTAAATGTAAACTTCTGCTTTATGCAGATGACTCGGCAATAATTGTACCAGGCAGCAATCCGGAGGAAATTCAACATAGATTATCAAGGGAGTTAGAGTCAATCAGGGAATGGCTGATTGACAATAAGCTCTCCTTACATCTTGGCAAAATGGAGTCAATTCTCTTTGGATCTAAGAGAAAACTCAACAAAATTAGTTCCATTCAGGTGCAATGTGCTGGCAGTACCTTGACATGTCAATCCAGTGTTAAGTATTTGGGGGTCGAATTGGACCAATCCCTGTATGGGGAATGCATTGTGGATAAAATAGTTAAGAAATCCAATGCTAAACTAAAGTTTCTGTATAGACAGACTAAAAATGTCAACCTTGAAACTAAAAAGCTGCTTGTGTCAGCCTTAATCCAAAGTCACTATGCCAGTGCATCATGGTATTCTGGATTAACCAAGAAATATAGGTCTCGGTTACAGATTTCTCAGAACAAAATCATTAGATACCTTTTGAATGCACCGTCAAAAAGCCATGTTGGAGCTGATGAATTTTGCCTGGCTAGGATGTTGTCAGTGGAACTTCGTATTAAACAACTTAAATTAAATTTAGTACATAAAATTGTAAATGGAAACGCCCCTTCTTACCTTTCTCAGTCCCTTACCCTTACCCATAATATTCACGGCATTGGTACAAGATCCAACACCTCTTCTCTCCATGTTCCTCATGTCAAATCTTTTGGTAACACCTCTTTTTTTTATACCAGTACTTTAGCCTGGAATGAGCTTCCATCTCATATTCAATGTACACAAAGCAGGTCTCTCTTCAAGTTGCTAGTCAAACAGTTTTTATTCAGTGAACTTATTAACGGGCAGCACGGTGGTGTAGTGGTTAGCGCTGTCGCCTCACAGCAAGAAGGTCCTGGGTTCGAGCCCCGGGGCCGGCGAGGGCCTTTCTGTGTGGAGTTTGCATGTTCTCCCCGTGTCCGCGTGGGTTTCCTCCGGGTGCTCCGGTTTCCCCCGGGTGCTCCGGTTTCCCCCACAGTCCAAAGACATGCAGGTTAGGTTGACTGGTGACTCTAAATTGACCGTAGGTGTGAATGGTTGTCTGTGTCTATGTGTCAGCCCTGTGATGACCTGGCGACTTGTCCAGGGTGTACCCCGCCTTTCGCCCGTAGTCAGCTGAGATAGGCTCCAGCTTGCCTGCGACCCTGTAGAAGGATAAAGCGGCTAGAGATAATGAATGAATGAATGAATGAACTTATTAACCAGGAACACAGTCCTTATGTACCGTATTTTCTGGACTATAAGCCGCTACTTTTTTCCTAGGTTTTGAACCATGCGGCTTATACAAAGGTGCGGCTATTCTGTGGATTTTTCTTCCACCGCTAGGGGCGCTCTAACCGGAAGTAGAATCAAAAATAAGATAGACGAAAAATCAATGCAAAGAAGAATTAGCAGATCTTTAGCAGATAGAACACGCATGACAAATTACTAACTGGTAATTATTTTCAAATCCAGCGAAGATGATTAAAGTGACTTGTGGTTTCAAACACAGGAGAAATGAAGGTAAATAAATACCGGTTATTTTCTCTTGGTTCTGTTCCGTTTTAATCAGCAAAGTTGCTGCCGTGTTAAAAGGCACTGTTCGGAAAGAATCTGTTCAGGTACATACATGTACATTTACAGTACAAAATCGTTCTGTACATGCAGTAAATATCTAATTTTTCAACATAGATATCTGCGGGGCGGCACGGTGGTGTAGTGGTTAGCGCTGTCGCCTCACAGCAAGAAGGTCCTGGGTTCGAGCCCCGGGGCCGGCGAGGGCCTTTCTGTGTGGAGTTTGCATGTTCTCCCCGTGTCCGCGTGGGTTTCCTCCGGGTGCTCCAGTTTCCCCCACAGTCCAAAGACATGCAGGTTAGGTTAACTGGTGACTCTAAATTGACCGTAGGTGTGAATGTGAGTGTGAATGGTTGTCTGTGTCTATGTGTCAACCCTGTGATGACCTGGCGACTTGTCCAGGGTGTACCCCGCCTTTCGCCCGTAGTCAGCTGGGATAGGCTCCAGCTTGCCTGCGACCCTGTAGAAGGATAAAGCGGCTAGAGATAATGAGATGAGATGAGATATCTGCGGCTTATAGCCCGGTGCGGCTTGTATATCTTTTTTTTTTAATTTTTTTTTAAAAATAGAGCGGATGCGGCTTATATACAGGTGCGCTCTATAGTCCAGAAAATACGGTATATTACTAGTCATTTTGATTTTATGCTCTTTATCTTGTTTAATTTATTTTAACAATTTGTATAATATTCTATTTTCATTTTTAGTCACTTGTCACATGCTAGTCACTTGACCCAAGGACCACAATGGAAACAAGCGCTGTGCGCTTTATTGTGTTATCCTGGTATGATTGTCAATATTTTATATATTTATTTATGTATAATTTTTACATGTTTATACCGAATCAATCAATCAATCAGTCAATCAAAGTGCACTCCTGCACCTATAGTCCCATAGTTATTTCTGATCATGGCCCTGTGACATTAGAACTTAACTGGAAAGGTCATATAAAGCCACATTCACCATGGTGTTTTAATATCCGGCTATCGTCAGATGATGACTTTGTAAAATTCATGTCCACTCAAATTGATGTGTTTATTAAGATAAATAAAACTGAGGACACCTCTCCCTCTACCCTATGGGAAACATTTAAAGCGTACACCAGGGGTCTTAGGATCTCATATGCAAGCCATGAGAAAAGAATGAGAGAAAAAAGAATGGCAGATCTAATGTCTCAGATCTCACAACTTGACCAAAATTACGCCTCTTCTCCTACCCCAGATGCATATAAACAGAGACTTGTATTACAAGCTGAATTTAATAACTTGTCAAGCACTCTTACTGAAGATCTGCTTTTTAAATGTAGATATGCTCAGTACGAGCAAGGTGATAAGTCCAGCAAGCTGCTAGCTCATCAACTGCGCCAAAAATCCTCAGCTCATCAAATTCTAAAAATAAACACACACACAGGCATTACAACTGATCCACAGTTAATAAATGATCAATTCAAAAACTTCTACAGTCACTTGTACACCTCCGAGAATCAAAGTGGGCTGTCAGAGTTCGACTCTTTCTTTAGAATCCTTTCCATACCAAGCTTAGATGCAGCCTCAGCATCATGCTTGGAACAACCAATCACATTAGAGGAGATTCGTAGAGCAATCTGTGCTATGCAAAGTGGCAAATGTCCTGGCCCAGATGGCTATCCCATAGAATTTTATAAGAAATTTTCAGATCAGTTGACCCCTCTCTTACTTGAAATGCTTAATGAGTCTTTTGCTGCCAATTGCTTACCCCCTACTCTATGGCAAACGTCTATATCCTTAATATTAAAAAAGAACAAGGATCCACTTCTTTGCAGCTCATATAGGCCCATCTCATTGATCAATGTCGATGCTAAACTATCAGCTAAGCGGTGTTGGCTATGCGTTTAGACTCAGTCCTACCGTCGTTAATATCTAATGACCAAACTGGATTTATCAGAAATAGACACTCCTTTTTCAATGTTAGATGTTTATTTAATATTATATATGCCCCCCACCCCCACCCACTTGTTCAGAGGCTGTTGTCTCCCTGGATGCAGAGAAGGCCTTCGACCAAGTGGAGTGGGAGTACCTTTTCTATACTCCTAAGAAAGTTTGGGTTCTGTAAAAAATTCACTTCCTGGGTGAGGCTTCTATACTCCCTTCCTTCTGCCTCCGTCAGAACTAATAATATAAATTCGGAATACTTTAGTCTTCGGGTGTGGTACCAGACAGGGCTGCCCCCTATCTCCTTTATCAAATCAAATCAAATCAAGTTTATTTGTACAGCGCTTTTAACAATAAACATTGTCGCAAAGCAGCTTTACAGAATTTGAGCGACTTAAAACATGAGCTAATTTTATCCCTAATCTATCCCCAATGAGCAAGCCTGTGGCGACGGTGGCAAGGAAAAACTCCCTCAGACGACATGAGGAAGAAACCTCGAGAGGAACCAGACTCAAAAGGGAACCCATCCTCATTTGGGCAACAACAGACAGCCTGACTATAATATTAACAGTTTTAACAGGTATAACCCTCAACTGTCCTCATGGGGCCGTCCTTCACAGGAGTGGGGCGATAAAACTCCGACCAGACACAGGGCACCAGGATGGATCAAGCAGGTCCGAGGGGCAGAAGAGGCCAGCATCTCAATCCCAGGATCAACATGTAACTCAGAGGGACAGATGGGGGGGGGGAGAGAGAGAGAGAGAGAGAGAGAAAGAAAACACGTTGTTAGGTATGCCCTAAAAATGACAAGTATTAAATCTGTGTGGTAGGCTCGCAGAGACGAGAGTCTTTACATCAGGCATGACGCACAATGGCATGTTAATATGGTAAAAAATATATCATGACCTGCTCTGGCTGGATGCTTGATTGGGTGATGGGAGCACACCTTTACTTTTTGCAAGCACCATTGAGCCTCTTGCTATAGCTTTACATTCCCATCCGCAAATCTCTGGAGTCTTCAGGGGTGAGGCTGAACAAAAGGTAGCACTGTACGCAGATGATCTGCTCCTTTTTCTCTCTAATCTCAGCTCACTGCCACATGTACTTTCCACAGTGGAGGCCTTTGGGGTAATTTCAGGTTACAAGGTCAACTATGACAAAAGCGAGCTGTTTCCTTTGAATGCTGCTGGGCGCAACTTTTCATCACAACAAGTGCCATTTAAAGCTGTTGCTAATAAATTCACATACCTAGGTATTCAAATTACCGATACCTTTGAAAACCTCTTTAGAGCAAACTTTGAATCTTTGCTTATTAGAACTAAACAAGATCTAAAGCGCTGGTCCCTACTTCCCCTATGTGTAGCTGGACGTGTTAACTCTATTAAAATGAATATTTTACCAAAATTATCTTACCTCTTTCAATGTCTACCAGTTTACTTAACAAAAGCATTATTTCGTAAACTAGATAGTTTGATATCAGAGTTCCTATGTGTAGCAGTAGTGCTGTTAATTTGGTGACCGCCGCTGTATCTGCGCCTCCTCTGTGCGTGGTTGGAATGAAACAGTAATTTGGTGACGGTCCCTCAGCGGTGCCTCACTTGGGCTCGCGATTGGGCGACTGCTAGCGACACTTGTATAAAGCCGGATGGCTGTACAGATGCTCTTTTTTTGCTGAGAGGAACATACAAGGTCAGCGGCTCTGGCTTCTACAATTCTCGTTGCTTGTGCCTCGGAGGGAATTCATTTTGCCACTGGCTGCTCGCTCTGGCTGCTTGTTCGCTAACTGCCTAGCAGTAGTGCTCCATCTTTTTCCCTCCGATGCGCTCGCTGATCTTTGCTCAGGTGAGTTTACAAACTTACTTGCGTGTGCACTGAACATTTCGTGGGGCAGCGTGTTGACATTATTCTTGGCTTGCAGCATACATCACGAGACGGTTCGGTAAACGAAGTCTCTCCCTCGGCGGCGTGTGCTTCCTTTTTGGTGGTGTGTGCCAGCTATTCGGTAGGCTCTTGCTTTTTATTTCTTCTAGTTGTGATAGCCAGTTGCTGCAGTCAAGTAAATGTATTTTTATTCCCACTAGGGCCCGTGTGATATCTAACTGTGAGAGGTTAGAGTTGCCGTTTTGTCCTCTTCCCCTCTTGTTCCTCCTGTTTGCTCATGGTGACTGCCGCCCTTGCAATTAGTTGCTTATTTCGCTGCCCAAACCAGGTGTGCTGTAATTTTTAAATTGCTTTTTGTGTGTTTTATTTTGGTTTGCTGTGAATTATTTTGTTTGCTGTGTTTTATTTTGGTTTGTGGTGTTTTTGTTAATTTTGTTTTACCTCAGCACAATTGGGTTTGCTGTCGAACACCTCCATCAGGGGGCAGCACCACCCATAAGCCATTGTCTGGTGTGTGTGTGTGTGTCTCTGAGATTTTATTGCCGGTATTTTAAGATTATTGTGTTGATTAAAGAAAAATAAAAGATTGTATATGTTTTGACACAGAACTCACGTCTCTGTCGTTCATACAATTGCTTAAAGTAGTGTGCCCCTTCTCGGCACTGTTACATATGGCAGGGACGGCCTCCAAAACTTCGCAAAGCTTACTTAGAAAGGCCAAAGTGTCTTGGTGGTCTGGCTCTACCCAACTTCCAATACTACTACTGGGCTACTAATCTACGTATGATGCGCTACTGGCTGCAAACCACCAATCCAGTACACACTGCTGCCTGGCTTAGTATTGAAGCTGCCTCTTGTAAACCATCTTCTCTTCCAGCACTCTTGTATTCTCCAGGAAACTCTCCTACTGTGCGATACACAAAGAACATAGTGGTTAGGACTACTCTCAAAATTTGGAGGCAATTTAAACTTAATTTTGGCATTCTTCCTTCCTTGCTTCATGCCCCTATAGAACAAAACCATTTATTTCCCCCATCATTGATGGGCAAGGCTTTCTCTACATGGGCGCAAGCAGGTATCACTTCTTTCAGTGATTTGTGCATAGAAGGAACCTTTGCCTCGTTTCAGCAGCTGACTGAAAAATTTTCCTTGACATTTTTTTTCCAATATTTACAAATCCGTAGCTTTGTTCAAGCTGAAATGCCTAATTTCCCCTTAAAACCACAAAATACACAACAAGGCATATTTCTAGAACCAGTTTTTAGGAAGAAGGGTTTCATTTCATACATGTATGGTAGAATCTTTTCTGAATACAATCATTCCTTGTCTTCCGTTAAGACACTCTGGGAACAGGATCTTGAGGAGGTGTTTGATGAGGGTGTTGTTTGGGAGAGAATCTTGTATCATGTCCATTCCTCCTCTTTTTGTGCCAGACATGGACTAATACAATTTAAAATTCTCCATCGCACTCACTGGAGTAAGGAGAGGATCTCTAGGATTTACCCTCACATAAACCCCCTCTGTGATTGATGCCAGCAGGCTCCAGCCTCCTTAATTCATATGTTTTTAACTTGTCCAACTCTCCATAACTTTTGGACTGAAATTTTCAATACCCTATCTACTATATTGAATGTGCCCTCTGACCCTATCCCAGTAACTATCCTGTTTGGGGTGCTACCTTCTACCCTAGCGGTGCCTAAATTTAAGGCTGACTTTATAGCATTTGCCACTCTATTGGCTAGGAGAGTGATCCTACTCAGATGGAAATCCTCCACTCCTCCCACAGTTTATCACTGGCTGAGAGATCTTTTGTCCTACTCCAAGCTCGAGAAGATGAGGGCTACATTGCATGACTCCACCACTAAATTCTACAAAATATGGAATCCTTTTCTTGAACATTTGAAATCAATTCAGTTCCCCTCTGCCAATCTGTAATCTGTATTGTACTCTTTTAGCTGTATGTAGTCTTTGTGTGCTATAAGTAAGTGGGAATAGCATTTAATATACACCTTCTGCTGGATCGTGTCATTCAGAAAGGTCCCCATTTTTTTCTTTTAATTTTTTTCTTTTTTTCCTCTCCCCCTTTTTTTTCTTCGTGAGTCTTTAATTGTAATCTGTACTGCATCTGTAAGTGTGTTTGTGTGTGTAAGTGTATTCATGTCCAAAATTTGACCCAGAATCTAAATACTGAGTCTTAATGGGTTATTCTTTTTGGATCTTATAATTCTAATTCGGGGGCGGCACGGTGGTGTAGTGGTTAGCGCTGTCGCCTCACAGCAAGAAGGTCCGGGTTCGAGCCCCGTGGCCAGCGAGGGCCTTTCTGTGCGGAGTTTGCATGTTCTCCCCGTGTGTGCGTGGGTTTCCCCCGGGTGCTCCGGTTTCCCCCACAGTCCAAAGACATGCAGGTTAGGTTAACTGGTGACTCTAAATTGACCGTAGGTGTGAATGTGAGTGTGAATGGTTGTCTGTGTCTATGTGTCAGCCCTGTGATGACCTGGCGACTTGTCCAGGGTGTACCCCGCCTTTCACCCGTAGTCAGCTGGGATAGGCTCCAGCTTGCCTGCATCCCTGTAGAACAGGATAAAGCGGCTAGAGATGATGAGATAATTCTAATTCTGATTTCATACTGTCGTTTGTAAAACATTCTATTCATTGATATCATCACTGTATAATTTTGACTCGAAAAGAAAACCAATAAAAAATAATTTGCAAAAAAAAAACAATGAATTCTGAATTATTCCAGCAAATTCTAAAGGAAAATGTCAGGACATCTGTCCATGAACTGAATCTCAAGAGAAGGTGGGTCATGCAGCAAGACAACGACCCTAAGCACACAAGTCGTTCTACCATAGAATGGTTAAAGAAGAATATTTCGGAATGGCCAAGTCAAGGTCCTGATGTTTAATACAATCGAAATATTGTGTAAGGACCTGAAACAAGCAGTTCATGTGAGGAAACCCACCAACATCCCAGAGTTGAAGCTGTTCTGTACAGAGGAATGGGCTAAAAGTCCTCCAAGCTGGTGTGCAGGGCTGATCAACAGTTACCGGAAATGTTTAGTTGCAGTTATTGCCGCACAAGGGGAGGGGGGGGGGGGGGGGGGGTCACACCAGATACTGAAAGCAAAGGTTCACATACTTTTGCCACTCACAGATATGTAATATTAGCTCCTTTTCCTCAATAAATAAATGGCCAAGTATAATATTTTTGTCTCATTTGTTTAACTGGGTTCTATTTATCTACTTTTAGGACTTGTGTGAAAATCTGATGATGTTTTAGGTCATATTTATGCAGAAATATAGGAAATTCTAAAGGATTCACAAACTTTCAAGCACCACTGTACACTCACCAGCCACTTTATTAGGAACACCACACACCTGCTGTTTTATGCAGTTCTCTAATCAGCCAATCCCTTGACAGCAGCACAATGCATAAAATCATGCAGATACAAATCAAGAGCTTCAGTTAATGTTCACTTCAAACATCAGAATGGGAAAAATTGTGATCTCTGTGACTTTCACTGTGACATGGGTGTTGGTGCCAGATGGACTGGTTTGAGTATTTCAGAAACTGCTGATCTCCTGGGGTTTTCACACACAACAGTCTCTAGAGTTTACACAGAATGGTGGTGGGGGGATTTGAGTGAGTGACAGTTCTGTGGATGGAAGGTAGCTCAAACCAATATTTGTCACCACTCAAAAATAATTAATGTGACTCATATAATCATCAGTATAACTTATATCACCCTTTACAACCATGGTGAGCAGAAAAGCATTTTCTGCATCAGCAGAAGAGACCACATTGGGTTCTACTCCTGCCAGCCAAGAACCAGGACTCTTAGAATCAAGAACAAGTTCCTATTAAAGTGGCCAGTGAGTGCATTTTGACAGGGATACGGTTCTGTAATTACACAACTACCGCTCTCACATTATTGCTACACTTTAATCTCTCTCTCTCTCTCTCTCTCTCTCTCTCTCTCTCTCACTCATTTGTGGAAAAAAGCTCTTTCTGAGAAGAATACACCACACCTTTGCTAATATATCAGAAAAGTTCAAGTTGATGATGGTGGATCATTGATGCTTCAGGGTAGTGGTTCAAGGAAGTTTCTCTTGTGAAGGTTGATGCCATTATGATGTGTTAGGCTCCCAAATGGCACCACAGAAGAGTGTTTGCTCTTTCGTCCAGGAAGCCAGGATCCAATAGAGCAAAATTAGCTGTTCTCTCTGGGTGGAAGGGATGGCATACTCTTACTCTGCTGTCAATCACTGTGACATGAGCCAGTTGTGAGTGACTGAGCTCATGTATGTGAAAGAAGACAGATAGCGCTTTCCTATTTCTGACTGGCTTTACTTGTCTCAGAGGAAGAATATGAATAATACGCTGTTATATGAAAATAATACTCTTCAAGGTGGTTATGGATCACACCAAGGAGGAATACAAGGAATGAAACACTTGGAACATACCATTGGAAAATAATACTCCGGGTGGTCACTCAGTCTTTGTGTCGAGGCTCATCCCACTACGCCAGCATAGATTGATCTTCCCATAACATCACATGCACAAGTGTTTTCTCCATTTATGAAACACAAAGTAGTTCTTCAGGGGTGCTGAATCATGACTCTATGCTCTGACTCCAGCTTCCGATCAAGCTGGGATATGTGAAGAAAAGTATTTCACTGTGCTATAATGTATGTGCAACAAATTAAAGCCTGAAAGTAGACAGGGATTTCAATAAATAATTCAAAAGACAGCCATGACACTACTTGTCTCATATCAGAACCCCCAAAATGTATATGACCAGTCTGATTCAGTACTGTGGTATAAGCAAAAATTTTACATTATTTCTTAACGAAGAATTATTACAAACATAGTTTCCTTTTGTAATTTTAGATTTGTCTTTCTAGCCTCCATATATTGGCATTGTATTGTACAGAATAATAATGATAGTGAGTAAGCCATTTAACTGTTACAAATATGCTCACTGGCTGCTTATTCATGCAAGTATCCCATCAGCTAATTAAGTATCAGCTGTGCAGTGTGTAAAATCATGCAGATCCCGGTCAAGAGCTTCAGGTAACGTCTGAATCAAATATTAGAATGAGGGGGGAAAATGTGATCTCTGTGAGCTTGACAGTGGCATGATTTTTGGTGCCAGATGGGCTGCTTTGAGTGTTTTAAGAAGCTGCTGACCTCCTGGGATTTTCACACAAAACGGTTTATTTCGAGTTTACACAGAATGGTATGAAAAATGAAAAGGTATCCACTGAGCAACAGTTCCGTGTGTGAAAATGTTTTGTTGAAGAGCGAGGTCAGAGAAGAATGGTCAGACTGGTTCAAACTGACAGGAAGGCTGCGGTAACTCAAATAACCACTCTTTACAACTGTGGTGAGCAGAAAAGCATCTCTGAAAGCATCTTGGACAGTAAGGAGGATGAGCTACAGTAGCAGAAATCTGAGTCAAACAGGATTCTGAGGTGACAGGTTCACCAAAACAGGATAACTGACAGGGAAAAAAAAAATGGAAAAACATTACCTGGTCTGATTAATCATCTTATCTCATTATCTCTAGCCGCTTTATCCTTCTACAGGGTCGCAGGCAAGCTGGAGCCTATCCCAGCTGACTATGGGCGAAAGGCGGGGTACACCCTGGACAAGTCGCCAGGTCATCACAGGGCTGATACATAGACACAGACAACCATTCACACTCACATTCACACCTACGGTCAATTTAGAGTCACCAGTTAACCTAACCTGCATGTCTTTGGACTGTGGGGGAAACTGGAGCACCCGGAGGAAACCCACGCCGACACAGGGAGAACATGCAAACTCCACACAAAGGCCCTCGCCGGTCACGGGCTCGAACCCAGACCTTCTTGCTGTGAGGCGACAGCGCTAACCACTACACCACCGTGTCGCCCCGATTAATCATGGAATTTTTAAAATTATTATTATTATTATCCTGACAACGATTTGGTTTCAACAAAATGACTTAATCAAGCAAACTCAACCTGCTTAGTGTCAACAAGTCAGGCTGGTGGTGGTATTGTAATGGTGTGGGGGATTTGTATACTGACACACACTGGGCCTTTTTTTAATAGCCAGTAGAGGTTTAATTAATGTTTGCAAAACAACCAACCCAGAGAAGCAAATCAAAGGCATCTCACACAGCAGTATGGCTTCGTGAAAACATGGACTCACTGGTGACGATGCAGTCCTTCAATGGACCGATGCATTAGTGTATACACTTCAAATGGCGCGTAGCCATATGCATCCCTGACCATGTCTGAATAAGATTTGATTGAATGAGGATACCACAATGTCAGAATTTTGGTAGTCAGTACCACTACCAGTGAAATGACAATTTTTTTAATTCAGTGGCTGCATTGCTGCTGTTGCCTAACTACCGTAATAGACAGTTGCCTAACTGTCGTAATGGACAGGTGTCTTCTAAGGTAGGACTTCTGGCTGAAGGTATCTTCTAAGAGCGCTCATTTTAAATGACCTTTTCAGATTGCATTTATGGTAACGTGACGTCAGCACGCCATGTAACCAAAGAGCTAGCTAGTTGGCTAACAGATGCCTCACAAATCGTAACAAACAAATTTGTTTGGTCATAGTCAAGGAGTTAGAAGATGGTATAATATTTTTCTTGGTAACTTTTCAAAAATCTAAGACAAAACAGCCCAAAAACTTGTATTTGTATACAAAATCACTCTCTGTGCAGTTCAGTCTCCCATCTTTTTAAAGGATATACGCAGAACCTTTATTTTTAAATACATTTCTGAGTGGATAGTATCTCCATCCTTGGTTCTTGTATGCTGCATAAATCGTGGTAAAAAAAATTTTGAGAGTTAAAATTGACTGCAAAGTTGGCATTTAAGCTGCCCCGCTGAGCCAGCCAGCCCTGAGTGCATGATGTCACACCAGGAACCAGTTTTAAGGCCGAGGCCTTTGACAGCTATAGACCAAAGTCATATAAATAAAAATTAATGGTGAGGCCATCCTTAAAAAAAATCCGTTTCCTGTCCACCGGCTGAGCAAAAAAATTTTCAGTCGGGAGGGAGGGATTTTTTTTTATATGGATGGATAAGAAATCGCTTTTTTATTACAAAAGCAGACCCATTTAATAAAATATGACAGTTTAATCAACTGAAACTTGTACAAAAACTTTAAGTTAGCATTTTAAAAGCTGACTACAACATTTGCAAAACTTTTACAAAGGTACTTAAAATGTCCGACACATGGACTTTTTGTAGTTCTAAATCGACCGTTAGGCCGAGTTCGGATGAAATTACACTATTAAAATGATCACTGAATGATTTGTTTTTCTGAATCTTTACTATTTTGTTGTTCGCTAGAATACCATTTTGCGATTTCACACTTAAGCAAATGTTTGAAAACTCCGGATCTCCTTCCTTCATGGTGGCTGCCATTTTTTGGGCCAAACGGCGCATGCGCAGAGCTGATTCAATTCTATATTCTGCGCAGAATGCAGGGCTTTCCACAAGCGCCGGCTGCCGGCCATACCGCCAGCTACTTTAATGACTATTATTTTTGTAGCCCACAGGCTCTAAATATTAATTTTCAATTTTAATAAAAGTAAATGTTTATCTAACGGACTGACAATAATGTCAAACTGAACCGCACTCATTTAAGTTGTGATTCGCGCTGTTTGTACCGATAATAACCACAAATTCCCCGCCGACTTCGTTGATCAAGGGAGAGTAACTCATCCGCGGCCCCGACATGCGGTGTGTGTGTGTACGCACGCACTCAGCGGAGGCAGTAGTGTGTCGGGGCCATTGGAGGGAACAGAAGCGGAGATAATGCTTATTTTGTCTCCGGTAAACCAGTCTTCTCTCGTTCAATTACGTGCTGGCATCAAAAGACACCGTTGGTTGTAAATGAAACCAAACTGAGTCGTTGGAGTGTATTTTCATACACAAATGGAGAAATGTTCGCTGAGTGTTTAATTGTGTAGCCACCACTGCAGACCGTTGTTGTTGTTGTTAATTCATAGCATGCTCAGCTGCTTGAATGTGTCATGCACTGAAAATAAGAGATTTACAAGCCAGGAACGCCTCATGATGCAATACGCAAGAAAAGAAAGAAGATTTACTGCCATTTTACTTTGTATTTGAGTAAAGTGAATAAATAAATGGTCTGTGGAAAATACATTTAATCCTGGGAACTGCGTGCACAGGAGTTTATTTTGTGTTTACTCTCCCCCGGCTGGCTACTTTGTCATGGCTGGCTAGTATGAGCCTTAGTGGAAAGCCCTGGGAATGCATAAATGTCAAGTTCGATTTTAGATTTACGAACCCGAAAAAATGTCGAAAAACCGGCGTTAAAAAAAAAATTTCAACCGCACAAACGGCACTCACCTGGCCGGTGGACCGGAAACAGAGCATTTTTTAATAATGGCCTGAAAGTAAGAAATACCGTTACCGACTTGCTCAACTAAGACTGATTTGACTTCATTGATTGTGGGTTGACTCTCATTAAAACAGGATAGGTGTTATAACTTGCGCAACATACATGTACATGCATGTATTTACACTGATAAAATGTAAAAGGCTAATTAAATAATCAGACGAACTGAGACAATCAATTCCTGAAACAAATTAAATAATCTTATACTAGTAACTTAAATACACAATACAAGTTACATGTATTAATCTAAATGCAGGTAAACAATGAGTGTTGTTTTTGTTGTTTATTTTATTCAAATGAGAGTCGGAGCTTACCCGTCTGTGTTCTCGCTGCTTGAAGGCTGATCTTGTGGCAGATTGTTTTGAAACAATCTGACTTTCAGTTGTTTGTTCAGTTCTCTGTTCATTTGCTTCTTCCATGTAAGGGCGAGATGGCAGCAATATCCAGTGGAAAAATCAGATGGCTGGTCCAATCATTCTCCATTTTCTCCATACTGAGTATGCTGCCATTACTGCTCGGCTCAGGCAATTAATAAAACCCGGGATAGGACGTCACCAGTTTTAGCAACAACCGCGGGGAGATCACTGCCCGAGTGATATGTCACATCCCATTCCGTCCAGGGTTTTACCAACAACCCTCGGCTCACATTCCGGGAGAACCGGTGCAACTGAACTTGCTTTCCTTTTTAAAAAAAATAAATACTTTCCTTTTCTTGTAGTTTTCTTTTCCTCTAACTGTTGGTACTGCACCCTCTTTCAATATGGGCCTATAGCCAATGCTGTTCAACAGATCAGAGGTCTCGTACGAGTCTTCAGTAAAATGTGCAGAGCAGAGGAGAGACCACTTTGTAGACGCCCAATGTGCCTGTGAACTTCTCGCAAAACGCATCCAAATCTTTGCAGTTTGAACATTATTGGGCCATGAATGCAACATAAATCCACCTTCTGTCGTGTTACTGCACCCGCCAGCAACACATCTATGTGGCATGGCGATAAATTAGCTCAAAATGGAGGATTGGAGTTGCAGTTAGCTCTGTGTTTTAGTATAGCGGAAATGGCAATGAGACCAATAGACTTACTGCTGTGACGTTACGGACGTCAAGGTCATTCACTCAGACTGCTACCTATATGAATCACTTTAATCATAAAAATTACTATATTAAATTTATTGTTAATGCTTAAAACTGTTCCTGTGCCATTCTTGAGGTCTCAAGGCATTTATAAACAAAATGACAGCAACACATCTCAAAAAAGTTGGGACAGGGGCAATAAGAGGATGGAAAAGTTAAAAGTACAAAAAAGGAACAGCTGGAGGACCAAATTGCAACTCATTAGTGTTAGGACTTGGACTGTTTTGGCCTCTAGAGGCCGCTGTTATTTCCTTTTCGTGTCTTGTTTATTTTGGCCTCTAGAGGCCACCACTGTTCCTGTGTTTTGTGTTTTTGTTAATTGCCTGTTAGTCCTAATTATCTTCACCTGTGTCCTTAATTAGTTTGTGTATTTATACCCCTGAGTTCAGTCCTCTTGTCACGGAGTCTTTGTGCTGTTATGTTTATCTCCAGTTTCCTTTGTACTGTGTTTTGTGGATCTTCTGAGCTTTTGCATTTTTGCCTTTTTCTTTTTGAATTATACTTTTTGTTTTTTGTTTTTTTTTTGTTTTGCCCTGGATTGTATATAGTGTACATAGTATAAATAAACCTTTTGTTACTTTTTCTACTTCCGCCTCACGCCTCTGCATTTGAGTCATTCCCCTGGTGGCCTAGTGGGGGTTTGCTGGATCATCACACCAACGAACCAGGTTCGAATCCCAGCAAAACCCTAACAGAAAGACTCCGTCATGACCGACTCAGCAGAGGCTGCTTCAACTGTCTACCCGGCCAACCTTCAGGGAATTATGGCAGCTTTGACACGCTTCGGAGCGACCATGGACGCTCATGGACGTACGCTCACCAGCCAACGTGAGGCCCTTGCTCGCCACGAGGAACTGCTTCAGCAAATTGGGAAAACCCTGGCACAGCTGACATCTCTGCCTGCATCTCCTGCTCCTGATCCAGTTCCTGCTCCTGATCCAACTCCCACTCCTGCTCCAGTGCCTCCTGCCATGCTGCCTTCTTCACCTCGCGAACCCAGCCTTCCTGCACCACAGAGGTATGACGGCAAGCACAGTGAGTGCCGAGAGTTCCTTACCCAGTGTCAACTCACCTTTGAGCTTCAGCCTACCACCTACACTACGGACCGCCGCAAGATTGCCTTTGTGATCACCTTATTAGCTGGTAAGGCGCGAGCCTGGGCTACTGCTATCTGGCAAAGACAGGGACCTGAGTGCTTTGATTTCCAGCTGTTTTCTGAAGAGATGCTTCGGGTCTTCGATCAGGCAGACATCAGTACCGACGCAGCCCGAAAGCTCATGTCCATCCGGCAAGGAGGAAGCGTCGCAGATTACGCCATCTCGTTCCGAACACTCGCAGCAGTAAGTGGATGGAACGAGACTGCCCTGGTGTCAGCCTTCCACCATGGTCTGTCTGACCCCATCAAGGACGGTCTGGCCTCTATTGGATGCCCAAGTGACCTCGAAACCCTCGTCTCACATGCTATTCGTCTGGACAACAGGATGAGAGAACGCCACCAAGCCTTGAGCCCCCCCAGCCTCCCTACCTCTACCTGGAGACCGTCTACCTCCTTCAGTGACTGTCCAGAACCCATGCAAGTGGGTCGTACTCGCCTCTCCGCATCTGAGAGGGAGCGCAGAAGGAGGGACAAGTGCTGCATCTACTGTGGCAAGCCTGGTCACTTCCGAGCATCATGTCCCGAACTCTTGGGAAAAGGACCGCCCCGTCCAGCCGAGGGAGGGTTGTGACGGGGCCTACCCTCTCTCCCGGACTCCCTGGCCAAGGAATCTACATCCCGGTCTCCATCTCCTGGGGTGAGTCTGTCCACTCTTGTCAAGCTTTGATAGACTCAGGGGCGGCTGGGAACTTTATGGATATTCACTTCTCCCAAAGCATCAATATACCTACTGCACCTCTTGAAGTCCCTCTGTCTGTGTCTGCCCTCGATGGCCAAGCGTTAGGTGATGGTAGAGTCACTCAAGTTACTTCTCCAGTCTTCCTCCAGTCTCAAGGTCACAAGGAAGAAATATCCCTGCACCTAATTCCTTCACCTGAGTTCCCAGTTATTCTAGGCCTTCCTTGGCTTACTCGCCACAACCCTCGCATAGACTGGGTAACAAGCCAGGTTGTGGAATGGGGCCCTGCATGCCATGCCTCTTGTCTGCTCTCTAGCTCTCCTGTGTCTCCTGCCGAGCCCCCTGATCTCACCGAGTTATCTCAAGTTCCCACAGAGTACTGGGATCTCAAGGAGGTATTCAGCAAGAGCAGGGCCGCCATTCTTCCTCCGCACCGGGCCTACGACTGTGCCATTGACTTGCTCCCTGGGACTACCCCTCCTCGTGGCAGACTGTTTTCCCTCTCTCAGCCAGAACGCAAGGCTATGGAGGAATACCTCAAAGACGCCCTGGTCTCTGGGTTCATTCGACCCTCCACCTCACCTGCTGGTGCCGGCTTCTTCTTTGTCGGCAAGAAGGATGGGGGGCTTCGACCATGTATTGACTACAGGGGCCTGAACAAGATCACTGTGCGCAACCGATATCCCCTTCCGCTGATGTCCACTGCTTTCGACCTGCTCCAAGGCGCCACCGTCTTCACCAAGTTGGACCTACGGAACGCATACCACCTCATCCGTATCCGACAGGGAGACGAGTGGAAGACTGCCTTTAACACCCCGTCTGGGCACTACGAATACCAGGTGATGCCCTTCGGACTCACCAACGCACCAGCTGTTTTTCAGGCCCTAATCAACGACGTCTTAAGGGACATGATTAACCTGTACGTCTTTGTCTACCTCGATGACATCCTTATCTTTTCCAAGACCATGCAGGAGCACCGCCACCATGTCCGCCAGGTTCTCCAGAGGCTGCTACAGAACAATCTGTTCGCCAAGGCCCAGAAATGCGAATTTCATGTTCCCGAGGTCTCCTTTCTGGGATTTATTGTACGGACAGGCCAACTCCAAATGGACCCTGCCAAGACCCTGGCCGTCCGGGACTGGCCTACTCCCAAGTCCGTTAAGGAGGTTCAGCGGTTCTTAGGATTCGCTAACTTCTACCGCAAGTTCATCAGGAACTTCAGTTCTGTGGCAGCACCCATGTCAGACCTCACCAAAGGGACAGGTGGATCTTATGGCTGGTCTCCTCAGGCAGAAAAGGCGTTCAAAGACCTCAAGGCCCGCTTCTGCACGGCACCCATTCTGGTCCTCCCGGACACCTCCCAACCATTCATCGTGGAGGTGGACGCCTCGGACAGTGGTGTCGGCGCGGTACTCTCTCAACGTTCGGAAGGAAAGCTGCACCCCTGCGCTTACTTCTCCCACCGCCTGAGTCCTGCGGAGTCCCGGTACGATGTGGGGGATCGAGAACTGTTAGCGGTCAAACTGGCCCTTGAGGAGTGGAGGCACTGGCTGGAGGGAGCGCAACATCCATTCCTGGTTTGGACTGACCACAAGAACCTGGAGTACCTCCAGCAAGCCAAGAGACTGAACCCTCGACAGGCTAGGTGGGCCCTGTTTTTCAGTCGGTTTGACTTCACCCTCTCGTACCGTCCTGGCTCCAAGAACACCAAACCTGACGCACTGTCCAGGCTGTTCTCTGCCACTAACAGGGAGAATGAAGTCGGGCCTATTATCCCGGTGTCCCGGATTGTGGCCCCTGTCCGCTGGGGTATTGAGGAGGCTGTTCGACGAGCCCAACGCCAGGACCCCGGTCCTGGGACGGGGCCACCGGGCCTCTTGTACGTCCCACATCAAGCCCGGGCCAAGGTTCTCCAGTGGGGTCACTCTTCCCCTCTCACCGCCCACCCGGGAGCTCGGAGGACCCTGGACTTCCTGAAAAGACGCTTCTGGTGGCCTAACATGGAGCAGGAAGTAAGGTCATTTGTCCTGTCCTGTGAGGTTTGCACCAGAACCAAGAACCCACGACAGCGTCCCCAGGGTCTCCTGCATCCTCTGACCATTCCCCGGCGTCCCTGGTCCCACGTGGCAGTCGACTTCATCACGGGTCTCCCTGAGTCACAAGGTAACATGGTCATTTTGGTCATTGTTGACAGATTCTCCAAGGCCTGCCGCTTCATACCTCTGTGCAAACTCCCCTCTGCTCTTGAAACAGCGAAACTTATATTTAATCATGTCTTCCGAGTCTTTGGTCTTCCACAGGACATCGTCTCAGACCGAGGGCCCCAGTTCTCCTCCCGAGTGTGGCACGGGTTCTGCAAGGTCATCGGAGCCACTGCCAGCCTCTCCTCTGGGTTTCACCCACAGTCCAATGGTCAGACGGAGAGGCTCAACCAGGACCTGGAAACCACCCTGCGAGGCCTGGCTATGGATAACCCGACATCATGGAGCACCTGGCTGCCATGGGCAGAGTACGCCCACAACACCCTGCAGTCATCGGCCACCAAGCTGTCGCCATTCCAGTGCCAATTCGGGTTCCAGCCACCTCTGTTCCCGGACCAGGAGGAGGACGCGGGGGTGCCCTCGGTCAACCAATATGTGAGACGGTGTCGCAAGACCTGGAGCAAGGTCAGGAAGACCCTCATACAGACCTCCAGAACCAACCAGACTCAGGCCAACCGCCATAGAAGACCTGCACACACTTTCCGCCCTGGGCAGCGGGTTTGGCTGTCCACTAAGGACCTTCCGCTGCGGGTGGAGAACCGCAAGCTTGCTCCTCGCTACATTGGCCCCTTCAAGGTGAACCCTGTCTCCTACCGGCTCCAGTTGCCCCGGACTCTGAGGATCAACCCCACTTTCCATGTTTCCCTGTTGCGGCCTGTACTGACGTCTACGTATGCCCCTGCCCCTAGGAACCCCCCACCCCCCCGCATCTTCCAGGGGCAGACTGTGTTCACTGTGCATCGCCTGCTTGACTCCCGCCGGGTCCGCGGCGGGTTGCAATATCTGGTGGACTGGGAGGGCTATGGTCCTGAGGAGCGCTGCTGGGTTCCTGCTCGGGATGTCCTAGATAAAGAACTGTGTCGGGACTTCCATTCGGCCCATCCGGATCGCCCTGGGAACGTCAGGAGACGCTCCTAGAGGGGGGGGTCCTGTTAGGACTTGGACTGTTTTGGCCTCTAGAGGCCGCTGTTATTTCCTTTTCGTGTCTTGTTTATTTTGGCCTCTAGAGGCCGCCACTGTTCCTGTGTTTTGTGTTTTTGTTAATTGCCTGTTAGTCCTAATTATCTTCACCTGTGTCCTTAATTAGTTTGTGTATTTATACCCCTGAGTTCAGTCCTCTTGTCACGGAGTCTTTGTGCTGTTATGTTTATCTCCAGTTTCCTTTGTACTGTGTTTTGTGGATCTTCTGAGCTTTTGCATTTTTGCCTTTTTCTTTTTGAATTATACTTTTTGTTTTTTGTTTTTTTTTTGTTTTGCCCTGGATTGTATATAGTGTACATAGTATAAATAAACCTTTTGTTACTTTTTCTACTTCCGCCTCACGCCTCTGCATTTGAGTCATTCCCCTGGTGGCCTAGTGGGGGTTTGCTGGATCATCACACCAACGAACCAGGTTCGAATCCCAGCAAAACCCTAACAATTAGGTCAATTGGCAATAGGTCATTAACATGACTGGGTATAAAAAGAGCATCTTAGAGTGGCAGCGGCTCTCAGAAGTAAAGATGGGAAGAGGATCACCAATCCCCCTAATTCTGTGCCGACAAATAGTGGAGCAATATCAGAAAGGAGTTCGACAGTGTAAAATTGCAAAGAGTTTGAACATATCATCTACAGTGCATAATATCATCAAAAGATTCAGAGAATCTGGAAGAATCTCTGTGCGTAAGGGTCAAGGCCGGAAAACCATACTGGGTGCCTGTGATCTTCGGGCCCTTAGACGGCACTGCATCACATACAGGCATGCTTCTGTATTGGAAATGACAAAATGGGCTCAGGAATATTTCCAGAGAACATTATCTGTGAACACAATTCACCATGCCAACCACCGTTGCCAGCTAAAACTCTATAGTTCAAAGAAGAAGCTGTATCTAAACATGATCCAGAAGCGCAGACGTCTTCTCTGGGCCAAGGCTCATTTAAAGTGGACTGTGGCGAAGTGGAAAACTGTTCTGTGGTCAGACGAATCAAAATTTGAAGTGCTTCATGGAAATCAGGGACGCCGTGTCATTCGGACTAAAGAGGAGAAGGATGACCCAAGTTGTTATCAGCGCTCAGTTCAGAAGTCTGCATCTCTGATGGTATGGGGTTGCATTAGTGTGTGTGGCATGGGCAGCTTACACATCTGGAAAGACACCATCAATGCTGAAAGGTATATCCAGGTTCTAGAGCAACATATGCTCCCATCCAGACGACGTCTCTTTCAGGGAAGACCTTGCATTTTCCAACATGACAATGCCAAACCACATACGGTACTGCATCAATTACAGCATCATGGCTGCGTAGAAGAAGGGTCCAGGTACTGAACTGGCCAGCCTGCAGTCCAGATCTTTCACCCATAGAAAACATTTGGCGCATCATAAAACGGAAGATACGACAAAAAAGACCTAAGACAGTTGAGCAATTAGAATCCTACATTAGACAAGAATGGGTTAACTGTCATGAGTCTGCTCCCTGCTCAACTAATTGGGTAATTTTCCACCACACACTGCCTGGCTGCCACACCCCCTCACACTCTCACTCTAACCAATCAGGAAGCTCACCTGCTCTGAGCCCTTAATCATTGTCACCTGCTTCTTGTTACCTGCTCCTTGTATGGGTGTATTTAAGGCACAGGTCTCCAGACATTCAGTGTCAGTTCGTCTGCGAAGCAACACGTTCCTGTTCGCTGGCTCTCTACACAACTGATCTCCGTCACTGAAAACTTGCCTGACCCGACAACGACTGCTTTCCTGCCCAGTACGACCTGCCAACACCTGCCTGCCCCCCGCTCCAGTCTGTGCCCGGTGTTGTCCCAGCTCCTGTAGCCACTCTCTCCAAGGGAGCCTCCTGCCACTGCGCGCTCTGCCACAGCCACCACTCAGACTCTCACTCTCCCCATCTCCTTTCACCTTTATCAATAAATCAACTTGTGTTCGTGACACGCACTTGGTTCTCCTGTCTCGTACTTGACAGTACGAACTGACCACTATGGAACCAGCGCACGAACCATCAGCCCTGGACCGCCTTGAACGTGCTGAGGGAGAGGTGACCAGGATGTCTGCTGACATTGCATCCTTAATCCAGATCGGCCATCAGCATCAACGGCAGATCCAGCAACAACAAGAGCAACTTGCCCAGGTGATCCAGATGCTGACTAACCTGTCCAGTCCGCCTGCTCCTGCTCCGTCAGCACCACTCCTTCCCTCTGCGCCTCTTCCTGTGCCTGATGCTCCAGCTCCCAATGCTCCTGTTCAGGTGGCACCATCCTCAGCTCCCGAAACTCCCACCCCAGAGCCCAAGATCGGAAACCCTGAGCGCTTCGATGGTGACCCAACCCAGGTCCAGGCCTTCTTGACTAGCTGCCGACTCCAGTTCTCACTGCAACCCAGGACCTTCGCGACTGAGGGAGCCAGAGTCGGATTCGTCATCACCCACCTGACGGGCCGGGCTCGACTATGGGGAGCAGCTGAGTTCGAGCGACAGACTCCTGCCTGTGCCACCTTTGAGGCGATTGCAGAGGAGATGATTAAAGTGTTCGACCTGGGCTCTTCGTCAGCAGAGGCATCCCGTGCACTGATGACCATCTGTCAGGGAAATCGGACCACAGCTGACTACTCGATTGATTTCCACACTTTGGCCAGACGCAGCCCATGGAATATGGAAGCCGTGGTGGATGCCTTCTTTCACAGCCTGGCCGATTACATCAAGGATGAACTCGTCTCTCATGACCTGCCACCAACCCTTGATGAAGCCATTGCCCTCGCAGCTCGTATCGACCGCCGGATCCAGACCCGCAGGCGTGAGAAGGGGCGCCAGAGCTCACCGGGTGTAGGGGAGATCCGGGTGAGCTCAACGTGTCTTCGGCCTCCCCCAATTCATAAACCCCTGCTCCAGATTCGTCTTCTGCTCCCCAACTCCACCCATACACTCTCCGCCCTGGTTGACTCTGGAGCTGAGGTCAACATCATGGACGCAGAGCTTGCTTGACAACTGGGCGTAGGGTGCCACCACCTGTCCACACCTGTTCCCGCTTGAGCCCTGGACGGACATCCACTCGGCACAGTGACTCACACCTCAGCCCCTGTAACCATGCTACTGTCAGGAAACCACCAGGAGGCCATCCAGTTTCATCTTCTGCATTCACCAGGACAACCCCTCATCCTCGGCTATCCGTGGCTGCGTCAACACAACCCCCACCTTGACTGGGAGACCGGCATGATACGTGAGTGGGGGAGGGAATGTCACCGGACCTGCTTAAAGGGGGCTGTCATGCCCGCCAATCCCAAAACCGCCAGTTCTGTCCCTGACCCCTCTAAGGTGCCTGCCTGTTACCATGGTCTCTGAGACGTCTTTAACAAATCCAAAGCCACTTCTCTGCCTCCTCACCGGCCATACGACTGCGCCATAGACCTCCTGCCGGGCACCACACCACCGAAGGGCCGTCTGTACTCCTTGTCTGCACCCGAGAGGAGAGCCATGGAGGATTACATCAATGACTCCCTGGCTGCTGGAATAATCTGCCCGTCATCTTCCCCTGCCGGAGCCGGATTCTTTTTTGTTGGAAAGAAGGATGGCTCTCTCCATCCATGCATTGATTACAGAGGACTGAATGACATCACGGTCAAAAACCGTTACCCTCTGCCACTCTTGTCGTCTGCTTTCGAGCTGCTCCAGGGGGCCACCGTCTTCACTAAACTCGACCTCAGGAATGCATATCACCTGGTGCGCATGAGAGAGGGCGATGAGTGGAAGACGGCGTTCAATACACCAACCGGACACTATGAGTACCTGGCCATGCCCTTTGGCCTCACCAACGCCCCAGCAGTGTTCCAGGCTCTAGTGAATGACATCCTCCGGGACATGCTCAATATCTTTGTATTCGTTTATTTGGACGACATTTTGATATTCTCAAGATCCATGTCAGACCATATCCATCACGTTCAGCTGGTCCTGCGCCATCTCCTGGAAAACTCACTCTTCGTCGAAGCAGAGAAATGTGAGTTCCACGCCAGATCTGTGTCCTTTCTGGGGTACATAGTGACAGAGGGGAGCATTCAGATGGATCCTGCTAAGGTATCGGCAGTGACATCCTGGCCCGTACCGGAGAACCGCAAGACGTTGCAACGATTCTTGGGCTTTGCCAACTTCTACAGGAGCTTCATTCGGAATTACAGCAAGGTAGCATCTCCACTCACTGCCCTCACCAGCACTAAAGCACCATTCCTGTGGACCCTGGAGGCAGACAAGGCATTCAAGACACTCAAAGCACGCTTCACTTCAGCTCCCATCCTCCAGATGCCTGACCCTGAGCGGCAGTTTGTGGTGGAAGTAGATGCGTCAGATGTAGGAGTCGGGGCAGTGCTCTCCCAGCACGCAGTGGAGGACGGCAAACTGCATCCCTGTGCTTTCTTCTCCCGCAGACTGTCCCCGGCCGAACAGAACTACGACATTGGGAACCGTGAGCTGCTTGCTGTCAAACTCGCTCTGGAGGAGTGGCGACAATGGCTAGAGGGCTCGAGCGTTCCATTCCTGGTCTGGACAGATCATAAAAACCTGGAATACATACGAACAGCCAGAAGATTGAACTCGCGCCAGTCCCGGTGGTCCCTGTTTTTCACGCAGTTCAATTTCACTCTCTCCTATTGTCCTGGTTCACGCAATGCGAAGCCCGACGCCCTCTCCCGTGTATTTCATAAGAATGACGCACCAGTGGAAGACCCGTCCCCCATCCTCCCAAGTTCCTGTGTTGTCGCTGCTCTGACCTGGAATATTGAGGAACAGGTCAGAGAAGCGATTCGAAACCAGCCGGGTCCTAGTGCTTGCCCCGACAACCACCTCTTCGTTCCGGGACATCTGAGATCTCAGGTGGTTCAGTGGGGTCACGACTCTCACTTAGCTTGTCATCCTGGTGTCATGCGCACCATTCATCTGCTCTCCCAGCAGTTCTGGTGGCCCTCGCTGAGGAGAGATGTCCGTGACTTCGTGAGAGCATGCCCCACCTGCAATCAGCACAAGACCCCTAGCCGTCTACCAGCAGGTTTACTTCAACCCCTGCCGGTGCCCAAGCGACCCTGGTCCCACCTCTCGCTGGATTTTGTCACTGGACTTCCCCCGTCTGATGGCAACACAGTCATCTTCACCATCATGGACAGATTCAGCAAGATGGCCCACTTTGTTCCGTTGCCTAAACTGCCCTCTGCAAAGGAGACCGCACAAGTGGTCCTAGAGCAGGTGTTCCGGACAAGGGACATTGTGTCTGACCGGGGCCCGCAGTTTGCATCTTCATTCTGGAAGGAGTTCTGCCACCTCCTAGGGGCCACTGCCAGTCTCACATCCGGCTTCCACCCTCAGTCTAATGGGCAGTCGGAGCGACTCAACCAGGAGCTGGAGAAGTCCCTTCGCTGCATGGCTTCACGCAATCCTTGGTCATGGGCTCAACATCTCTTATGGGTGGAATATGCCCACAACTCCCTTCCGAGCCCCGCCATTGGCTTGTCCCCTTTCCACTGCGTGTATGGCTACCAACCACCACTGTTTGCAAGTCAGGAGGGAGATGCATCCTGACCATCTGCCCTTGCATACGTCCGTCGCTGTCGCCGAACCTGGTCCCAAGCTCGGACCACCCTCCTCAGATCCATTACCAGTTATGCTGCTGGGGCCAATCGACGGAGGATTCCAGCCTCTACGTACCGGGTGGGTCAGAAGGTGTGGCTCTCGGCTCTCGGACCTGCCACTCAGAGTGGAGTCACGCAAGTTGGCACCCCGATACGTTGGCCCATTTCCTGTACAGAAGGTAATCAGCCCATCTGCAGTCCGGCTCCAACTGCCTAGGTCGATGAGGGTGCACCCAACGTTTCATGTCTCCAAACTGAAGCCCCCGCCAGGAGGATCGTGGACCCGACACTCATCTCCGATTTCCACCGCCTCCATCTTGACCAGCCTTCCATCCGGAGGGGCCGACCAAGGGGTTCCCAACACGGGTCTGTCCAGCCGGCTTGTCCTCCGCCCAATCCTGTGCCTACGCCTACCCCCGAATCCGACTCTGAACCCGATCCTGTGCCTGCACCTGCCCCCGACTCTGGCTCTGAACCTGATCCGGTGCCATCAGATGGTGGATTGCCCTCTGAGGATGAAACCATGGACACTGACAGGTCGAAGGAATTCTGACCCTCCTCCGGTTCCCCCTCCGCCCACCCTGCTCGGTGTCTCTCTCCTTGGGACTTCTGGGGCCATCCCTTGAGGGGGGTTCTGTCATGAGTCTGCTCCCTGCTCAACTAATTGGGTAATTTTCCACCACACACTGCCTGGCTGCCACACCCCCTCACACTCTCACTCTAACCAATCAGGAAGCTCACCTGCTCTGAGTCCTTAATCACTGTCACCTGCTTCTTGTTACCTGCTCCTTGTGTGAGTGTATTTACAGTAAGGCACAGGTCTCCAGACATTCAGTGTTAGTTCGTCTGCGAAGCAACACGTTCCTGTTTGCTGGCTCTCTACACAACTGATCTCCGTCACTGAAAACTTGCCTGACCCGACAACGACTGCTTTCCTGCCCAGTACTACCTGCCAACACCTGCCTGCCCCCCGCTCCAGTCTGTGCCCGGTGTTGTCCTAGCTCCTGTAGCCACTCTCTCCAAGGGAGCCTCCTGCCACTGCGCGCTCTGCCGCAGCCACCACTCAGACTCTCACTCTCCCCATCTCCTTTCACCTTTATCAATAAATCAACTTGTGTTCGTGACACGTACTTGGTTCTCCTGTCTCGTACTTGACAGTTAACATTCCTATCCCTAAACTTGAGCAACTTCTCTCCTCAGTCCCTAGACGTTTACAGACTGTTGTAAAGAGAAAAGGGGATGTCTCACAGTGGTAAACATGGCCTTGTCCCAACTTTTTTGAGATGTGGTGTTGTCATGAAATTTAAAATCACCTAATTTTTCTCTTTAAATGATACATTTTCTCAGTTTAAACATTTGATATGTCATCTATGTTCTATTCTGAATAAAATATGGAATTTTGAAACTTCCACATCATTGCATTCCGTTTTTATTTACAATTTGTACTTTGTCCCAACTTTTTGGGAATCGGGGTTGTATAATTAAACCTCGATTACTCAGGAGAACCAACATTTGAATCTTTGTACGCGCCGAGTATCCAAGTGGATTAGCGATTCAAAAAATGCCCCCGATTATGAACATGAATATTTGTATTTGTTGAAATTGTTTAGATGTCAAATGTAACTGTTTGGTAAATGATGGATATACTAAATGGTGAGACATATTTGTCAGTTTGAAATAAACCTTTTTGACTTGCACTACTGTAGAACGTTTTACATCTGCTCTGAAACAGCTGAAAACATTGACATTCAACAGTGTTTCCCCTCTTGACTAAAGCTACAGGGATTGAAAAGGCAAAGAATGAAACAAATCAAGTCCAAGAGTTTCTTCATGGTCAACTCCACAGCGGTAAATCTTAACCTTCAGCAGCAGAAACTTCTGCCCATAGCACCAGAGGAGAAAACTCCCACACCTCATTCTTTGAAAGTACAGGGGCAGCTGGGTCTCAACTGTTTTCTTGTTTAACAGGTTTTGACAGTGTGAGTCATTTGTTTGGGTTCACAATAGTTAGTTTGAAATGAATAATTTTTGTGTCAAATGGGTATAGTGAGCATCTGTACGGTGCAGTAGTGTTAAGGAGAAATTATTAAGGGTTTTTCTTTTCTGCTGCCAAGGTGATTATTCTTGCATCCTTTCTGCTGCTATATCCAAACAATCATTATACTTTAACAGTATTTTCTCCATATAAAAAGTGGTAGTACTGTTTTTTACTGTTACTAACTCCTACAGACACCCTCACTTCGGTTATCAGTCAGGTCCAGATGTCTGTCTGTCTTTATCAAAAGCTAATCTCAAATTTTACTCAGATGATAGGTATTCTTCAAGAAGTCTTTTCCTTTTAGGGAAATTGAACAAACAAACATATATTATGACCATTTTAAGGACTCAAAATTCTTGCAGGGGAATTAGTAGAAATTAGAGGCCTAATACTTTAGTAATGAGCAATGTATGAGTGTAAACAGCGCTCGGAAACATTCCCATTTAAAGATTTGATCTTAACTAAGAAATATTTAAAAGAACAAAACGTTAAAGTTACATTTAATTGGTATACATCAAAGAGGGAAAGATTACACATGGGTTCTTTGTATTTGCACACAGCACAGCACTTGAGCCTCTGCAGTCACCACATCTAATGAGAGGCCTGGGCTTGTGTGGCACACTGCAGTTTAGCAAATCTCATCTGTTATCTTATCTCAGCTCTAACGTCTAATCTAGATCACTACTTTGATTTGATGCCCATAAATACATGCAAGGAAAAGGTTGCATTCATTTCTGTGAATTCTTGCACTGGTTTAGTAAATATAATGTGCATTTCTCTGGAAAAAAATTAAATATTACATGGTCTGATAATCCTCTATTAACCATAGATTATGGGAATACACTGCAAAATATAACAGAATATTGGATTTTAGTATAAATCTGGAGGTGATTATAGGAAATTGCACATGCTGATTTGGTCGAGAGATTCGGATTATTTCTCGAAAATCACCTCCAGCAACTCAGCACTTTGTCACCGTAAGTGAGGAAGAATTAGAAATTATTACGTTAACGGCATTTAGCAGACAATCTTATCCAGAGTGACGTGCAGTATACTCAGAGTAGCCTGGGGAGCAGTTGGGGGTTAGGTGTCTTGCTCAAGGGCACTTCAACCATTCCTGCTGGTCCAATTAATCAAACCAGCGACCTTTTGATCCCAAAGCGGTGTCGCTAACTGTTAGGCCATGGCTTCCCCCAATTATGAAAAAAAAAAAATGCTGTTCCTAAATGCACTAAAGATGCTACAAAGCTTGGTCTAAAAGTATTCAAAGGTAAGGTGGAATTGTGATTTATCTATTTCAGAACAAAGTATTTTATGTGATTTAGCGTAGATAAGTGAGACAAGCCTGTGTGCATTATATTTGCATGCCATTTTTGAAGATTGAAATCAATTATTTTTTTAAATACAATTTTTTAAAATTATCACCTGTGTATTTAAACTAAAATGATTATCCGCGTCAGGCTCAGTGAATATCGGTGAATAATAACTGAGACTTCGTCTCGATTATTATTCACCAATATTCACTTTGGCTTTGGTGAATAATTGTTAGTGTTTCTAGCCAGCAAAAAAAAATCTGCTTTTATATCTTAAATAATGTCTGGTGCACTTGGTGTCCAGTCACTTTCAATATGACACCATGTTGGCCATCTTGTTTGAGAGTAATAACATCTATTATTACTTTTAGTAATAATATTTATTATAAAATTGAGTATGTACTCAACATTTAATAATGAACAATTCTCTGACATTTGAATTGACCAGTTCCTACAACTGGACATTTGACATTCCATTTCATACTGGTGAAACAGCTGTTGCTCTTGAAGCAATAGCAAAAGTACAGCCAAGGAGATGCTGGAATAATCCAATTTCAAACTTTTTAGAAGACTTTGACCCTTGGGAGACTGGGATCATGGTTGTATTTGAACCTCCTTTTTTTTTACTGATCACCATGAACCACTTGCATGGACATATTTCTTGTCCTAGTTTGCAGCGTGCCAGGGCTTTGCTCTCCTCCTTCTCTGTATTTGGCCTATTAAAGGCAGCAGAAGCAGAGCTCCAGCAGTCCTCACTGGGACTCTGGTCCTTAGGCACAATGGACAGCCTATGCATTTAAATGAGTGGGGGAGGTTTTCCGCAGAGGCAGAAAAAAGAGGTCCATCCCACTGCACCATGACACTGCAGGAGGACTTTTCCATAACACCAGTTGTGTCGTTAGATGTCTTTGTAAATATCTGTTATTGGGAATCATTTTGCAGATCAATTGATCAGGCCCTCTATAAGGAAATGGGTTGAATTTGAAGTAAGGGGTAGTGGTAATGAGGGAGAAGCATCCCACTGCTCATCTTGCCGTCTCACTTTTCCTGCTGGTTCTTGGTTTTATTTTTTCCTTTTCTTTCTTATTCTTTCTCACCATGTTTTTTACTTGGGAGAAATAAATCACATTCTTTCTATATTGCTTTTGCTCTCTGCCATATTATTCTGACACCTCCAGGGATAGTGGGTTGTGATTGAGTAACTTAGCAGTAAGACTGCACTGACGTAAAGTGTTGCTGCCACTGATCCCTTGGCCTCATCATATTTCCATTGTGAAAAGAGGCAGCGAGAGCCATTGTCTCATCATGTCGCATCCCTTAAAGGGCTGATGACACGTTTTTGACATCTTTGGCGATGTTTTATAACATAAAAAGTAATTCCCGATGATCCATATATTAATTCACGAAGGCGCCTATTTTACAAGTTATGATAAAAAACGCGGCTATTTGGGCAAATTTGACGGGGCTGCAGCACCCAGGAGACGGATGAGGAGGAGGGGCTATATGACATCAGCGAAAGAATCTTCCTCCTAACTTACCAGTTTGTTGTTGATGCGACAGGTGTTCAGTTTATCATTATTAGTATTATTATTATATTATACATTATTATACATTATATATTATATATATATATATATATATATATATATATATATAGTTATTATGCCTTCGCATTGTGTTGCCGGCTTTTGCTCCAAAACCCACAAGGATGGGGTAAGTTTATTCAAGTTTCCCAGAGATCCCGAGCTGCATGCGAAGTGGATGAAGCAAGTCAGGCGCACTCGTGACAAGTGGGAGCCCTCACCAACATCCGTCCTGTGCTCTGAACACTTCGATTTGGATTGTTTTGACACTTAAAAGAATCTCGTGGGTGTGCAATTCAGCACAAACGTGTGTTACTACCATCAGCAGTGCCTACAGTATTCCGGAGGGGGTCTACTAGTAGCTATGCCGGATCCAGCAGTCGCCTGGGACAAGGCGACTCCTCCAAAGAAAGTCCTCCTGTCAGAACATGTGTTGAGAAACGACATAAGATAAAGGTACGTAGAGCTATAGAGTGCTCCGACATGATGCTAAAAATAGTAACACTACGGTCTGCACGGCCATCTTGGAAGTCACTCGCTCCAGAGCGCTCATAGAGTACACATCATAGAGTACACATTCATGATAATCATAAATGTAATCATAAAGTCGGCATGATATCAGTCATGTATTTGCTTGTGAAAGCTTGCGGCTTTCATGTAACTGCCGCCTAGCAATGAGAGGCAAAGGGTAAAGAGGGTAGGCTATCATAGATTCTATTCGGAAGAGATCAACACATGATTGCTTAAAAATTAGGTATTTTAACAATTTGCATCAGTTTTGTGATTATCGTGACACTTGTGTGTTATATAGAACTGTATGTCTTATCAGCACATCGAGGATCTTCCACCGGAGACTTTAGCAAGTACTCGTAGCAACACTACACTTTACCCTTTGCCATGCGTTGTTAGGGAACGGTAGCAAGTACCCCGATGACCGATTTCAAGAATATGTAGAAAAAATTTAGAAATTATACTTTCCAAAAGTCATTTGAGCTTAGTGTATTGCATTTCCATTTATATTGTAGGTTATTGCTGATGTTTTTGCGGAGTATGACGCAGCTGCTGAATCAGAAGCTGCAGAGTTTGTATGTACTAGTTGTGAACATTCACATTATTATCAATCTCATTTATTTAAAATCAGATAAAATCATGCCATCATGATCACTGCTTAAAGTACTAGTATTTGGTTGTTCTTTTGTTCAGAGGAAAAGCTAGCACTAGAGAGTTCACCGGCGTTTTCATGCGCCATTTCCATTGAGTAGAACAGCCAGTGAACCGCAGCGTGTTCTTCTGCTGACGTCACAGCATGGCCTCGAGCCACGGACCCAGTTTTCTTGCGCTGTGCAATTAAAAGTTGGATATTCGCGTAACAACAGCTTCTTTTCACGTAATTATAACAGAAATCTAACATGTTTGCCATGTTGTATAGTTTATTTAAGAAATTGCATAGAGTCATGTTCGTGTCATCAGCCCTTTAAAGAGCAACTGCAGCAACCAAAAATAACGGGTAACCAAAAAAACCCCAAAAATCTCAGTCCCTTGATTTTCTAACTGGCATAGTTTACACAGAATGGTGTGAAAATCCAAAAGTATCCAGTGAGGGGCAGTTCTGAGAGTGTAAATAAGTTGTCTCGATGAGAGAGGTCAGAGGAGAATATTCACAGACTGGTTCAAGCTGACAGGAAGGCTATAGAAACCTCAAAAAACCACTCTTTACAACTATGGTGAGCAGAAAAGTATCTTAGAATGCACACCTTGCTGAATCTTGAGGAGGATGGGCTATAAAGGCAGGAGACTACTTTGGGTTTTACAACGACAAGACTTCTCAACGCTTGTTGACCAAGAACAGGAAACCAAGGCTACAAGCTCATCAAAACTGGATGGAAAATGATGGAGTGATGTTTTTTTCCAAATTTCAACTGCCAAGTTTCAGCAAGACTGTGCACACTGTAGCTTCAGGTTCCTGTTCTTAGCTTACATATGTGGGCTGGTGTAGCCCATCAACCCAAGGATCATCCCATGCATTATGAAACGTTCCCTCCAACCTCTCCTGTCCCCAATCATACAAAAGCTACCAACCAAAGCTAGTGAAAGGCTATTACGTGCTTACTCTGAAGCCAACGTCATCTTTTTGATCGGTGGTTTATGCTGCATCACAGGGTGGTTAAAACCCTCTGAGGAAAGTATAATATGCCTTCTTCTGTCTTTTTTTATGTCCAAACTACATCAAGAAGTAACACTTTGCCTAAGGATTCAAACACAATACACAAAGATAAAAGCAGTTATTGGTAACACATATTATGACCAGAAATAAAGCAGAATGAGCATTTTCTAAGAGCATGCATATTAAGCTACCTTCAAATGTGTCCACATGTTTATGATGCAATGAACTCGTCATCATTTGATATTCCATTTTAATGAATAAGTAAAAAACGAATGATACTTCTAATTCGAAATTATTATATTTGGCATGTGCAAGTTTCAAATTTTGTCTTATAAAATCTTTTATTCAAATAAGGAAATCACTTATCCCAGATTTTTATTGAAGGGCTGGTATGTGGACACATTGTTATTAAGCATTAGCATATTAGCACAAAGCATATTTACAGGATTGGTGCAAGGATGAGGAATCTGTTGTGGTATGTGGTTGTGTATGGAGAGTGCATGGACAGATAAGCATCAGACAGCAGACATTTCAGTAACTCTATAACTAACAGGTTCATTAGTTATCTACAATTTGTAAGAAAGAGTGATATTCTTAATTATGGAAGACACGTGAGACAAGCATGCAAACATACAGATAGGCAAAGATAGACACATAAAGAAGCGACTAACTTGCTGAAATATTTTTGCAACAAATCTCACAGAGACCCCAGCAGAAAATCAGTCACCTTGTTAAACACTTTTTTTCATCAATCTTGAAACAAACATACTTTTAGATAAAGAATCTATAGAGTAACAAACGCCTAAAAGCAAAAAGTTATGTCAGTTGAATAGACTGAGCAGCACACCACCTCTGAGGTTCTAACTGATCCCACTCAGTAGCTTAGGTCCTTTTAGGGTTAAATGGGTATCTAACGTATGAACCATGCTTTTGGCCTGAGTAAAAAGGTTGTGCGCCACAAATAACACCTATTATGGATATAATAATTGCATATTAATTATGTAATACTTTTATACCAATTTGCAAATTTCAACTGCCAAGTTTCAGCAAGACTGTGCACACTGTAGCTTCAGGTTCCTGTTCTTAGCTTACATATGTGGGCTGGGGTAGCCCATCAACCCAAGGATCATCCCATGCATTATGAAATGTTCCCTCCAACCTCCCCTGTCCCCAATCATACAAAAGCTACCAACCAAAGCTAGTGAAAGGCTATTACGTGCTTACTCTGAAGCCAACGTCATCTTTTTGATCGGTGGTTTATGCTGCATCACAGGGTGGTTAAAACCCTCTGAGGAAAGTATAATATGCCTTTTTCTGTCTTTTTTTTTTTGTCTCTTGGATTCCTACAACCATGTGATGGTCAAAGTCACAAACTTCTTGATATTTTTCCTCATTTGATGTTGTGAACATTGTTTGAAGCTCCTGGTCTGTATGTGTTTGATTTTATGCATTGCACAGCTACCACATGATTGGATACAGTGGTGCTTGAAAGTTTGTGAACCCTTCAGAATTTTCTATATTTCTGCATAAATATGACCTAAAACATCAGATTTTCACACAAGTCCTAAAAGTAGATAAAGAGAATCCAGTTAAACAAATGAGACAAAAATATTATACTTGGTCATTTATTTATTGAGGAAAATGATCCAATATTACATATCTGTGAGTGGCAAAAGTATGTACTTTGCTTTCAGTATCTGGTGTGACCCCCTTGTGCACCAATAACTGCAACTAAACGTTTCCAGTAACTGTTGATCAGTCCTGCACACTGGCCTGGAGGAATTTTACCCAATTCCTCCGTACAGAACAGCTTCAACTCTGGGATGTTGGTGGGTTTCCTCACATCAACTGCTCGCTTCAGGTCTTTCCACAACATTTCAATTGGATTAAGGTCAGGACTTGGCCATTCCAAAACATTATTCTTCTTTAACCGTTCTTTGGTAGAACGACTTGTGTGCTTAGGGTCGTTGTCTTGCTGCATGACCCACCTTCTCTTGAGATTCAGTTCATGGACAGATGTCCTGACATTTTCCTTTAGAATTGGCTGGTATAATTCAGAATTCATTGTTCCATCAATGATGGCAAGCCGTCCTGGCCCAGATGCAGCAAAACAGGCCCAAACCATGATACTACCACCACCATGTTTCACAGATGGGATAAGGTTCTTGTGCTGGAATGCAGGGCTTTCCTTTCTCCAAACATAAAGCTTCTCATTAAAACCAAAAAGTTCTATTTTGGTCTCATCTGTCCACAAAACATTTTTCCAATAGCCTTCTGGCTTGTCCACGTGATCTTTAGCAAACTGCAGATGAGCAGCAATGTTCTTTTTGGAGAGCAGTGGCTTAATCCTTGCAACCCTGCCATCCACACCATTGTTGTTCAGTGTTCTCCTGATGGTGGACTCATGAACATTAACATTAGCCAATGTGAGAGAGGCCTTCAGTTGCTTAGAAGTTACCCTGGGGTCCTTTGTGACCTTGCCGACTATTACACGCCTTGTTCTTGGAGTGATCTCTGTTGGTCGACCACTCCTGGGGAGGGTAATGGTCTTGAATTTCTTCCATTTGTACACAGTATGTGACTGTGGATCAGTGGAGTCCAAACTCTTTAGAGATGTTTTTTTTAACCTTTTCCAGCTTGATGAGCATCAACGCCTTTTCTGAGGTCCTCAGAAATCTCCTTTGTTCGTGCCATGATACACTTCCACAAACACGTGTTGTGAAGATCAGACTTTGATAGATCCCTGTTCTTTAAATAAAACTGTGGACATTTTGAGAATTACAGCCAGGTTTTTATTATTAAAACTGGCCATGAGATATGGTGAGATGTGGATCTCTGAACTGTATAGGAAGAAAGCGTCCTATTCCCCAAAGATCAGCAAAGCCTTTTCACCTCGTTTATCTCCTTCAATCTTCTGTTTTTAGAGGAACAGAAAGCTATCCATCCTCTTTCTCCTCCTGTCTCATTTGCTGTTTGTCCTCTCTCTCTCTCTCTCTCTCTCGCTCTGTGTGTGTGTGTGTTTTCCTCCTTATTAATATCTCCCTCTGTTTCTCACTGTAAGTCATCCTGAAGCATAGTCTTATTGCACTCTGTCCCAGGAGGTCCAGATTTGAAAGGAATGATGTTTCACCCTCAGATTTATTATATGTACATACTTACCTTGCTTCTCTTTGTTCTAGTTTTTTCTGTTAGTAGCTTATTTCAGGCATGGTTTTTAGTCAGGTTACACTTGAGATCATGTCTCTTATCATTAAAATTATGTCCCTTTTTTGTCGAAACTCATTGTCTCTGTAGTTTCATATTCTCTATAACTACCTTTTGGGTCATGCATACATTCAGTACATTCATCATGGCCCCTACAGAAGCTGTCAACTGAATTAGTGAGCAGAGTGTTGACAAAAAACAAGTGTGCTGAAGTGACGTTTTTGCATCATTGATGAAGCAGCATGGGCTTGTTCAATATTGCATCTCACATAAGTTATAGGAAAGGTATGAGTAGGTTCAGGTCAGGAGCAAACAGGGGGAACTTTTTCATAAAACTTGCAGAGCAGAACCAGTGACCTGATAAGGCTGAGCATGAGAGAGAACTTCCCATGAGCACAACATTTTTTGTATAATGGAAAAAATAAATACCACAGCAATGAGGGAAGAGTCAAAGCCAATATCTATAATGGAAAAAATAAACAGCAGACTGAGAAGAGACAAGAGTTTAATTCTCTTGAATCGAAGGTTTGATAAAAATGTTCATGTTATTCCCTGAATTTATCAAGTCTGTAATTTAAATGGACAGGATATCTGTTGGATAAATCCACCATTATATGATTTGATCAGAACATTAAATTATTCATTGCACACTTGCTGTATCTATTTTTAGTTATCTCAGCAGGGTGAACCAACAGAATAAGAGTTTGAGATTAGCGTGTACTAAACTGGTTATTAACCTTCTGAAAATAAAGTCATGAATAAAGGAATTTCACAATTTTAATGATTTTTTCCCCCCATAAGGAATTCACCCTAATGTGTTCTATCAGCTTGTAATCCAAGGTGCCTATCATGGTTCAGGTAGGTCAAGTTCAATAAATTGCTACCAAGGGCAATTTCCTTGCAATCACACATCCTTTCATATTCAAGTGGAATCTAAAAGCACATTCTGTTCAAATATATATGGTCTTGTGTTCCAAGCTATCCATGTCCAAGAGAATTTCTGCAAAGGATGGTTACTCTGCCTTGTCGATTATAGCAACACTAGCCACTCTTTACAGCTGTAATGAACAGAATCTTGAGGAATAATATTTTGCCAAATTTGGAGAAAATGGGGAAGAAATCCAGACTGGGTTAGTATTAGTGTTGTAGGACTCGAGACCGGTCTCAAGACCACTTTTTGAAAGTATCGGTCTCATCTCAGAATCGACCATATTTTTACTCAGTCTTGTCTCAGTTTTGAAAATGGACTCAGGATTTTATTTCAAGACCACAACTTTGGAGATTTCTCTAAATTGCCTATGCATTGTTTGATTTTATTTGTTAACATAGTTTATGTGACTGGATGTAAAACTTCCTGCTTCAAATGCAACCAGTAATGTGACTCATTGCTAATTTGAATTTTTCTCATTACTGTTAACGACCGTCACCCCTCCCTGCCCTCCCTTCACACACACTGGTCTGGTCCTGGTCTTGACTCGGTCTCGCCCTGCCTCAGTCTTGGTCTCTACTTGATCTTAATCCCTCAAAGTCTTGGTCTTGTTTTGGTCTCAATACACTTTGGTCTTGGTCATGACTTGGTCTTGTTTTAGGTGGTCTTGATTACAACATTAGTTAGTATGATGTCATGCTGAGGTATGCAGTCCACATCACCCCACCCGAGTTTACAAATTTTGTAATTCCATTTGAAAATTGTGAAGATACTATTTGAAGCAATACTTTCACATTTTCATACAGGTATTTTGTTGTTGTTTTCCACTAATGTTAACCTTGAACACTTTGGTCTTGTTTTGCCTATTTCTTCCTAAAGTAATTAAACACAAGGGTGACTTATCTTTCCATTTTGTCATTTCAGTCAAGCTGTGCAATCAAATTTAATTCATGCCTGTGCTTTCATGCTAGCATGGCTTTCCCTTGGTGTGAGTTTTATGAATCCGGTTTTATATCTTCTTCCTCAGCAGTGATGCTGAAGGTCCCTATAAAGCGCCCCCCCCCCCCCCCCCCCCCCCCCCGCTTTTTTACAGCTGAAACAAATAGGATTGGTCAAATACTTGCACTGAGCAAGTCGGCACTCTTGAAATCCCAATGACTTGGTCATATTTCTCCCAGTATATATGTTTTGTTGCTGGCAGTTACTACTAATTTTTTCTCCCCTCTACATTGGCAGATATTGACGAGTGTTCTGGTTGGGGAAAAAAATCCCATGCTCATTGGTAGATTCTGATATGCTCTTGTAATCTTTGTGCTTCAATGTATTTTGTTGTGGTAACCCCTCATAGTCAGGCGGTATTTGTTTATATTTGGAGGCTACTTTTGCAAAATTTGCCAAGTCTTGTTTTTGTTAATAATATACAAGTTCAGATATAAATTCATAAATCTGGACTTGTTGTAATGTTTGTAGGCTGCTGTTTCATAGTTAATTATGCAGGGGAACTTTGCGCATAAAAAGAGCCCTGAAACCACATATAGGAAATTGGTATAAAAGTATTACATAATTAATATGCAATTATTATATCCATAATAGGTGTTATTTGTGGCGCACAACCTTTTTACTCAGGCCAAAAGCATGGTTCATACGTTAGATACCCATTTAACCCTAAAAGGACCTAAGCTACTGAGTGGGATCAGTTAGAACCTCAGAGGTGGTGTGCTGCTCAGTCTATTCAACTGACATAACTTTTTGCTTTTAGGCGTTTGTTACTCTATAGATTCTTTATCTAAAAGTATGTTTGTTTCAAGATTGATGAAAAAAAGTGTTTAACAAGGTGACTGATTTTCTGCTGGGGTCTCTGTGAGATTTGTTGCAAAAATATTTCAGCAAGTTAGTCGCTTCTTTATGTGTCTATCTTTGCCTATCTGTATGTTTGCATGCTTGTCTCACGTGTCTTCCATAATTAAGAATATCACTCTTTCTTACAAATTGTAGATAACTAATGAACCTGTTAGTTATAGAGTTACTGAAATGTCTGCTGTCTGATGCTTATCTGTCCATGCACTCTCCATACACAACCACATACCACAACAGATTCCTCATCCTTGCACCAATCCTGTAAATATGCTTTGTGCTAATATGCTAATGCTTAATAACAATGTGTCCACATACCAGCCCTTCAATAAAAATCTGGGATAAGTGATTTCCTTATTTGAATAAAAGATTTTATAAGACAAAATTTGAAACTTGCACATGCCAAATATAATAATTTCGAATTAGAAGTATCATTCGTTTTTTACTTATTCATTAATATGGAATATCAAATGATGACGAGTTCATTGCATCATAAACATGTGGACACATTTGAAGGTAGCTTAATATGCATGCTCTTAGAAAATGCTCATTCTGCTTTATTTCTGGTCATAATATGTGTTACCAATAACTGCTTTTATCTTTGTGTATTGTGTTTGAATCCTTAGGCAAAGTGTTACTTCTTGATGTAGTTTGGACATAAAAAAAGACAGAAGAAGGCATATTATACTTTCCTCAGAGGGTTTTAACCACCCTGTGATGCAGCATAAACCACAGATCAAAAAGATAAAGTTGGCTTCAGAGTAAGCACGTAATAGCCTTTCACTAGCTTTGGTTGGTAGCTTTTGTATAATTGGGGACAGGAGAGGTTGGAGGGAACGTTTCATAATGCATGGGGTGATCCTTGGGTTGATGGGCTACACCAGCCCACATATGAAAGCTAAGAACAGGAACCTGAAGCTACAGTGTGCACAGTCTTGCTGAAACTTGGCAGTTGAAATTTGGAAAAAACATCACTCCATCATTTTCCACTAGCAGCTTAATAATAAATGTATCACAGAAATTTCTGAAATGAGAGATTGTGAGCTGAGTCCTGGAATGTAGATAAGCTATAAATATTCTCAAGTTCTATAGCAATAGTGTAAAATATTTCTGGCTTTTTTATGTTCTCTATGTACTTAAATGTCTCATTTTAAACTTGATAATATCATGTAAATATATGATTTCTATTCACAAAAAGTTAGTAAATGGATAATTAAAAAAATATAGATGTTATAATGGACTTAAGTGATACGGATATATGTTGTTTTTTTTTACGTTTTTACATGCGATATTTAGCATTTCCTTTTTTTGGTGAAAATGGTGATTGCTGACATTACAACAAGTAAAAATAATTTGTTTGGGATGTAAATAAAGGGTTAATACTGAGAAACCAGACTTGGCAAATTTTGCAAAGTAGGTTACATATGCTCCCTGACTATGTTATTCTCATGTTTCCTGGAGCCATTTGGAGTAAAGGCAGTAAGATCTTTTTTTCCCATTGATGCAGCCAGGAAATAATTTCAGTGGGACATGAAGTGCAATACCAGTCAAAAACTTGTACACCCCTACTCATTCATATGTTTTTCTGTATTTTGACTATTTTCTACATTGTAGAACAATACTGAAGACCAACCTTAAAACTATGAAATAACAGATGGAACATATATGGAATTATGTGGTAAAAATTTTTAGATTCTTCAAAGTAGACACCGTTTGCCTTGATGACGCTTTGCACACTATTGGCATTATCTTAGCCAGCTTCATGAGGTAGTCACCTGGAATGCTTTTCAATTAACAAGTATGCCTCATGAAAAGTTAAGTAGTGGACAAGTTTCTTGCCTTCTTAAATAATAAAAAATACAGTTTCGACAACTAGAGTAATCCATATTATGCCAAGAACCACTCAACTAAGTAAGGAGAAACTACATCCATTATTACTTTAAGACATGAAGTGTCTTTTAATTAATAAATATAAAGAAAAAAACATTGAAGTAGAAAGTGTCCAAACTTTACTCTGGTACTGTAAGTAAAAGCATTTAATGTCAGTTATCCATGAATAAGCATAAGGAACTGGAAAACATTCCAGAAGTGGAATCCTCTTTTGAGCCTCTCTTGCTTTAGTGAAAGCCATCTCACTTGTTAGAACAGGAAAGGATACAGAATTTGCATATGGTAACCTTGGTTTTGTGAGCCTATGGAAACCAAGTGGTTGGGATATTGGTGTTTCTGACTGGTAAAAAAAAAAAAAAGACAGAAAATCATTTACCCTACCATTGAGAGATCATGAGTTCAAATCCCAGCGATGCCATAGCCATCCGTCGCCAGAAGGTAAAGCAAGCAAAATTGGGATACTCTTTTTCTCCCATGTCAATCACAGGTAGTGTATGTGGAATAGGGTAGATAGCGCTTTCATCTAGGTGTGACACCGCATGAGCAGTAGTTCAAAATGATGTAGAGGTTGGCTTCACGTTGGCTTCCTGCAGAGTGAGCATGTGTTAGTCGTAATCCTCACTGGGTGATAGTAGTTGTGTGATGGGGTGGTGAATTACCTAGGGGGTGGAAATTGGTAAAAATTGGAGGAGCTTAATGTTCTTGCTGCACATCTAATGGAAAAAAACAAACAACTCTTTTGTGCACCAAAATACATGAGGGGTTTTGCCGTAATGGTCTATATTTCTCTTTGCCTGCTGGGATTTTCTTGTTAGCAAAGTTGTTAGCAAGGTAGTAGGGAGATCTATTGTATGTGGCACAAACCCATATACTATCTTCTTTTCTTTCAAGAGATTGTTTTATGATCATCTCAGACTTGGAAGCCAGTAAATAAGAATCTGATGGGATTTGTTCAAAAGACTCCTTGCTTTCTGATTGACTTCTGTTTATTTCGATTCATTTTCAAAGATTCCTTCTGACTAGTAGTAATAATTCAGCTAGTGTGTGAGTTAGGAAAGTTCTGTTTAGTTTGATACTAAGTCTTAATTTTTTATGTACGTTATTTAAGTTTTGATGCTTTCAATTTGACTGATTACACATTTCAGTGGAAAAATCTCTACTTTCTACTATCTACATTTTCAAACATCTCTACATTTCTCTATAACAATATATCTGCAAAGTCATAAGGTAACATTTTGGCATCATAGAGCTTTAAGGAGCTGATCGAAATTCCAAACAAACTTTAAATCATATCAGTGAGCTTCTGAACCTATGTGCCATCCAGCCCTGTTTGTTTGTTTGTTTGTTTGTTTGTTTGTTTGTTTGTTTGTTTGTTTGTTTGTTTGTTTGTAAATAAAGTATCTGATTCTGCTAAATTTCAGGGTTTGGGGATTTTCAGCATTAAGTTAATAGGTACCAACAAAAACAAATAAATAAGAAATCTGTCAAAAGAAAATGTGGAAATCTTAAGCTAAGGAAATGTTAATCAAATTTGTATGTATCCTAACTTAGCTTGATAACCAATCATTCTACAGTTGCTTCAAGTCCATGATGAACTTTTGTTGATTGTTAAAATCCTTTGTTATTTTCCAGGAAGTGCCCGAGGGACAGCAGCCCCAGCAGGTAGACTGGGCCAGGTATGAGAACTCCTTTTACCTTTTCTGGACCCTAGAGCAGCTTATTCAAGCCAGGTCAGGTCGAGGAGGGACCGAGAACCTCCAACTCCAAGCCCAGTTGGAAAAACTTATCCTTCCTCTTTCAGATGAGTTTCCCCTGTTTGCACTTTACATGTGGAGAATTGAGGGACTTCTTAAACCTGCCTGCACCTGAGGGACCTGAGCTTCAAAGCTTGTGTTCCTGGTGTATTTCATCCTGACTCAGTTTTTTCCCCCTCCCCATATCTCAGGCAAGCTTATGTTTTAGTCAAACATGTGCGACGTAGACAAAGTGAAACACATTGAAAGTCTCTGTAGTTAATTGTCAGGTCCTTGGACTGAAACTAAGAAAATACAAACATCGTTCATGACAAATAAACCAAGTGAACTGTTCTTCTAAAGTCTTTATGGCTAAGACAGTCTGTATGTGTAGAAGGCATTTGCTGAAAAGGTAAGTGTCGTGACTGATTTTGGAGAATAGTTATGGACTACTCTCAAGGGATTTTTTAGCATTAGTACACGGGAGTGGATTATAATTGTAGGATATTTTGGTTTGAGAGTTTACTCAACAATGGTTTAAATTACAGACATTTCACATTGTATGCTAATCTTTGATATTCTTGGTTGGTAGAACTCGCTTTCTGATTGGATAGTCAACTGGGAGCCTTCTTATTGGCTGGTCAATTCCAGGCATTAAAACGGGATCAATATTTGTAATTTCAGTTTTAATCTGTTTGTTTGTATTTTCAGAATTGCACGTGAAACATCACAGCTGGAGTAATTCATGTTTCAATTTTATTTCCACATTCACAAAATGTGTTTAGAGCTGCAAAGCTTGACTAAACTTTTGCAGTTTATATACATCCTTTTTTATTTACTTTTTTTTCTTCAAACATTTCAGTACATGCGAACAAAATGGGGCACACAGTTGCAGCCTAATAAACTGTACAATTTTGAAGATGTTATGACTCAGCAGTCATAGTAGCAGTAGCAATTGGGTATTATTTTAACAAATCCCTGGTATTGCAAGACTACAGTGATGTATTAGGGACATTGTAGAGGGAAATTTTTAATAAATTGCAAGACAGCAATGGTGTGTTGGAGCATTGTAGGGTGAAAAATGTAATACATTATATATAGCTGAGGGAAGGGATAATACTCCGATTTAAAAAAAAAACATTATTTGAGATTAAAGTCATAAATTTATGAGAAAAAACTGATGTTCTCTGAGATTATAAAATCATAAATTTGCAAGGAAAAAAACTCAAATTCTGAGATTCCTTGTAAATGTACGACTTTAATCTTGGAAATTCTGAGTTGTGTTTTTTTTTTTCTTTTTTCCTCTGAATATCACTTGCTCCTTCAGGTGCACATCTTGGACAAGAAAATCCAAACAAATTATATATCCTCCAGTCACCAGTTCTCGTGCATCACGTGTTCTCGAGCTATTGCGTTATTTTCGGAATTTCCGCGAGATTATGACGCGTTTTGACATTAGGGAAGCCCTTTTGTTTTCGTCAGTGGATGAGCTATTTTCTTGCCGAAAATCGTGAAAATGCTACGTATAAAGGTAAATATATACTAACCTAAATAAGTAAAAGCCTTCTGAATCTGATTCTAGCTTAATTCTTTTTACATGGTACAAATAAATTGAAATTAAAGCCTTCAAGTGAGGCCTGTTGTCACGGACGCTGGCTAAAATGTCATTCGTGATCACCTGCTAAAAATAGAACTGAAAATAAACCGGAAGTGCACTTGATATATTCTGCTACGGTGCCTCTTTGGGACATGCATGTTAAATGTTTATTGATATTTTCATGAAAAATTGCAGTGTATAAAGGTGTGACATGTTTCCTTACTAGAGGTTTTTCTATCTCCATAGCTCTTGAACTCGAGTCGTCCTGCCCAGTTAAGATCTTGGCACCATGATGACATGGTCCGAGCTTACCAAAGAGTAAAAGAAGATGGCATCAGCGTTTATAAAGCTGCCAGAATACCGTTGACAATACCGTTGGGTTTTTTTGGCATGTTCTGCATGGGACACCATACGGAATTCCGTGCCCATTTCAGCTGACATCATATAGCTCGAGAACACGTGACGCGGAATTTCCCACATGTATTTTGAGCAAGGCTTTAGAAGTTTGTTTTTTTGCTAGAAAACGTTTTTTCTGGTGAGTTTTTTATGTCATTTATTTCAGAAAAATGTATTAGCGCTAAAATTAACCAACAAAGACTTCATTCAAATGCATATTTGATGCAAGAACTGTCAAAAGCAGCTTAGATTAACTAGAACCGGTGATGCCATGGTATACCTAACTTAAGCTAGATTATCATTTTAATCCTCTTAAAATTCTCTGCCAGGATCTTATGGAATCAATTTTGTGCCAAAATGTTCATACAATACTTTTGAAATATCAAACAAAAACGACAAATCAAAATACAAAAAAAAGAACAAAAAGTCAATTTTTTTAGACTGGCAAACAAATTATTCGTGTAATCGTGCAAAATATCAGTCTATTACTCTTCAGAAACCTTTTATTTGTTTCCGCGTCTTTCTCAGTTTTGCTTAACGTGATTTATTTTGTTTGCGATTCCAGCTTTCTCGTTTGCGCTCCCTGACTTTTTGCTTGCAGTTTTGGCACAAACTTCACGTGTGGGTGGGCTGTCCAGAAATGCATTCCCATTGGCTAACTTGTGTTTGACTGACAGCTACGCTCAGCCATTCCCTACTCGGATTCTGGCGGACTGTTTGACGAGTGACCGATCCATTGATGGTAAACAAGGATCGAGTGGACTTCAGTGGCGACTATGATATTGAATTAATTCAACAAAGTGTAAATTCAATATCATAGTCGCCACTGAAGTCCACTCGATCCTTGTTTACCGTCAATGGATCGGTCACTCGTCAAACAGTCCGCCAGAATCCGAGTAGGAAGTGGCCGCAACAGCCTCCGGGGAATGGCTGAGCGTAGCTGTCAGTCAAACACAAGTTACCCAATGGGAATGTATTCCTGGACAGCCCGCCCACACGTGAAGTTTGTGCCAAAACTGCAAGCAAAAAGTCAGGGAGCGCAAACGAGAAAGCTGGAATCGTAACCAAAATAAATTACGTCAAACAAAACTGAGAAAGATGCGGAACAAAAATAAAAGGTTTCTGAAGAGTAATAGACTGATATTTTGCACGATTACACGAATAATTTGTTTGCCAGTCTAAAAAAATTGACTTTTTTTCTTTTTTTTTATTTTGATTTGTCGTTTTTGTTTGATATTTCAAAAGTATTGTATGAACATTTTGGCACAAAATTGATTCCATAGGATCTGAGTTGGTGAAATTGAATTTCATTCATTGCATGCAAAATTTATTTAAAAGAATTCCTATCACCAGACAGATTTAGTCAAAAAGAAGTGTAACGACCAATATTTTACTGTACTGATGCTCTGCAAATATCTACACATCAGTCAGTTGTAGACAGTTTATTATTATGTGCAGTATAACAGGAACAGGACTGCAGAGTGGAAATGCACTTGTTAATTTTGTAACAGTTGGAAAATAAAAATATACATTTTTGCAGATGGTTATTAAATATCGGTTCAACCAATATGTGTTATCATTTGTGTTATTAGAATGTGTATCCACTGATAAACAGAACGTTAGGGGTTTTATGGTACTTTTTTGTGCCTTTTTCTTGTAAGGATTTTCTCTGAAAAAGACTTCTTTAGCAATGTATCATATGTTCTTGTGCTGGAGGCATCAAATCAGCAATCAGTAGATTTTTAATTGGCTCTTGTTGCCATCCAGTTGTATTTTGGGTAGTGTTAAATCTCCCTATTAATCCTAAATGCTTTCCTCAAGCCTGGCTGTAATCCTTCCCTGACTAAAAAGGTTGACTCTGATCTCTTTTACCTTCATCTCCAGCCTCCATTATCTTTCACTTTGTATCTAACGTGTAAGCTCTTAGAAAAGATGTCTGCTGATATTAAATTCTCACATCAATAACTGGCTAATCTTTAATCATGGCTTATGATATTATTATGCTGTCATATCTGATAGCATTACTGAATATTTAATTTTTCTACACTTAATAGGAAGTATTGAAACATTAATTTTATCTCAAGACACAATCACAGTAAGAGATTCCTGCTGAAAGTCTATACTTCAGGCTTATTCAACAGCAGGAATGTCTGAGACAGAGGAGTCAAAAGAGCATCTTTACCCCAATGTATCAGCTATCTTCAGTCTTAAATGCTTCAAAGGAAACACAAGAATGATCTCTAAATTATGGGAGCCAAAACCCATGGAGATGCCAACATTTCACAGCTCAATATCCAACCTGCAGAAAGGTATACAGGTAATCCGTTAGCCAGTTGAAAGCTCCATATTAAACTGGAGATTTGCTTAAGTAGTGATTTGTTGTGTTTAAATATACAGTAAGTCTTGTTACAGCATGTAGGTAGCACTCAGGATAATGTCCAGGATATGTCTTTGCTGGATACCTAACTATGATCTAGCTAGCGAGCTACTGAATCCCAAACATTTGGCTGAGTTACCAAGCCAGTTTCCGTTATGCTTCTTTATACACTGTTGATAATGGAGGTGGTGTTCACTTCCATGCATAGATTAGTTGGTTAGTTAACATGAGTACAGAATAGAAAACAGAACATTTCTCATCTAGTTGTCAGTTGTAGATGTATTAAAAAGTAATTTGATAAGTAGTTACTCAAATAGTATTAGTCCAGAAGACTTATTATTTTTATACCCCTGCTCTGATGGATGGGGGTTATATTGGTTTACCTCTGTCTGTCCATATCTCCGTCTGTCCGAAGCACCCTTTTTCTCAACAACCACAAATCATAGCCACTTGGTACCAAACTTCAGCTTGGTGTTCTATACTGTTATCAGGTCTGTTGCACATCGACTTCCTGTTTATCGACTGAATGCATTTACGAAACATATAGCGTGGTGTGGCAGCGGGGGCGTGGTCAAGCACCGGTCTGTGACAGGAGGGCGGAGTCAGGGAAGGTGAGTGGCAGAATCACTACACCTGAGAGCAATTAACCTGTGTTTGTGTCTTCCCAGTGACCGCGCCCTACTTAAGGAGGGAGAGCGAGAGCAGAGGGGCTTTTGCTGAACCAGACGCTGAGTGTGTGTGTGTGTGTGTCTGAAAAGTGCACATAATTGTTATGCTGAAAAGCGTGGTAATAAAACGTGTTGTCAAACCTGATCTCTGTCCTGCCGTCCTCTGTGCTCCACCCACAAACACTGAACCGTTACAGTGGTGCCGAAACCCAGGAACCTGGAGCACAGCAGCCTCACAGCCCCATGGAGTCCTCCCCGTTCGCTGAACTGATCCACGCCCTCGCCACGGCCCAGCAAAGCCAGCACCAGGCTCTACTCACCCCTCCGAAAGGAGCAAGAAGAGCGGTTCGAGGCCCTGGTGTTGGCCCAACAAGAAGATCGCCAGGCGTTCCGGCACCTCCTCGTGTCGGCGGGGCCCACCAGCGCTCCTACCGCGGGCCCGTCTCCCCTCACCGTCACCAAGATGGGCCCGCAGGACGACCCCAAGGCGTTCATCACTCTCTTTGAGCAAGTCGCCGAAGCCTCGGGGTGGCCGATGGAGCAGCGCGCGGCGCGCCTCCTCCCCCTGCTCACGGGAGAAGCACAGCTGGCCGCGCTACAGCTCCCCGCCGACCGCCGGCTGGCCTACGCGGACCTCCGCCGGGCCGTCCTCCAGCGCGTGGGGCGCACTCCAGAACAGCAGCGCCAGCGCTTCCGCGCGCTGCGCTTGGAGGAAGTCGGCCGGCCGTTCGCGTTTGGCCAGCAGCTCCGGGACGCCTGCTGGCGGTGGCTGAGGGCCAACAACCGCGACGCCAAAGGAATCCTCAACCAGGTGGCGCTGGAACAGTTTGTCGCTCGCTTGCCAGCAGGAACTGCGGAGTGGGTCCGGTGCCACCGCCCGGCGTCGCTGGATCAAGCAGTCGAGCTGGCGGAGGACCATTTGGCAGCTGTCCCGGCGGCAGGACAGCAGATGGCATCTTCTCTTCTCTCCTCTTCTCTCTCTCTCTCTCCCCCTCCTCCTGTGTCCCGTCCTCGCCCCATTCCCCCTCCACGGAGGCGGGGGCCGGCACCACCCCAGCCGGCCCGCCGCACCCGCGGTGCCCTCCCGTTTCCCCCTTCTGTGTCTGTCTCTCCCCCACCTCAGGTGAGTGAGCCCCAGATCACCGGTGCAGAGGGAAAGCCCGGGCCGGTTTGCTGGCGCTGCGGGGAGCCGGGCCACCTTCAACAGCAGTGCACGGCAACGGAAGTGGGCGCGGTGGTTCGGATCCCCGACGCGCCAGAGGCCGCCCTCGATCGGGCCGGAGCGTATCGCATACCGGTGAGTATCCAAGGGGCGTTGGTATCAGGCGTTGGTGGATTCTGGTTGTAATCAGACCTCAATTTGCCAAAGCCTGGTTCAAAACGAGGCATTGGGGGGAGCACAAGGGGTGAAGGTGTTGTGTGTGCACGGGGATGTTCACAGCTACCCTTTGGTGTCGGTCCACATTATTTTCAGAGGGGAAAAATTTATAGTGAAGGCGACGGTTAATCCCCGCCTTACCCACTCTCTAATTTTGGGGACTGATTGGCCGGGATTTCGGGTTTAATGACACGCCTAATAAAGAGTGGGTCCTGCCATTTAACAGGGGGAGGTCCCGGTGCCGCTTTGGCGGGAGCAGCTGTCGCAGAGCCGTCTACGTCATCTCCGCGTCAGAGTGAGGAGCCACCGGTTCCTCCTCTCTCTATTGGGGAATCCCTCGCGGATTTCCCATTAGAACAATCGCGAGACGAGACTCTGCGACATGCTTTTGACCAAGTGAGAGTAATCAATGGTCAAACGCTCCAGCCGAACACCACCCCGTCCTTCCCCTACTTCGCAATTATGAAGGATAGGTTATACCGAGTGACGCAGGACACTCAAACTAAAGAGCGTGTCACGCAGCTTTTAATTCCGAAGAGCCGCCGGGAATTGGTATTCCAGGCGGCTCACTTTAATCCCATGGCTGGACACTTAGGGCAGGATAAAACACTAGCCCGAATAATGGCCCGATTCTATTGGCCGGGGATTCGCGGCGATGTCCGTAGGTGGTGTATGGCATGCCGCGAATGTCAGTTAGTAAATCCAGCGGCCATTCCAAAAGCGCCTTTGTGCCCTCTTCCATTAATCGAGACCCCATTTGAAAGAATTGGGATGGATCTCGTCGGGCCATTAGATCGGTCAGCACGAGGGTACCGCTTTATATTAGTTCTGGTGGACTATGCAACGTGATACCCGGAAGCAGTGCCTCTGCGCAATATCTCAGCATGCAGTATTGCAGAGGCGCTCTTCCGCGTCATCTCCCGAGTTGGAATCCCGAAAGAGATTCTGACTGATCAAGGCACTACGTTTATGTCATGGACACTGCACGAACTGTATGGGTTATTGGGGATTAAGCCGATCCGCACCAGCGTGTATCAGCCACAAACGGACGGTTTAGTAGAACGGTTCAACTGCACCCTCAAAAATATTATTAAAAAATTCGTAAGTGAGGATGCACGTAATTAGGATAAGTGGCTCGAACCCTTGCTGTTCTCAGTGCGAGAGGTTCCCCAAGCCTCCACGGGGTTCTCCCCGTTCGAATTATTATATGGGCGTAAGCCGCGCAGCATCCTAGATGTGCTGCGGGAAAATTGGGAGGAGGGACCTTCACAAAGCAAAAATGAAATTCAGTACGTTATGGACCTGCGCGCAAAACTCCACACGCTCACCCACCTAACTCAGGAGAATTTGCGGCAGGCCCAGGAACGGCAAGCCTGCCTGTACAACAAGGGTACGAGCCTTAGAGAGTTCACTCCAGGAGATAAAGTACTCGTACTGCTGCCCACATCGAGCTCCAAATTGATCGCCAAGTGGCAAGGACCCTTTGAGGTCACACGGCGAGTCGGGGACGTCGACTATGAGGTGAGGCGAACGGACAGGGATGGGGCACTACAGATTTACCACCTCAATCTGCTTAAACTCTGGAACGAGGAGGTCCCCGTGGCGTTGGTGTCGGTGGTTCCAGAGAAGGCGGAGCTGGGGCCGGAGGTTCAAAAAGGGAGATTGGCATCACGTATCTCTCCGGTCCCCTGTGGAGACCACCTCTCCCCGACCCAACTCACGGAGGTCGCCCAGTTGCAGACCGAGTTTTCGGATGTGTTCTCGCCCCTGCCCGGTCGCACTAACCTCATAGAGCACCACATCGAGACACCCCCGAGGGTGGTAGTGCGTAGCCGCCCTTACAGGCTACCCAAATACAAAAAAAAGGTGGTTCGGGAAGAACTTCAGACCATGCTCGAAATGGGCATCGTCGAGGAGTCCCACAGTGACTGGAGCAGCCCGGTGGTCTTGGTACCCAAGGCCGACGGATCGGTCCGGTTCTGTGTGGACTATAGGAGAGTCAACGCAGTGTCTAAATTTGACACGTACCCAATGCCTCGTATTGACGAGCTGCTCGATCGACTAGGCACGGCTCGCTTTTATTCGACACTGGATTTGACGAAGGGATATTGGCAGATCCCCTTGACTCCACTATCCCGAGAAAAAACAGCCTTTTCCACACTGTTTGGGTTACACCAATTCGTCACACTTCCGTTTGGGCTGTTTGGGGTGCCCGCTACGTTTCAGCGGCTGATGGATCGGGTCCTCCGCCCCCACGCCATCTATGCGGCCGCCTATCTTGATGACATCATTATATATAGTAATGACTGGCCAAGGCACTTAGAACACCCAAGGGCCGTCCTTAGGTCGCTGAGGCGAGCGGGTCTCACAGCCAACCCAAAGAAGTGTGCGATTGGGCGGGTGGAAGTACGGTATCTGGGCTTCCACTTGGGCAACGGGCAGGTGCGTCCCCAAATTAACAAGACCGCAGCGATTGCGGCCTGCCCGAGGCCCAAGACCAAAAAGGGGGTGAGACAGTTCTTGGGGCTGGCTGGCTATTATCGTAGGTTTATACCTAATTATTCGGACGTCACCAGCCCGCTGACTGATCTGACTAAAAAGGGGGCACCAGATCCGGTCCAGTGGACGGAGCAATGCCAGCGGGCTTTTTCAGAGGTAAAGGCTGCACTGTGTGGGGGGCCACTTCTACACTCCCCTGACTTTTCTCTCCCCTTTATGTTGCAGACCGATGCGTCGGACAGAGGGCTGGGGGCGGTTTTGTCCCAGGAGGTGGAGGGGGAGGACCGCCCCGTCCTGTATATCAGCAGGAAGCTGTCGGTGCGTGAGGGGCGCTACAGCACCATAGAGAAAGAGTGTCTGGCCATCAAGTGGGCGGTCCTCGCCCTCTGGTACTACCTGCTAGGGCGCCCTTTCACCCTCTGTTCGGACCACGCGCCCCTCCAGTGGCTCCACCGCATGAAAGATGCCAACGCGCGGATCACCCGTTGGTATCTGGCACTCCAACCCTTTAATTTCAAGGTGGTCCACAGGCTGGGGGCGCGGATGGTCGTGGCGGACTTCCTCTCCCGCCAAGGGGGGGGGAGTCGGCTGCAGGCCGGACGGCCGCCCGGCCTGAGTCGGGCGGTAGGGTATGTGGCAGCGGGGGCGTGGTCAAGCGCCGGTCTGTGACAGGAGGGCGGAGTCAGGGAAGGTGAGTGGCAGAATCACTACACCTGAGAGCAATTAACCTGTGTTTGTGTCTTCCCAGTGACCGCGCCCTACTTAAGGAGGGAGAGCGAGAGCAGAGGGGCTTTTGCTGAACCAGACGCTGAGTGTGTGTGTGTGTGTCTGAGAAGTGCACATAATTGTTATGCTGAAAAGCATGGTAATAAAACATGTTGTCAAACCTGATCTCTGTCCTGCTGTCCTCTGTGGTTCACCCACGAACACTGAACCGTTACACGTGGATTTACAAAAATTTTCCTAACACTTCTCAGCAACTACAAATCACAACTGCTTCATATTTGGTACTGAGCTTCAGCTTGGGGTTCTATACCGTGTATACCATTTTCAGGTCTGTCGCATATTGACTTCCTGTTTACTAACTGAATGTATTTACGAAACATAGGGTGGATTTTGACGCTATTTCAAAATGACAGTTTACCAGGATGCTATTTGGAGAGAACCTGGAGAGAAATACCTGGAGAGAACATTGCTCTTTACTTACAGTTGTGGTCAGAAGTTTACATACAGTGACATGAATGTCATCTTGGATATGAATGTCATGGCGATATTCGGGCTGTCAGTAATTTCTTTGAACTGTTCTTTTTCTGTGGCAGAATGTACATCATGCATCTTTAATTAAAAAAAACACGAATTTGGTGCACAAGTTTTAATTTTCTTTGGGTTTTCTGAAATCAACACGGTCAAAAGTATACATACAGGGTCAAAAATATACATACAGCACACCTAATATTTGGGTAAAATGTCTCTTTGCAAGATTCACCTTGACCAAACATTTTTGTTTACTACCATGAACAAGCTTCTGGCAGAATTCTGGTTGGATATTTCATGACACTTCATGGTAGAATTGGTAGAGTTCAATTAAAGTTGTGGGTTTGTTTTGTTTTTCTTGGCATGGACTCGACTTATAAGCATGGTCCATATATTTTCAATAGGGCTGAAGTCAGAACTTGTTTTAAGCTTAATGTTATCCTGCTTTATCCTCCACAACCAGCTCTGATGCATGTTTGGGTTCATTGTCCTGTTGTAACTCCCAAGTCATGTTCAAGTTTCTGATGGTTTATGCTGAAGAATTCTGAGGGAGTCCTCCTTCATTATTCTATCCACTTTGTGCAATGAACCATTTCCACTGACAGCAAAACAGCCCCAGAGCATGATGATCCTACCACCACCACCAGCTGGTATATCAAATTATATGGTCCCTCTGTATATGGTGGTCATTGTGGTCAAACAACTCAATCTTTGTCTCATCTGACCATACAGCTATCCTCCAGACGGCATTTTTTTCTTTGTCCGTGTGGTCAGCTTCAAACTTTAGTTAAGCTTGAAGGTGTCAATTTTGGAGCAGGGGGTTATTTCTTGGATAGCAGCCTCTTAGTCCATGGTGATCTGAACTGTATACAGTGATCCATCAGCTTCCTGGCAGGGCTGTGCCATGGTGGTTCCCAGGTTGTTCCTGACCATCCAAACCAAATTCCTTTCAGCTGAGGGTGACATTTTGGGTTTTCTTTGAAGCAAAGTGTCTTGGCAAAGTGACTACACCTCACAATAACTTGGATGCAATTGTTTGAACTGATCTTGGAATTTGCAGTTGTTTAGAAATGGCTCCAAGAGACATTCTGTAGTTGTGTATATCTTCAATCCTCTATCTCGGATCTGCACTGAGCTCCCTGGACTTTCCCATTTTACTGTGTGTTGGTCAATCCAATGAGTGCTGTAAACAAACCCTTTTTATGAAGGCACAGAGAAGCTACCAGCTGTAGTCAATCATGATCACAAACAGGAAGTTAAAGGAGATACGCAGTACCTTTATTTTTAAATACATTTCTGAGCAGATAGTATCTCCATCCTTGACTCTTGTATGCTGCATAATTGGGAATAAAAAAATTATATTTTTGAGAGTTAAAATCGACTGCAAAGTTGCCATCTGAGCTGCCCCTCTGATCCAGCCAGCCCTGAGTGGGTGACGTCACAGCGGGAACCGGTGCTATAGACCAAAGCCAGACTCGGCAGGCGAGAGTGGTTGCAATGGCCTCTTCATTCAGATTTATTGGAGATTCTTCGGATACCTTAGATAGTAGTACATCTGACTGTGATAGTCCTGAAATTGGAGTGTGTGTACATGCTATTGCTATACACGTAGAACCATATCAGTTTGAACCATCGGAAAGTGAATCCAATAGTAACACATCAGCCATGGAGGCCCTCCACCTTACGAAATAAAGCCAGAAAACAAAACCGTCTAGAGAATTGGATGGAATTGAACTGACAGTCTCATGTGACTCTCATTAAAACAGGATAGGCATTATAACTTATGCAACATACATGCATTTTCACTGATAAAACGTAAAAGGCTAATTAAATAATCAGATGAACTGAGACAATCACATTTCTGAAGCAAATTAAATAATCTTTTACCGGTAACTTAAATACACAATACAAGTTATGGTACATGAATTAATCTAAATGCAGGTAAACAACTAGTGGTGTTTTTATGTAACCAAATGAGAGTTGCATCTTGCCCATGTGTTCTCGCTTCTTGAAGGCCAAGCTTGTGGCCGATTGTTTTGAAACAATCTGACTTTCAGTTCAGTTATTTGTTCATTCGCTCCTTCCACGTAAGGGGAAGATATTGTTACTGAGGCAAGCATATCCAGCAGAGGGATAGAAAAAAAGCATATCCAGTGGAGAAATCTGACGACTGGTCCACTCATTCTTCATTTTCTCCATACTGAGTACTCTGCCATTACTGCTCGGCTCACGCTCCAGGAGAACTGGTGCAACTGAACTTACTTTCCTTTTCTTGTTTTCTTTTCCTTTAATTTTTGGTACTGCACCCTCTTTCAATACAGGCTTATAGCCAATGCTCCTCAACAGATCGGAGGTTTCATACGAGTCCTCAGTAAAATGTGCAGAACAGAGGAGAGACCACTTCGTAGGTGCCCAATCCATGAATTTCTCGCAAAATGCATCCAAATCTTTGCAGTTTGAACATTCTTGGGCCATGAATGCAACATAAATCCACCTTCTGTCGTGTTACTGCACCCGCCAGCAACACATCTATGTGGCATGGTGATAAATTAGCTCGAAATGTAGGATCAAAGTTGCAGTTAGCTCTGTGTTTTAGTATAGCAGAAATGGCGATGTGACCGATAGCCTTCCTGCTGTGATGTCACAGATGTCAAGGTCATTCACTCAGACCGCTGCCTATATGAATCACTTTAATCGTAAAAATTACTATATTAGATTTATTGTAAACGCTTAAAACTATTCCTATGCCATTCTTGAGGTCTCAAGGCATTTATAAACAAAGTGAGGCCATGGTTCTGTGTATCTCCTTTAAGAGACCTCGGCCTTGGCAAGATAGAGATTTTGGAAGTTTCAGCACCTCTGAATTAATAATCTAAGTGAGCATATGTAAATTTTTGACCCTGTATGTATAATTTTGACCCTGTGTTGATTTCAGAAAACCCAAAGGAAAATTAAAACTTGTGCAGTAAAGTCGTGTTTTTTTTTTGTTAAATATGTATGCTGTACATTCTGTCACAGAAAAAGAATAGTTCAAAGAAATTACTGAAGACCCAAATATTGCTATGACATTCATATCCAAGATGACAATCATGTCACTGTATGTAAACTTCTGACCACATCTGTACTTGTTTCAGGGTTAATTATTTGTTGAAGTCAACATTCATAAGTGTTCTATTCCTTTAATTGCTTGCATTCTGATATAAAGGCCCGGTCCCACTGGCCGATGGACACAAAACGTATGCAAAAAGGACACAGCAGATGAGCAAAATTTCGGGGGTGGCTCTATCCGTTTTCATCCGCTCCAGAAATGGACAAAATTGGCGAAAATTTGCAAAAACAGAACGGAAAAGAACGGTCGTGGGTAGTATATAGCGGGGATGTTAAACGCATGTTCATAGGAAGCCTAGCGGATGAAAGCGGATGGAAGTGGATGACAGCTCCGAAGGGGTTACCGGTGATAACTGAGAAGCGGACACATAGCAGAAAGAGCGGATGCATAGCGGATGAAGGGGATGCATCACGTACGCCTAACGGAAACAAAGGGGATGTTGCGCGGATGTATATCAGATGCAGACCGTTCACTGCGCTAGGTGTCCTTCTACATACTCTAGACATACTCCAGACATCCTAAATATACGAGATACATCCCAGATATAAACGCTTTGTCAGTTTTGAATACTTTATATACGAGATGCATACGCTTACATCCTTTCTATTTCCGTGCTACTAACAACGAATAGACGTTTCATGTACCTTATCTTTCCTCCCTCTTTCCGTTTTCAGCTGCAGTGGATGTGAGTTGCGAGGATGCCCAGAGGATGCAGAGAGGATACAGCAGACGTTTAACGGATGATAACGGACATAGAACGTTTGTTGCTCGTATATGTCGTGGATTTACATCGTACACGGCGGAAAGTTCATCCGTTCTAAAAGTTTTGTGCAGCTCAAAACTTTTTGCGCGGATGAAATCACAGTGGACAGATGCTCGATGGATAGAGCGTATGAAGCACGTATGCAATGAGTACACAACAGATGCATAGCGTTTTCCAACGGATGGCAAAGATTTTTTTACGTTTTACATCCTCTTTGCATCCGTAAGTGCAGTGGGACCGGGCCTTTAGCGAGAGTGGAGGTATATACGTAAGTGAGCAGTAAGTCAACAGTTGATCATACCACTGCCAAAGAAGTCACCAGCATCATGAACACTGAAGTCCCCCAGGGCTGTGTTCTGAGCCCTCTGTTGTTCACCCTGATGACCCACGACAGCTGTGCTAAGTACAACTCGAACCACATCATTAAGGCTACATCCACACGACAACGGCAACGAGATGTTAGTAAAAAAAATATCGCGTCCACATGGGCAACGGATCAGTAAAATATCAGGTACATATGGCAACGCAACGCTTGCTGAAAACGATGCAATACACATGCCACACCTCTAGGGGCGCTGTAAGACGGTCCCTTCGGAGACACCAGAACAATAGAAGAAGTAAGGACGCATGCGCATAAACTATTATGCGCAAGACTTCATATTAGCCACAAAGTCAGAAAAATCTGTTCGTAAAATTACGTTATAATGACCAAATACAATGAAAAGTATTTTTCCAGTCTCACCTGTGAAAGGTAATCCCATGTGATCTCGTTTGGATGGCAAACCTGTTGGTACAGTTAAACGCAGCACATGAATGAGGCATCTTTATTCTCCGCTTTGACCCATCCAATATGGCGGCGAGGATGACGTATGATTCTACGCGGAAGGCGGCGTCTTTTAATGGTCCGGAATAAATTGAATGCTACACGTTGATGGATTACTTTGTTCTTCTATGCCCTTTTTGAGGAATGTATTGTAGGACTTAAACCAACATCTGAAGAGGTGAGATCGCTCCTTTTTTTCCCCTATTTTTGCTGGCGGGATTGACTCTGCCCTAAGGGCTATTCTCTCTCTCTCTCTCTCTCTCTCTCTCTCTCTCACTCACTTTGCACCATTACACAATAAATATTCACAGTGAAAATATTTTGTAAGCGCGTTTCATGAACCAAGTTATAGGATTTGTTGACAACTCGCATCGAGTTCGTTACACTTCTACCCGGCGTGAAGCACATGTGGTTGTGACGTCATCGTAAACAAATCCGTTCTACTCATCCAGACGACTTCGCAACGGCGCCGTTGCCAGATCTTTCCACTCTGGAACCCGTTCTCAAAAGATTTCGTTTTGGGGCACCCAAAACGCCGGTGCCGTGTGGATGCCAGGCCGAAACGATAACCAATTTTATCGGATTCACCTGAATCCGTTGCCGTGTGGACAGGGCCTCTGTTTGCAGATCACACAACAGTGGTGGGCCTCATCAGCAACGACGACGACTCCAACTACACTGAGGAGGTAAACCAACTCATTGCCTGGTGTGATAACAATCTACAACTGAACGTCAACAAAACAAAGGAGATCACAGTTGACTTCAGAAGGAAGCATTCACCTCACACCCAACTCACCATCCGTAGCAGCGCTGCAGATTCTGAAAAGCACCAAGTTCCTGGGGGTGCACATCACAGACAACCTAACATGGACTGCTAACACCACCTCCCTTGTCAAGAGGGCACAGCAATGCCTACACTTCCTGCGACGGATGAGGACAGCGGACCTTCCATGCCCCATCCTCTCAACTTTTTACAGAGGTGCCATTGAGAGTATCCTTACCAGCAGCCTCTCAGTCTGGTATGGCAGCTGCTCTGTCTCCGACGGGAAGGCCCTCCAAAGAGTGGTGAAGACAGCAGAAAAGATCACCAGAACATCCCAAACACCCACGCTGCAGCAACACGCTGCAGCAACAGAGCCATCAATATAATCAAAGACCCCACTCATCCTGCACTTGGTCTGTTCTCCCTTCTACCTTCGGGTAAATGCTACCGAAGTTTACGGTGCAAGACTGAGGCCAAGCTTACATTAGACCGTATCTGTCTCGTTTTCTTCGCGGATGCACTGTCCGTTCACATTAAAACGCCGGGAAACGGGAATCCGCCAGAGCCCACGTATTCAATCCAGTTCTTGTCTGGTCCGGTGCTGTGTAAACATTGAGAATACGCGGATACGCTGTGCTGAGCTCTAGCTGACGTCATCATTGGACAACGTCACTGTGACATCCACCTTCCTGATTCGCTGGCGTTGGGATCTCACACACAGCGGCTCGGTCCCGAATCACTGCTCGTGCGCTTCACTCGCGCGCTCTGTAAGCTACGCAGGGCCGGAGTGCGCACCCTCCAGAGGGCACTCACTGTTCAGGGCGGAGTGATTTGGAGCGCAGGAGGAAGCGCTGAGCTGCACTGAGGTTTATTTACACATTTCAACCTCCTTCAGGCGCTTAAACTCAGTGAGAACATGAACATCACAGCCAGGTGTGTTTATTTGCTGGAGAAAGTGTTCGCTTGCCATCCTTCCACTTGCAAGTGGTGAGTGACTTGCGCATGCCCGATATGCACTGGGATCATGTGACGTGCCGTCTAATTAGTCATGTGATTAGCATATCCGTGTATTGGCATTGCTGTGTGCACGCGAATCGTGTATTGGCGTTGCTGTGTGTACGCGAATCGCTTTAAAAACGTTAATCTGATGATCCGCTGATTCGAAATAATGTAAACAGGGCCTGACAGACTCAGCAATAGCTTCTTCCCACAAGCCATGAGAATACTTAACACATTTAAGATCATCACATGAGCATGATGGACTCAGGACTGTTGTACCCATTAACATACACAGACTGTTACAACTGACGACCCCCTTAACGCACATACAGATTGTTGAAATGCTGCTATCCGGTATAATAGGCTGTCATCCTGTGCAATATCTTGTTGTCCTGTGCAATAATTCAGTGCCATCACTATGCATTTTATCATCACCCACCAGTGTTATGGTTCTTATCCATTTTTTGTGCAATATGTTCTCTTGTGCATTGTTTGTTTGTGGCCCTACTGTCACTGTCTATTGGTTTACGTCTGTGTTTATAATGCAATATGTATGTCTGTCTAGCTGTCTAGTATGTTTACCTATTGTTATCTTGTGTGTATTTACTGTAGCATGTTTATTTGTTTATTGTACATACCAGCACATTGGAGTGTGGGGAAACATAATTTCTTTCAGCGGTGCACTGCTTGTCATATGGTCTGAATGACAAAGTTTGACTTTGATCTTGTTGACTCTTGCTTGAGCACTTTTATTGATGACTGCTTTACTTGTATGTTTACAACAGTAGCAATATTTTTATTCATGACTGTATGTCTGGTGCTCTTTCCATCAAGTATCGAATAGAGATACAAAGTCGTAAATTTTACTCCATTGTACTATGTAAGGAATAAATCACAACAAGGCCTGCTATTATAATGATAATAATCAACAGCGAGGTGATGTGAGGTGGCCTGACATAAAACACAGTTACTTACCAACCTGAATCGATTATTTTCCAATAGCATGATTCATACATTGTTTAGGTTTTCCTCAGAAAGTTTCATCACCTCAATATGAAGTTGAGGTGTTTCACCTTTTCGCATTTGTGATGGCCATGATTGTTTCATAAATCCATATTCAGTTCATGAACACTTTTTGTTTCATGACCACTCCTTCCTTTTTCACTTCTTCCCACTCCCCTGAGTTCACAAGCCCATCATAAATAGCTCCATCAGTGACCCCGTGATGCCATTGCACTGGCGTGCTGAGATATTTGTGCAGGCAATAACGTCCCTGATGCCGAACTCATTTCATAGGGCATCATGAATTATGTTGCCAGAGCTTGATGTGCTGCTTGTGCGACTCCAAGTTCCTGCTGATAACTATCGCTTGTGTATTGTCTCGACTCCCACCTCTCCTCCTGCCATCTCTGCATCTCTCATATCCTGTTGCCAGCAGCCTGGGGATGAGCTACAAGAAAACAACAACCTCCAGGATGAGTGGGGGTAGAGGTGGTTCTTGTGTGCTTATTATGTCAGAAAGATGCATGAAGAATACCACTTTGATTATTCACATGTAAGCTCAGTCAGGAGAGGAACAATCAGAAGCACAGATGTTAGGGACAGGCAGATTTCTTGTTCTGGATATGTTTAGCCTTGATGCACCTCAAGGTGATGTGGCCCACCACTTGATACACTACACGTTGGTAGTACAAAAGGAACAATCTGGCTGATGGTAGCATCATTCCAATTAGCATAGATGGATGACAATCAGGAATGTTAACAAAATTGAGCTGGAATAGACCTCCTTGTTTTTGATCAAATATAGAGGAAAAAGACATTTGCCAGACTTGAACAATATATTTTCTGTGTAATTTGGGGGGGATGACACAGAATACCCCCGAGCTCATGCCCAAAATATTGGACATCGACTTGATGACTTTTTGTCGCAAGCACAAACAATGATGCACTATTACTTTATCATTTTATGCAGGAACAGCTGCAGCTATTAAATGAGGCTAAAAATGGATTCAAATGCCCAATTTTTAACTGTCCAGTTTTAGGGAAGCCTGTGCCCCATGTTGTAGCCCATCCACACCAAGGTTCAACCTGATGTGTATTCTGAGATGCTTTTCTGCTCACCACAGTTGTAAAGAGTGGTTGTTTAAGTTACCATAGACTTCCTCTCCACTCAAACCACTCTGGCGTGTGGCATTTACTACCACAGATCTGCTGCTCATTGGAGGCTTTGTTTGTTTGTTTGTTTGTTTGTTTGTTTGTTTGTTTGTTTGTTTGTTTGTTTGTTTGTTTTTTGCACCATTCTGTCAAGACTGTTGTATGTGAAAATCGCAGGAGATCAACAGTGTCCAAGATACTCAAACCAGCCTACAACCATGCCATGAGATCACATTTTCCCTATGCTGATGTTTGATGTGTGGGTTAACTGATGCGCTTATCCTGAATCAGTATGATTTTTTTTATTGTGCTGTTGTCAAGGCTTTCTCAAAGAACAAATGAAATGAAAATATATTGGAAAACCCTAAAAATGGAATTCTGATCCTTGATGCTGCACATTATAATAAACACGAGGCCACAAGCTAACACAAGCCAAATTCTCATCTCATCTCATTATCTCTAGCTGCTTTACCCTGTTCTACAGGGTCGCAGGCAAGCTGGAGCCTATCCCAGCTGACTACGGGCGAAAGGTGGGGTACACCCTGGACAAGTCGCCAGGTCATCACAGGGCTGACACATAGACACAGACAACCATTCACACTCACATTCACACCTACGGTCAATTTAGAGTCACCAGTTAACCTAACCTGCATGTCTTTGGACTGTGGGGGAAACTGGAGCACCCGGAGGAAACCCACGCAGACACGGGGAGAACATGCAAACTCCACACAGAAAGGCCCTCATCGGCCACGGGGCTCGAACCCGGACCTTCTTGCTGTAAGACGACAGTGCGGCACACCAAGAAGCATTTAAGTCTTCACTAGAAATGGCATCAAAGACACCACCTTAGGTTTTTGACCTTGGCGCACACGTAGAGGTTTTTGATTTAAAGGCAGCCAATTTCGCAGTGGAAAGCTGTTAGCTTTTTTTTCCCTTCAAGCTGAAGGATTTTATGGTGTGTGTGTGTGTGTGTGTGTGTGTGTGTGTGTGTGTGTGTGTGTGTGTGATGTCCTGCCCAATGTTATAACCTTTAAAAGAAATAAGACACCATCAAAAGCTACTAAAATGAATTTTGACTTAAAATGTAGGTAAAATGTGAGTCTATGTCACTTAGAGCGTTTAATTGCAGAAAATGACAACTGGTCAAAATGACAAAAAAAGATGAAGTGATTTCTATGTGTTTTCTATTCAAGGTCTGAAATCAAGATCATATTAAATTTTAAACACAATACTAATGTTTGAATTTAGGGTGAGTTCAGAAATCAATATTTGGTGGAATAACCCTGACATTTAAGCACAGCTTTCATGTGTCTTCACATGCTTGCCACCAGTCTTTCACATTGCTTTTGAGTGACTTTATGCTACTCCTCGCACAAACATTCAATCAGCTCAGGTTTGTTTGATGGCTTGTAACCATCCATCTTCCTTTTGATCACATTCCAGAGGTTTTCAATGGGGTTCAGGTTTGGAGATTGGGCTGGCTATGACAGGGTCTTGATCTTTTGGTCCTCCATCCACACCTTGATTTGACCTAGCTGTGTGGCCTGGAGCATTGTCCTGCTGGAAAACCTAATCTTCAGAGTTAGGGAACATTGTCAGAGCAGAAGGAACCAAGTTTTCTTCCAGGATAACCTTGTGCATGGCTTCCTTCACAAACAAAAATCTGCTCTATTCCAGTCTTGCTGAAGCACCCCCAGATCATCACTGATTCTCCACCAAATTTCACAATGGGTGCGAGACGCTGTGGCTTGTAGGCCTCTCCAGGTCTCCGTCTAAACATTAGATGACCAGGTGATTGGGGGTGGGATGAAAATTGGATTCATCAGAGAATATGACCTTACTCCAGTCCTCTACGGTCCAAACCTTATGGTCTTCAGCAAATTTCAGCCTGGCTCTTCTTTGCTTCTCATTGATGAAGGGCTTTTTTTTCTAGCTTTGCATGACTTCAACCATGCCCAAAGTAGCCTGTTCTGAACTGTCCTTGTCGTGCACTTAACCCCAGCTGCCATTTGCCATTCTTTTTTAGGTCACTTGATGTCATCCTATGGAGCACTTGCATGTGACGTCACAGCCGATCCAGATTGTGACAGACGCCATCTTGTCGGTCAAACGCCATATTCCGCCTTCTACTTCTACTTCTGGGTCTACTTCTGCTTTTACTTCTACCTTTTCTTCTGGAAAACCCTACTATATACAATTCTACTACAATGGCTGCGGCTACAAGCTCTCCCTACCTGTGCACGTTTTTTATGTTTTTTGTGTGTATTTTTGCGTGTTGTTCGTCTGTACCGGACTTCAATATCCACTACAACCGTATGGACTTACTGGACATTGGTTTCCAGCAGAAAATGACGGTTTGTAGCGATTTCCATCGCATGCACAACATTCCGGACGAGAAAAAAAAAAAAAACATTCCGGACGAGATAGCGAGACCAGCGGGGTCTCCGTGGATTGTTATCGGAAGCAAAGCGAAGGAGGCGGTGCCGGGAGCGGAAGCAAAAGCGAGGCTGTAGAGCCGGCCTGTTGACTAAGCTCAGAAAACAGCCACTCAAATCTCCACTGCCAAGCCTCTACCTCTCCAACGCCAGATCCATGTAAACAACACAGACGATTTGGAATTACCTTATTCTATTCTATAGTCGGCTGGTCAGTACTATACTCAATACTTAAGTGACTTACCCATCCAATGAGGATTCTTGTTTACAAGATGCCACATCTGAGTCGCTGACAAATCCTGAATTTCTGTAGAGATAACTGTCCAGAGATTTATAAGCACGCAGTGCTTCACCACTGAACAGCGAGGGAAAGTTAATGAGGTAATTATACACGTCCGGGTATTCCGCTGACAGTTCAAAATCCGGTCGTGAAAACTCCGTCCGGTAAGCCATAAGGGTCACAAATCTGTAGATCGTTTATTTTAGACATATATCTAGTTATCTGTTCATTAGAAAAATGAGCCGTGTAGTCTGTCGGTTGAAATTGATCCATTCTGTACACGAGTGCAGCAGTATTCAGCGGTGTTTTTGACTGACAAGATGGCAGTTGTGTACTTTCCGGTCACGTGACTGCAAGATCTCTATGGGTGTTGAGTGACATTCGAAGGAGTTGACGAACATCCCAGTCAGTGGAGAGTCGTTTTCGCCATCTGTAACTGTTGTCCCAAATGTTTGCTGCTTCACCTTGTTCTTATGTACTGCTGTCTTTGAAATTTTGAGGATGGAAGCAACCTGAGGCTCAATGTATCCCTCTGCCAGTAAAGCCAGAATTGAACCCTTCTTTTTCTCACTCAAAACTCTTCTTTTTAAGTCTTTTGGCATGATAAATGGATTTGTTTTTTATTCCAGTTAAATTTAAGGTAATACTAGTACTGTTTTGCCATCCAAACTGGCCCTATTGCAAAAGGATAGTGATGACCACAGCAGTGGTTTTTTATACTTTTCTTTGTTAAATATGATTTGGTTCAGGTGATCACCTAATCAGTACCTCATTAAGTAAAATGAGGTGTGCTTGGGTTGGAACTCCAGCACAGACACTGAAATGAAATGGCTGCCATACAGAAACTGATTTAAGAAAAAATGGTCTCTTAATAAGTGATCTATATATATATAAAATTACACACCCCACCCCATCTGTCCCTCTGAGTTACTTGACATCAAGATGCTGACCTCCTCTGCTCCTCGGACCTGCCTGATCCATCCTGATGCTCTACGTATGGTTGGAGTCTCTTCACATCGCTCCTGTGGAGGATGGCCCCATATGGACAGTTGAAAGTCACACTTGGAAGATGCTCTGGACTCTTACAGTAATGCTTTTATGGCTGAGGACTACAGTAGACTTGCTAACTTTAGGACTGCAGTTGTCATGAACAGTTTTTCACTCAAGTTTCCATCAATGAAGAGTTATAACATCAATGAAACTAACTTTATGTTAAAACTGTTAAAAATGTTATCACGTTGTCTGTTATCACCCAAATGAGGATGGGTTCCCTTTTGAGTCCAATAAGTGCATAAACAAGCTCCAGTTAGTTCAAAATGCAGCAGCAAGAGTCCTTACTAGAACTAGAAAATATGACCACATCACGCCTGTCTTATCCACACTGCATTGGCTCCCAATCAAATTTCGTATTGATTATAAAATACTACTATTGACCTTTAAAGCACTAAATGGTCTCGCACCACAGTACCTGAGTGAACTTCTGCTCCTCTATGACCCGCCACGCCTACTTAGATCAAAAGGTGCAGGCTATCTGCTGGTACCTCGTATAGTGAAGGCTACATCAGGGGGCAGAGCCTTTTCTTACAAAGCCCCACTGTTATGGAACAGCCTTCCAAGTAATGTTCGGGAATCAGACACAGTCTCAGCATTTAAGTCTAGGCTGAAAACATATCTGTTTAGTCAAGCCTTTTGTTAATGGTGTTTATGAGGTAAAGGAGTAGATCTGGAGGGTCCTCAGACATAGAGTGTTTTGGTAAACTGGGATGTATGGATGCTGTCAGTCCCCACTCGCTTGCTCACTCGAGTTTGTTGACGGTGTAGTGGCTGGCTGCTTTATGTCCCGGGGCTCCCTCATGCCTGTGTTACCTTCTGGCTTTCTCCTTTTAGTTATGCTGTCATAGTTAGTTGCCGGAGTCCCTGCTTGTACTCAGTGCAATATGTATACTGTTCCTACTTATTCAGGTGACATTGGGCATACCTAACCACCTGTGTTTTCTTTCCCTCCCCCCCACCCCAGATCTGTCCCTCTGAGTTACATGGAGTCAACAGGAAATCTTTTGGTGGAGAGGGTGGAGACCTCGACTGGCTATCGTAGCCTGCAGGGAATCGGCCGTCAGACATTCTGTCGCATGTCCCAGACCCGGTGAAATGTAACTGAATTGTCTTGGCCAGCCCTAAGGGTCCCATCTGCATCTCATCATTGCTGAGGAGTGTGCTCCCATCACCCAATCAAGCATCCAGCCAGAGCAGGTCATGATATATTTTTTACCATATTAACATGCCATTGTTGTGTGTTATGCCTGATGTAAAGACTCTCGTCTCTGCGAGCCTACCACACAGATTTAATACTTGTCATTTTTAGGGCATACCTAACAATGTGTTTTTTTTTCGCTCTCTCTTCCCCCCCAATCTGTCCCTCTGAGTTACATGTTGATCCTGGGATTGAGATGCTGGCCTCTTCTGCCCCTCGGACCTGCTTGATCCATCCTGGTGCCCTGTGTCTGGTTGGAGTTTTATCGCACCGCTCCTGTGAAGGACGGCCCCATGAGGACAGTTGAGGGTTATACCTGTTAAAACTGTTAATATTATAGTCAGGCTGTCTGTTGTTGCCCAAATGAGGATGGGTTCCCTTTTGAGTCTGGTTCCTCTCGAGGTTTCTTCCTCATGTCGTCTGAGGGAGTTTTTCCTTGCCACCGTCGCCACAGGCTTGCTCATTGGGGATAGATTAGGGATAAAATTAGCCCATGTTTTAAGTCGTTCAAATTCTGTAAAGCTGCTTTGCGACAATGTTTATTGTTAAAAGCGCTATACAAATAAACTTGATTTGATTTGGTTCCTCTCAAGGTTTCTTCCTCATGTTGTCTGAGGGAGTTTTTCCTTGCCACCGTCGCCACAGACTTGCTCATTGTGGATAGATTAGGGATAAAATTAGCTCATGTTTAAAGTCATTTAAATTCTGTAAAGCTGCTTTGCGACAATGTCTATTGTTAAAAGCGCTATAAAAATAAACTTGACTTGACATATACATACATACACACACACAGTGTATATAATGTATCTATGCTTCCTTAGCATATGGTTGTATACAAAATATAGAAAAAAAAAATTTCCCCAGTGCATTAAAACTATATTCATATCTCTGTCTATGAACTCCATCTTAGTATGATGGTTCCTAAATTGCTCTGCAGTAATTATCCATGTGTATGAAAACATTAAAAGCCCATTACACTTGATAACTCGCTACACTTAAACATGAGTTGCATTCACAACACTGGGGCATGACAGTAAATTGCAGCGTGAATTGATGACTGAGAGACAGATGGAGGAAGGAGAGGGGAAATGACAACAGTGTGAACTCTCGCTCCTCTTTTCTTTTTCTGCCGAGGTGACTGTTGATCATCACTGGCAAAAATGAGTCTCTCCGCAGGAGGCAGAACCCCACAGAGTGCAACAGAGCAGCCTGGCCGTGACATGCTTGTCCTGATTAGTTATCATTTCACACCCCTGTATGTTAATGTTCAGCATTCATGCTGAATCTCAAGCTTTTCTGTCTCATGAAACATTTATAATTGCTCCATTTAATAATTGTGTGGTGGCCTGGGAAAACCCTTTACATTGTGACTTTTTTACTGTATAGTTCTGAAAATCTAAATGAAATATGAAGTGCAGGGTTTGCAGGTATCTCAACCACAAGGACTGTTATAAAACAAAATGGGTATGTTGTTTTTGGAAAATTATCAGCGATGCGCTGTAAACATGTTTTTACCATTTATGTTTAATATTATAGAAACAGGGCGGCACGGTGGTGTAGTGGTTAGCGCTGTCGCCTCACAGCAAGAAGCTCCTGGGTTCGAGCCCCGTGGCCGGCGAGGGCCTTTCTGTGCGGAGTTTGCATGTTCTCCCCATGTCCGCGTGGGTTTCTCCGAGTGCTCCGGTTTCCCCCACAGTCTAAAGACATGCAGGTTAGGTTAACTGGTGACTCTAAATTGACCGTAGGTGTGAGTGTGAATGGTTGTCTGTGTCTATGTGTCAGCCCTGTGATGATCTGGCGACTTGTCCAGGGTGTACCCCGCCTTTCGCCCATAGTCAGCTGGGATAGGCTCCAGCTTGCCTGCGACCCTGTAGAACAGGATAAAGCGGCTAGAGATAATGAGATGAGATTATAGAAACAACAGTAAGACAAGCTACTTTAGAACACATTTATAACAACCAGTCCTTTCCTCACTGCACTTTTTTTTCTTTCCTTTGACATTAACAAAGGTACATTCACAATTGTGAGTGATAAAGCAATAGGTGACCTGTCTCGATCTTTCATTTTGTATGTACACGCACAACACGGAGCCACAGTTTCAGCGACAGAGAAACAGCACGACAAGCAACACACAAGTTTAAATTTGTTCAAAACAATAAAGCGACCAATCCTGTGGTGCAAATTATTTTCATTCTCCCTTTCACAACTTAATTAGTTCCTATATACTGCTTGATAGAAAAAAAAGGAATAAAAGCATGTTATCTTCTCAATCAGCCTCTCATTAAATGTGTATCAAGACATAAGCAGAGATCATTGGTGTAAATCTACTGACGTTTATAGGTAGTACAGTTAGCTTGTGCTGCAAATAGCTAATGCGAAAATACGTGACACATAGTATACAACTGAACTTTATCTTTTTGCACTTAAAATATTACACTATTTTGAAAGTCCATTTTAATGACAAGTAAACCATGTAAGGAAAAAAATAGGGTGTTTGTAGGCTACATTTGTTTCTCATCTGAGCTTGATAATTGCTCAATGCCCACAAGAGACAAATGAAAAGCGCCATAAGCTAGTGTGAATGTAGGGTAAGAAATAGATGCTAAACACAGGTTGTTTGTCTTGTTAAAGAGAAAACAGAAACTGGGGGGATCTACAGTGGTGCTTGAAAGTTTGTGAACCCTTTAGAATTTTCTATATTTCTGCATAAAGATGACCTAAAACATCATCAGATTTTCACACAAGTCCTAAAAATAGATAAAGAGAACTAGTTAAACAAATGAGACAAAAATATTATACTTGGTCATTTATTTATTGAGGAAAATGATCCAATAATACATATCTGTGAGTGGCAAAAGTATGTGAACCTCTAGGATTAGCAGTTAATTTAAAGGTGAAATTAGAGTCAGGTGTTTTCAGTCAATGGGAAGACAATGAGGTGTGAGTGGGCACACTGTTTTATTTAAAGAACAGGGATCTATCAAAGTCTGATGTTCACAACACATGTTTGTGGAAGTGTATCATGGCACGAACAAAGGAGATTTCTGAGGAGCTCAGAAAAAGCGTTGTTGATGCTCATCAGGCTGGAAAAGGTTACAAAACCATCTCTAAAGAGTTTGGACTCCACCAATCCACAGTCAGACAGATTGTGTACAAATGGAGGAAATTCAAGACCATTGTTACACCATTGTTGTTCAGTGTACTCCTGATGGTGGACTCATGAACATTAACATTAGCCAATGTGAGAGAGGACTTCAATTGCTTAGAAGTTACCCTGGGGTCCTTTGTGACCTCACCAACTATTATATGCCTTGCTCTTGGAGTGATCTTTGTTGGTTGACCACTCCTGGGGAGGGTAACAATGGTCTTGAATTTCCGCCATTTGTATACAGTCTGTCTGACTGTGGATTGGTGGAGTCCAAATTCTTTAGAGACGGTTTTGTAACCTTTTCCAGCCTGATGAACATCAACAACGCTTTTTCTCAGGTCCTCAGAAATCTACTTTGTTCATGCCATGATACACTTCCACAAACATGTGTTGTGAAGATCAGACTTTGATAGATCCCTGTTCTTTAAATAAAACAGGGTGCCCACTCACACCTGATTGTCATCCCATTGATTGAAAACATCAGACTCTAATTTCACCTTCAAATTAACTGCTAATTCTAGAGGTTCACATACTTTTGCCACTCACAGATATGTAATATTGGATAATTTTCCTCAGTAAACAAATGACCAAGTATAATATTTTTGTCTCATTTGTTTAACTGGGTTCTCTTTATCTACTTTTAGGACTTGTGTGAAAATCTGATGATGTTTTAGGTCATATTTATGCAGAAATATAGAAAATTCTAAAGGGTTCACAAACTTTCAAGCACCACTATGCTCCTGAAGACTTTCTGATCGTGGAAAAACTTGCTGACTGTTACAAAGACACCCAAGACTCAAATGTTAAATAAATGTCTCCTAAACAGAAACTTCACCAAATCTATTATTATTAGTAGTAGTAGTAGTGTTTTTCTTTGTTAAATAACTTCTTAATTAGTTTAATATTTGCATTATAATATCACATTTCTGGAGAAGCAATATTGTCAGACCTGCTGTTCTAGAAAATTAATCAACACCTTCTGATCAATCAGATTTAAAGGTATGCTGCCTTTCAGATTTTTCAAGCATAGGTCATAAAAATAATTTTTCCTGACACCCAATTATTTTTGTTTGATGGACCCAAAGCTACTGAATTCAAATTGCCGACTTCCAACTTTTATATATATACACAACCCCGATTCCAAAAAAGTTGGGACAAAGTACAAATTGTAAATAAAAACGGAATGCAATAATTTACAAATCTCAAAAACTGATATTGTATTCACAATAGAAAATAGACAACATATCAAATGTCGAAAGTGAGACATTTTGAAATTTCATGCCAAATATTGGCTCATTTGAAATTTCATGACAGCAACACATCTCAAAAAAGTTGGGACGGGGCAATAAGAGGCTGGAAAAGTTAAAGGTACAAAAAAGGAACAGCTGGAGGACCAAATTGCAACTCATTAGGTCAACTGGCAATAGGTCATTAACATGACTGGGTATAAAAAGAGCATCTTGGAGTGGCAGCGGCTCTCAGAAGTAAAGATGGGAAGAGGATCACCAATCCCCCTAATTCTGCGCCGACAAATAGTGGAGCAATATCAGAAAGGAGTTCGACAGTGTAAAATTGCAAAGAGTTTGAACATATCATCATCTACAGTGCATAATATCATCAAAAGATTCAGAGAATCTGGAAGAATCTCTGTGCGTAAGGGTCAAGGCCGGAAAACCATACTGGGTGCCTGTGATCTTCGGGCCCTTAGACGGCACTGCATCACATATAGGCATGCTTCTGTATTGGAAATCACAAAATGGGCTCAGGAGTATTTCCAGAGAACATTATCTGTGAACATAATTCACTGTGCCATCCACCGTTGCCAGCTAAAACTTTATAGTTCAAAGAAGAAGCCATATCTAAACATGATCCAGAAGTGCAGACGTCTTCTCTGGGCCAAGGCTCATTTAAAATTGACTGTGGCAAAGTGGAAAACTGTTCTGTGGTCAGACGAATCAAAATTTTAAATTCTTTATGGAAATCAGGGACGCCGTGTCATTCGGACTAAAGAGGAGAAGGACGACCCAAGTTGTTATCAGCGCTCATTTCAGAAGTCTGCATCTCTGATGGTATGGGGTTGCATTAGTGCGTGTGGCATGGGCAGCTTACACATCTGGAAAGACACCATCAATGCTGAAAGGTATATCCAGGTTCTAGAGCAACATATGCTCCCGTCCAGACGACGTCTCTTTCAGGGAAGACCTTGCATTTTCCAACATGACAATGCCAAACCACATACTGCATCAATTACAGCATCATGGCTGCGTAGAAGAAGGGTCCAGGTACTGAACTGGCCAGGCTGCAGTCCAGATTTTCACCCATAGAAAACATTTGGCGCATCATAAAACGGAAGATACGACAAAAAAGACCTAAGACAGTTGAGCAATTAGAATCCTACATTAGACAAGAATGGGTTAACATTCCTATCCCTAAACTTGAGTAACTTGTCTCCTCAGTCCCCAGATGTTTACAGACTGTTGTAAAGAGAAAAGGGGATGTCTCACAGTGGTAAACATGGCCTTGTCCCAACTTTTTTGAGATGTGTTGTCATGAAATTTAAAATCACCTAATTTTTCTCTTTAAATGATACATTTTCTCAGTTTAAACATTTGATATGTCATCTATGTTCTATTCTGAATAAAATATGGAATTTTGAAACTTCCACATCATTGCATTCCGTTTTTAATTTACAATTTGTACTTTGTCCCAACTTTTTTGGAATCGGGGTTGTATATATATAAAAAAATATATAAATTATATATATATATATATATATATATTTTTTTTTTTTTTTTTTTTAATAGAACAATTAATGAATTTAGGGCCACGCGTTCTTAAAGTCTCCAATATTTTTTCCTGCTTCACCATGACCCAATTCAAGATACTAATTCATGCATGTGGTGGGCTTTTCTTGTTCACGCAAGGCATTGTGGGATACAAATTTGAAACAGGAGAGAAAAATGGAGGAGATGAGTGTGCAAATGAAACGTGAAACACTGACTACAGTAACGGAAAGCGAGAAGAAAAGACATTGCGTTGCAAAGGAAAGGAAACGCAGGACCAAACTAATAAATATCGGCAGTCAGTGAGCACCTTGGTGTGATCAACTGTTTGTTTATCAATAGAATAATGTAACAGTCAATGCATAGTCAAGGTAAACCTGTAGATGGCAATAATGTAGCACTGTGGATGCCAGCTTCCGTAAAACCCAAAAGAAGAAAAAGGTAAACTTGCACATGCACACACAGAGTTTCTTTGGCTGCTTGACTGTGTGAAGCGAACGATTTTATGCACATTATTTGCTCGGGAATCCCCTCAAGTTAAATAACTTCCCAGCCACAGAATGGCCTGGTTTTTGTGAGATATTACAGAAATAAACATATCTCACAATGACCAAACTTTAGAGGGAACTAAATTTCACCAATTTTATGAAATTGAAAGGCCATCTTGCTTTAAGATTCAATAGCATTGTGGTATAAAGTGATTTTAAATTGAGGAGAGAAAATTGCACTGATATTTCGATTGTTATATATAAGCATGAGACACATTTTGACAGCCGGTATGTGATTACAGACTGAAACAATTAGGATTCTGTCTGGTTCAGTATGGTGCACACAGTACCAGTCAAAAGTTTGGACACACCTTCTAATTCAAGGGTTTTTCTTTATTTTTATCAATTAATAGACACCTCATGTCTTAAAGTAATATGGCTTAACTATGGATTACTACAGTTGTTGATCATGGCTATTTAATAGTCATTCCATGAAATCGAGTCATACATGAGCTCATACATGAGCTGATAGCACCGAGTTGCCTATTAGCCAGAGCTTTTCAAAGTGTGGGGCACGCTTCCCCTAGGGGGCGCCAGAGTTCTTCAGGGGGGGCGTAACGTGAGGAAAAATAAACCACAATATGGATGTTCTGGGTATGACTTTAAACTGCAACCAGTAATGAGTCTCAGGTTCAGGAGGACTTGAGTATTGGGGAAAGTCGAGTTACCCCTTAATCACCATTGCTCCTAGGTCTGCTCTGACCCTGAGTGGTAGCACTTGCCTGGGTTCCAGCTATGGGTTAAATAGTGCATCACCATTAAGGCGCTGGCGGCAGGGCGCTTTGTGGTGCAGTGTGGCAGATGAACCCAACAGGGTCAATGGCACACCACCTGGTGGCCTGTGGAAAAGCCACTCAAATGGCCAGCGGATGGCATCACTCAGCAAGTCAGTTGTCACTGCGGGGCAACTTCCATACCCGTCAGGTCTGTGGCATTTTTGTGCACCACTTGGCATCAGGTCTGGAGGTCCAAAAAGACAACACGATGGGGGCACGACATCGTTGGTCCTTCCTTACTGTGTAAGGCTGTTCATTAGGAAAGGAGATTTCTGCGCATCATAATGAAGCAGTCATCATCGTTAGCGATGGACAGCCAACGACGAATAATAATTCTTGAAAAATAAAAAAGATACATTCTTGCCATCAAATACTTTTATTCCATATTTTGTTTCTATATGTTGCTTTTTTGTTTGTTTGTTTGTTTGTTTGTTTGTTTGTGCTTTTTGGGGGGGGTGTTTTCGAGTAGAGTTTTTATTTCATCCTCAGTTGAACAACATGCTCCATCAGTTTGTTTTTCTCTCCTCATGGCATATGAGCTGATAGCCTAGTAATAGAGTAGCCAATCACAGCACGCGATTGCTCATATGCAATGAATATGGATAGAATAATTACTGTTTAATCTCAAATGCATTAAGAAGGCAAGAAACTAGTCCACTATTTAACTTTTGACGAGACACACCGGTTAACTGAAAAGCATTCCAGGTGACTACCTCATGAAGCTGGTTAAGATAATGCCAATAGTGTACAAAGCATAATCAAAGTAAATGCGGGCTACTTTGAAGAATCTAAAATATGAAACATTTTGCTTCACACTTTTGTTTACCACATAATTATACATATGTTCCATATGTTATTTCATAGTTCTGGTGTCTTCAGTACTGTTCTACAATATAGAAAATGGTCAAAATACAGAAAAACCTATGGAGTAGGTGTGTCCAAACTTTTGACTGGTACTGTACATCTACAACAACATGACAATGTGATCAAATCATGATGTGTAAGCTAGCAAGGTTTCATGCATGTTTACTGTTCTGGGTTTGTTTGTTTGTTTGTTTGTTTGTTTGTTTGTTTGTTTCCTTCCCCAAAAGGATTGCCTTTATCAGTTAGCACTAATTTAACATAAATTACTTCACTGGTTTATATTGATATGAAAACCTTATATTTTCCTGGAGCAGCTTGTCTGGGTAGGTCATTCCATTACCAACCTCAGTGCCTTCTTCCTCTCCAGATATCACCAGCACAGCTTTGAGCATGGAGGCATGGCTGGGATTGTGAAAATCAAAAGAAAATTTTTATTTTTTTAAAGGAATGATAGTGTCAAAAGCTGCACTAAGATCAAGCAAGTCAAGCAGGGAGACACAACCCTGATCAGATGCCAACAGTAGGTCGTTTGCTACTTTAACCAGTGCTGTCTCTGTGCTATGATGAGGTCTGACTGATACATTTCATGGATGTTATTCCGATGTAGATATGAGCATAACTGCTGTGCCACAGCTTTTTTACAGGTATAGTGGTATATATTTTATCATTTTTACTGACTATTCATCTTTTCCAACAGGCTTAATGTAAAAGAAAAATAGTGGACTAGTGTTTTGTTCACCAACCTGACTAGTTCACACCTCTACAGCAGTGACTAGTGAATGTTAGTCACTAGTCTAATGGATCAGTCTGTATAACCCCTAATATCTTTAATAATATATAATTTCTTATTGATCCAAAAAAATCATCGAATTTTTCTTTCAGAGATGGTTGTTGGTGTTAATCAATAGAAAAGATAACACCACCTTAAAACTGAAAGTTTTTGTGTCTCTTCAAAGGCTCACAAAAATACTGATATGGCCCAGACAGAATCTGAGTTCCACCCTAAACCATGACAGCTGACTGCTGATATAGTGAGCTTTTGAGGTAGTTATAGATACAAGCACACCATGAAGGTGACATTGAAAACAGAGAACCCAGTATAACTGTGTTCTTAACATGCATGTTTTTTACGAGGTAGCAGCAGGAGCCGTTCCTGTAGCATTGATGTGAAGTAATGATATGCATCCTGATTTACTACTGATGGAATGATTGCCTGTTATTTGGCAGGAATCAAATTTAATGTGGGTGTCTCTGTGTCCTACTGATATTAACATAGGCTGTCTGTGCATCAAGGCCTAGGTTTTTGCGACATCCAGATGGTCGGGACAGAATTTGGTATCAACAGGATGAATTCACAGACCCAACCTATCTTATCTCAGTAATTCAAACTGATGTTGATGGTGGCATGAAAGCAAAATGGAGTTCTACCCAGTATTACTATGGTCTTCATAATACAGTGGTTTACATGTTTTGAATAATAAATAAGGACGATGACACCAATTGGACGGTACAGTCCAATTAGCATCACAGTGAAAAAGAATGACTCCATTGTTGTGGTGTTACTTCAGTATTTTTATTTACATTGCATGCCATCAGTTTTAATGCTTATGCCCAGACTGTTGGGCCTGTTTGTTGTCTTTTGCCTGTCATCCTGAAGATGTATTAGTCAAACCTTTCAACATACTGAAGAAGATCTTTCCTTGCACATCATGAGATTTACAGCACCTGATTCTGAAATCTTCATTACTAGGATCTTTGTGACTGACACATTCTTGAGCATCATGCATTATCATACATTCTGCTCTAAACCTGAAGCTACTGTATAATGATGCATTTTTGTTTTTTTCATAAGAAATCTTCCTTCATATGTTCACCTCTGTCATTAAGCAGTGTAGCTGCCAGTGTTTCATTCCTCTTGTAACATTTGTCATTGCTAGCAATTTATTAAAGAATGACATGTTGTACTGTTAAGCTGGATATAGTTGTATATAATTTTGTGGTGTCCATCCATCCGTTATCTATACCGATTGTCCGCCAGGGTAAGTTGGAGTCGATCCCAGCTGACTTTGGGTGAGAGGCGAGGTACACACTGGGCAGGTCTCCAGTCTGTTGTAGGGATAACACAAGGACGAACAACCACTCACATTCACACCTCTGGGCAATTTAGAGTAGCCAGTTGACCTCATCCACATGTTTTTGGACTGTGGAAGGAAACTGGAGCACCCAGAGGAAATCCACACAGGCATGAGGAGAACATGTAAACTCCAGTGTTGTAGTATGTCCACAATAAAAAGTGTAATGGTTACCACTCTGGACTTTAAATGGCCACATGGCATCACTTGGCGGGGCAACTTCCATACCCCTCAGGTCTGTGGCACTTTTGTGCACCACTTGGCATCAAGTCTGGAGGTCCAGAGAGACAACATGATGGGGGCACGACATGGTTTGTCTTACCTTACTGTGCAAGGTGCTTCATTAGGAGTGGAGAATAGTATGCGAGAGCTCACAAGGCCCGACATTCCGGATGGCTCGGCCGGGCTGTTCGTGCCACTGCTGCGGGTGACTCTGTCACTCTGGTGCGGGCCTCACGGCCCATCTATGTTTCTGCGCATCCTAATGAAGCAGTCATCATCACTAGCGATGGACAGCCGACGATGACAATAAAAAGTTGCTCTCTCACTGAAGAACTTCAAAGCCAAACTTTTTTGTTTTGGAAAAAAGCTAACCTCAACCTAAGCTCTGACACTGAAGATTCCTTCCAGAAATGTTACATAAACATCTCTTCTTGAAAAAAAGATTTAAAAAATCATGTCAGAGCCAAAACATCCCTGTCTATGGATTTCATGCACTGACGAGATCTATTAAAGCTTTCTGCCATTGTTGTGTCTCAAATCTAAAAGGTTTACTCATCTAGAAATTCCAGATGACAGGTATGCAAAATATTTTATATTTTGGAACAACTGGAGTGCAAACATCAGGCTGTATCCTAAATAATAAAACATTCCACAGGTTCATTTCATAGCCTAGATTTAGGTTTTTCTACAACTCAAGTGAAACAGCACTTGTTACAGCAGTTTATAACCTCCATCTTACATCAGATCTTGGCCTTGTGGTTTTGGAGTTGGACTGAATCCATTTCGGCTTAATTGGGTCACCTCATCAGTTGCGTGTTAACATTGCTAGGACCTCTGTCACAGCGTGAGAGAAATAAGAAGTCTTTGACTGACTTCGGAATCCAGCTCATTTGATAAGTTTTAGGACTCTCACACACTCACTCTCTCGTCCTCTTTCTCATGATTTATCTGCTATAATTTGTTCTGGAAAATTGAGCTTGACCTCTTCTCATTTATCTTAATTTGCAATGTTTTTGAGTGTTGACCAGATAATGAAATTATATCCATGGCAGCTGGCAATATTAATGTGAATTATTACTGTCATGTTAGTGCGAATGGGGGAAGAAAAATGAATTGACAGAGAAGGAGAACTGACGAAGAGGCAGACATAATATCCTACTGTATGTCTCCCTGTCTGTCGATTGAAATGTCAAAGAGAACAGGAAGCTCCAAGTTCCTTATTGGCTGATGTTTGATCTCAGCATGAAATATAAATGCAGGGTGAGTGGTTGGTGTATTGATTAAGTTGTTAGACATTAAAAATGCGACACCATAAAAGAGCAATAATGGCAAATGGAAGAGCCTTGAGTGGGATGAACAGTATTTCTCCTTTTCTCAACTTCAGTTTCTGTTGTCTTTACAATCTTTTATTGCTTTCTTCTCAACATTTCAATATCTAGACTGTTTACCTTGAATTCCTTGTTGACTTAGACCATCAGTTTTTTTTATGTAAAAATAAATAAATTAATAAATAAATAAAATCATTTATTCCAAAGCATGTAAAGCTTCATGTCAGAAAAAAAAATCTGGGTCAATTTAAGAAATTGGATCAGCATTACAGATCACTTCTAATTAGGGATGTGTATCTCCATTACTGAGGCTGATGAATACACAGATACATATGAAGCAACTACTAATTCTGTTGCCTATTAATACTAATCCCCTATTGTGATGCAGTGTGAGTTGACACAATTTGATTCAGCGCAATGCAATCCATTATCTGGATTACTTATCTGCAGGGTCAAGGGGAAGCAGCAGCCACTCGCAACTGACTTTGGGCAAGAGGCAGACCACCCTGGGCAGGTCGCCAATCTCTCGCAGAGCTAACACCATTCACACTCATATTCACACCAATGGAGTAGCAATTTAGAGTAGTCAGTTGACCTAATCCACATGTCTTTTGGACTGCGGGAGGAAACCGGAGCACCAAGCAGAAACCGACACAGGCACAAGAACACCATGCAAACTCCACACTGAAAGGCCCCAGTCGGCCAGGAAGTTTGAATCCAGGGCCTTGTTGCTGTGAGGCAACAGAAAAGAAGCTCTAAATGGATTGGTCTGATATATATCATATAAAGCACAATAATAACAGTGAACACATATACCCAGAGCAGTGGGCAGCTGCACTGCAGCACCCACAGAACAGTTTGGGATTAGGTGCCTTGTTTCACTTCAGCCATGGATGTAGAGGAAGGGGAAAGTCCTGTTCATTCACACCAACACATTTTCCCATTGATCCATGGAATCAAACCAATAACCTTTTGATCCCAAAGCTGCTTCGCTAACCTTTAGGCCATGGCTGCCTCCTCACCTTGATTGCTAACCGTTGCACCACCATGCCACCCTCAAAAGAATATGCTACTATGCAGTTCAATACGGTAGCTCTTCCTCGTCCATGATAATCCTCCATTTGAATCGAGGAGTGTCTGGCACAAGAAGGGACTTATTTTGAAATCCCTTGGCACTTATGGCAAAAGAGCCACAGAGACATTTATTTTGAAATAGGGGAGAGGAAGCTGTGATGTAATGGTTAGAGAAACAGTTTTGGGACCAAAAGGTCACTGGTTTGATTCCCTGGACCAGCAGGAACCTAACCCCCCACTGCTCTGGGTTTTAGCATCTGCTAAATGTCTATAATTCAATGATATCCCTTTGGAGCCACAGTCAGCCACCTCTAGTCTCCCATTCTCACTCCATATGTGTGATGCAGCTGAACACACTGAGCTGTGTCTCAACAGACTAGATGAGAATAGGTGGGTCACACCTACCTCATTAGATAGGCAAGACATGAAGTGGTGGTCAGCTAAGCTCACTGTTCATAAAGTGTTACTATCTCTGGGATGTCTTGCTAGTCATTAAAATGCCCTATGCTTGCATTTTTTGGGGCTGCTCAAATCAAACAAACCGTGAAACTGATAAGTTTCTTCCGAGTTCCCTGTGAAGTGATAAAAAAGGGTGAAAGAGCAAATGATTTTAGCAAAAGATGACAGGAAAGGTGGTGCTTGAACGTTTTGCTGTGATGGAGGGGAGAAGCATTGAAGAACGCTCAAGTTTGCAGTGATCACTTCAAGAAAGGTTTGTAAATTTCTCTGATTTATTTTGTTTGGATTTGCAAATTGCTTTTCTTGCCATTTTCCATTATTTTGTGATGTTTTGAATTTCAGGAGACACTTAAGTCCGCATGTGTTTTTGTTTACTGTTTGATCGTGGTTGCCATATTGTAAACTAATGCATATGTTTTCACTTTATTTATCGGGATGTCAGAGCAATCTTTACAAAGATGATGATGTAGATTGGGCTCCTACACTGAACTAGATAGATAAGATAATTGAGACAATCCACGTAAACACAAAAGCAGAGCTCATGAGTTAACAACACGAAACTGCTGCCCCGGCCATGCAGTTACAGTGAGCCTTGATAACTTCTACAACCTGTTTCACCAATACCCAGGTCTTTAAATGGGTTTCTGTGGATCTTTGTGAATGATTGACCTGGAAGAGAAGAACAGGGAGGATTGAGAATCAAATGGCTGTGGTTTGTTTACATTTGATACTGAAACTTGCAGTGTCCTAGCAACCATCGTAAAGATGCATAAAAAAGCCCCAAAATGCCTACTTACCTGGGCAAAAATGATACAGGATTTATCTTGTAATGTCTCAATCCCCAGATCGTTAACGTAGTCACATATAAAAAGTTGTACGCCTCCATGCTCTTCCAGGTTTTCATCTGTTTGTTCATGTAGAACGATGTCTGCAGCACCAGCTAGTGTGAGATGTCGGGGAGCTCAACGGATGGATAATTTTCCAACTCATAGGAAAAATCCTTCTTTACTAGTGTGTAAGGATCTATTCCATGGCAAAGAGCAACTTTCTGAAGGTATCTTGATCATGCATTGGCCTCTAAACTGCAAAAATAGTCGGAGACAGTTTCACTAGCTCTTTACATAATGGCAGCCAGATTGGTTTGCCTGACCACCACTTAATTCACCAGAAGGAAACTCAGAAGCAAAAGTCAAATGACTGAGCAGTGGAGATGAAAGAGTGCACTTGAGAATCAGTTTAGAGAGGATGAATCGATCTAAATCTAACATTTTTGGTCACATTTCTATTGGTCTCTTGTAGGGATGGCTGCCATGCCCGTAGCCATAGCAACTATCTTCCCCCTTTCACAGTACAGTTTGAACACACCAATCTCTGTACTCGACGCCATGTTCTATCTCCGCTCATTCTTCTGACTCCCTGTAACGGTATTGGATACAGAGGATACTGGATACCAAATACAGTGACGTCACGACTACTTTACACCAGCGGCGGAACCGAAATTCTCTCTCTCTGGTGGTGGATTCCATGCGTGAAAGGGAGAAGCTGATGCATTGGTGCTACCGAAGGACAAAGAACAGAGAACGAGCTATTGATACCGGATTTTAGCTAAAGTTCAATGTATTTGACCTTTGCAGAGTTGTAATAGGCAAGGCAAGTTTATTTATATAGCACATTTCATACACAATGGCAGTTCAATGTGCTTTACAGAAGTAAAAACAAAACAGTAAACAATAGAGAATAAAATTACATAAAATAATTTTATTTTTATTCTAATATATAATATTATAAGAATTAAAAGAAAATAATAAGAATTAAACAATAGTAGAAATAAAATAATAAAATGAAGTAGTAGTTCAAATAGGAGGAGAAAAAGAAAAAAAAGAAACCAGCAGAATAAAATAAAGTTAAAGTAAATTTGAAACATGCAGAGAAAGTAAAGATTATAAAAAATGTAAAGAAGACAATATTAATTATTTAACAGTAAGCATCTGAAAACAGCTTGGTCTTTAACCTAGATTTGAAGCTGCCAACAGCAGGAGCATTTTTAATGTCCTCTGGCAGTTGGTTCCATACCTGTACTGCATAGTAGCTAAAAGCTGCTTCACCATACTTTGTTTTAACAACTGGTTTTAATAGTAAATGTTTCTGTTTCGATCTGGTAGATCTGATTGGGTTAGGCCGCTGCAACATATCAGAGAGGTAATTGGGCCCTGTACCATTTAGAGATTTGTACACCAGCAGCAATGCTTTAAAGTCAATTCTGAAGCTTACTGGAAGCCAGTGAAGGGACCTTAGAATTGGAGTAATGTGCTCTGTTCTTTTTGTTCGTGTGAGAACCCTAGCCGCTGCATTTTGAACCAGCTGAAGTCGTTTGATGGTCTTTTTTGGCAGGCCTGTGAAAAGGCCATTGCAGTAATCAATCCTACTAGATATGAAGGCATGTATTAGTTTTTCCAGATCATTTTTTGACATAAGTCCTCTTAGTTTGGAAATGTTTTTTAGGTGATAAAATGCCGTTTTAGTGATTGCTTTCATGTGACTGTCAAAGTTTAGCTCGCTGTCAATGAAAACACCAAGATTTTTAACCATTTCTTTAGTTTTAATCCCTTTTGTGTCAAGAATAGTGGTAATCCTGAGTCTTTCATCTTTTTTTCCAAATAGAATTACTTCTGTTTTATCTGTGTTCAGCTGAAGAAAATTTTGTGACATCCAGCTGTTGATTTGATCGATACACTGGTAGAAACATTCAAGGGGGGCATAATCATTAGGTGATAGAGCAAAATAAAATTTGGATGTTATCTGCATAGCAGTGATACAAAATTGAATTTTTATTGATAATTTGCCCAAGTGGGAGCATATAAAGGTTGAAAAGTAATGGTCCAAGAATCGACCCCTGGGGACACCACAGGTCAAGGACATTGATGTTGAGGAACAATTTCCCATGATAACAAAGAAGCTTCTATCTTTTAAGTATGAATTTAACCAATTGATAACTTTACTAGTCAATCCAACCCAGTGTTCAAGTCGATATAGTAGTATGTTGTGATCAACAGTATCAAAAGCTGCACTGAGGTCCAGTAATACCAGGACCGATGTTTTGCCTGCATCAGTATTAAGACGTATGTCATTTATAACTTTAATCAGCGCTGTTTCAGTGCTATGATTGGCACGAAATCCTGACTGAAAATTATCAAAACGGCTGTTTGATATCAAGAAGGCAGTTAATTGATTGAAGACAGTTTTTTCAAGGATTTTCCCGATAAATGGTAAATTTGATATTGGCCTGTAGTTATTTAATACTGAAGGATCCCGATTATTTTTTTTAAGTAGGGGCTTTACAACGGCTTTTTTAGGGACACAGGAACAACGCCAGTCTCCAGGGATGTATTTATAATTTGAAGCACATCTGTAATTATAAGATGAAGAACAGACTTAAAAAAGTTGGTGGGCAGAATGTCCAGTTCAGATGTTGAGGAACTGAGATTTTGTACAGTTTTTTCAAGAGTCTCATAATCAAACAAAATTCTGACATTGTGTTGAAGTTATCTATCTGTGTCATTGGTGATTGCAGTTTTTCAATTTTTTGCAACTGAGATATATTATGAGGAATATTCTGCCGTATTTTATCAATTTTACCTTTGAAAAAGGATGCAAACTCATTGCATTTATTAACTGAGAGAAGTTCAGGTGCTAATTGTGGTGGGGGATTAGTTAGCTTCTCTACTGTTGAAAATAGCACACGGGCATTGTTCATATTCCTGCTGATGATGTTGGAGAAGAAAGACTGTCTTGCTTTACGAATTTCATAATTATAATTACAAAGCATCTCTTTATGGATTTGATAATGGATGTGAAGTTTAGATTTGCGCCATTTTCTTTCAGTCTTTCTACATTCTCTCTTTAGCAGTTTAACAGCCAGGTACTGCTTCCATGGTGCTTTCTGCTTATCATTGACTCTTTTGATTTTGAATGGAGCAATATCATCCATAATTTGGGTCATATTTAAATAAAAAATTTCCAGTAAATCATCTACAGAGTCTGACATTTTGGTTGAGTTCTGAAAGAGAGCTTGCTCAAAGAGAGCACATGTGTTGTCTTTTATGACTCTCCTACCTATAGTCGTTGAGCTGTTCTGAATGTGAGGAGACATAGAAACATCAAAGAAAACACAGAAATGATCGGATAAGGCCAGGTCAACAACAGTAGTAGAAACAGTAAGACCCTTTGTGATGACGAGGTCAAGAGTATGACCACGAGAGTGGGTCGGCCCCTGTACATGTTGTACTAGGTTGAAGTTGTCAATAATTGCAAGTAGTTCTTTGGCATAAGTGTTATCAGTATTATCTACATGCAAGTTAAAATCCCCAGATATAATAAGACAATCAAACTCTAAGCAAATGACTGACAACAGTTCACCAAACTCTTCAAGAAAGACTTTGGCTGAATGTCTCCGAGGCCTATAAATAGTTAATAATAATATGTTAGGAGAGCATGTAACAAGTGCACATAAGTGTTCAAAGGACGTAAAATCACCAAGTGAGGATTGTTTACATTGAAAAGAGACTTTGAATATATTTGTGATCCCTCCACCTTTCCCTTGTCGGGTAACATTCAAAAAATTAAAATTTGGGGGAGCTGCTTCAATAAGGGTGGTAGCACTATTTGCTTGATCCAGCCAAGTTTCAGTTAGAAGCAAAAAATCAAGATTGTGTTTGCAAATAAGATCATTAGTTAAAAATGACTTGTTTAAAAGTGATCTAACGTTCAGAAGAGCTAGCTTTACAGAAAGTCTAGAAGTAATATCTGCTTGTGCACTCTGATGTTGTTTTAAAACAGGAAGGAGATTAGATTGGTTCACCCCCAGGGTTAAATGTGCTCTATGTTTTCTATTTCTTATCAACACAGGAATAGAGAATGGCATAGGCACATTGGGTCCCAGCTGGTTTTCAAAACTACACCCATTTGCAGGGACCCAGAGTACATCAAACAAGACTTTCTAAATGTTCCATTTGGTTTGAGGGTGAAAGGATTGGAGATGACATGTATCTTTTGGATGGTGAAAAAGATTTGTAGCCAGCTGAAAGTCCTGGGCGAACACAATTTTGATGAACTGGGTACACTGATTGTCGCGACAGATTTGGGCTGGAAAAAGAGAGTGTAGCCATTGGGAGCAATTTTTTCATGCTATTTGGGAAATCCATCCGAGGGGAAGATAGAGATGGCGAAATGGAGTCCTCTGATTTTTGGCAGTCTGTCTTTGAATCTTGGCAGTCTTGCAGGTCAGATGTCTGTGTGTCCTTGATGACGACTTGCAAAGATGATTGTTTAGGCTTTGTAACTATGTCAGTCTGCGACATCTTATCAACTGTTTTCCTCAATGCTGGCTGAGAAAAGATTGCAAGTCTGTAATGGTCTACTAAGACTTTGGCTCCAATCCAGCTGAGTTCAGTGCTATTTGGCTTGTAAAATTCTCTGCGATTCCAGAAAAGGTTAAAATTGTCTATGAAGTTCATACCAAATGAAAAACAAGTTTTTCCAAGCCAGGTGTTAAGACTGAAGAGTCAAGAAAAAGCAAAACTTCCTCTTGCTGGAAGTGGGCCACTGATAAAAGATTGAATTCCAGTCTTATAGAGCTCAGAAAAAAGTTTTCTGAAATCATCTTGGACAAACAGCTGTTCTCTGAAAACATCATTTGCTCCCACATGCACAACAATACGTTTAATAGTTTTATGCTCGGACATGAGTTTCAAAATGCTGTCTTTGGTGTCAGAGATGGATGCATTTGGAAGGCAACAAATAATCATCCCATAACCTTTTAATTGTCTTACAGTGGAATCACCAAGAACAAGGGTTGTGGGATCAGGTGGTGTTACGAGCTGCTTTTTGCCTCTTCCCACAGCTCTTCGATCTTGGTGCGATCTCTTTTTACTATGTGTTTGTCCGCTTGAAAAATCCTCTTCCACATCCCTGAGGCATTCAAATTTGTTCTGAAGCCTTATGGGCTGTGGATTTTCCATAGGATTGTAGATCCTATTGTAATTTGTAGAACGAGCTGGTGTTGAAGTAATTACTCTTCTGTTTTTATTTTTGGGCTTGCCACCCATCATTTGCCAGTTTTCTGTACTCACATTTTGCCCAGCTTGATTGATGAATTCATCCACTTGATCTGCAATGCCATCGGTCTGTCGGAGTGCAATCTCTGCATTCTCAGCCACTGTTTCTGTACTCCTTTCCTGAGATATCGCTTTTAATTCGTCCGTCTTTGGCAGAGCATCAATCTTTGATTCCAGAATAGAAATCCTCTGTTCTAGTTCCATGCATTTTCTGCAGGATTTTTTGCTCCCTGGCATTTTGTTTTAAAAACTAACTTATAAAGATGAAAAATAAAATGAAAAAAAGTGGAAATTAAATTAAAATTTAATTAAAAGCTTATAAAGATGAAAAATAAAATGAAAAAAAATAGTGGAAATTAAATGAGAAAGTAAAGTATAGAAATAAAGATCAAGAAAGCAGGAGCAAAGCAAAGAAGCATCCTACGCACTTGAGTAGGAGGAGCAAGATCAATAATAATAACTGAACTGGTTAGTTACTGCAGCCCACGCAGTATTTCAAAGAGAAAAGGCGAAAAGATCCCTTTTCCAACATCGACGAACTATAAACAAGATTCCTTCCAGATCATCGGATGACCAATGGGACACCGAGTATCTTCAGCTGGCGAGCTGTAAGGAACAAAACTGTCTTCTTCCTGGATCTGCGTTCTGCGCTATCTTCGGATAACAGAAGGCTCACTTTCAATCGCTAACAAGAGCGATCACCCCAAGTAAGGCCAGCATCTGGGCAATCGTTAGTTTTACTTGTAGCTAGTTAATATGAAGAGTGTTGTTTATTTGAATTCATTTATGATTTAAATGTATGCATTTTGATTCACATGAAGGTCGGTCTTAGACCGCGTGTTGTTGATTTACTTTGTTTACTATCTGTATTTAGTTAGATCGTACATGCTCTCTCTCTCTCTTTTAACTCCCTCTGTCGTACTTCACTCCTCAACATTGGAATTTCAGGAGTAGCTAAGGGTGAGTAGAATTTGGGTTTAAGGCCTAGCTGAGACTAGTTTAAACTACAGATTCCTTTGTTCATTTTCGCGCACTGTGCTGACCATCCCCCTTTTGGGCGCGGCTGTATAAACTATAAACAACATCACCACCAAGTTATTCCAGTGATTTTAACAGTTTAGCTATAAACTATTAGACACTTGAATTAATGATTAATGAATTTATGAGACTGATTCCTTTTTATATGAGACTGATTTGAATTAATGATTAATGAATTTATGAGACTGATCCCTTTTTACATGAGACTGATTTGATAAGTCTATTGCACCTACACTCTATTAAAATTACAATAATGTAATAGTAGTTTCGTATGGTGTCACACCTCCAGATGAGCATCTCTAAGCCAATTATATGAATAAATTGGATTTTACCAATGCAAAGATGTTAGAAACGATGCATCCTGATTTCATCCCAAATTGTATCCAGTGTGCTTTGTTTTATCAGGGCAATCATGTTGTGAACTTTTGAATCTGTGCACCGATGCGAATCCCTACTTGTAAATCATAGATTTTGTGAGCAGTTGCATAATTTGTGACAATCTGTTAGACCTCAAATACATTTTCATGATTTAGATGTAAAGATGCTGATGTACGGTAAGTAAGTCAAGTATATTTATTTGTATAGCGCTTTTAACAACAGACAAGTGAATATGTGAGAGTGGGGGGCGACAGCATCTATACATCCATCCATCATCTCTAGCTGCAGGGTACACCCTGGACAAGTTGCCAGGTCATCGCAGGGCTAACACATAGACACAAACAACCATTCATGCTCACACCTACGGTCAATTTAGAGCCACCAATTAGCCTAACCTGCATGCCTTTGGACTGTGGGGGAAACCGGGACACCCAGAGGAAACCCACGCAGACACAGGGAGAGCATGCAAACTCCACACAGAAAGGCCCTCGCCGGCCGCTGGACTTAAACCCAGGACCTTCTTGCTGTGAGGCAACAGTGCTAACCACTACACCACCGTGCCGCCCCAGCTATACATCCCAGTTCACCAAAACATTCTATGCCTGAGGACCCTCCAGATCTACTCCTTTACCTAATAAAAAAAACTATTAACAAAAGGTTTGACTAAAAAGATATGTTTTCAGCCTAGACTTAAATGCTGAGACTGTGTCTGATTCCCGAACATGACTTGGAAGGCTATTCAGTAACTGTGGAGCTTTGTAAGAAAAGGCTCTGCCCCCTGATGTAGCCTTCACTATATGAGGTACCAACAGATAGGCTGCACCTTTTGATCTAAGTAGGCGTGGCGGGTCATAAAGGACCAGAAGTTCACTCAGGTACTGTGGTGCAAGACCATTCAATACTTTAAAGGTCAATAGTAGTATTTTATAGCCAGTGCAAAATTTAATTGGGAGCTAATGCAATGTGGATAAGATAGGGGTGATGTGGTCATATCTTCTAGTTCTATTAAGGGCTCTTGCTGCTGCATTTTGAACGAACTGGAGCTTGTTTATGCACTTATTGGAACCTCCAGAGTGTAAGGCATTACAATAATCCAACCTAGAGGTAACAAAAGCATGAACTAGTTCAGGGGTACTCAATTAGAAACTCAAAAGGTCCACTCACCAAATTTCCAATCTGTCCAGGGTCCGGAATAGTGACGATTTAATTCCAAAATTAGAACTCCGAACAAAAAAGGCAGTAAATCCACAAAAACGTTTATGAACTACGCACAAAATGTGATATGTTCTGTCCATATCAGTGTGAAAGGTGACACCTTTTTTGTGCCACCAGTTCTTTAAACTTGGGCACGAAAGGTGTGAGGGCCAGGCGTAGACACTGGTGTAAATGTTCATTAGTGAGTGTGCTCCTGTATTTGTTCTTCAACATATTCATAGTTGAAAAGGCAGACTCACAACAGTATGTTGAAGGGAAGATGGTGAGAATTTGAAGGGCCATTTCCTCCAAGACGGGGACACCTGCTCCAGGGACCATCTTCGTCCAAAAGGTGGCAGGGTCACAGACAGATTCCTGCAGTGCAAGGTTTTCCTGAAGCTCAATCAGCTCTGATTGAAGGGAAGCAGCATTAGCCCATGGGCAGACCTTCAGGGCTTCAGTTGAGAATTCTGTGATTTTTTTTTTTTTTACCAGGAATGGATTTTCAATGCACAGTAAGACTTGTTTTCCGAAAGTGAAATCTCCAAAGCGAGTTTCAAAAATTTCAATCAATTTGTCCAGGAATTCAGCATAATTGTGATGGTGTCTTCCTGAAGCTTGACTTTTCAGTTTTGGGAAGTGAAGCAGGCCCTCCTCCTGTATGTCACTTTTGAATATTTCCAGTTTCCTTTGAAAAGCACGGATAGCTGACATGAGGTTACACACTGTTATTTTTGCCCTGGAGCTTCAAATTCAGATCACTGAGGTGGCAAGTAATGTCAGATAGAAATGCAGCAATTTCCATTTTTTCATTGTTTTGCAGGAATTCCACAAATTGTTTTGCTTTAGGACTCTTCTGATCCAACAGAAACATTTCTAGCTCTTTCGTAGTGTCCAAAACCGCTCCAGTATCTTGCCTTTACTAAGCCACCTGACATTGTTGTGAAAAAGCAAATCATTAAATTCTGCATTAACTTCTGTGAGAAATGAGCGTAGCAAGGGATGCTGCAGAGCAGATGATGCCCTCAAAAAAATTGACAAGTCTCATTACTGTTGTCATGACTTCTGAATACTTCTCTCCAAGGCTGGCACACAAAACCATCTAATGAATGACACAGTGGTATGCTATGAGGTCAGGGTGATGAGCTTTTAAGCGGGACACTAATCCCCTGTCTCTCCCAGTCATACTTGGGGCTCCATCAGTAGCAATTGAAACAACATGCTTCAGGTCTATCTCTCTGACTCTCAACATCTCCATCACTGCTTCATAAATGTCATCCTCTCTTGTGTGCCCATCAAGGGTTGTGAGGCCTAACACATCTTCAAAGAATTCCCCCTTCTCTTCATCAAAAAATCTGACAAACACCAGAAGTTGGGCATTATCTGTGTTGTCTTTGGATTCATCCAAAGCCAATGATATGCATTTAGCCTTTTAAACAGCAGATTCCATTTGGTCCAGTAAATCATCAGCAAGGATTTCAGTTCATCTTACTGCAGTGGAATCAGAGAGGGGTATTTGATTTATTTTTGTATGATGTCATCTCTTTGATTTCCCTCAAACAGAGTGATTGCTACTTCATTCATGCACTCCTTCACGATTTCCGCGTCAGTTAATGGTTTTTTGTGCTTGCCTAAGACCCATGCCACTCGCAGTCTGGCTTCAGTTGCATGCTCCTGTTGTGTGGCTGACCTGACTATCACACTGCGTGTTGCTTGGTATGATGCTTGCATTTGGCTTATCTTTCTGGTCCTTACCTCGGAGTTTTGTGGGTAATTCTGCTCAAAGTGGCCATGTTTTGTTTTGTAATGACGTTTCACTGGGCTGCCAACTCTCACGCAATGAGCGTGAGACACACGCATTTGATTGTCTTCACACGCTCACCTCCAATACCTCCAATTTCTCACACTAGAAAAAAATCTAGTTTATCTATCTGATCTAGGCTACCCATTGCGTCGCGCCAACCACTTGCGATCGATCAATTACGCCTTATGCACGGCTAAACAGGCAGAGAGGTGTTCCCTTCTGTACACACTCCCCTATGGTAGGTGGTGCATCTAATGATGCTGCACTCGCCGGAAGTTGGATAATTGCCTACCGTCAGTTTAGAGGAAGAGGAGTGAGAAGAAGGTATCCGAGTTGAAGACGGGTGTCTCAGACAGGTTTGTACATATGCACGCCAATGTGTGGTGTTACTGGCGTAATTATGAACTTATATAAAGTTTCTTAATCGTTTTAGCCTATAAGTGTTGTGAGAATATTTAATGCCATATCGAGAGCTGTGTACTAGGCATGCTAAATCATTATAGGCCTACTGCCATGCCACAGCCTCTATCTTCCCCAACAAGCAGCACGGGAGAGCACCTCCTTAGCACACATTTATTAAGGTGCATTTTTAGTTCGTTTACTGTATGTTATCATACTTTGACTTTATTTGAAGCCATACTGGAAATGTTGTAAAATAAAGCAAGTAAGAGATAATATTACAAATGCAAGAAGAGCCATTAGCCACCATGCCTATTGTTTATTTACAGGGTATTTATTTTTAATTATTTATGATGTATGTAATTGCTCAGTTAAAGTAAATAAAGCATGGTCACCTGTAATATCAAAGAACTTGAACTTGTGAATAATTAAAAAAAAAGACAGAGAACAATATACTGAGGAGACAGGGTTTCAAAGAGGGTAAGACAGGTAGAGAATATTTGTCAGATGACAGGCCCTGACGAATGCTCTATTAGGGGTGGGTGATATATCGAGATTTGCAATATATCGATATGTTTTATGAACACGAAAAAGATTTTGGCATATCGTATATATCGAGATAATGCTCTAAATTAATATGATTTCGCCACTGTGCTTAATTTCCTTCACTGTGCTATGGTGCTGCCCGCCCCACCTCCTTCTTGCATTTGTACCCCCTCCCCTCGCGTGTAGGCGGTGTGTTAACTCATTCAACATGGCGGCACCCACAGAAAGCCCGGAGGCGGCAGAACTCGTACCAAAAAAAAGGACAAATTATATGGAGATATTTTGGTTTTAAACCGTCAGACGAACAACAGAAAGAGGTCTACTGACAGGAATGCAAGAAATTGGTGGCAACCAAAGCGTCGAGCACCACGAACCTGTTCAACCATTTACAGGTACGCCACAAACGTTTGTACGAGGAGTGTGCCAGGCTGAGAGTTAATGTGGTGAGATGAGTTTGAGTTTTGTTTTTAAGGAAAAGGAAGGCAATATGTATTATTTCTATAAGTCAAATTATTATTTATGAAATGAGGTTTTTTTTTGTTATCTTAAATGTTTAAGACGCACTTTATCAGAACTGCCTACCCTCAGGTTTTATGTTTGTAATTAAAATAAGGCAATATACTACTTCCTTGGTTTGATAATTCATGTTAAAAATGGTGCACAAGCACTTTGTTACTAGTACCTGTCTACCTCTAGGCACTTGGCTGCCTACCTGTTTGCACTTCGATAAAAAAAAAAAACACCTTGCTGAATTTGGTGTGTCTGTTTTTTGGGGGTTGTTTTTCCTGCATAGATATCGAGATATAGCAAAAATATATCGTGATTTTTTTTTCTCCATATCGCCCAGCCCTATGCTCTATTACTAATAAGAAACAAAGATAAGAAATACATTAATAAGAAATATATTAATATAGCTTATTTAAGTATGACCAAAATTTTTAAGCCCAACTTTGTGTGCACATTCCCACCTATGGCCAAGGTTCAGCTTTTTGTGTTTCAATACTGTTCAAACTTAATCATTTTAATGTTTCTTGTAGCACATGAACATTTTGCTTACTGTTTAAGCATTTTATTTGTTCTTTTGCTGTTGATATTTTTCCCCATGCCAATCTTCTGCTGAACCCAGTGGTGGGGAAAGCCCTTAAAGGAACAGTCCACCATACTTCCATAATGAAATATGCTCTTATCTGAATTGAGACGAGCTGCTCCGTACCTATCTGAGCTTTGCGCGACCTCCCAGTCAGTCAGACGCAGTCAGACGCGCTGTCACTCCTGTTAGCAATGTAGCTAGGCTCAGTATGGCCAATGGTATTTTTTGGGGCTGTAGTTAGATGCGACCAAACTCTTCCGTGTTTTTCCTGTTTACATAGGTTTATATGACCAGTGATATGAAACAAGTTCAGTTACACAAATTGAAACATAGCGATTTTCTATGCTATGGAAAGTCCGCACTATAATGACAGGCGTACTAACACCTTCTGTGCGCTTTGGCAGCGCATTGATACGGAGCTCAGATATCAATGCGCTGCCGAAGCGCGCAGAAGGTGTTAGTACGCTTGTCATTATAGTGCAGACTTTCCATAGCATAGAAAATCACTACGTTTCAATTTGTGTAACTGAACTTTTTTCATATCACTGGTCATATAAACCTATGTAAACAGGAAAAACGCGGAAGAGTTTGGTCGCATCTAACTACAGCCCCAAAAAATACCGTTGGCCATACTGAGCCTAGCTACATTGCTAACAGGAGTGACAGCGTGTCTGACTGCGTCTGACTGACTGGGAGGTCGCACAAAGCTCAGATAGGTACGGAGCAGCTCGTCTCAATACAGATAAGAGCATATTTCATTATGGAAATACGGTGGACTGTTCCTTTAAATGCATAATGAATAGTCAGTGAGGGACAATCTTATTTTTTGCAACAGTTATTAAAAACTTAACATTTAGTTCCAATTCAGAAGGTGTTTAGGCTTAGCTGATGAAATATTTTCAAACATGAACTTGCCTTTAAATCTGAAACACAGGTCTATAGGGCTACAGGAACATTGGCAGTCATCTGTAGTTTTCTAGTGTGGGGGCTTTTAAGCCAAAACTTGGTGCTTTTGTTGGCCACAAGCTGAAGGCCTGGCAAGTCAGGGTGTGTAACAATGTAGGTATGGCACAGCAGGCCACTCCAAAAATCCACCAGAATGCAGGAACATCTACTAAATCCAAAATCTCAAACCCCCCCATTGTCCATCTCCAGCTGGACGACCCACAAACAAAACACCAGAATTCAGGGGGACAAGTAAATATCAAACTGAATACAAAATTCCCACTTACTGCATGGTGTGGGGAAAAATTTTGCCGTCGACCCCCCCCCCCCCCCAAAAAAAAAAAAAAACTCACTCCAAGGAATTTTGAAAAGTTGGCAGCCCTGTGTTTCATGTTTCCACTTTTGACAAGGGCAACTGTCTCATTACAAATTAAACACATTGGTTTCGTGCTCCTCGCAGGCAGCACATATGCAATTCATATTTGTCGGTCCACTCTAACTAACTTAAATTCATGATTTTTGGAATCCACCTTTCGCTTTTTGTCATGTTTGGAGCACGCCATGATTTTTGCTTGGTAAACAAACAGGTACCGTTCGCAAATCTGCCCGCGTTGTAGTGAATGGTGACCTGCGTGATCCACAGACAGCAGTGGGGAAAAACACTTGCAGAGCTCGCGGTAACACTGAGTTGTCATAGTGATGTTACACATCTGCTGATTGGCCACTGGATTGGGCACAAGGTAAATACATGATCGGAATTGCATCCAGTAGGGGAAAAAGATAGATATAGCGCGTAATCATGCGCCAATGAAATCTCGCTTGGATCACTATGATGAAATTAGAATATTGAATTTTGTCTTGGTCCGAATTTCATTGCGTTTGGGTCCGGATCCGGACCAGAGTCTGCCTATTGAGTACCAATGAACTAGTTTTTCTGCATAATGTAGTGATGATGTATTTCTTATTTTAGCAGTATTTCTGAGATGAAAGAAGCTATCCGGGTAATGTTATTGATATGAGTTTCAAATGAAAGATGGGAGTCAATGATCACACTGAGGTCTTTTACTGCTGCACGTGAAGAAACAGAAAGGCAATCCAAAGTTACTATGTAATCAGAAAACCTACTTTTAGCTTAATGTGGTTCTAGTACAACCCCAATTCCAAAAAAGTTGGGACAAAGTACAAATTGTAAATAAAAACGGAATGCAATGATGTGGAAGTTTCAAAATTCCATACTTTATTCAGAATAGAACATAGATCTCATCTCATCTCATTATCTCTAGCCGCTTTATCCTTCTACAGGGTCGCAGGCAAGCTGGAGCCTATCCCAGCTGACTACGGGCGAAAGGCGGGGTACACCCTGGACAAGTCGCCAGGTCATCACAGGGCTGACACATAGACAACCATTCACACTCACATTCACACCTACGGTCAATTTAGAGTCACCAGTTAACCTAACCTGCATGTCTTTGGACTGTGGGGGAAACCGGAGCACCCGGAGGAAACCCACACGGACACGGGGAGAACATGCAAACTCCACACAGAAAGGCCCTCGCCAGCCCCGGGGCTCGAACCCAGGACCTTCTTGCTGTGAGGCGACAGCGCTAACCACTACACCACCGTGCCGCCCCTAGAACATAGATGACATATCAAATGTTTAAACTGAGAAAATGTATCATTTAAAGAGAATAATTAGGTGATTTTAAATTTCATGACAACACCACATCTCAAAAAAGTTGGGACAAGGCCATGTTTACCACTGTGAGACATCCCCTTTTCTCTTTACAACAGTCTTGTAAACATCTGGGGACTGAGGAGAGAAGTTGCTCAAGTTTAGGGATAGGAATGTTAACCCATTCTTGTCTAATGTAGGATTCTAGTTGCTCAACTGTCTTAGGTCTTTTTTGTCGTAGCTTCCATTTTATGATGCGCCAAATGTTTTCTATGGGTGAAAGATCTGGACGGCCAGTTCAGTATCTGGACCCTTCTTCTACGCAGCCTTGATGCTGTAATTGATGCAGTATGTGGTTTGGCATTGTCATGTTGGAAAATGCAAGGTCTTCCCTGAAAGAGACGTCGTCTGGATGGGAGCATATGTTGCTCTAGAACCTGGATATACCTTTCAGCATTGATGGTGTCTTTCCAGATGTGTAAGCTGCCCATGCCACATGCACTAATGCAACCCCATACCATCAGAGATGCAGGCTTCTGAACTGAGCGCTGATAACAACTTGGGTCATCCTTCTCCTCTTTAGTCCGAATGACACGGCGTCCCTGATTTCCATAAAGAATTTCAAATTTTGATTCGTCTGACCACAGAACAGTTTTACACTTTGCCACAGTCCATTTTAAATGAGCCTTGGCCCAGAGAAGACGTCTGCGCTTCTAGATCATGTTTAGATACGGCTTCTTCTTTGAACTATAGAGTTTTAGCTGGCAACAGCGGATGGCACGGTGAATTGTGTTCACAGATAATGTTCTCTGGAAATATTCCTGAGCCCATTTTGTGATTTCCAATACAGAAGCATGCCTGTATATGATGCAGTGCCGTCTAAGGGCCTGAAGATCACGGGCACCCAGTATGCTTTTCCGGCCTTGACGCTTACGCACAGAGATTCTTCCAGATTCTCGGAATCTTTTGATGATATTATGCACTGTAGATGATGATATGTTCAAACTCTTTGCAATTTTACACTGTCGAACTCCTTTCTGATATTGCTCCACTATTTGTCGGCACAGAATTAGGGGGATTAGTGATCCTCTTCCCATCTTTACTTCTGAGAGCCGCTGCCACTCCAAGATGCTCTTTTTATACCCAGTCATGTTAATGACCTATTGCCAATTGACCTAATGAGTTGAAATTTGGTCCTCCAGCTGTTCCTTTTTTGTACTTTTAACTTTTCCATCCTCTTATTGCCCCTGTCCCAACTTTTTTGAGATGTGTTGCTGTCATGAAATTTCAAATGAGCCAATATTTGGCATGAAATTTCAAAATGTCTCACTTTCGACATTTGATATGTTGTCTATGTTCTATTGTGAATACAATATCAGTTTTTGAGATTTGTAAGTCGTTGCATTCTGTTTTTATTTACAATTTGTACTTTGTCCCAACTTTTTTGGAATTGGGGTTGTAGTTTGATTTCTCTAACTACAATTAGATCAAGAGTGTGACCACCATAGGTCCTATGACGTTCTGATTAACCCCTACTGAATTTAGAAAGGACATGAACAGTTTTTTCAGAAGATCTTCTGGGTTATCGAAGTGAGTATTAAAGTCTCCAACAACTAAAGCTTTGTTTAAGGAAATAACCAGGTCTGAGATGAAATCCGCAAATTCAGAAAGAAACTCAGAATATGGCCCCGGGGGCCTGTCAATAATAAGTAACAGAATTGACTGGGTAGACTTTTTTTGTTTTTGTTTTTTGAGGCTGCATATGTTAGTATGAAGAACTTCAAATGTATTGAATTTATAACCAGGTTTTTGTGTCATGCCTCGATAACCATGATAAATAACTATGACACCTCGTCCTCTACCAGTTAGATGAGGCTGGTGTATATAACTGTATCCAGGAGGACTAGCTTATGGCTGCCATAATCAATAATTAGGACTGAACTGGATTGCTGTGCAACATCATGACATCAGCTTGTCCTGGGAATGGGGTTAATTTCATTTCCACTGAGAGACCTTCAAAAACAAAGGAGTTTTTGATATTTTTGACAACAGCAATGAAAACTACAAAGGCAACAAATTTATTTATTCTACCAAATCCTGGTGATGTTACTTCCTGTTTACCTAAATTATTTGTTTTATAGTGATAATTCACCATGGATGAAAGTGCTAGTGACTTGCCCCCACCTCCGTCTTGCTTGTTGGTTTTATATGATCATTTGTCAAAACGTTATTTATTTATTTATTTATTCAGAAGCCACAGACAGGCAGCACTGCTGTGCATAGTCATAAAAAGAGCTTCACTTAATATATTGCTCAACATTGACTGACAGCATCAACTGAACCATTTGATAAATATTTTCATGGTTCTTTGTGTTGACTTTAATTGTTGAACACCTATCATCACAAATGTTTTATTCATATTTATATCACACAGCAGTGTTGATTAATTATTTATAACAGTAGCTCTGACAGTAACATAAATTAATGTGCTTGATCTAATACGTTATTGTAAAATTAGTAACTGCTCATGCACAGGGAGATGTATGGCAGATGTTCCATATAATCTAAGTATTGAATTTTTAACCCTATGAAATTATGTTGGCTAAAGTTATAGGTTATCAGAACACCTTAAAATTAGTCAGGGCCCCAAGCTGAATTGGTGATGTTGACCAGTTCTGCTTGTTCATTCTTGACAATTAATTGTAAAAAGTGGCAAAGTCCAGCATTTAAAAAAAAATGCCAGTGGTTTCCTTTGATCACAAGAACAGCTTTTGTGAAGGGCCTGGTTTTAAAACATGTCACAGTGAGATATTGTTTTTGATTATGGAACCTCTGATGTAGGCTCTATGATTCATGTGTTTGTTAAAATGCCTCATTGTAAAAGCAGTATTCATTAGCACTTAAATTGCCCCAGCATCAAAGAAGGATTTGATCAGTGGTGGATGAAATAAGAAACTTCTTGCACTACTTCCTGTTTCCTTTTTTTCCTTTAAAAATAAAATAGTTGACATGCTTAGTTATCCTTATTGATAATGTGACCAGCAGTAGGATGGGCTTCATTCTCTACAACAGTACCATTATTAAATGCCCCACACTGTAAAAAATGATTTTGTGGGGTTTTATATCTCATCTCATTATCTCTAGCCGCTTTATCCTTCTACAGGGTTGCAGGCAAGCTGGAGCCTATCCCAGCTGACTACGGGTGAAAGGCGGGGTACACCCTGGACAAGTCGCCAGGTCATCACAGGGCTGACACATAGACACAGACAACCATTCACGCTCACATTCACACCTACGGTCAATTTAGAGTCACCAGTTAACCTAACCTGCATGTCTTTGGACTGTGGGGGAAACCGGAGCACCCGGAGGAAACCCACGCGGACACGGGGAGAACATGCAAACTCCGCACAGAAAGGCCCTCGCCGGCCACGGGGCTCGAACCCGGACCTTCTTGCTGTGAGGCGACAGCGCTAACCACTACACCACCGTGCCGCCCCGGGGTTGTATATTTTACTGATAAAAAATGATTATTTTTTCCACTAAAAAAATAGGTAAGCAAAGGTAATCGATTGCAAGGGGTAGATCATACAGGCGCTACCTATTAATATAGAGTATAAACTTCTAATAGTGAGAAATGAGTAAACTACACCCAATTGAACTGATGAAAATGGATTAAATAATAATCAGAAATATTAGGCAGGAAATAATGTAACGCAATAGGTAGGGTATAACTACCTAAAATGACTAAAATATAGCCTACTCGATTCTACACACAATGATTCATGGGAGCATGCTCATACCGTGCTCATGATTCAGCAGAAAACAGCACTCATGCATGCAGTGCTCCCAGAAGAAGAGACTGGAGTGAGTCTGCGTCTCGAAGGGAATTGCGAATTGCGAAGGTAAGTAAGTTGAAAATGTTCTGTATTTTACCTTGCAACAAAATGCAACAATACATGACTTCAAAAGGAACATTTTTTATCACCCTCGAGTTGTAGTTGGCATGTTTCTAGCCAAAGCCATTGTAGGCTAATTCCGATTTCACCACTGTAGCTAATTCTTGCGCCAGCGAGTTCGCAGTTAGCCATTTCACAATTCTCAAAATGTACGAAGCCAAGTACCATACTATGTGTTCAAGGGTATTACCATCCTCACAATGTAGAACTTAACGAAAAGTGCCAAAGCTGATATTTGCAGTCGCGTTTCCCTACCTTGTTAAATGGGAACTAATTTTGGTAGGTCTGATTAAGGTGGGTGGATGAATCCAGTACAACGGCAGGTAGCTGTTCTTACCATGTGCAGTCAATAAATTAAATTCGAAGATGATGGAGTGGCTGACTTATCGTGATAAAAAGCACTTAAGGTGGCATATTATTACCTAACGCACGTTTAGAAGGCCGAGTGGTGGCTAATGTGAATGAACACGTGTTGAGCTTAGGTTAGCCACCATTAGGACATGCTTAGTTTTACAATGCAAGTAAGCCATTCATTAGTTCCATATGACTGCCTGTTGGTGTGTTTAATTAATTAGCATTGATTTCTTGTGAGTTATATGAACATCTTTTGCATATGCAGAGCATAACGATAGTCAATGTAAAGCACAGTACCCACACCATCTGTTTCGACGAAGGGCAGAGCAGTGAAGGCACCACGCTTGCACCACTCCACGTTTTCGATACAAACCCCGCACATCAGTGCCAAGCTATGACCTATTTTTTTTGTCAGTGCCAATTGACTAGCTGCTATGGTCGGAGCATTTTTGAATCTGACCATTTACCTCCGAATGCAGCAAACGTAGCATAGTGGTCGGTAGATTGAACAGTTTTATTGAGTGTTTCTCAATCATAATCTAATCAACAGGTGGTGGCATTCGACATTGTTGACGACAATGAACAGTGGTCTGCACTGTGTTGGAGTTGGTGTGCCTGTGCTCACGGCGTGGGGCAGAAGCAGAACAGGTTTGTTGGTTATTCTTATTAAGTGTTCCAGCAAAACCTTGCACTGTGGATTTCAAGTATAGTGTAATAGGTAATGCATATAATAGACATTTAAATTTCACTTCGTTACATATGCTGGTATTATAATAATGCCAAGGGTGTATAATTTGCCCTTTGACCACTTATTTTTTAAGAAATGGAAACAAATCTTTGCCATGTGCACATCTGAAAACATACATTTTCTCTTGTCCCCGTCTGACTACAGGTGCTGACGTCTTCTAACTGGTGCTACAGCCATTGTTGAACCGATCTCTGTCCGCAGTATACATTTAAAAAAAAAAAAATCTTAGTGTGTTTTATGTGTGTACTTTGTAAGCTACTGTTATGGGAGAACTGCTTAACATTTACAAGGACGCAAACAGTTGAGCAGGATTTATTTTGTTTTTTTGTTGTTCACACACACACACACACACACACACACACACACACACACACACACACACACACAAAAGCTGTGTGTGTGTCAGTTGACCTGAATGTCTGGCAGAAAAGAGAACCATTTAAGAGATATGAACACATGTAGCATCACTGCACATTCTAAGTTATTCTGATTTATGTGAATACTGTCTAAACTTGTCTTAGGGGGAAGAGTGCTAAATATGTACAAGAAGAACCTTTTCTTAAACTTTTTCTCTCGTCTTGCCTTGTCCTCTGGTTGGTTAATAAAAATACCGAATTACAGTTGATTTCTTCTGTGTCTGTTAAATTATTTCATTCTGTTAAGATATGGCTAGTTAATAGGAATAAGAATAATATAAAAATAAAAGAATCAGAATAAATAAAAAATAATAAATAAATAGCTATATTAAAAGGCTATATGGAATGAGTAAATGTTACCCCATTTTTATCAGTAATTATTGATGCTAAAAGGCTATATGAAATGAGTAAATGTTACCCCATTTTTATCAGTAATTGTTACTTTGATATACTCAGTAAGACCAAGTGATTTTTTTTTAGTATATCATAACTACTGGAATTGGTTAATCTTTACTGAAAATGTAGGGGTAAATAATACTCTATTTAGGTGAGTGTAAATACTTGCACTAATTTTATTGAGTAAATTCTATAGGTTGCTTTTTACAGTGCATAATCAAATGGATGGTGCTTTGCTTGAAGCAGGACAGTGAACTTAAACAAGTGTAGAGACATTTGCTTTCATTTAAAAATGTGGAATGTGCCAGATGGAACAGGTCAGTCACCTATCCTGAATCCAACTGAGCATTTCCCTGAAGACAAAATGGCCTCAAAAGAGGCAGGACCTGAAATTGGCAATTATAGGACTGACAGAGTAACAAGATGGACTGATGTGGGAATATGAGTGTAATGATGCAGCCCATTGAAGATGTCCCAAAATGAGAACGAGGGAGGTGGGAGACCGAGAGCTTTTTCAGTGCCGACTTTCTTTCCATTCATGATGCCTTGTTCTAAATTTTTTGGGAGTAGAGGGACAAATTAAGTCACTTTTCCATTGTTTAAAAGTGATGTAGAGATGTGGTTCAGAGTGTATGTAATTCCAGCAGAAAGCCAGCTTGATTGGGTATTAAACACCTTAGAGAGGGAAGTAAAGTGGGAGATGGCAAGTTTGTCTCAAGATCAGAAAAATACTGTTCAGAAAGTATTTGATAAGCTGGAAGGGTTGTATGTTAGTACTGTCCCTGATTCTGTCTCTCACTCTCTGTTCTTCAATTGTAGGCAGTAGACTGAAGGAAGTGTGAAGGCTTTTGCTGTCCACCTACAGGAGTGTTGGAAGAAGATGATGATGATCCAAGATGCTCAAAATATTTTGAACCCAGATGTGCTGATGCGAGACCATTTCATTGCAGGGCTTTACGATGATGGCCTGATGAGAGACTTAAGAATGAAGGTAACACTGAATAACACTCTTAAATTTACAGATGTGAAGACAGAGGCTGTATTGCTTGCTGGGCTGGAGGAAGAATGGGAAAGCAGCCCAGTTCAAACAATCCTGGGAAGATGATTTACAGAGACTCAAATCTGAATTGAAAATAGAGTTGGCAAGAGAGGTAGAAACCCAGATGAGTAGTCTCTCTCAGTTTCTCCAGCAGGGCATAAGAGACGAGATTCATAAAGTGAGGTTCGAGGAGGCTCCACAAAACCAGTCACCCTCTTCTCTCCTGGTCCTACAAAGATCCTGAAGTTTTTCTCCAGGCCCGAGACACCAGAGGACAGGTCCTCATTAAAGACCCTGTGAGTATGATGGACAAGGACACCTCATCTGTTATAACTGGTCAGATTACATGACAGTGCCCTCAGAAGAACCCCCAGGCCCCTTTTAAACTAGCTTGCCCGGCTGTTGTGGATCAAACAGCGGGTCAACCAGTATATGATCCACACTTTACATTGCCCCAACAAGTAATTGATCAACACTCTACACTGCCCCCTTCTGGTCTTGTGGGGGACTGCCCCATGATCCAGGTTTCCATGGATGGAATCAAGGTCTCCTGCCTGCTAAATACTGGCTCCCAGGTGTACATGGTATGCCAAGATTGATTTGAGAGGCACTTTGGGCAAGAAGGCCAGTGTCTGAAAGATCCTACCTCTTGGGTCAAGTTGAGGGCAGCTAATGGTAAGGAGATCCCGTACCTGAGGTATGTAGCATTTCAACTGGACTTAGCCGGGGTAACATTATCAAATTGTTATGTGATTGTGATCAAAGACAGCTGCATAATGTACCAGGGCTAGTGAGGATGAATGTCATTAAACTAGGATGGCAAGTCTTGCTCCAGAGCACTGTGAAGTCATGAGACAACCAAAAATGAATGATCTGGGCAAGTCCATGTGGCAGAAAGCTATGCATACATGCCAGAAAGAGCAAGGATTTGTGTCACCTGGCCACTGGTGACCCTGTGACTGTGCCTGGCAACTGGGAGCTGTTGTTGAATTGTCAAACCAGGAGTGGGCCATGCGGTCAAGGTTATGGAGCCTCTACCCATACAAGAAGGACTCCTGGTGGCCCCTGCCTTGGTGACTGTCAAAAGTAGACGGATGCATGTGTGTGTATGCAACATCAGAAATTCCCCCCTTGTGGTGTACCCCTACCAAAAGCGAGGAAAATTACTGGTGTTGGACTCTTGTGAAGTATTTGATGATGGCCTTGAGCTGCAGCTGGTTAGAGGTGATACCAAGACCAAGATGAATGTAGAAGAAACTGGGGATACAGGGAGCCCTACTGATGTCCATCTTCCATCAGTATTTGATCTAGAAAGGATTGATTTGTGAGCTGAGCAACAGAGTAAATTGGCAGCATTGCTAGACAAGCATCACGCAGTCTTTTCTCAGCATGATGAGGATTATGGCTGCACAGATACCCATCCATCCATTATCTGTAGCCGCTTATCCTGTTCTATAGGGTTGCAGGCAAGCTGGAGCCTATCCCAGCTGACTATGGGCGAGAGGCGGGGTACACCCTGGACAAGTTGCCAGGTTATCGCAGGGCTGACACAAACAACCATTCACACTCACATTTACAAATATGATCAATTTAGAGCCACCAATTAACCTAACTTGCATGTTTTTGGACTGTGGGGGAAACTGGAGTACCCAGAGGAAACCCATGCAGACATGGGGAGAACATGCAAACTCCACACAGAAAGGCCCTCGCCGGCCACTACACCACCCTGCCTTCCTGTTCTATATAGATGCTAGCTATCAAGGGTTGGGGCAGTAGTCTATCATATTCAGGATGGCCAAGAGAAAGTTATTGCCTATGCCAGCAGGGGCCTCCAAGGTGCAGAGCATAATTATGCCAACAACAGCTCCTCTAAACTGGAATTACTGGCATTTAAATGGGCCATCACGGAAAAGTTTCATGAATATTTGCTTGGTTAAGACTTTATAGTATATACTGACAATAATTCTCTTGCACATCTTTCAACAGCTTGGTTAAGGGCAGTGGTGCAGTGCTGGGTGGCCCAGCTGGCAAGCTATAGGTTCCAGGTTAAACACTGCTCAGGCAAATCTAATGTGAATGCTGATGCTCTTCCTCATTACCCAGTAGGTGCCGTGAAGGGATTGGAAGAACAGAATGGCATGGAGATCCCTAGTTTCCAAGATGTGATGGTTGAGGTGGTCCAGGCTTGTCTCTCAGGGGTTTGTGATGCAGTGTCATTGGTACCGGTATGAGATGAGCCACAGTCTGCCAGAGAGTCTTGGATCCAGGAGAGCTGGTCAACCAAAAGGTGGGATGAATTGCAGGAGAAAGACCATGTTATTTCATGGGTGCTGCTGTTTTTTCAAACTAAACAGCCACTGAGGGCAGCTAAATGGCAATGAGAGAATCCTCAAGTGCTAAGGCTTTTGAGGGAGATGCCCTGCCTGCAGCGGCAGATTCTGTACCAGCAGATTCAAGAACCCAACACCAGCATGCTGCATTTTCAGCTTGTGCTACCTCAGAGCCAATAGGGAGGGGCCTTTTTTAGTTGCCATGAGCGTACGGGGCACTTTGCTGCAGAAAAGACTTTTAAGACACTGCAGATCAGTTACTACTGGCACAGCATATTTGCAGACATTCAGAAGTGGTGTTTAGAATGTCAACAGTGCACCCTCAGAAAAAGACTAAACACATCTATAGTCAGCCTCACTCCTATTACAGCTTCTTACCCCCTAGAGTTCATTACCATGGACTTTCTGTCCTTAGAGGCATCAGTAGGGGAATGCCAAAACATTATGGTCCTAACAGATCACTTTACCAAATTTGCATGGGCTACTGCAACTCAAGACCAGACATATGCAACAATGGTGAAAGTGACGTGGCAGCATGTCATCCAGTATTTTGGCTGCCCGGCCCATTCTCATGCTGATCAAGGGCCAAACTTCAAGGCAACAGTAGTGAAGCAACTCTGTGATCTATATGGCTACAAAAAGAGTCATACTACCCCTTACCATCATGAGGGTAATGGCCTCACAGAGCGATTCACTCGCACTCTTCTGGGCATGCTGGTACTCTAATGGATGAGAAGAACAAAAAGTGGGCAGACTATCTACTGGAGATAGTCCATACTTATAATAACACTGTGCATAGTTTTATACCATCATACCTTATGTTTGGACGGCATGCTCGTGCCCCAGTGGATGTCATGTTGGGTGGCCCATTAGAAGAACAGAACACTGTGGAGGAGTGGGTGAAGAAACATCACGAACGCCTGTACTATGTCTACAAGAGAGTGGGTGAATTGATTACAGGGGCAGGGCAGCAACAAAAGAGGCAACACGATGCCCAGGTTGTCCTTGGACCCTTAATGATGGGGGAAAGAGTATTGGTGCGTAATGTGGGTCTTAAGGGACTGGGTAAACTGGCTAACTTTTGGTATAATATACCATATGTGGTGGTTCAACAATCTAATCCTGATATTCCTGTTTATATGGTTAAACCTGAAAAGGAGGGAGGGAAAGAAAGGGTGTTGCATAGGAAGTTGCTTTGGCCTTGTCTTTTGGTTTTGCAGGCACCTGTGCAGGAAGAGTAAGCTGCAGCAGAGTCTGTGGAACCCAGACAATCAACCCCTTGGATGTTCCCACCAACCTGGTGGTTGCCCCCTTGGCAAACTGCAGCTCCATCCAGGACGCTACCTAGTGAAGAATCTGTGGCTGCGGAGTCTAGGGAACTGCAGAGATTCCAGTGCAGCTCCAAGGGCATTCCACCACAGCACTATGGTGATGTTTGAGCCCAGCCCAAGGATGTGCTGAAGAAAAGTGGAGGGAGGTGTAACAAGATGGACTGATGTGGAAATATGGGTCTAATGACGGGACCAGTCCAGTGGGGGGAGCTGGTGCACTTAAGCAGGAAGTGTACCAGCTAAACATAAAGTGTGCCAGTAGAAGCCCCTGATTTTTTTTTGGTCTTGGTCTCCTTTGTGTCTGCAGTGGGTAACATGGGTGGTATGCAGTTCTGTCCCTTTGTATTTTCTTATGTTGTGTCATATGTGATGTATTTTGTCTTGTTTGAGGCTACAGTGGTTGTGACTTAACCTGGAGGGAAGAATAAGTTACTGTTTTCAGTCAATTGCTGTATTCACAGTGTTTGTCCTTCGTCCTAATTAATTACAATCAATAGCCCTGAGTTAACAATTGTTCAGTTTATGTTGTTTACCTGTATTTCATAGCAGTCAGCCCAGAGCTGAAGCCCCCCCCCCCTTTTTTTTTAGTTTTGTGACTGTTGGTGAGGTGTTTTGTTTGTTTGTTTGTTTGTTTGTTTGGGGGGTTGGGTTCTGTTTTGTCCAAGTCAGGGTGGCTGACCTGTACTGAGACTCTGCACACTGTCTACCTCCCTCAAGTGGCTCAGTCAGGGATAAATGTACAATGTCCACCCTCTGTGGTAGTTTTGATTTTATCCTGGCTTTTCCTAGTATCATAGCTTTTATCAAACAAATAAAGATAATTTTATTCCATTCATGAATCCTTAATTTTAGCTAATAACCCAGGGACTGCTGGCTGTAGCCAGAGTGTAGCTGCCTACTATTGGGCCTTTTCTTGTGTCTGTGTGTGCCTTGAGGTGTCAACCAGAAATTGTGAATGTTTCTTTGCATCCAAGATCTTGTGCATTCTGGCTGCCACGTCTCACCAGAGTTTTATTTTTCCTTTTGTTTTTCTTTGTGCAGTTTGATGTTTGTTTTTTGTTTTGAGTGTTTTGACTGCCAGTTGTGGTGTAGCTTCTGACCCAGTTTTGGGCGTTGGTTCTCTCCAGGCCTTGATTCGCCGTGGGTGATGCCTGTGCTCCTTGCTATGGACTGCAGTGAGCTCGTTGCTCATTTTAACATCAGGGTTGTCCAGTGCTCTGTGGTGCTTTTGTACTTGGTGCGGTGTTCTGAGCAATGTTGCTCGGTGGCTTCACGGTGGCTGTGCAGGCGGTTTGGGACATACCAGCGCACTGCATGGCGGTGCTTCTGTGCTCGCTTTGTGGATCCATGGTGCGGTGTTCTGGGTGGTGTGGGACTTGTTTTCATGCACCTTTTGGTGGGACTGTGGCTACTACACCATTGGAATGACATCCTGACCTTTATTTGGTGGACTTTTTTTTTTTACCCCCCTTTCCTTATAATTGTAAAGCAACATTGGATTATTATTATTATTATTATTATTATTATTATTAAAGTTGCTGTGTATTCACTGTTTGCCTGTGTGGGTTGTGTCAGTGTGTCTTTAAACCCTGGTAGAACAGTGGTGCTTGAAAGTTTGTGAACCCTTTAGAATTTTCTATATTTCTGCATAAATATAACCTAAAACATCATCAAATTTTCACACAAGTCCTAAAAGTAGATAAAGAGAACCCAGTTAAACAAATGAGACAATATTATACTTGGTAATTTATTTATTGAGGAAAATGATCCAATATCTTTAGTTGGCAAAAGTATGTGAACCTCTAGGATTAGCAGTTAATTTGAAGGTGAAATTAGAGTCAGGTGTTTTCAATCAATGGGATGACAATCAGGTGAGTGGGCACCCTGTTTTATTTAAAGAATATATAGGGATCTATCAAAGTCTAATCTTCACAACAGAAGTTTGTGGAAGTGTATCATGGCATGAACAAAGGAGATTTCTGAGGACCTCAGAAAAAACATTGTTGATGCTCATCAGGCTGGAAAAGGTTAAAAAAAACATCTCTGAAGAGTTTGGACTTCACTGATCCACAGTCACAGATTGTGTACAAATGGAGGAAATTCAAGACCATTGTTACCCTCTTCAGGAGTGGTCAATGATCACTCTCAGAGCACAAAGATCACTCTCAGAGCAAGGCATGTAATAGGACCCCAGGGTAACTTCTAAGCAACCGAAGGCCTCTCTCACTTTAATGTTCATGAGTCCACCATCAGGAGAACACTGAACAACAATGGTGTGCGTGGCAGGGTTCCAAGAAGAAAGCCACTGCTCTCAAAAAAAGAACATTGCTGCTTGTCTGCAGTTTGCTAAAGATCACGTGGACAAGCCAGAAGGCTATTGGAAAAATGTTTTGTGGACGGATGAGACCAGAATAGAACTTTTTGATTTAAATGAGAAGCGTTATATTTGGAGAAAGGAAAACACTGTATTCCAGCATAAGAACCTTATCCCATCTGTGAAACATGGTGGTGGTAGTAGTATCATGGTTAGGACCTGTTTTGCTGCATCTGGGCCAGGATGGCTTGCTGTCATTGATGGAACAATGAATTCTGAATTATACCAGTGAATTCTAAAGGAAAATGTCAGGACATCTGTCCATGAACTGAATCTCAAGAGAAGGTAGGTCATGCAGCAAGACAACGACCCTAAGCACACAAGTCATTCTACCAAAGAATGGTTAAAGAAGAATAAAGTTAATAATGTTTTGGAATGGCCAAGTCAAAGTCCTGACCTTAATCCAATCGGATTTGGGTTCTTTTTCTTTAGTTTATGGAAAACTGTTCAGTCACTTCTTATTTCTTTAAAGGAAAGCCTTGAAAGACTTGCACAAGAGCAAAACATTTTCAGAGGCATTTCATAAAGAAATTCAGTATTTGTTTCAAATGTCCTTGACATCATCATCGATATTCACTTTGGTATTCCTGTGCCCACTGTATCCTCAGATTCCTGTTCTACCCCTTTTCAACCAAAAGGGAATGGGTTCTTCAACCAGTTCCATTCAGGATTCTTTGAACCTTGCCACCAGCTAGCGAACCGGCCCATGTTTTCAGCAGTGCCATTGTAATCAACGATGCATCATGAATGGAGGGCAATGCACAATTCACAATGGCCCATTGATCTCATGGTTGATGCTGGATAAACCAGCCATGTTTTGGTTCCAGGTGGGAACCAACTTTTCAGATTCCGAAACAATTTATTTTTGGTTGAAATGCTTTGAACAGTCCATAATTTGGTGTGTGAACAAGAACAGAACCCATTCCCTGTTGGTTGAAAAGGGGGATTCTTGGCTGACATGGTGGGGAACCCGATGTAATCTTTTGCTGTTGGAGCCCATCCCCTGTCATGCTTTTCTCTCACCATGGTTGTCAGGAGTGGTTATTTGAGTGACTGTAGTCTTCCTGTAAGGTCAAACAAGTCTAGCCATTCTCCTGTCACCTCTGTCTCTAACAAGACTGTGGCAGCGGGGGCGTGGTCAAGCATCGGTCTGTGACCGGAGGGCGGAGTCAGGGAAGGCAAGGTGCAGAATCACTGCACCTGATGTTAATTAACATGTGTTTGTGTGTCTTCCCCAGTGACCGCGCCCTATTTAAGGAGAGGGCGAGAGCAGAGGAGGGCGCTCTCCCGAACCAGACACCAGATGTGTGTGCGTGTGTCTGTATGTTACTGGAAGACCACTGAAAAGTGTATAAAATAAAAAGTATTTCAAAACTTAGTTCTGTCCTGCCGTCTTCTGTGCTCCGCCTACTCTTACGAACTGCCACAGTGGTGCCGAAACCCAGGGCGTGGAGCGCAGAAGAACAGCCCCATGGAGTCCTTCCCTTTTGCCGACCTGGTCCACGCCCTCGCCACGGCCCAGCAGAGCCAGCACCAGGCGCTAGTCGCCCTCCGGAAGGAGCAGGAGCAACAGTTCGAGGCCCTGGTGTTGGCTCAGCAAGAAGATCGACAGGCATTCCGGCACCTTCTCTCATCGGCGGGGTCCACCAACTCCACCGCCACGGGCCCTTCCCACCTCACCCTAATGAAGATGGGCCTGCAGGACGACCCTGAGGCCTTCCTCATGCTCTTTGAGCAGGTAGCAGAGACCTCAGGACGGCCTGTGGAACAGCGCGCGGCGCGCCTCCTCCACCTGCTAACGGGTGAGGCGCAGCTGGCCGCGCTACAGCTCCCCGCCGACTGCCGGTTGGCCTACGCGGACCTTCGCTGGGCCGTCCTCCAGCATGTGGGGCACACCCCTGAGCAACAACGACAGCACTTCTGCGCTTTGCGCTTGGATGAAGTCGGCCGGCCGTTCGCATTTGGCCAGCAACTCTGAGACACCTGCTGGCAGTGGTTGAGGGCCGACAACTGCGACGCCGAGGAAATCATCGATCAGGTGGTACTGGAGCAGTTCATCGCTCGCTTACCAGCAGGAACCACAGAGCGGGTCCAGTGCCACTGCCCGGCATCGCTGGATCAGGCAATCGAGCTGGTGGAGGACCATTTGGCAGCTGTCCCGACGGCAGGACAGCAGACAACCTCTCCTCCTCTCTCTCGCTCTCTCTCTCTCCCTCCCTCTCCTCCTGTGTCTCATCCTCGCCCCGTTCCCCCACCACGGAGGCAGGGGCCGGCACCACCCCAGCCGGCCCGCCGCACCTGCGGTGCCCTCCCGTTTCTCCCTTCTGTGTCTGTCTCTCCCCTCCCCCTCAGGTGAGTGAGGCCCAGAGCACCAGTGCAAAGAGGAAGCCCAGGCCGGTTTGCTGGCGCTGCGGGGAGCCGGGCCACCTCCAACAGCAGTGCTCGGTAATGTAGGTGGGCGCGGTGGTTCGGATCCCCGACGTGCCAGGAGCCGCCCTCGATCAGGTTGGAGCGTATTGCATACCGGTGAGTGTCCAAGGGGATACATATCAGGCGTTGGTGGATTCTGGCTGTAATCAGACCTCAATCCACCAAAGCCTGGTGCAAGATGAGGCATTGGGGGAAGCACAATTGGTGAAGGTGTTGTGTGTGCATGGGGATGTTCACAACTACCCTTTAGTGTCAGTCCACATTCTTTTTCAAGGGGAAAAATTTAGAGTAAAGGCGGCAGTTAATCCTTGCCTTACCCACTCGATAATTTTGGGAACTGATTGGCAAGGATTTGGAGAATTAGTGAGTCATTTAGTGAAGAGTGAGTCCTGCTGTAGTTTAGCAGGGGGAGGTCCTGGTGTTGCGTTGGTGGGAGCAGCTGTCACAGAGCCGTCTACGTCATCTCTGCGTCAGAGTGAGAAGCCGCCGGCTCCTCCTCTCTCTATTGGGGAATCCCTTGCGGATTTTCCATTAAAGCAGTTGCGAGACAAGATTCTGCGGCATGCGTTTGACCAAGTGAGAGTAATCGATGGTCAAACGCTCCAGCCAAACGCCACCCCGTCCTTCCCCTACTTCGCAATTATGAAGGATAGATTATACCGAATGACACAGGACACTCAGACTAAAGAGCAAGTCATGCAGCTTTTGATTCCAAAGAGCCGCCAGGAATTGGTATTCCAGGCGGCTCACTTTAATCCCATGGCTGGACACTTAGGGCAGGATAAGACACTAGCCCGAATAATGGCCCGGTTCTATTGGCCGGGGATTCGCGGCGATGTCCGTAGGTGGTGTACGGCGTGCTGCGAATGCCAGTTAGTAAATCCAGTGGCCATTCCAAAAGCGCCTTTGTGCCCTCTCCCATTAATCGAAACCCCGTTCGAAAGAATTGGGATGGATCTCATCGGGCCATTAGATCGGTCAACACGAGGGTACCGCTTTATTTTAGTTCTGGTGGACTATGCAACGCGATACCCGGAAGCGGTGCCTCTTCGCAATATCTCAGCATGCAGTATTGCGGAAGCACTCTTCCGCGTCATCTCCCAAGTTGGAATCCCGAAAGAGATTCTGACTGACCAAGGCACCTCGTTTATGTCACATACACTGAATGAACTGTATGGGTTGTTGGGTATTAAGCTGATCCACACCAGCGTGTATCACCCACAAACGGACGGTTTAGTTGAACGGTTCAATCGCACCCTCAAGAATATAATTAAAAAATTCGTAAGTGAGGACGCACATAATTGGGATAAATGGCTTGAACCCTTGTTATTTGCAGTGCGAGAGGTCCCCCAAGCCTCCACGGGGTTCTCCCCATTTGAATTGTTATATGGGTGTAAGCCACATGGCATCCTAGATGTGCTGCGAGAAAATTGGGAGGAGGGACCTTCACCAAGTAAAAATTAAATTCAATACATTATTGACCTGCGCGCAAAATTCCACACACTCACACACCTAACCCAGGATAATTTGCAGCAGGCCCAAGAACGGCAAACCCGCCTGTACGACAGGTACGCGCCTTAGGGAGTTCGCACCGGGAGATAAAGTACTTGTAGTGTTGCCCACATCGAGCTCCAAATTGATCGCCAAGTGGCAAGGACCCTTTGAGGTCACACGGCGAGTCAGGGACGTTGACTATGAGGTGAGGCGAATGGACAGGGGTGGGGCACTAGAGATTTACCTGCTCAAACTCTGGAACGAGGAGGTCCCCGTGGCGTTGGTGTTGCTGGTTCCGGAGAAGGCGGAGCTGGGGCCAGAGGTTCAAAAGGGAGCATTGGCATCATGTACCTCTCCGGTCCCCTGTGGAGACCACCTCTCCCCAACCCAACTCGCGGAGGTTGCCCAGTTGCAGACCGAGTTTTCGGACGTGTTCTCGCCCCTGCCCGGCCGCACCAACCTCATAGAGCACCACATTGAGACGCCCCCGGGGGTGGTAGTGCGTAGCCGCCCTTACAGGCTACCCAAACACAAGAAAAAAGTGGTTCGGGAAGAACTCAAGGCCATGCTCGAAATGGGCATCATCGAGGAGTCCCACAGTGACTGGAGCAGCCTGGTGGTCTTGGTACCCAAGGCCGACGGGCCGGTCCGGTTCTGTGTAGACTATAGAAAAGTCAACGCGGTGTCTAAATTCGACGCATACCCAGTGCCTCATATTGATGAGTTACTCGATCGACTAGGCACGGCTCGCTTGTACTCAACACTGGATTTGACAAAGGGTTATTGGCAGATCCCCTTGACTCCATTATCCCGAGAAAAAACGGCCTTTTCCACACCGTTTGGCTTACACCAGTTTGTCACACTTCCTTTTGGGCTGTTTGGGGCGCCCACTACGTTTCAGCGGCTGATGGATAGGGTCCTCCGCCCCCACACCACCTATGCGGCTGCATACCTCGACATCATTATTTATAGTAATGACTGGCCGCGGCACCTACAACACCTGAGGGCCGTCCTTAGGTCGCTGAGGCGAGCGGGTCTCACAGCCAACCCGAAGAAGTGTGCGATTGGGCAGGTGGAAGTACGGTATCTGGGCTTCCACTTGGGCAACGGGCAGGTGCATCCCCAAATTAACAAGACAGCAGCAATTGCGGCCTGCCCAAGGCCCAAGACCAAAAAGGGGGTGAGACAGTTCCTGGGGCTGGCTGGCTATTATCGTAGGTTTATACCTAATTATTCGGATGTCACCAGCCCGCTGACTGATCTGACTAAAAAGGGGGCACCAGATCCGGTCCAGTGGACGGAGCAATGCCAGCGGGCTTTCTCTGAGGTAAAGGCTGCACTGTGTGGGGGGCCACTGTTACACTCCCCTGACTTTTCTCTCCCCTTTGTTACAGACGGATGCATTGGACAGAGGGCTGGGGGCTGTTTTGTCCCAGGAGGTGGAGGGGGAGGACCGTCCAGTGCTGTATATCAGCAGGAAGCTGTTGGTGCATGAGGGGCACTACAGCACTATTGAGAAGTAGTGCCTCGCAATCAAGTGAGCGGTCCTCGCCCTCCATTACTACCTGCTGGGATGCCCTTTCACCCTCTGTTCAGACCACGTGCCCCTCCAGTGGCTCCACCGCATGAAGGATGCCAATGCGCGGATCACCCGTTGGTATCTGGCACTCCAACCCTTTAACTTCAAGGTGATCCACAGGCCAGGGGCGCAGATGGTCGTGGTGGACTTCCTCTCCTGTTGGGGGGAGTCGGCTGCAGGCCAGACAGCCGCCCGGCCTGAGTCGGGCGGGGGGGGTATGTGGCAGTGGGGGCGTGGTCAGGCATCGGTCTGTGACCGGAGGGCGGAGTCAGGGAAGGTAAGTGGCAGAATCACTGCACCTGATGTTAATTAACGTGTGTTTGTGTGTCTTCCCCAGTGACCGCGCCCTATTTAAGGAGAGAGCAAGAGCAGAGGAGGTCTCTCTCCCGAACCAGACACCAGATGTGTGTGCATGTGTCTGTATGTTACTGGAAGACCACTGAAAAGTGTATAAAATAAAAAGTATTTCAAAACTTAGTTCTGTCCTGCCATCTTCTGTGCTCCGCCCACTCTTACGAACTGCCACAAAGACATATCTACCTTTTTAACTGTCACTTTCTGCAATTCTCAACCATCCCACAATCAAGGGTCCCTTTTTTTCTCCTTTTTTCTGCTTGCACTGCTGCCATATGATTGGCTGTTTGGATAACTGCATAAATGTCAGACATCCCAAGTCTCCCGGAAGTTCCAGGAGTCTCCCGCATATTGATAGTGGCTCCCTGATGCCCGCAAATTGGATAATATCTCACGGAATCTAGAGCAAGTGAGCAAGAGCATGCACGCGAAACATTAATGTCTGCATCGCGCATATGACGGAGTGCGCGAGGGAGAGCAAGAGAGACTGCGTGTGTGCCTGTTCATGTAGCGCATGCTAGACAAAGAGCATACTGATTGGTTTACAGACATCCCAACCTGCAGAAACTCATCCCCCCCCCCCCACCCCCGCTGATGGGGAAAAAAGTCATGTGGCATGAATTTTTTCCCATCGGGGGGGTGTTGGGTATCACGACACCTCCCTGAAATGAGTTTCTACAGGTTGGGATGTCAGAAATGTACAGGTGTACCGGTGTTTCAATTAAAGTGGATTGTAAGTGTATATTTTGTATTGCATATATTTTGGGGTTTTAACTGACATTGTACTTGTAGCTCATGTCTTGAGGACTCGCTTATGGTTGCAGTATCAGCATAGATGGAGATCTTCATTACTTTTCCAGAGATTACTTGGATTTGGATTTCTTTGTCTAGGAGGTGGACATCTTATCCAGTCTAATCATGGCACTTTCTGTGAATGTAAAGATGCTGGTTATGAAACTGAAAAACTTCTGTTTTAAGTATGGCACTCAGTTATAAGTTTGTCCATTCTACACAGAGTTACAAGGTAAAATGTATTGCTCTTAAATGTTCAAATATCTGTAAAAAAAAATCTCACTGGCCAAGGTTCCCTGTTTTGTGTCTCTGACCTCCCTGAAAGTTGAACAAGGATTTTGTAGTTTCCATTTTCAAGAGCCTTCGCTTAACAATGCATCATTCACATTTACAAAAAATTTTTTTTTCTTTTGTGAAAGATGAGCTTTTACAGAAGGTGAACTAACACTGACCTTTCGTGTTAGCTTTGCTATTGTACAGGTAAGTTTGACTTTCTATTCTGTTCATTCCTCCACAATCAAGTAGCAAAATGTCACAGAAAATTACATTTCAAATGATTGGTTGTTGGAAGGTTGACAAACACATGGGGTTCAAATAAAGGCCTCAAAAGCAAAGTTAAGGATGCATGGGACAACTTTGTTTTTACCTGGAAAGAAAACCTTGAGGGTGAGATGTAATCATAAGGTATAAAGCTGGAAGAAGGTGCATTTCAAAAGAAAGTCTGCCTATATTGATCTTAATCTCTGTCAAACAAACTTGTCATCTCTACCCTGTTTCAGTGTACCAGAGTCCTCTAACAACTTTAGCGGGCGCCACACGACACTGCTGGTAAAGCTGGATGTATCATCTTGTGATGCAAGGCTTAGGGGGAAATATTTGAGGATATTTCTCCCATAGGGTCATGTCACAGCTTAAAGCGGCTATAAAAACAAACTTTTCAGCCACCAGTGGCTTTATGTAAGCATTTAATTTATTTACATCCTTGAGTCTGGCAGCAATTAAGGAGCGGTCCTGAGCAGTCTAGCCTACTTTGCCTTTCAGACCAGGTATCAAGAACAACCTTGAAACATTCCATACCAATGATAAATGGTCATGTAAATGGAACTGGAATTAAAATGTAAATGTAACAAATTATTTATTTTATAAGACCTGATCACTTTGGTCATTCACCAAGGACTTGGCAAAAGGAAAGTGTAAAACCAGCATAGCATGAACACCCACTGAGTGGAAAAGATTCAATTGATCTCACCTACCCTTTTTTAATTTTTTTTTTTTTTTTGAGGTGAAATACCTTCATATTGGTGTAAATTCTTTGAAAATCAAGCAGTGCTCTGGCTGGCCTGGCAGTACAACTCTCAAAAGTGAAAGCCATATTGACAGCCTGAATGGCAGTTTAATCTCCTGTTTAAGGATTTCTGGTTCAGTAGGTTCAATGTCAAGAAGGCAGTCACTGAATTGAAACAAGGAAGGCATTTCAGATTCTGATGAGTGATGTCCTTAAGTCCTAATGATACTTTTGATGTGGATACGTTTCACATCAGAGAAAATATACCTGTGAATATACAGCAGTGCCCTTTTTACAAGGTTTGGCTTGCAGAGTTTAGACTTCGTGAACTGCATAAGGTAGTTCAAGTCAGTGGAGCTTTTTTTTTAATGCTGTAAGATTGCATTACATTGCAGGCATTTAGCAGACGCTCTTGTCTAGAGTGATGAACACAGAGCACTATACCCAAGGCCTGGAGAGCAGTTGGGGGTTAGGTGCCTTGCTCAAAGGGACTTCAGGCATGGATTTTCCTGCTGGCTCTGCGAATCAAACTGCTGACCCTTTGGGCCCAAGGCTGCTTCTCTAACTTTCTTAGAGAAAGTTGCCCTTATGGGTTGGTTTGGAACCAAAATTTTTGGTCCGGTATGGTACCTGGCATGGTAGAACAGTCACGGTACTAGTTCAGTACCAGTGCAATAAATATTCATACAAACTGATGAAATTAATAAACATCAAAAGTTGTATTGTTTAAACACTGCATTAAATGAGTGAAAACATTGACTTCCTGCCGTCCATAGTAACACACCTACAAACGCATATCACATGATCATTCATGTACACTGCACATGCACAGATTTGATACAGGTTCTTGGGACATGGAAATTAGAATGTACATGTATCAAATGTTTCATCAGGTTAGATGTTTTGCCTGCTCCTGTCTCATGTGACTTGAGACACAATTTCCACAAAGGTGTAGAAGGAAATTCCACCTCTCCACTATCGCTTGTCCTAAAAGCAACATATCACCATATCTTACTCAGCGAGCCTTGTTTCTCAACAAATTTCAGCAATGCAATGTAATGTCAGCAGTTGCCAGAACCACAGTGTCTTCCCAAACTTGGCTAGAACTTGAAGCAGTGTAACATGCTCACTGGTCAGAGGAAGAGCTCTTCCACTGTTAGTGTTAGACTTGCTTCATGCCCACAAGCTGTCAGCTTAGTCTGAAAAAATGGGTGAAAGAGCGAACTCTTCAAGGTGCATTTCAAAGTACAGTGAAAAAAGCAACAACATGCAGACATGTTAACTACTGAAATTTGTGAAATGATGATACCATACTGTTTCAAATGCAAGTTCCCAGTAACTGGAGCAACCCTATAATGCTGACCTTGCTCTAAGAGTACTTCAGGATACAAGGACTAATAAAACATTATTGAATTACAAGAGGTTTAGGAATATTAATGTTTATTTCTTTCAATCGTCACTCTGGAAAACCATTCAAAGAAAAGGAGCACTGTATTTAATTATACGTGGTTTTTTCATAAGGAGCTTGAAAGTTGACAAGTATTTGAATATACAGTCCCCTCCAAAAGTATTGGAACGGCAAGGTCAATTCCTTTGTTTTTTTTTTGTACACTGAAGACATTTGGGTTTCAGATCAAAAGATGAATATGAGACAAAAGTTCAGAATTCCAGCTTTTATTTCATGGTATTTACATCTAGATGTGTTAAACAACTCAGGACAGAGCACCTTTTCTTTGAACCCACCCACTTTTCAAGTGAGCAAAAGTATTGGAACAGACATTATTAAATTAACTTAAAGTGAATAACATTTAATATTTGGTGGCATAACCCTTACTTGCAATAACTGCATTGAGCCTGTGACCCATTGACTTCATCAGGCTGTTGCATTCTTCATTTGAAATGCTGTTCCAGGCCTTTACTGCAGCCTCTTTCAGTTGTTGTTTGTTTCTGGGGGTTTCTCCCTTCAGTCTCCTCTTCAGGAGGTAAAATGCATGCTCTATTGGGTTAAGGTCCAGTGATTGACTTGGCCAGTCCAAGACCTTCCATTTTTTCCCCCTGATGAAGTCCTTTGTTGTGTTGGCAGTGTGTTTTGGGTCATTGTCTTGTTGCATGATGAAGCTTCTCTCAATTAGTTTGGATGCATTTTTCTGTTAATTGCCAGACAAAATTGTTTTGTAGACTTCAGAATTCATTCTGCTGCTACCATCATGAGTTACATCAATAAAGACTAGTGAGCCCGTTCCAGAAGCAGCCATGCAAGCCCAAGCCATGACATTACCTCCAGCATGCTTCACAGAGGAGCTTGTATGTTTTGGATCATAAGCAGATCCTTTCTTTCTCCATACGTTGGCCTTTCCATCACTTTGGTAGAGGTTAATCTTGGTCTCATCAGTCCATAAAACTTTGTCCCAAAACTTTTGTGGCTGATCTCTGTACTTCTTTGCAAAATTCAATCTAGCCTTCTGATTCTTTTTGCTGATGAGTGGTTTGCTTCTTGTGGTATGGCCTCTATATTTCTTCTCTCGAAGTCTTCTTCAAACAGTGGATTGTGATACCTTCACCCCTGCCCTGTGGAGTTTGTCAGTGATGTTACTGACTGTTGTCTTTGGGTGTTTCTTCACAGCTCTCACAATGTTTCTGTCATCAACTGCTGTTGTTACCCTTGGCCGACCTGTTCAATGTTTGTTGCTCAGTACACCAGTAGTTTCTTTCTTTTTCAGTACATTCCAAATTGTTGTACTAGCTATGCCCAGTGTTTGTGCAATAGCTCTGATCGATTTTCCCTCTTCTCTCAGCTTCAAAATGGTTTGCTTTTCTCCCACTGACAGCTCTCTGGTCTTCATGTTTGCTTAGCCGCAAATACAGTTTTCACAGGTGAAACCCAAAGCCAAAAACAAGAACTATTTAAAGTTTCAGCAATCAATCTAAAAGGCAACACCTGAGCAACTAGAAACACCCATCAGTCACATGTTCCAATACTTTTGCTCACTTGAAAAGTGGGTGGGTTCAAAGAAAAGGTGCTCTGTCCTGAGTTGTTTAACACATCTAGATGTAAATACCATGAAATAAAAGCTGGAATTCTGAACTTTTGTCTCATATTTATCTTTTGATCTGAAACCCAAATGTCTTCAGTGTACAAAAAAAAAAACCAAAGGAATTGACCTTGCCGTTCCAATACTTTTGGAGGGGACTGTACATCCTATATTTTGGAAGTATATACACAGTTCATTTCTGACCCTGATTTTTTTTAACTTGCTTAAAGTTAAATTTGCCTTTTTAAAAACAATTTTGTAAGTGTCAGTTTGGAGATTTTGAAAATCTCAAAACCCTGTATACAAATAGAAGTGGAAAAAAATTGGAAATACATAAATGCATGTGGTTTCTATACAAGATGAAAAAAATTGGAAATACATAAATGCATGTGGTTTCTATACAAGATGAAAAAAATTGGAGATACATAAATGCATGTGGTTTCTATACAAGATGAAAACACTTTGTAGGGTTGTGTATACCTATAGTGTTATGAATATAATATAAAATAACTACAAACCACAATTACGTTCAAATGTCACCTAGAACAGTGCACAGTAATTTATTCCCTTTGCTAAACTTTCTTCTCCATGAATACACCACAGGAACAAGCTTCAAGCTTCATATTTTCAGTAATTCATGCTTTGTTGAGACCCTTGTAATGTCCCAGTGCTGAACCCAGAAATTTTGAGAGCCAGGGGGTGGACAAAAACATGCACATGCCAGTACAAAGAGTTTAAGAAGAATACCAGAATTTAAGGGGGAATTATTGGAAGCAAAGTACAAGACAAGGAGTTTTTATTTTGTCGTCAGTGTAGGTTTAGTGCGTGCTTAAGTATTTAGTAAAGAGGCAGGTCTTCAGTTTTTATTTGAAAGCAGCCAGTGACTCAGCTGTTCAGACACCTAGGGGAGGTCTGAGGCATGTCTTCTTTCTAGCTTGAGGGATGGCAGGTCAAATTGAACCTTGACAGAGATGGGCTTGATAAATGCCTTAAGGTCTGTGTAGGCTGGTCCAATTTGGGCTTTTTAGGCTACAGTTGTATGGTGTGGAAATACTTAAAGAAACAAGGCACACAAGGCTGTTTGCAGTGGTCTGAAGGGACACAGGAGAAAACCTGCCAGGAACCTGTTGTGATAGATTAATCTCAAGGCAGCAAAAGAATTAACAAGCACCTGAATGGCCCAGTGTGGAGAGAAATGTTCTGATGTAAATGAGGAACCTACATGTGCGAGCAAAGCTAGCTCCAGAACTATCCCCAATAGAGAATTGTCCAGATTACAAGAACTTGATGTGAGGACAGCTCTAGCATGTATAGTGACTCAGTCTTGTAAAATTCATGGGTGATGGGAGGGGAAAATGGATCCACTGATAAGAATTCTGCAGTGCGTGATGAGAGGCCAGTAGAAGTGTCTGAGGGAAGAAAGTAGAAGTTAACTTCAACTAACCTAATTTCAAAGAGGTCAGATAGTAGGTACTGCAGGTAAATTGGTCACAGAAACCTTTTCTTGATGTATGGCAGCATATATCAAACATTGATAAACAGCATCCGCAAAGAGGAACAGTTTCAACACTTACTGACATGTATATGCTGACAGGCTTGCTCGTTGGGGATAGATTAGGGATAAAATTAGCTCATGTTTAAAGTCACTAAAATTCTGTAAAGCTGTTTTCTGACAATGTCTTGTTAAAAGCGCTATAAAAAATAAACTTGACTTTCACACTCATACAAAAGACTTGCGCAATAGAATGATTTTAATCATCTCAACAATTTTACATTAACATGATATCCAATTATGTTTGCTCTATATTACCAAGTAGGCATTTAACAATTCACTCAGTTCATGATTCAATTCACATATTGGGTTCACGATTTGATTTTCACATGGCATTTTGGAAAAGAAAAAAATTAAATGGAAAAAAATGTCATGACCAAAAAATTACAACAATCATTTTCCTGTTCTTTATCAACTTAAATATTCCTTTTGCTAACTTAAAAAAAAAAAACCTTTTTGTTTCATGTTCTTAATAACCAATAATAATTTACTCCCATTTGTAAAAACTGGAGTACAACCCCGATTCCAAAAAAGTTGGGACAAAGTACAAATTGTAAATAAAAACGGAATGCAATGATGTGGAAGTTTCAAAATTCCATATTTTATTCAGAATAGAACGCAAGGCAAGGCAAGTTTATTTATATAGCACATTTCATACACAATGGCAGTTCAATGTGCTTTACAGAAGTAAAAACAAAACAGTAAACAATAGAGAAATAAAATTACATAAAATAATTTTATCTTTATTCTAAAATAATTAATTAAAAGAATTAAAAGAATTAAAAGAAAATAATAAGAATTAAACAACAGTAGAAATAAAATATTAAAATGCCAAAAAGAAAAAGGAGAAAAAGAAAGAGAAAGGGAAAAAAAACTAGCAGAATAAAATAGAATAAAGTTAAAGTAAATTTAAAACATGCAGAGAAAGTAAAGATTATAAAAAATGTAAAAATATTAATTATTTAACAGAAAGCATCTGAAAACAACTTGGTCTTTAACCTAGATTTGAAGCTGCCAACAGCAGGAGCATTTTTAATGTCCTCTGGCAGTTGGTTCCATAGCTGTACTGCATAGTAGCTAAAAGCTGCTTCACCACACTTTGTTTTAACAACTGGTTTTAATAGTAAATTTTTCTGTTGCGATCTGGTAGATCTGATTGGGTTAGGTCGCTGCAACATATCAGAGAGGTAATTGGGCCCTGTACCATTTAGAGATTTGTACACCAGCAGCAATGCTTTAAAGTCAATTCTGTAGCTTACTGGAAGCCAGTGAAGGGACCTTAGAATTGGAGTAATGTGCTCTGTTCTTTTTGTTCGTGTGAGAACCCTAGCCGCTGCATTTTGAATCAGCTGAAGTCGTTTGATGGTCTTTTTTGGCAGGCCTGTGAAAAGGCCATTGCAGTAATCAACCCTACTAGAGATGAAGGCATGTATTAGTTTTTCCAGATCATGTTTTGACATAAGTCCTCTTAGTTTGGAAATGTTTTTTAGGTGATAAAATGCCGTTTTAGTGATTGCTTTCATGTGACTGTCAAAGTTTAGCTCGCTGTCAATGAAAACACCAAGATTTTTAACCATTTCTTTAGTTTTAATCCCTTTTGTGTCAAGAATAGTGGTAATCCTGAGTCTTTCATCTTTTTTTCCAAATAGAATTACTTCTGTTTTATCTGTGTTCAGCTGAAGAAAATTTTGTGACATCCAGCTATTGATTTGATCGATACACTGGTAGAGACATTCAGGGGGGGCATAATCATTAGGTGATAGAGCAAAATAAATTTGGGTATCATCTGCATAGCAGTGATACAAAATTGAATTTTTATTGATAATTTGCCCAAGTGGGAGCATATAAAGGTTGAAAAGTAATGGTCCAAGAATCGACCCCTGGGGGACACCACAGGTCAAGGGCATTGACGTTGAGGAACAATTTCCCAGGGTAACAAAGAAGCTTCTATCTTTTAAGTATGATTTTAACCAATTGATAACTTTACCAGTCAATCCAACCCAGTGTTCAAGTCGATATAGCAGTATGTTGTGATCAACAGTATCAAAAGCTGCACTGAGGTCCAGTAATACCAGGACCGATGTTTTGCCTGCATCAGTATTAAGACGTATGTCATTTATAACTTTAATCAGCGCTGTTTCAGTGCTATGACTGGCACGAAATCCTGACTGAAAATTATCAAAACGGCTGTTTGATATCAAGAAGGCAGTTAATTGATTGAAGACAATTTTTTCCAGGATTTTCCTGATGAATGGTAGATTTGATATTGGCCTGTAATTATTTAACACTGAAGGATCCAGATTATTTATTTTAAGAAGGGGCTTTACAACAGCTTTTTTTAGGGACACAGGAACAACACCAGTCTCCAAGGATGTATTTATAATTTGAAGCACATCTGTAATTATAAGATGAAGAACAGACTTAAAAAAGTTGGTGGGCAGAATGTCCAGTTCAGATGTTGAGGAACTGAGATTTTGTACAGTTTTTTCAAGAGTCTCATAATCAATTAAACAAAATTCTGACATTGTGTTAAAGTTATCTATCTGTGTCATTGGTGATTGAAGTTTTTCAATTTTTTGCAACTGAGATATATTATGAGAAATATTCTGCCGTATTTTATCAATTTTACCTTTGAAGAAGGATGCAAACTCATTGCATTTATTAACTGAGAGAAGTTCAGGTGCTAATTGTGGTGGGGGATTAGTTAGCTTCTCTACTGTTGAAAATAGCACACGGGCATTGTTCATATTCCTGCTGATGATATTGGAGAAGAAAGACTGTCTTGCTTTACGAATTTCATAATTATAATTACAAAGCATCTCTTTATGGATTTGATAATGGATGTGAAGTTTAGATTTGCGCCATTTTCTTTCAGTCTTTCTACATTCTCTCTTTAGCAGTTTAACAGCCGGGTACTGCTTCCATGGTGCTTTCTGCTTATCATTGACTCTTTTTATTTTGAATGGAGCAATATCATCCATAATTTGGGTCATATTTAAATTAAAAAATTCCAGTAAATCATCTATAGAGTCTGACATTTTGGTTGAGTTCTGAGAGAGAGCTTGCTTAAAAAGAGCACGTGTTGTTGTTTATGACTCTCCTGCCTATAGTCGTTGAGCTATTCTGAATGTGAGGAGACATAGAAACTTCAAAGAAAACACAGAAATGATCAGATAAGGCCAGGTCAACAACAGTATAAGAAACAGTAAGACCCTTTGTGATGACGAGGTCAAGAGTATGACCACGAGAGTGGGTCGGCCCCTGTACATGTTGTACTAGGTTAAAGTTATCAATAATTGCAAATAGTTCTTTGGCATAAATGTTATCAGTATTATCTACATGCAAGTTAAAATCCCCAGATATAATAAGACAATCAAACTCTAAGCAAATGACTGATAACAATTCACCAAACTCTTCAAGAAAGACTTTGGCTGAATGTCTCGGAGGCCTGTAAATAGTTAATAATAATATGTTAGGAGAGCATGTAACAAGTGCACATAAGTGTTCAAAGGACATAAAATCACCAAGTGAGGATTGTTTACATTGAAAAGAGACTTTGAATATATTTGCGATCCCTCCACCTTTCCCTTGTCGGGTAACATTCAAAAAATTAAAATTTGGGGGAGCTGCTTCGATAAGGGTGGTAGCACTATTTGCTTGATCCAGCCAGGTTTCGGTTAGAAGCAAAAAATCAAGATTGTGTTTACAAATAAGATCATTAATTAAAAATGACTTGTTTAAAAGTGATCTAATGTTCAAAAGGGCTAGTTTTACAGTAATATTTGGTTGTGCACTCTGATGCTGTTTTAAAACAGGAAGGAGATTAGATTGGTTCACCCCCAGGGTTAAATGTGCTCTATGTTTTCTGTTTCTTATCAACACAGGAATAGTGTCAACATCGGATCCCTGCTTTTTTCTACATCCATTTGCAGGGACCCAGAGTACATCAAACAAGACTTTCTAAATGTTCCATTTGGTTTGAGGGTGAAAAGACTGGAGATGACATGTATCTTTTGGATGGTGAAAAAGATTTGTAGCCAGCTGAAAGTCCTGGACGAACACAATTTTGATGAACTGGGTACACTGCTTGTCGCGACAAATTTGGACTAGAAAAAGAGAGTGTAGCCATAGGAAGCAATTTTTTCATGCTATTTGGGAAATCCATCTGATGAGAAGTGGAGTCGTCTGTCCTTGAATGTTGGGAGGCCTGCAAGTCAGATGTTTGTGTGTCCTTGATGACGACTTGCAAAGATGATTGTTTAGATGACATATCAAATGTTTAAACTGAAAATGTATCATTTAAAGAGAAAAATTAGGTGATCTTAAATTTCATGACAACAACACATCTCAAAAAAGTTGGGACAAGGCCATGTTTACCACTGTGAGACATCCCCTTTTCTCTTTACAACAGTCTGTAAACATCTAGGGACTGAGGAGACAAGTTGCTCAAGTTTAGGGATAGGAATGTTAACCCATTCTTGTCTAATGTAGGATTCTAGTTGCACAACTGTCTTAGGTCTTTTTTGTCGTAGCTTCTGTTTTATGATGCACCAAATGTTTTCTATGGGTGAAAGATCTGGACTGCAGGCTGGCCAGTTCAGTACCCGGACCCTTCTTCTAGTTTTCAAGTTTAAGTTTATTTGTATAACGCTTTTAACAATAAACATTGTCGCAAAGCAGCTTTACAGAATTTGAACGACTTAAAACATGAGCTAATTTTGTCCCTAATCTATCCCCAATGAGCAAGCCTGTGGCGATGGTGGCAAGGAAAAACTCCCTCAGACGACATGAGGAAGAAACATCAAAAGGAACCAGACTCAAAAGGGAACCCATCCTCATTTGGGCAACAACAGACAGCATGACTATAACATTAACAGTTTTAACATGAAGACAGTTTCGTTGATGTTATAACTCTTCATTGATGGAAACTTGAGTGCAAAACTGTTCATGACAACTGCAGTCCTAAAGTTAGCAAGTCAACTGCCTCAGCCATAAAAGCATTACTGTAAGAATCCAGAGCATCCTCCAGGTATAACCCTCAACTGTCCTCATGGGGCCGTCCTTCACAGGAGTGATGCGATAAAACTCCGACCAGACACAGGGCACCAGGATGGATCAAGCAGGTCCGAGGGGCAGAAGAGGCCAGCATCTCAATCCCAGGACCAACATGTAACTCAGAGGGACAGATGGGGGAGGGGGAGAGAGAGAAAACACAGGTTGTTAGGTATGCCGTAAAAATGACACAAGTATTAAATCTGTGTGGTAGGCTCGCAGAGACGAGAGTCTTGACATCAGGCATAATACACAACAATGGCATGTTAATATGGTTAAAAAATATCATGACCTGCTCTGGCTGGATGCTTGATTGGGTGATGGGAGCACACTCCTCAGCAATGATGAGATGCAGATGGGACCCATAGGGCTGGCCAAGACAATTCAGTTACATTTCACCGGGTCTGGGACATGCAACAGAATGTCTGACGGCCGATTCCCTGCAGGCTACGATAGCCAGTCGAGGTCTCCACCCTCTCCACCAAAAGATTTCCTGTTGACGCCATGTAACTCAGAGGGACAGATTTGGTGGGGGGGAGAAAACGCAGGTATGCCCAATGTCACCTGAATAAGTAGGAACAGTATACATATTGCACTGAGTACAAGCAGGGACTCCGGCAACTAACTATGACAGCATAACTAAAAGGGGAGAGCCAGAAGGTAACACGGGCATGAGGGAGCCCCGGGACATAAAGCAGCCAGCCACTACACCGTCAACAAACTTGGGTGAGCAAGCGAGTGGGGACTGACGGCATCCATACATCCCAGTTTACCAAAACACTCTATGTCTGAGGACCCTCTAGATCTACACCTTTACCTCATAAACACCATTAACAAAAGGCTTGACTAAACAGATATGTTTTCAGCCTAGACTTAAATGCTGAGACTGTGTCTGATTCCCGAACATTACTTGGAAGGCTGTTCCATAACTGTGGAGCTTTGTAAGAAAAGGCTCTGCCCCCTGATGTAGCCTTCACTATACGAGGTACCAGCAGATAGCCTGCACCTGTTGATCTAAGTAGGCGTGGCGGATCATAGAGGAGCAGAAGTTCACTCAGGTACTGTGGTGCAAGACCATTTAGTGCTTTAAAGGTCAATAGTAGTATTTTATAATCAATACAAAATTTGATTGGTAGCCAATGTAGTGTGGATAAGACAGGCGTGATGTGGTCATATTTTCTAGTTCTAGTAAGGACTCTTGCTGCTGCATTTTGAACTAACTGGAGCTTGTTTATGCACTTATTGGAACATCCAGACAGTAAGGCATTACAATAATCCAACCTGGAGGTAACGAAAGCATGGACTAGTTTTTCCGCGTCATGTAATGACATTAAATTTCTTATCTTTGCAATATTTCTGAGATGAAAGAAAGCTATCCGGGTGATGTTATCAATGTGAGTTTCGAATGAAAGACTGGGGTCAATAATCACTCCGAGGTCTTTTACTGCTGCACGTGAAGAAACAGAAAGGCCATCCAGAGTCACTGTGTAATCAGAAAACTTACTTCTAGCTGTATGTGGTCCTAGTACAAGTATTTCAGTCTTGTCAGAGTTAAGCAGAAGGAAATTAATAAGCATCCAGTGTCTAATGTCCTTAACACATTCCTCAATTCTATAAAGCTGGTGTCTCTCATCAGGTTTTGCAGAGACATACAACTGTGTGTCATCAGCATAACAGTGGAAACTAATACAATGTTTATGAATAATATCACCCAGAGGTAACATATATAGAGAAAAAAGCAGTGGCCCCAAGACAGAACCTTGTGGAACACCAAACTTTACCTCAGTACGTCTAGAAATATCACCATTTATATCAACATACTGATAACGATCAGTTAGATAAGACCTGAGCCAGGAGAGGGCCATTCCCTTAACTCCCACAACATTTTCTAGTCTATCCAGAAGAATGGAATGATCAATGGTATCAAATGCTGCACTAAGGTCAAGCAACACAAGTAGCGAGACACAGCCCTGATCAGACGCCAACAGTAGGTCGTTTACTACTTTAACCAGTGCTGTCTCTGTGCTATGATGAGGTCTAAATCCTGACTGATACATTTCATGGATGTTATTCCTATGTAAATATGAGCATAACTGCTGTGCCACAGCTTTTTCAAGGATCTTGGAGATAAAGGGGAGGTTTGATATTGGCCGATAATTGGACAGCTGACAGGGATCAAGGTCAGGTTTTTTAATCAGGGGTTTGATAACTGCTAGTTTAAAGGATTTGGGTACATAGCCAATCATAAGAGAAGAATTTATTATTTTTAGAAGCGGTTCAATTACTTCAGGTATTATCTGTTTGAATAGACGTGTAGGTAAGGGATCTAGTACGCAAGTTGAGGCTTTTGATGCAGAGATTAATGAAAGCAATTCAGTTTCTTTAAGGGGAGTAAAACATTCTAACTGATGATCTGATACAGTTATATATAGTTAACTACAAGGTCACTTTCATTGTCTGACCTTAAATTAGTAGTTTGAATTTTTTGTCGGATATTCTCAATTTTGTCATTAAAAAAATTCATGAAGTCGTTGCTACTACATACTGCAGGTGTGCATGTGTCTACAGTGGACTTACTCCTGGTTAATTTTGCTACAGTATTAAATAGGAATCTAGGATTATTTTTGTTATCTTCTATTAGGGAGATAGCTGATGGAAATCAAAGAAGCTGATGGAAATCAAAGAGGTTGTCCATAAAGCTAGAGCATGCTCCACTCCTGGACCAAGTGGCACTTTGTACAAAGTGTACAAGAACTGTCCCAAACTTTTACTGTGGCTGTGGAAAATCCTGCGAGTCTTCTGGAGAAAGGGGAAGATCCCAGAACAATGGCGAACAGCAGAAGGGGTTTGGATCCCTAAGGAGGAAGGCTCCACCCAGCTTGACCAGTTCCGCATCATCTCCCTCCTGTGCATTGAATCCAAAATCTTCTTCAGTGCTATCTCCAAGAGGCTGTGCACTTACCTAGCAAGGAACACCTACATTGACACATCAGTCCAGAAAGGTGGCATATTAGGGATGCCGGGCTGTATGGAGCATATAGGCGTGGTGACACAGCTTATCCGAGAGGCCAGAGAAAATAGGGGAAACCTGTCAGTGCTATGGCTTGACTTGGCCAACGCGTTCGGCTCCATCCCGCATAAGCTTGTCCAGCTCACTCTGGTGAAACATCATGTCCCCAGCAGGTGTAGAGATCTCATTACTGACTACTACAACAACTTCAGGATGAGGGTCTCTTCAGGAGCAACTCTATTCAGTTGGCACAAGGTAGATATTGTCATCATCACAGGGTGCACGATCTCTGTGACACTATTCTCCTTGGCCATGAATATGCTCACTAAGTCTGCTGAGCCAGAGTGCAGAGGACCTCTTATGAGTTCTGGGCAACGACAGCCACCCATTAGGGCGTTCATGGATGACCTTACAGTCACGACGGAATCAGTCCCGGGATGCCGATGGATTCTGAAGGGTCTATAGAAGATGATGGTGTGGGCCTGAATGCGTTTCAAACCTGCCAAATCAAGATCCATGGTGCTGAGGAAAGGAAAGGTGGAGGACAAGTTCCGGTTTAACATCGCAGGCACAGCCATCCCAACGATCACAGAGAAGCCAGTTAAGAGTTTGGGCAAGGTCTTTGACAGCTCTCTCAAGGATGCAACATCTATCCAGACAGCCTGTGCTGAGTTGAATGGCTGGCTGAAATCCGTGGACAAATCCGGTCTACCTGGAAAATTCAAAGCATGGGTCTACCAGCACGGCATCCTCCCCAGGATCCTGTGGCCTCTCCTCGTCTATGCTGTCCCAGTATCCACAGTAGAGACCTTGGAGAGGAAAGTCAGCAACCACCTGCGGAGATGGCTGGGGTTACCTAAGAGCCTGAGCAGCATCGCACTCTATGGGCGCAATAACAAACTGCAGCTGCCCTTTAAATCCTTGGAGGAGGAGTTCAAGGTAACGAGGGCTAGAGAAGTGTTGCTGTACAGAGACTCCAGTGATCCAAAGGTGGCCAATGCTGGAATCCAAGTGAGGATGGGTAGAAAGTGGAAGGCAGAAGAGGCCGTGCAAATGGCTGAAGCTAGGCTGCGCCACAGGGCTCTGGTGGGGGTGGTCGCACGAGGCAGAGCTGGTCTAGGATCCTTTCCGACTCCACAAATGAACACCAGGGGGAAGGAGAAGCGGCGCCTGGTCCAAGAGGAGGTGAGGGCTGCTGTGGAGGAAATAAGATCTTGCAGGGCAGTGGGCATGAGACAGCAGGGGGCCTGGACACGATGGGAGAATGCGCTGGAGAGGAAAGTGACCTGGACTGAGATCTGGAGAGCTGAGCCTCACCGCATCAAATTTCTCATCCAGGCAGTGTACGACGTGTTGCCCAGTCCATCAAACCTGCATGCATGGGGTCTTGCAGAGTCACCAGCTTGCCCATTGTGTTCCAAGAGAGGCACCTTGGAGCATGTTCTTAGCTGCTGCACAACAGCACTTGGAGAAGGGCGTTACCGGTGGAGGCATGACCAAGTCCTGAAGACCATAGCTGAAGCCATCAACACAGGACTGGTATGGGCAAAGCAGCTGCGCCCCCCCCAAGTATACCATCGCCTTTGTCAGGGCTGGGGAGCAGGTTGCCCAAGCAAAGAAAGCACCAGCAGGCACCCTGATTTCTGCAAGAGACTGGCAGCTGCTAGTGGACCTTGAAAAACAACTGAAGTTCCCCAGCCACATTACAGTCACCACCCTCCGTCCTGATATCGTCCTTGTATCCGAGGCCACCAAGCAGGTCGTAATGCTGGAGCTGACAGTCCCGTGGGAAGACCGCCTGGAAGAAGCTTTTGAAAGGAAGCTCTCCAAGTACACGGGGCTGGTCAATGACTGCCAGCAGTCAGGATGGAGGGCAAAGTGCCTTCCAATTGAGGTAGGCTGCAGAGGCTTTGCGGCCCGGTCCTTGGCCAGCGCACTGGGGTGTTTAGGCATCGTCGGACAGCAGAAGAGGAGAGCCATCCGCAATACCACCGAAGCGGCAGAGAGGGCCTCAAGATGGCTGTGGCTCAAGAGAGGAGAACCATGGAGTCGTGGTAGCTAGCATGCCATCTGGACACAAGCTGGGGTCTGATCAGCCCCAGCTGGGTCACCTGGATGAGGGTGTATGATGTTGAAAGACCCGAAACACCCAATGATTCCGGGAACATCACTGACGATGTGTCCAGTTGCATCAGTAGATGTGTTTCCACAGGGAGGAGAGATATGTTGATCTCGCAGCACTAAGAGCTTTTCTATACTTCAGGAAGCTCTCCTTCCACGCTAATTTGAACACTACCAATTTTGTTTGACGCCATTTACGTTCCAATTTTCAAGTGGTCTGTTTTAATGTGCGAGTGTCATCATTATACCAGGGTGCTAATTTTTTGTCTCTGACCATTTTCCTTTTTAGAGGAGCTGCATTATCTAAGGTATGGCGGAATGTTGACTTTAAGCATTCAGTTGCCTGATCAAGTTCTGCAGGGGCTGACAGTGACCCAATCAAAGTTCATAACTCTGGGAGATCATTTATAAAGCTCTGTGCAGTAGTTGACGTGAATGTACGTTTAATACAGTAGCGTGGTGAGGTGCATATATTATTACTCAGACATAGTTTGAATGAGATGAGATAATGATCTGAGATAACTTCAGACTGTGGAAGTATGACTATATTGTCTACGTTTAATCTGAATGTTAGTATTAGATCAAGGGTGCGACCACCATTATGGGTCAGTCCTATGACATTCTGATTAATCCCTACTGAATCTAAGATGGACACAAACACTGTTTTTAAAGGGTCTTCTGGGTTATCGAAGTGAATATTAAAATCTCCGACAACTAAAGCTTTGTCTAAGGAAATAACCAGATCTGAGATAAAATCTGCAAATTCAGAAAGAAACTCAGAATATGGCCCCGGGGGCCTGTAAATAATAAGCAATGGAATTAACTGTATAGACTTATTTTTCAAGGCTACATACATTATATGAGTATGAAGAACTTCAAATGTATTAAATTTATAACCAGGTTTTTGTGTTACACCTAGATAATCATTATAAATAACCACAACGCCTCCTCCTCTGCCAGTTTGATGAGGCTGGTGTATATAACTGTATCCAAGAGGACTCGCTTCATTTAATGTTATATATTCATTTGGCTTAATCCATGTTTCAGTTAAACAAAGTACATTAAACTCCTGATCAGTAATGAGTTCATTAACCATTAGTGCTTTAGATGTAAGAGATCTAATATTTAATAGTCCCACCTTTAGATCAAAGGTGCTGGCAGCAGCTGTACAGTCAGTATGATCTAATTTTATATTGATTAGGTTACTGGAACAAACTCTCTGAAAATTTCTACCTTTTTGTTTAGCTCGGGGAACAGACACAGTCTCGATGTAGTGGACCCTGAGTGACGACTCTGTGCAGCTAGCAGACAGTCGGTTTAGCCTGTTCGTCTGCTCCCTGGCCTTGGCTCTGGCCCAAACCATGATACTACCACCACCATGTTTCACAGATGGGATAAGGTTCTTATGCTGGAATGCAGTGTTTTCCTTTCTCCAAACATAATGCTTCTCATTTAAACCATAAAGTTCTATTTTGGTCTCATCCATCCACAAAACATTTGTCCAATAGCCTTCTGGCTTGTCCACATGATCTTTAGCAGACTGTAGACAAGCAGCAATGTTCTTTTTGGAGAGCAGTGGCTTTCTCCTTGCAGCCCTGCCATGCACACCATTGTTGTTCAGTGTTTTCCTGATGGTGGACTCATGAACATTAACATTAGCCAATGTGAGAGAGGCCTTCAGTTGCTTAGAAGTTACCCTGGGGCAGAGGTGGAAAGTAACGAATTACATTACTCGCGTTACTGTACTTGAGTAGCTTTTTTGTGTACTTATATTTTTTCAAGTAATTTTTAAAGAGTGTACTTTTACTTTTACATGTTTTCTTTTAAGTAGTGTACTTCGGTACATTTAACATCACAACCGTTACTGAGTAAAAAAAAATAAATAAAAAATAAAAAAAGGCTAAAACGGAGAAGGGGAAATGCATGGGCGTCGCCACCATTGAATGTGAAGGGGACATGTCCCCCTCACATTTCATAATTCTTTGTTTGTTTTATGTTAAATGTGGGGGCATTTAACATAAAATATTAGTTCACCCAGCGCCGTTTCTATTGCTTCGTGAAAGAATCCATTCCACTTGATCGATAAGAGAATACACAGACCACTGAAAATCCACTCCGGGTTTTCCGGGCGTTCCCTACAACGGCTCACCGCGTGCGAGTGAAGTGAATCTCAGCGTGAGCACAGAAATGTTGGTGCAGCTGCTGGAAAGTGGAGGAGGTGACGTCAGCCACATTGCAACCTCACAATGTCTAGCTTTTGCTAAAACCTTATTCTTTTGTTCTATGCCCTCAAAATTAACCCTAGGCCACGTTAAATTAATCTTCAACTAAACAGTGAAATAAGCTTAGCCTAATGGGGGATTGATGATGAATTGTTTGCAGCATTTGCTCCCAGACACAATGGACATAAGGACATTCTTTACAAAGAAGCAGACAGTCAGTCAAAATTTCCCCACAGGACAGGGTTTTTTTGTCCCAATGGAAATGTTAGTGCAGTTAGCTGGCTAGTCAATGTTAGGAGATGTATCAGCTAGCTTAACGTTAGCTATCATTTCATTCAAACCCAGTAGGCCTGCCTTACTGTAATGCCAAGAATGAGGTCAAGTCTGCTCTGATGATATTTATTGATTCCTTGTTTTGTCTGGTCTTTGGCAGTTTTCTGGAAAGTAAGATGGGAAATCAGTGTATGGGGAAGGAATAGTAGAGAGGAAAGCGATGGAGAGAGATGGATGTTATTCCAGGTGGATTGTGAAGGAAAGGGGGATAAAAGTTATGAAGTGGTAGAAATTGTGGTGGCACCAATATAAGAAGGAGTTATATCTATAAATCTATTTGTTATACTCATCTGTAACTGCTACTGTAGTACCACCATTGCATGTAGGTTGACAAAACTGCACTTGTTCATTGTGTGTTCTCTTTTATGTGTCGTTGCTTGACCCAGTGTAATTTCGTGTTATGAAGACTGCATGATGCCATGCCATTTTTGTTATGAGTATCGCTAAATTGGAAAAAAGTAAAATGCACCCACTAAAGTCACTGTTGGTGGTGAACAAAATTGCACCTGTTCATTGTGTGAAGTTATTTTTTATGTGTCACCGTTGCTTGACACAGTGTGATTTTGTGTTATGAAGTTTGCATCATGCCTGTTCATTGTGTGAGATTATGAATATTCTTATTTTTAAACATACAATTGAGTGTCACTATTGCTTGGCCCAGTGGCATGTTGTGTTACATCTAAAACTAAATCGAAAACACAAAATAAAAAGTAAAATGCACCCATAAAGTCATTGTTGGTGATAAATTGTGTCACATTCATCTCATTATCTTAGGCGTAGCGGTGGGTTTAAAAACAGGCTGATGAATATATGGACTAGTTGAATGAGGACTTATTGTTGAAAATTAATTAAAATTTTTCTGGCGGAGGACCCCCCCACCAGTGTGTCCCCCCCACATTAAAAATGCTTCTGACGCCCCTGGGGAAATGCGTTCTGGAAATGAATCACAGGAAGGACAGTTGTCGCGCGCGTGAGTCTCGCACAGACGATGGTGGACATGCACCGGCGCTTTAAGGGGGGGGGCTTCGGGGGGCTCAACCCCCTGGGCCACAGCCAATCAGGGGCCTTGTAATATTAATAAAATAATAAACTGTCGGAATCATGGGCCTACATTTAATGTACGGATAGAAATAAGGTTAGAAATAAATGAGCGCACAGTAGCCTGCTGTAAGAGACATGGTGGATGTGGTTCGCGAAACGAACACCCACAACTGTACCAGAATAAAATGTAACAAAATGTAACGTCACACACGAAAGTGCGCCAAAGACTGCAGACTACAGAGACACAAATTTAGAGGCTTTGAAAGATGAAGCGTTCACATGTTAGCGGGGCACATAAAAGGAAAAAAAGAGAGAGATGCAGGTAATGATAGAATCGTTGCCTAAAGTCACAGACTTTTTAAGGTAAGGATCACCAATCTGTTCAGAATATCAGCTACTTATCAGTTATCAGCCTACCAGCAGCTAGGCTATGTGCAGCTAGGCTAGATATGCTATGATCTGTCCAACAGTAAAATAAATCAGTTGTGATTTGAATACGTGTCGTGTGATTTGAGTTATAATCCTGTTAGTATAATAGCATATTTCGATGGGGATAATAAAATGTCTAAAACGGCATCTACTGAAGAAATTGATGAAAAGATTGTAGCCTATAATGTTCACAGTTCGGGCAGCAGACAGTGTAAGCATACTGAGGGGAATAACAATACAAAGCTAGCGCAGATCCACATTTCTCGCTAGCTGTGTTGGGTGTGTTTTTAACCCGTGTGGATTTAAGTGAAATACTTGAGAAGTTCTGTGGTCAAGACAACGTTTTAAGGTAAGGACGCTTGATTATTAATGTTTGCCCGCCGTGGCTTGTTGTTGATGAAAGGCCCACATGATTTTGCCTTATGCAGCTACTGCTAGCGTCATGCTTTGAACTAGGTTAAGCTCATTTGCGCTAAAGGATGGGTTTATTGAAGGACTTTGATGTAGCTAGTTTCTTTTTAAAAAATCGTATGCTCAAAACAGTATGCCCATGTTCATCATGTTTAACTTTTTTCTTGATGGAGTGTGTGAAATATTGTTGAGTGGTATTTCGATGCAGTCATGTCAAAAAGGCAGTTGAATGCACGGTCTCATTCAAGGAGAAGGAAGACTTGCATGATGCTTGAACATAGATCGGTAAAATAGACCCTAGTAGGACTCGGTTTCGTGTATTTCGGTCTGTAGAGTTATGAGTTTGGCCACTGTCCATGGTGTTTAAGTTTCATGTGGCCGCCGAGCCAAGTACCTTCATCATCATCATCATCATGTTCCCCTGTCAAAAGTTAAACTCTCTAGGGGTGCTTCTGCTGTAGCAGTTGCAGCAGTTGCTCAAAGTTTGATTTGTCCATCATCATACGTCTTATCTGTTGGGTGTCTATGCCCAGCAGATTTTCCCATTTCGTCCATTTGTAACCATTTTTGTCAAACAGGAGCTGCTTTTGCACTTGGTTATTGCCCATCTGGCAAACGTGAGCAATATATTTTAGTTGTTGTACGTAGCAGGATAGTTTTATATCCTGGGTTCCTGTCAGTTTCCGGAGGTCAGCATTGGACATCTTGTAGCTCCAGTCTATATCTTCATTTGTAGTGTTCTTTTGGTCAGGGGCATTCTTTCGTTTATATCCACCTTTAATCATTTTCCTTAGGAAGCCGTGCCACACTACCTCAATTTTGTGAATTTCACTGGATGATAGTTGCCATGCTTGTGTGCTGTACAGGAGGCGAGATCGAACGCATGCCACTAGGAACTTTATACGGGTTTTTAGTAGTATTCGGTGGTTGGTTAGAACGTGTTTCAGTTCATTCCATTTCATGAATGCAGCACTTATCCTAGCATGCAGGAAGTGTGAGGATTCATCACAGTTGCTGACATTATAACCAAGATATTTAAAGGTGCGGACGTTTTTAATATTAGTGCCGCCAAGGGAAATGATACTTGGTTTACATTTGATATCCTCGTTGACGTTAAAAGCCATTGTTTCTGTTTTGACATATGATATTTGTAAACCAAAGCGGGTGTAGGTCTTATCATACAACTGAAGAATATTCTGAAGCTCCTCGATGGATCCAGCGAGTATGGCCTGATCATCTGCGTATAGAATCTCTGTTATGCAACCCTCTCCTGATGCTCGTGCTTTCGTATGCATTTCTCTTGTGGATACCTCATTTGGAATGCAATATCTGAACTTGAAGCCTGTATTTGGGTACAGTTTTGATATCTCATGCTGTGCAATCCTGACAACAAAGTCCATATAGATATTTAAAAACTGATGGCGATTCTAGGGCACCTTGTCTTGCAGTGAATGTTTGTTTTCATGCCGCTGAGCTATTTTTATCTCATCTCATCTCATTATCTCTAGCCGCTTTATCCTTCTACAGGGTCGCAGGCAAGCTGGAGCCTATCCCAGCTGACTACGGGCGAAAGGCGGGGTACACCCTGGACAAGTCGCCAGGTCATCACAGGGCTGACACATAGACACAGACAACCATTCACACTCACATTCACACCTACGGTCAATTTAGAGTCACCAGTTAACCTAACCTGCATGTCTTTGGACTGTGGGGGAAACCGGAGCACCCGGAGGAAACCCACGCGGACACGGGGAGAACATGCAAACTCCACACAGAAAGGCCCTCGCCGGCCCCGGGGCTCGAACCCAGGACCTTCTTGCTGTGAGGTGACAGCGCTAACCACTACACCACCGTGCCGCCCCGCTATTTTTATGTATTTTATTTTTTAAAAGGACTTGTCTGTAGGTGTGTGTGTTTTATGTTTACAACACATAGGTCTACATTAGCGCACACGCGCTTGTATGGTTATCTCTGGCCATGCCCCTGCGTGAAAGTTACGCAGTATCACTGTCCTGTCCATGGTAATAATCAGAACCGGCTCTGTAATGATAATGCGCGCGTTCTTCTCTCCCTCTGTGGTCGGATGTGTTGAGCGATGTGAGCGTGGGCCTTGCGCAGCTACGCTGAGCCAAACGTAACCTATCGTAGGCTTCTAGGCTAATTACGCGCTTACACTGTAAATGCTTGACACGTATTGCAAATAAAATAAGAGTGTTTTCCTGGCCAACGGTAAGGGTAGGGTTGACAGGTAGCCTATGAGGGGCCTAGCCCCTGGGCCACGGGTGTTGATAAAGAGCCCCTGCGGACATGGAGGAGACCGAGGAACCTGTGGTGGACGACCCTGCAGAAAACGCAATTTCTTCCAGTAATGAAGTGCACCCCTGGCCCTACATACGTGATCACTTCAGCTTCGTAGAGAAAAGGGGTGACAGTTTCATTATGCAATGCAGATTGTGTGCCCAAGAAGACAACCATTGCGGCATACAAAAATTCGACGTCTAATCTGTGCAAGCATGTTGAGGTAAGTATTGTCATTGGCATCATAATCACGGGCGCAGATAGAGGGTGGGACGGGTGGGATTCATCCCACCCAGATTTAAATTCACCTCGTTCGGTCCCCCCCACTTATAGGGAGGAAAAAACATCTATGCTGTCTTTCTTTGCATAAGGCAAACCTCACGGAAAAATCAAAAGACTAATTACCATTCGGTTTATTGAGGTGCACAGCAGTGTATACATAGTTGCAACAACTCACATAAAACAAAACAAAGACTGATATTCGGTTGGTTGAGCTGCGCAGACTGCACAGGTTTCGAGCTCGAGCTTGGTTGCTATGGTTACCCACAACAAGTTTGACAGGCATATCGGGGTTGGGGTTGGTTTGCTGGCAGCTTTGTCCCCCCCAGTTTTTTGTCCCCCCCAGTTCAAAAAACGCATCTGCGCCCCTGATCATAAGGTTTCCTTTCCATAGTAAAACCGACAATAGGCTGGTTATATTCCAAAAATAGTGGATGGCATTGCTAATGTTGAAGTAGCAACCTGTTGGTACTGTAACATAACGGTAACTAGTCTGTTATTCAGTTGGCTAATCATGCAAGCAAGTTAGCTCGCCAACCTGACGTGATCAGTCCTCCTACCATTCTACATCCAACAGGCCAGAAAGGAATACTAAGCAAAACAAATAATGTTTGAATTGAATTGTTCAATAACACACAGTGCACACAGGCAAGCTATGAGATTTCGGTGCAACATTTCACTTTCATATTTCGTGTACAATGCTTTGTGTGTGGTCAGGGCGATGTAAACGACATGACTGTGTGTATTGACCTTTTTTGTTTGTCTCAGTTTTAATGCAGCATTATCCTAAGCATTCAATTTGATACACTTCCTTTAAATTAAACATCTGGGTTGAGATGTACATATATCCTTGTTTCCTCTTCTTTTTCATTTTTGCACAACACAATGGAGGCAGAAAACACCTATTGTTAAAAGTAACATTTTACTTTTACTCAAAGTACATTTTAAATGATCTACTTTTTACTTTTACTTGAGTAGATTTTTTGTCTGGTAACTTTACTTGTACTTAAGTAAAATTTCATCAGAGTAACAGTACTTGTACTTGAGTATAATATTTTAGTACTCTTTCCACCTCTGCCCTGGGGTCCTTTGGATAAAGCGGCTAGAGATAATGAGATGAGATGAGATAATGAGATGAGATGAGATGAAAATTTGATCAACTAGGGCACTATGTGCTGAAGCTTGGCCACTGCACAATCCTAGCTAATGGAAATAAAAAGCTGTGAAGAGTGATGGAAACATATCCAGGGCAGAAATACAAAACATGGTATAATTAAGGTCATTTGCATATAAGCAGTCTTACAATAAGGTCGATGCTGCTGACCCTGGAGCTAACAATGCCCGCTAACACCGACATTAAAGTTCACAAGCACACAAGCTTGGCTTGAGTTACAGTCATGGTGTGCACTGAACATGGACTCCTGAGAGGGATTAAAGTACAATGAAGGTCATGAGATTTCTTGAGCTGATGGATGGAAACTATATAAGCATATTTCAAAAGCCCATGATAAGAGCTTGACATTTAATGACCTTTTATGTTATGGATTTAAAAGTACAGTACTATCATTGGTAGAGGGGTTATTTTCAAAGAGGGATACCTGTTTGTTCCCTGCTTGATTCTTGATTCACTTTGTAAAAGTGAAGCTACCACAATACATTGGAGAAAAGCCTGTTTGAAAAAACATCCTGTAGAGTGCCCCTGGTGGTCAAAACACACAACAGGTCATGTAGAATTAAGTATTGATAGGAGATTGCATTCTGAAAAACATGCCCTTCACTTCATTTTTAATACATATCCAGTCGTATTCACTGAAGAGACTCTGTGCACTTGGGACAGAAATTAACATCACCCAAGACGTGCTTCTCTTGAACAAACATTTTACTGCTACTAAGACTTATTTTAAAAAGACAATTATAAGATTAGAATCATACATAGGACTAAACATTCCAAGAGTTATCTTTTCTGTTCTATTTATGACAAATCAGCACTAGAAAAAGACATTCTAGATTATTGTGTGCTTCCAAAAGCTTTGGGAAGACCCAACGGTCAAGTGCCCACATACTTTTGGCTGTGTAGTATATGATGGACATAAATCCTTCATTAAATGAAATTGCACACATTCTCCAAGCTTTCTCCTGTGAAAAGTAATTTATTGTTCTCTTCAGGGAAGTGATTTTTACCCTCTTCTGCATACTTGAGCTCACAGATGGCTAGTACTGCTGTAATTGACAAGAGAGTATGCCTTCCCTCCCACCCTGGGAGCATAGCCAGTTTTGCTCAGGTTGTCTCCTGGTCATGGATGGCAAACATTTTTAGATTTCTCATCTCATTATCTGTAGCCACTTTATCCTGTTCTACAGGGTCGCAGGCAAGCTGGAGCCAATCCCAGCTGACTACGGGCGAAAGGCGGGGTACACCCTGGACAAGTCGCCAGGTCATCACAGGGCTGACACATAGACACAGACAACCATTCACACTCACATTCACACCTACGGTCAATTTAGAGTCACCAGTTAACCTAACCTGCATGTCTTTGGACTGTGGGGGAAAACGGAGCACCCGGAGGAAACCCACGCGGACACGGGGAGAACATGCAAACTCCACACAGAAAGGCCCTCGCCGGCCACGGGGCTCGAACCCAGAACCTTCTTGCTGTGAGGCGACAGTGCTAACCACTACACCACCGTGCCGCCATTTTGAGATTTAAAATAATAATAATAATAATTAAAGCCGCAAGCGGCCTCGACGGGCCCTCGCGCCAGCGGCCAAGGGGGGCGGGGGCATGCGTCCCCGCGAAAAACCTTCCACAGCTTCTTCGGCAAGAGACATTACACCCACAATGGCGACAAAGCACAGAATTGGACACATGGCAACAATAGGGTCTTGCACTGTACGGTGCTCGGGGCCTAATAATAATAATAATAATAATAATAATAATAATAATCCTTCAAAAACAATAGGGTCTCGCACTGAACGGTGCTCGGGCCCTAATAATAATAATAATAACTAGAAACTATAGGCCAAGCAGGCACCTTAATGCGAGAGGCAAACATCACAACACGTTAGGGGGCGCTATAGAGGCCCTGAGGCCCGCCTGGATCTGGGCTTCTGGTGCTCAGTAGCGGTGGAAGTCTAAGAAAAAGGAGCCAAATTTCGTGCGTTGTCGACCATGGCAAGCGCCCCAATAAGGGTCTTGTAAAGAGTTTGCTTGCCAAGTTTGACAAATCAGAAGCTGCAATATCATTTTTGCCATAACCAGCACCCCCAGGGGCGAAAGTGCACAAAATTTGGCGTATATGTCAGGTGAGCTATGAAGAGTTTGCGTATGAAGTTTGATGACAATTGAGTAAATAGAAGATGAGATATAGATTTTTGAAGAATAAATTTTTTGGTTTTTCCCATGTCAGTAGGTGGCGCTATGCTGTACATGAGCGATTATGAGTTGGAAAAACAAGTGTCTACAACAGCAACGTACTATCACAAGGTAGTGGTGTGAAGGAAAAGCATTATGGAAGTATTGACCAGAAACCCGTTTTGGAGCAATTGCGGCAGCCAAAAACAGCGCCCCCCATGGACGAAAATTCCCAAAATGTGGTATACATGACATGGGAGGTAGTAAGAGGGTGGCCGTGAAGTTTGACCAAATTGGAGGAAAGATTGGATTTTTTGCCCAAAAATAGCGCCCCCAGTGGCGAAATATCACAGAAATTGGGTAACATGTCAGAAGCCCAATGAGTGATTTGCGTGTGAAGTATGAGCAGTTCTGAGCAATTAGAAGATTTGTTATGAATTTTTAAGCGTGTAAAATTGTGCATTGAAAATTGATTGACGTATAACTTCTGAACGGTTTACCCTACGTGAAACGTATTTAGTAACTTTTGTCAGCCATGTCTGTAGATGATGTGTAGCAATTTTGGTGACATTCCTATGAACGGTCTAGGAGGAGTTGCGCCCTCTTCGTGGCCATGCATTTCGCACAAAAGTTAAAGTACCTCACTTCCTGTTGGTCGTGGCTAATGCAGTGGCATTACATTTTTGTCCGGCTTAGTGAGATACATATGCGTACCAAATGGCATGCCACTACTACAAACTACATGGCAACCAGGCACCTTAATGCGGGAGGCCAAAATCACAACGACTTAGGGGGCGCTATAGAGGCCCTGAGCCCCGGCCAAGTTTGGGCTTTTGGGTCTGAGTAGCGGTGGCAATTCTCGGAACTGGTGCCAAATTTCGTGAGTTTTCGCCCATGGCAAGCGCCCCGAAAATGGCCCAACAGCGGAGAAAAATAAAGAAGAAGAAGAAGAAGAATAGTGAACTCTTACAAGATCAATAGGGCCTTCGCCCATTCGGGCTCGGGCCCTAATAATATTATTGGGTGCTCCTACACTTCAGTGGGGACAATCAACAAGAAGTGTACACCTTTAACACGCAAGTCTTTGCCTGAGTCACTATCTCTGTTTCTTATATCTACAGGCACAAGACAAAAGTAGCTGTGCGAGGTGAGATTGTTTGGTTTACGCATTATATTGTCACAGATGTGCTGGCTTTTTTTAGGTCACACCTGCATTTTATTTCCGTTCATGCAAGAGCTGTGAATATTAAACGTCTATGGTACCCGTAAGAAGACGCCTGGTATAGTATAGCAGTACAGATAATTCAGGATGTTTCATCCAACTGTTTTATGTGAATAATAACAAGAGGAAGAAGTTACAACACTAATTATGTGTTCTGTTGAATCTATTGTTTGATGCACAGTCATATCAAAGAAAGGACCTTTATACCCCTTCAATTTTCCTGTCAAATTTATAAAACTGGTCATTCAGTTGTGAACGAAATCTCATCTAAAATGCAAGCATTTGAGACTGTGGTCTTTCATGAACTCTTTGTCCCTCTATTACTGTCTATTGCTCTGTGTGTCTCATGCACATAAAACACTCACGTACACACCCTGAGGGTGACCCATGACTCAGGACAGAGCAAATTTTTTCAGAACAGGAGCTTCATCTTTGCAGTGTGATGCATACACATCAGATCAATACAAAGTTCTTCTGACTTACCCACAGATCATGAGGGCTCAGTGATGAGGATGAAAATGATGTAAATCCTATGCAACTTCACTCTCACCAGATTGCAACTCAAATGAAAACCTATGGGAGATTTTGGACCAAGGTGTTAGCACTCTCCACCATATCATCAAAACACCAGTTGATGGATCAATTAGGTGAGGAATAAGACATGACGTGGTATTCTTTTGTTGGAAAATAATCAAGGATGAGGTGGTGTAGTGCAGCATGATCCAAAGCAGGTCTATTACCTCTTAGAACAGGAAGTCCTGAAATATTTTGTTCGTTTTATACCACAACAATTTGCCAAAAATGATCATTTTTATTAATTCAAGTGTGACACATTATTTTTATCCATTTTATCCATCATTATCAACACAAATTCCTTCTCTTGGCGCTTGCCCATTACTCAGGATGAGGAGTCGAATACATCTTTGTAAACTTCTAATCATGCAGAGTCACAAGGCAGTATAACAGACTCAGAGGTAAGAGCTATCTACCCTCTTCCGCATACATAAGCTCAAAGGTGCCCATGATTCGCTAGTGATTTTATTTTATTTTATTTATTTATTTATTTTTTGGGGGGGGGGGGGTATATATATATATGCCATCCCTCTCATCGCCAATTTTGCTCACTTGGCTCCGGCACTGCCATGTATGGTAGCTGTCCACACTGCAATGGCTGAACTGCACTGCTAGAGGATTTAGTACATGCCATTCATTAGAGAGGCACTCTTTCACCTGCTGACAGTCATTTTTTATTTTCATCTCTGTGAAGCTTTTATTTTTGCCTTTTATAGAATTTTATGGATGTGACTAAATGGAAATCAACTGTGCCGTAAAAGTGCTTGGCAATTTATGTTTCAAAACATACACTAGCACAGTGGCTCTCAAATCTTTTTTTTTTTGTAGCCAGGGACTCCTTAACCTGTGAAATAAGTTTCATGGACCCCCACAGTATATTTAATGAAAAAATATTAAATTATATTTTTTGGAGACATAGAACTTTCTGATCTTGAAATTTCCACTCACATTAGGGTCTGAGTTCACTTTGGTGCTTGGGCCCCTAAATGTAATAACTAGGTGATATTGTGTTTTCCACCAATATAAAAAATTTTTAAAGATTTTTAAAAATCTCATGAATCTCTGGCTATGCTTCAGACATCTGGGAGTCCCTGAACCCTACTTTGAGAACCACTGTGCTATCGAGTATAAAGAAAATGAGTTTTAAAGAAACAAAATTTTAGTTTGGTTTGTGCTGTGAAAACATTTGTACACAGCTTGACTAAAAGATTGATAAATGTTTGAGTCTTACTAATCATTAAAAAAGCCTGCTTTACTTTTAATAGCTTTTATTGAAAAAAATACTTGAACTAGTGCAGACTTTAGACTTCACTACAACACAAGTTTGATATCGTTCAAGCAAGCTGTAAAGAATTTAATATTTTATGCTGTGTTCCCAAGTTAAGATTTGAATGAAGTGTCAAAGTATTTTTTTGACAGATATACTAAGTCTAATTGTCAGAGTCTCATTCTCTTTTGATTTATGGGGCAGTCTATTCTGTCATTTTTATTTTATTTTTTATAAAGGGCAATATAATGTGAAATATATATTACTCTGGAACTACAGAAGATAAGAAATGAGGACAGACAGAAGTAATGGGACAAATCTCTCTGAGGTTTTCACTTAGTGAAATCAGATTTTCTGTGTGTGTGTGTGTGTGTGTGTGTGTGTGTGTGTGTGTGTGTGTGTGTGTGTCTGACATCTTAAAGTCCTCATTTCTTCTTAGTCCTTTTATTGGACTACAGAGAGACACCTGTAAACCTTTGTGTTTGTTTACTTTTGCTACTTTCGCATGTACATAACTGGTGATCAGATTACATGTAACATGCATGCAAATAATGACTAATTACAGAACGTTAAATAAAACTCAACAGTTTAATTGGGAATCCATTTGAACTGGTGAAAGTGATTGTAGTGAGGGAGAGAAGCCATGTTGGTGAGAGAAATAGTGACAGAGATACGATTTGAGCAGAAAGCGAAGGGTGAAGGAAGAATGTGTGCGCGTGAGAGGAAATCACAAGAGAAGGTGAGACCAAATTGGAGAGAGAGCGAGAGAGAGTGTAAGGAGGAGACCAGGATGACATTTGGTAGAAAATCTAACTTATATATGCCTCTGTCTATCTAAAAGGATGTTCAAGTGTGGGCCTCTGTGTCAGTATACAGTAGCTTAGATTTGTTCTCCTAACAACTTGGTGTGAATCACAATTTTGTCAGGTCTGCCTCTTAAGTTTTAATCACTATAGGAATATACCATAGGAGAAATATACTCACCAACCACTGCAGGATCCTCTGCTTATTCGTGTAATTATCCAGACATCCAAGCACATACGGTAGTAGCGGCACAATGCATAAAATAATGATCAAGGTCAAGAGCTTCAGTTCATTACAATTTGGGGGGGGGGGGATATGTCTCTGATTTCACTGACTTTGACTGTCAGATGAGCTGAGTATTTCAGAAAACATTGATCACCTGGGATTTTCATGAGTGTTTACGCAGAATGGTGCAAAAAACATCCCATGAAGCCAGAAGCAGAAATTACTTTTTATAAGCGTGGTCAGAGATCAGCCAGACTAATTTTAAGCTGACAGAAAGTCTCATCTCATCTCATCTCATTATCTCTAGCCGCTTTATCCTTCTACAGGGTCGCAGGCAAGCTGGAGCCTATCCCAGCTGACTACGGGCGAAAGGCGGGGTACACCCTGGACAAGTCGCCAGGTCATCACAGGGCTGACACATAGACACAGACAACCATTCACACTCACATTCACACCTACGGTCAATTTAGAGTCACCAGTTAACCTAACCTGCATGTCTTTGGACTGTGGGGGAAACCGGAGCACCCGGAGGAAACCCACGCGGACACGGGGAGAACATGCAAACTCCGCACAGAAAGGCCCTCGCCGGCCCCGGGGCTCGAACCCAGGACCTTCTTGCTGTGAGGCGACAGTGCTAACCACTACACCACCGTGCCGCCCTGACAGAAAGTATATATCTTAAATAGCCACTCTTTACTACCATGTTCTGCAGAAAAGTATCTCATCTCAGATGTTATTTGACTCTAGCTAGCATCTTCATGTTCACTCAAAGTGCTTAAATGTGAAGAGACTGCATGTTGTGATTATGGTCATTAGAGTTATGTAACATTTTTTTTTTCTTCTCAACTGCACTGCTCAGTTTAGTCACTGTTTTGTGTCATATTCCCAGTTCTGGAAATATTGTCTAGCATCTGTTGAAGCTAATGAATATGCCTTGCGAAAACAGTTTCTGCCATCAGCCAGATTACATCCTCCAGCTGCAGCAAGTGGTAGGGTTTGGAATAGAGTGTTGCACACCTCAGCATCAAGGTCCTTTGCATTACCAAAAAATATACTACTATATAAACCAATCTGAGTGTGTTACATTTAAACAAACATATCAAATGAAAAGTCAACTGGGACTACAGCAGGGGTGACCAACCTTTTTTTAAGGTAGCCTTTCTTTCATGACCTTTTTCATGTAGCAGTCCACCGAGATATCATCACTCCATTTTTAATGAAGACAAAGATGTTACAGCTAAACAAGGTTGGCTGTGTGAGTGAATGCACTGGGAAGCAATTACTTGCTTTTCATGGTTAGGGAAGTAACATTATAACACACATACCCAGCATCTGGGGAGCAGTTGGGGATTAGGTGCCTTGCTCAAGGGTACTTCAGCCATGGATTTTCCTGCCAGTCCAGTGAATTGAACCAGTGGCCCTTTGGGCCCAAGGCTGCTTCTCTAAACTTTAGGCCATAACAGCCCAGTAACAGTTGAATGCCAGTCTCAGGAAGACCATGAAATGCTCATTTTTCATCATACAGCTGTACTTGAACTTGAAATCAAACACTGTGGCTGAAGGTTTGTAGGCATCCATATGTCAGCTTTCTTCAAGCTGTTGCCACAAAGTTGGCATCCAATTATTTGGGAATTCCTCTTCACTGGACCTAACCTGTTTCAGCATGGCAATGTCCCTGTGCACAAAAAGAAGCTTCATTGATTACCAAAGTTCAAGTGAAAGAACTCAATTGGCCTGCAGAGAACCCTGACCTCAACCCCACTGAACACCTTTGAGAAGAATTGGAACTCTGACTGCAGGAAAGACCTTCTCACCCAACATCAATAATAATGTTGTGGCTGAATGGGCAGAAATCCCCACAACCATGTTCCAACATCTAGCTGAAAGCCTTCGCAGAAGAGTAGAGGCTGGCATAAAAGCAGAATTGGGGTCCAACTCCATATTACTACCTTTGGCTTTGGAATGGGATGTTCATTGGATACATAGGGCTGAGAGTGTCACACTTGGCCATATAGTGTATCCAAAGCAGACAGAGAAGTAAAATGGACATCTATAGTTTTAGGACACTTCATATCCAGTAGCAGCTCCTAGAACTCTTGTTCTCTTCATTTCATTTTTTTGCTCTGGCTTTCATCTGTCTGAATGTCATTATGAGTGCAGATTTCTTTTCTCCAATGTTGTTCTGTCGAGGCAAAAGTGTGAGCCCACTCTCGAGGCTTTATCTGCTACATCTCATTCCAGACAAAATGGGATGCACTTGTATGAGGCAACATGAGTGCACAATGAAACATCAGCCGAACTAGGATGGAAAGTTCAGAATGTATATGATGAAGTAGCAGAAATCTTGGTGTTGTAGCTTACCTGAAAGCAGTTGTATGTTTCTTTTAAACACTGGTCATCCGCTACTTCTCTGTCATCTTTGATTTCAGACAAAAGCTCTTTGATTCTTGCCAAATATATACCTCTGCTAAGTCATTGCCTATCCATGTGTAACAAGAAGTTACTTTTTGATGACTTATGTAGTGATAATGAAAGGAATACAGAAATTTTATTTGCACAAATGCAGTGAAACCAATGAGGTGACCATCTAGTACCAGCATGCCCCATCAGTGAAAAACCAACAGTTTGGAAAACCAGCAATTCACAAACTCTCTAAAAGGTTGGAAAATATCCTGTGCCCTTTCTGAGGTAAGTGTTAGTAGCATTGTCATGCCATATTGGTTAACTAATTAACAGTGACAAACAGTGGTGCTTGAAAGTTTGTGAACCCTTTAGAATTTTCTATATTTCTGCATAAATATGACCTAAAACATCATCAGATTTTCATACAAGTCCTAAAAGTAGATAAAGAGAACCCAGTTAAACAAATGAGACAAAAATATTATACTTGGTCATTTATTTATTGAGGAAAATGATCCAATATTACATATCTGTGAGTGGCAAAAGTATGTGAACCTTTGCTTTCAGTATCTGGTGTGACCCCCTTGTGCAGCAATAACTGCAACCAAACGTTTCCAGTAACTGTTGATCAGTCCTGCACACCGGCTTGGAGGAATTTTAGCCCATTCCTCCATACAGAACAGCTTCAACTCTGGGATGTTGGTGGGTTTCCTCACATGAACTGCTCACTTCAGGTCCTTCCACAACATTTCGATTGGATTAAGGTCAGGACTTTGACTTGGCCATTCCAAAACATTAACTTTATTCTTCTTTAACCATTCTTTGGTAGAACAACTTGTGTGCTTAGGGTCGTTGTCTTGCTGCATGACCCACCTTCTCTTCAGATTCAGTTCATGGACAGATGTCCTCACATTTTCCTTTAGAATTCACTGGTATAATTCAGAATTCATTGTTCCATCAATGATGGCAAGCCGTCCTGGCCCAGATGCAGCAAAACAGGCCCAAACCATGATACTACCACCACCATGTTTCACAGATGGGATAAGGTTCTTGTGCTGGAATGCAGTGTTTTCCTTTCTCCAAACATAACACTTCTCATTTAAACCAAAAAGTTCTAATTTGGTCTCATCCGCCCACAAAACATTTTTCCAATAGCCTTCTGGCTTGTCCACGTGATCTTTAGCAAACTACAGATGAGCAGCAATGTTCTTTTTGGAGAGCAGTGGCTTTCTCCTTGCAACCCTGCCATGCACACCATTGTTGTTCAGTGTTTTCCTGATGGTGGACTCATGAACATTAACATTAGCCAATTTGAGAGAGGCCTTCAGTTGCTTAGAAGTTACCCTGGGGCAGAGGTGGAAAGTAACGAATTACATTACTCGCGTTACTGTACTTGAGTAGCTTTTTTGTGTACTTATATTTTTTCAAGTAATTTTTAAAGAGTGTACTTTTACTTTTACATGTTTTCTTTTAAGTAGTGTACTTCGGTACATTTAACATCACAACCGTTACTGAGTAAAAAAAAATAAATAAAAAATAAAAAAAGGCTAAAACGGAGAAGGGGAAATGCATGGGCGTCGCCACCATTGAATGTGAAGGGGACATGTCCCCCTCACATTTCATAATTCTTTGTTTGTTTTATGTTAAATGTGGGGGCATTTAACATAAAATATTAGTTCACCCAGCGCCGTTTCTATTGCTTCGTGAAAGAATCCATTCCACTTGATCGATAAGAGAATACACAGACCACTGAAAATCCACTCCGGGTTTTCCGGGCGTTCCCTACAACGGCTCACCGCGTGCGAGTGAAGTGAATCTCAGCGTGAGCACAGAAATGTTGGTGCAGCTGCTGGAAAGTGGAGGAGGTGACGTCAGCCACATTGCAACCTCACAATGTCTAGCTTTTGCTAAAACCTTATTCTTTTGTTCTATGCCCTCAAAATTAACCCTAGGCCACGTTAAATTAATCTTCAACTAAACAGTGAAATAAGCTTAGCCTAATGGGGGATTGATGATGAATTGTTTGCAGCATTTGCTCCCAGACACAATGGACATAAGGACATTCTTTACAAAGAAGCAGACAGTCAGTCAAAATTTCCCCACAGGACAGGGTTTTTTTGTCCCAATGGAAATGTTAGTGCAGTTAGCTGGCTAGTCAATGTTAGGAGATGTATCAGCTAGCTTAACGTTAGCTATCATTTCATTCAAACCCAGTAGGCCTGCCTTACTGTAATGCCAAGAATGAGGTCAAGTCTGCTCTGATGATATTTATTGATTCCTTGTTTTGTCTGGTCTTTGGCAGTTTTCTGGAAAGTAAGATGGGAAATCAGTGTATGGGGAAGGAATAGTAGAGAGGAAAGCGATGGAGAGAGATGGATGTTATTCCAGGTGGATTGTGAAGGAAAGGGGGATAAAAGTTATGAAGTGGTAGAAATTGTGGTGGCACCAATATAAGAAGGAGTTATATCTATAAATCTATTTGTTATACTCATCTGTAACTGCTACTGTAGTACCACCATTGCATGTAGGTTGACAAAACTGCACTTGTTCATTGTGTGTTCTCTTTTATGTGTCGTTGCTTGACCCAGTGTAATTTCGTGTTATGAAGACTGCATGATGCCATGCCATTTTTGTTATGAGTATCGCTAAATTGGAAAAAAGTAAAATGCACCCACTAAAGTCACTGTTGGTGGTGAACAAAATTGCACCTGTTCATTGTGTGAAGTTATTTTTTATGTGTCACCGTTGCTTGACACAGTGTGATTTTGTGTTATGAAGTTTGCATCATGCCTGTTCATTGTGTGAGATTATGAATATTCTTATTTTTAAACATACAATTGAGTGTCACTATTGCTTGGCCCAGTGGCATGTTGTGTTACATCTAAAACTAAATCGAAAACACAAAATAAAAAGTAAAATGCACCCATAAAGTCATTGTTGGTGATAAATTGTGTCACATTCATCTCATTATCTTAGGCGTAGCGGTGGGTTTAAAAACAGGCTGATGAATATATGGACTAGTTGAATGAGGACTTATTGTTGAAAATTAATTAAAATTTTTCTGGCGGAGGACCCCCCCACCAGTGTGTCCCCCCCACATTAAAAATGCTTCTGACGCCCCTGGGGAAATGCGTTCTGGAAATGAATCACAGGAAGGACAGTTGTCGCGCGCGTGAGTCTCGCACAGACGATGGTGGACATGCACCGGCGCTTTAAGGGGGGGGGCTTCGGGGGGCTCAACCCCCTGGGCCACAGCCAATCAGGGGCCTTGTAATATTAATAAAATAATAAACTGTCGGAATCATGGGCCTACATTTAATGTACGGATAGAAATAAGGTTAGAAATAAATGAGCGCACAGTAGCCTGCTGTAAGAGACATGGTGGATGTGGTTCGCGAAACGAACACCCACAACTGTACCAGAATAAAATGTAACAAAATGTAACGTCACACACGAAAGTGCGCCAAAGACTGCAGACTACAGAGACACAAATTTAGAGGCTTTGAAAGATGAAGCGTTCACATGTTAGCGGGGCACATAAAAGGAAAAAAAGAGAGAGATGCAGGTAATGATAGAATCGTTGCCTAAAGTCACAGACTTTTTAAGGTAAGGATCACCAATCTGTTCAGAATATCAGCTACTTATCAGTTATCAGCCTACCAGCAGCTAGGCTATGTGCAGCTAGGCTAGATATGCTATGATCTGTCCAACAGTAAAATAAATCAGTTGTGATTTGAATACGTGTCGTGTGATTTGAGTTATAATCCTGTTAGTATAATAGCATATTTCGATGGGGATAATAAAATGTCTAAAACGGCATCTACTGAAGAAATTGATGAAAAGATTGTAGCCTATAATGTTCACAGTTCGGGCAGCAGACAGTGTAAGCATACTGAGGGGAATAACAATACAAAGCTAGCGCAGATCCACATTTCTCGCTAGCTGTGTTGGGTGTGTTTTTAACCCGTGTGGATTTAAGTGAAATACTTGAGAAGTTCTGTGGTCAAGACAACGTTTTAAGGTAAGGACGCTTGATTATTAATGTTTGCCCGCCGTGGCTTGTTGTTGATGAAAGGCCCACATGATTTTGCCTTATGCAGCTACTGCTAGCGTCATGCTTTGAACTAGGTTAAGCTCATTTGCGCTAAAGGATGGGTTTATTGAAGGACTTTGATGTAGCTAGTTTCTTTTTAAAAAATCGTATGCTCAAAACAGTATGCCCATGTTCATCATGTTTAACTTTTTTCTTGATGGAGTGTGTGAAATATTGTTGAGTGGTATTTCGATGCAGTCATGTCAAAAAGGCAGTTGAATGCACGGTCTCATTCAAGGAGAAGGAAGACTTGCATGATGCTTGAACATAGATCGGTAAAATAGACCCTAGTAGGACTCGGTTTCGTGTATTTCGGTCTGTAGAGTTATGAGTTTGGCCACTGTCCATGGTGTTTAAGTTTCATGTGGCCGCCGAGCCAAGTACCTTCATCATCATCATCATCATGTTCCCCTGTCAAAAGTTAAACTCTCTAGGGGTGCTTCTGCTGTAGCAGTTGCAGCAGTTGCTCAAAGTTTGATTTGTCCATCATCATACGTCTTATCTGTTGGGTGTCTATGCCCAGCAGATTTTCCCATTTCGTCCATTTGTAACCATTTTTGTCAAACAGGAGCTGCTTTTGCACTTGGTTATTGCCCATCTGGCAAACGTGAGCAATATATTTTAGTTGTTGTACGTAGCAGGATAGTTTTATATCCTGGGTTCCTGTCAGTTTCCGGAGGTCAGCATTGGACATCTTGTAGCTCCAGTCTATATCTTCATTTGTAGTGTTCTTTTGGTCAGGGGCATTCTTTCGTTTATATCCACCTTTAATCATTTTCCTTAGGAAGCCGTGCCACACTACCTCAATTTTGTGAATTTCACTGGATGATAGTTGCCATGCTTGTGTGCTGTACAGGAGGCGAGATCGAACGCATGCCACTAGGAACTTTATACGGGTTTTTAGTAGTATTCGGTGGTCGGTTAGAACGTGTTTCAGTTCATTCCATTTCATGAATGCAGCACTTATCCTAGCATGCAGGAAGTGTGAGGATTCATCACAGTTGCTGACATTATAACCAAGATATTTAAAGGTGCGGACGTTTTTAATATTAGTGCCGCCAAGGGAAATGATACTTGGTTTACATTTGATATCCTCGTTGACGTTAAAAGCCATTGTTTCTGTTTTGACATATGATATTTGTAAACCAAAGCGGGTGTAGGTCTTATCATACAACTGAAGAATATTCTGAAGCTCCTCGATGGATCCAGCGAGTATGGCCTGATCATCTGCGTATAGAATCTCTGTTATGCAACCCTCTCCTGATGCTCGTGCTTTCGTATGCATTTCTCTTGTGGATACCTCATTTGGAATGCAATATCTGAACTTGAAGCCTGTATTTGGGTACAGTTTTGATATCTCATGCTGTGCAATCCTGACAACAAAGTCCATATAGATATTTAAAAACTGATGGCGATTCTAGGGCACCTTGTCTTGCAGTGAATGTTTGTTTTCATGCCGCTGAGCTATTTTTATCTCATCTCATCTCATTATCTCTAGCCGCTTTATCCTTCTACAGGGTCGCAGGCAAGCTGGAGCCTATCCCAGCTGACTACGGGCGAAAGGCGGGGTACACCCTGGACAAGTCGCCAGGTCATCACAGGGCTGACACATAGACACAGACAACCATTCACACTCACATTCACACCTACGGTCAATTTAGAGTCACCAGTTAACCTAACCTGCATGTCTTTGGACTGTGGGGGAAACCGGAGCACCCGGAGGAAACCCACGCGGACACGGGGAGAACATGCAAACTCCACACAGAAAGGCCCTCGCCGGCCCCGGGGCTCGAACCCAGGACCTTCTTGCTGTGAGGTGACAGCGCTAACCACTACACCACCGTGCCGCCCCGCTATTTTTATGTATTTTATTTTTTAAAAGGACTTGTCTGTAGGTGTGTGTGTTTTATGTTTACAACACATAGGTCTACATTAGCGCACACGCGCTTGTATGGTTATCTCTGGCCATGCCCCTGCGTGAAAGTTACGCAGTATCACTGTCCTGTCCATGGTAATAATCAGAACCGGCTCTGTAATGATAATGCGCGCGTTCTTCTCTCCCTCTGTGGTCGGATGTGTTGAGCGATGTGAGCGTGGGCCTTGCGCAGCTACGCTGAGCCAAACGTAACCTATCGTAGGCTTCTAGGCTAATTACGCGCTTACACTGTAAATGCTTGACACGTATTGCAAATAAAATAAGAGTGTTTTCCTGGCCAACGGTAAGGGTAGGGTTGACAGGTAGCCTATGAGGGGCCTAGCCCCTGGGCCACGGGTGTTGATAAAGAGCCCCTGCGGACATGGAGGAGACCGAGGAACCTGTGGTGGACGACCCTGCAGAAAACGCAATTTCTTCCAGTAATGAAGTGCACCCCTGGCCCTACATACGTGATCACTTCAGCTTCGTAGAGAAAAGGGGTGACAGTTTCATTATGCAATGCAGATTGTGTGCCCAAGAAGACAACCATTGCGGCATACAAAAATTCGACGTCTAATCTGTGCAAGCATGTTGAGGTAAGTATTGTCATTGGCATCATAATCACGGGCGCAGATAGAGGGTGGGACGGGTGGGATTCATCCCACCCAGATTTAAATTCACCTCGTTCGGTCCCCCCCACTTATAGGGAGGAAAAAACATCTATGCTGTCTTTCTTTGCATAAGGCAAACCTCACGGAAAAATCAAAAGACTAATTACCATTCGGTTTATTGAGGTGCACAGCAGTGTATACATAGTTGCAACAACTCACATAAAACAAAACAAAGACTGATATTCGGTTGGTTGAGCTGCGCAGACTGCACAGGTTTCGAGCTCGAGCTTGGTTGCTATGGTTACCCACAACAAGTTTGACAGGCATATCGGGGTTGGGGTTGGTTTGCTGGCAGCTTTGTCCCCCCCAGTTTTTTGTCCCCCCCAGTTCAAAAAACGCATCTGCGCCCCTGATCATAAGGTTTCCTTTCCATAGTAAAACCGACAATAGGCTGGTTATATTCCAAAAATAGTGGATGGCATTGCTAATGTTGAAGTAGCAACCTGTTGGTACTGTAACATAACGGTAACTAGTCTGTTATTCAGTTGGCTAATCATGCAAGCAAGTTAGCTCGCCAACCTGACGTGATCAGTCCTCCTACCATTCTACATCCAACAGGCCAGAAAGGAATACTAAGCAAAACAAATAATGTTTGAATTGAATTGTTCAATAACACACAGTGCACACAGGCAAGCTATGAGATTTCGGTGCAACATTTCACTTTCATATTTCGTGTACAATGCTTTGTGTGTGGTCAGGGCGATGTAAACGACATGACTGTGTGTATTGACCTTTTTTGTTTGTCTCAGTTTTAATGCAGCATTATCCTAAGCATTCAATTTGATACACTTCCTTTAAATTAAACATCTGGGTTGAGATGTACATATATCCTTGTTTCCTCTTCTTTTTCATTTTTGCACAACACAATGGAGGCAGAAAACACCTATTGTTAAAAGTAACATTTTACTTTTACTCAAAGTACATTTTAAATGATCTACTTTTTACTTTTACTTGAGTAGATTTTTTGTCTGGTAACTTTACTTGTACTTAAGTAAAATTTCATCAGAGTAACAGTACTTGTACTTGAGTATAATATTTTAGTACTCTTTCCACCTCTGCCCTGGGGTCCTTTGGATAAAGCGGCTAGAGATAATGAGATGAGATGAGATAATGAGATGAGATGAGATGAAAATTTGATCAACTAGGGCACTATGTGCTGAAGCTTGGCCACTGCACAATCCTAGCTAATGGAAATAAAAAGCTGTGAAGAGTGATGGAAACATATCCAGGGCAGAAATACAAAACATGGTATAATTAAGGTCATTTGCATATAAGCAGTCTTACAATAAGGTCGATGCTGCTGACCCTGGAGCTAACAATGCCCGCTAACACCGACATTAAAGTTCACAAGCACACAAGCTTGGCTTGAGTTACAGTCATGGTGTGCACTGAACATGGACTCCTGAGAGGGATTAAAGTACAATGAAGGTCATGAGATTTCTTGAGCTGATGGATGGAAACTATATAAGCATATTTCAAAAGCCCATGATAAGAGCTTGACATTTAATGACCTTTTATGTTATGGATTTAAAAGTACAGTACTATCATTGGTAGAGGGGTTATTTTCAAAGAGGGATACCTGTTTGTTCCCTGCTTGATTCTTGATTCACTTTGTAAAAGTGAAGCTACCACAATACATTGGAGAAAAGCCTGTTTGAAAAAACATCCTGTAGAGTGCCCCTGGTGGTCAAAACACACAACAGGTCATGTAGAATTAAGTATTGATAGGAGATTGCATTCTGAAAAACATGCCCTTCACTTCATTTTTAATACATATCCAGTCGTATTCACTGAAGAGACTCTGTGCACTTGGGACAGAAATTAACATCACCCAAGACGTGCTTCTCTTGAACAAACATTTTACTGCTACTAAGACTTATTTTAAAAAGACAATTATAAGATTAGAATCATACATAGGACTAAACATTCCAAGAGTTATCTTTTCTGTTCTATTTATGACAAATCAGCACTAGAAAAAGACATTCTAGATTATTGTGTGCTTCCAAAAGCTTTGGGAAGACCCAACGGTCAAGTGCCCACATACTTTTGGCTGTGTAGTATATGATGGACATAAATCCTTCATTAAATGAAATTGCACACATTCTCCAAGCTTTCTCCTGTGAAAAGTAATTTATTGTTCTCTTCAGGGAAGTGATTTTTACCCTCTTCTGCATACTTGAGCTCACAGATGGCTAGTACTGCTGTAATTGACAAGAGAGTATGCCTTCCCTCCCACCCTGGGAGCATAGCCAGTTTTGCTCAGGTTGTCTCCTGGTCATGGATGGCAAACATTTTTAGATTTCTCATCTCATTATCTGTAGCCACTTTATCCTGTTCTACAGGGTCGCAGGCAAGCTGGAGCCAATCCCAGCTGACTACGGGCGAAAGGCGGGGTACACCCTGGACAAGTCGCCAGGTCATCACAGGGCTGACACATAGACACAGACAACCATTCACACTCACATTCACACCTACGGTCAATTTAGAGTCACCAGTTAACCTAACCTGCATGTCTTTGGACTGTGGGGGAAAACGGAGCACCCGGAGGAAACCCACGCGGACACGGGGAGAACATGCAAACTCCACACAGAAAGGCCCTCGCCGGCCACGGGGCTCGAACCCAGAACCTTCTTGCTGTGAGGCGACAGTGCTAACCACTACACCACCGTGCCGCCATTTTGAGATTTAAAATAATAATAATAATAATTAAAGCCGCAAGCGGCCTCGACGGGCCCTCGCGCCAGCGGCCAAGGGGGGCGGGGGCATGCGTCCCCGCGAAAAACCTTCCACAGCTTCTTCGGCAAGAGACATTACACCCACAATGGCGACAAAGCACAGAATTGGACACATGGCAACAATAGGGTCTTGCACTGTACGGTGCTCGGGGCCTAATAATAATAATAATAATAATAATAATAATAATCCTTCAAAAACAATAGGGTCTCGCACTGAACGGTGCTCGGGCCCTAATAATAATAATAATAACTAGAAACTATAGGCCAAGCAGGCACCTTAATGCGAGAGGCAAACATCACAACACGTTAGGGGGCGCTATAGAGGCCCTGAGGCCCGCCTGGATCTGGGCTTCTGGTGCTCAGTAGCGGTGGAAGTCTAAGAAAAAGGAGCCAAATTTCGTGCGTTGTCGACCATGGCAAGCGCCCCAATAAGGGTCTTGTAAAGAGTTTGCTTGCCAAGTTTGACAAATCAGAAGCTGCAATATCATTTTTGCCATAACCAGCACCCCCAGGGGCGAAAGTGCACAAAATTTGGCGTATATGTCAGGTGAGCTATGAAGAGTTTGCGTATGAAGTTTGATGACAATTGAGTAAATAGAAGATGAGATATAGATTTTTGAAGAATAAATTTTTTGGTTTTTCCCATGTCAGTAGGTGGCGCTATGCTGTACATGAGCGATTATGAGTTGGAAAAACAAGTGTCTACAACAGCAACGTACTATCACAAGGTAGTGGTGTGAAGGAAAAGCATTATGGAAGTATTGACCAGAAACCCGTTTTGGAGCAATTGCGGCAGCCAAAAACAGCGCCCCCCATGGACGAAAATTCCCAAAATGTGGTATACATGACATGGGAGGTAGTAAGAGGGTGGCCGTGAAGTTTGACCAAATTGGAGGAAAGATTGGATTTTTTGCCCAAAAATAGCGCCCCCAGTGGCGAAATATCACAGAAATTGGGTAACATGTCAGAAGCCCAATGAGTGATTTGCGTGTGAAGTATGAGCAGTTCTGAGCAATTAGAAGATTTGTTATGAATTTTTAAGCGTGTAAAATTGTGCATTGAAAATTGATTGACGTATAACTTCTGAACGGTTTACCCTACGTGAAACGTATTTAGTAACTTTTGTCAGCCATGTCTGTAGATGATGTGTAGCAATTTTGGTGACATTCCTATGAACGGTCTAGGAGGAGTTGCGCCCTCTTCGTGGCCATGCATTTCGCACAAAAGTTAAAGTACCTCACTTCCTGTTGGTCGTGGCTAATGCAGTGGCATTACATTTTTGTCCGGCTTAGTGAGATACATATGCGTACCAAATGGCATGCCACTACTACAAACTACATGGCAACCAGGCACCTTAATGCGGGAGGCCAAAATCACAACGACTTAGGGGGCGCTATAGAGGCCCTGAGCCCCGGCCAAGTTTGGGCTTTTGGGTCTGAGTAGCGGTGGCAATTCTCGGAACTGGTGCCAAATTTCGTGAGTTTTCGCCCATGGCAAGCGCCCCGAAAATGGCCCAACAGCGGAGAAAAATAAAGAAGAAGAAGAAGAAGAATAGTGAACTCTTACAAGATCAATAGGGCCTTCGCCCATTCGGGCTCGGGCCCTAATAATATTATTGGGTGCTCCTACACTTCAGTGGGGACAATCAACAAGAAGTGTACACCTTTAACACGCAAGTCTTTGCCTGAGTCACTATCTCTGTTTCTTATATCTACAGGCACAAGACAAAAGTAGCTGTGCGAGGTGAGATTGTTTGGTTTACGCATTATATTGTCACAGATGTGCTGGCTTTTTTTAGGTCACACCTGCATTTTATTTCCGTTCATGCAAGAGCTGTGAATATTAAACGTCTATGGTACCCGTAAGAAGACGCCTGGTATAGTATAGCAGTACAGATAATTCAGGATGTTTCATCCAACTGTTTTATGTGAATAATAACAAGAGGAAGAAGTTACAACACTAATTATGTGTTCTGTTGAATCTATTGTTTGATGCACAGTCATATCAAAGAAAGGACCTTTATACCCCTTCAATTTTCCTGTCAAATTTATAAAACTGGTCATTCAGTTGTGAACGAAATCTCATCTAAAATGCAAGCATTTGAGACTGTGGTCTTTCATGAACTCTTTGTCCCTCTATTACTGTCTATTGCTCTGTGTGTCTCATGCACATAAAACACTCACGTACACACCCTGAGGGTGACCCATGACTCAGGACAGAGCAAATTTTTTCAGAACAGGAGCTTCATCTTTGCAGTGTGATGCATACACATCAGATCAATACAAAGTTCTTCTGACTTACCCACAGATCATGAGGGCTCAGTGATGAGGATGAAAATGATGTAAATCCTATGCAACTTCACTCTCACCAGATTGCAACTCAAATGAAAACCTATGGGAGATTTTGGACCAAGGTGTTAGCACTCTCCACCATATCATCAAAACACCAGTTGATGGATCAATTAGGTGAGGAATAAGACATGACGTGGTATTCTTTTGTTGGAAAATAATCAAGGATGAGGTGGTGTAGTGCAGCATGATCCAAAGCAGGTCTATTACCTCTTAGAACAGGAAGTCCTGAAATATTTTGTTCGTTTTATACCACAACAATTTGCCAAAAATGATCATTTTTATTAATTCAAGTGTGACACATTATTTTTATCCATTTTATCCATCATTATCAACACAAATTCCTTCTCTTGGCGCTTGCCCATTACTCAGGATGAGGAGTCGAATACATCTTTGTAAACTTCTAATCATGCAGAGTCACAAGGCAGTATAACAGACTCAGAGGTAAGAGCTATCTACCCTCTTCCGCATACATAAGCTCAAAGGTGCCCATGATTCGCTAGTGATTTTATTTTATTTTATTTATTTATTTATTTTGGGGGGGGGGGGGGTATATATATATATGCCATCCCTCTCATCGCCAATTTTGCTCACTTGGCTCCGGCACTGCCATGTATGGTAGCTGTCCACACTGCAATGGCTGAACTGCACTGCTAGAGGATTTAGTACATGCCATTCATTAGAGAGGCACTCTTTCACCTGCTGACAGTCATTTTTTATTTTCATCTCTGTGAAGCTTTTATTTTTGCCTTTTATAGAATTTTATGGATGTGACTAAATGGAAATCAACTGTGCCGTAAAAGTGCTTGGCAATTTATGTTTCAAAACATACACTAGCACAGTGGCTCTCAAATCTTTTTTTTTTTGTAGCCAGGGACTCCTTAACCTGTGAAATAAGTTTCATGGACCCCCACAGTATATTTAATGAAAAAATATTAAATTATATTTTTTGGAGACATAGAACTTTCTGATCTTGAAATTTCCACTCACATTAGGGTCTGAGTTCACTTTGGTGCTTGGGCCCCTAAATGTAATAACTAGGTGATATTGTGTTTTCCACCAATATAAAAAAATTTTAAAGATTTTTAAAAATCTCATGAATCTCTGGCTATGCTTCAGACATCTGGGAGTCCCTGAACCCTACTTTGAGAACCACTGTGCTATCGAGTATAAAGAAAATGAGTTTTAAAGAAACAAAATTTTAGTTTGGTTTGTGCTGTGAAAACATTTGTACACAGCTTGACTAAAAGATTGATAAATGTTTGAGTCTTACTAATCATTAAAAAAGCCTGCTTTACTTTTAATAGCTTTTATTGAAAAAAATACTTGAACTAGTGCAGACTTTAGACTTCACTACAACACAAGTTTGATATCGTTCAAGCAAGCTGTAAAGAATTTAATATTTTATGCTGTGTTCCCAAGTTAAGATTTGAATGAAGTGTCAAAGTATTTTTTTGACAGATATACTAAGTCTAATTGTCAGAGTCTCATTCTCTTTTGATTTATGGGGCAGTCTATTCTGTCATTTTTATTTTATTTTTTATAAAGGGCAATATAATGTGAAATATATATTACTCTGGAACTACAGAAGATAAGAAATGAGGACAGACAGAAGTAATGGGACAAATCTCTCTGAGGTTTTCACTTAGTGAAATCAGATTTTCTGTGTGTGTGTGTGTGTGTGTGTGTGTGTGTGTGTGTGTGTGTGTGTGTGTGTGTGTGTGTGTGTCTGACATCTTAAAGTCCTCATTTCTTCTTAGTCCTTTTATTGGACTACAGAGAGACACCTGTAAACCTTTGTGTTTGTTTACTTTTGCTACTTTCGCATGTACATAACTGGTGATCAGATTACATGTAACATGCATGCAAATAATGACTAATTACAGAACGTTAAATAAAACTCAACAGTTTAATTGGGAATCCATTTGAACTGGTGAAAGTGATTGTAGTGAGGGAGAGAAGCCATGTTGGTGAGAGAAATAGTGACAGAGATACGATTTGAGCAGAAAGCGAAGGGTGAAGGAAGAATGTGTGCGCGTGAGAGGAAATCACAAGAGAAGGTGAGACCAAATTGGAGAGAGAGCGAGAGAGAGTGTAAGGAGGAGACCAGGATGACATTTGGTAGAAAATCTAACTTATATATGCCTCTGTCTATCTAAAAGGATGTTCAAGTGTGGGCCTCTGTGTCAGTATACAGTAGCTTAGATTTGTTCTCCTAACAACTTGGTGTGAATCACAATTTTGTCAGGTCTGCCTCTTAAGTTTTAATCACTATAGGAATATACCATAGGAGAAATATACTCACCAACCACTGCAGGATCCTCTGCTTATTCGTGTAATTATCCAGACATCCAAGCACATACGGTAGTAGCGGCACAATGCATAAAATAATGATCAAGGTCAAGAGCTTCAGTTCATTACAATTTGGGGGGGGGGGGATATGTCTCTGATTTCACTGACTTTGACTGTCAGATGAGCTGAGTATTTCAGAAAACATTGATCACCTGGGATTTTCATGAGTGTTTACGCAGAATGGTGCAAAAAACATCCCATGAAGCCAGAAGCAGAAATTACTTTTTATAAGCGTGGTCAGAGATCAGCCAGACTAATTTTAAGCTGACAGAAAGTCTCATCTCATCTCATCTCATTATCTCTAGCCGCTTTATCCTTCTACAGGGTCGCAGGCAAGCTGGAGCCTATCCCAGCTGACTACGGGCGAAAGGCGGGGTACACCCTGGACAAGTCGCCAGGTCATCACAGGGCTGACACATAGACACAGACAACCATTCACACTCACATTCACACCTACGGTCAATTTAGAGTCACCAGTTAACCTAACCTGCATGTCTTTGGACTGTGGGGGAAACCGGAGCACCCGGAGGAAACCCACGCGGACACGGGGAGAACATGCAAACTCCGCACAGAAAGGCCCTCGCCGGCCCCGGGGCTCGAACCCAGGACCTTCTTGCTGTGAGGCGACAGTGCTAACCACTACACCACCGTGCCGCCCTGACAGAAAGTATATATCTTAAATAGCCACTCTTTACTACCATGTTCTGCAGAAAAGTATCTCATCTCAGATGTTATTTGACTCTAGCTAGCATCTTCATGTTCACTCAAAGTGCTTAAATGTGAAGAGACTGCATGTTGTGATTATGGTCATTAGAGTTATGTAACATTTTTTTTTTCTTCTCAACTGCACTGCTCAGTTTAGTCACTGTTTTGTGTCATATTCCCAGTTCTGGAAATATTGTCTAGCATCTGTTGAAGCTAATGAATATGCCTTGCGAAAACAGTTTCTGCCATCAGCCAGATTACATCCTCCAGCTGCAGCAAGTGGTAGGGTTTGGAATAGAGTGTTGCACACCTCAGCATCAAGGTCCTTTGCATTACCAAAAAATATACTACTATATAAACCAATCTGAGTGTGTTACATTTAAACAAACATATCAAATGAAAAGTCAACTGGGACTACAGCAGGGGTGACCAACCTTTTTTTAAGGTAGCCTTTCTTTCATGACCTTTTTCATGTAGCAGTCCACCGAGATATCATCACTCCATTTTTAATGAAGACAAAGATGTTACAGCTAAACAAGGTTGGCTGTGTGAGTGAATGCACTGGGAAGCAATTACTTGCTTTTCATGGTTAGGGAAGTAACATTATAACACACATACCCAGCATCTGGGGAGCAGTTGGGGATTAGGTGCCTTGCTCAAGGGTACTTCAGCCATGGATTTTCCTGCCAGTCCAGTGAATTGAACCAGTGGCCCTTTGGGCCCAAGGCTGCTTCTCTAAACTTTAGGCCATAACAGCCCAGTAACAGTTGAATGCCAGTCTCAGGAAGACCATGAAATGCTCATTTTTCATCATACAGCTGTACTTGAACTTGAAATCAAACACTGTGGCTGAAGGTTTGTAGGCATCCATATGTCAGCTTTCTTCAAGCTGTTGCCACAAAGTTGGCATCCAATTATTTGGGAATTCCTCTTCACTGGACCTAACCTGTTTCAGCATGGCAATGTCCCTGTGCACAAAAAGAAGCTTCATTGATTACCAAAGTTCAAGTGAAAGAACTCAATTGGCCTGCAGAGAACCCTGACCTCAACCCCACTGAACACCTTTGAGAAGAATTGGAACTCTGACTGCAGGAAAGACCTTCTCACCCAACATCAATAATAATGTTGTGGCTGAATGGGCAGAAATCCCCACAACCATGTTCCAACATCTAGCTGAAAGCCTTCGCAGAAGAGTAGAGGCTGGCATAAAAGCAGAATTGGGGTCCAACTCCATATTACTACCTTTGGCTTTGGAATGGGATGTTCATTGGATACATAGGGCTGAGAGTGTCACACTTGGCCATATAGTGTATCCAAAGCAGACAGAGAAGTAAAATGGACATCTATAGTTTTAGGACACTTCATATCCAGTAGCAGCTCCTAGAACTCTTGTTCTCTTCATTTCATTTTTTTGCTCTGGCTTTCATCTGTCTGAATGTCATTATGAGTGCAGATTTCTTTTCTCCAATGTTGTTCTGTCGAGGCAAAAGTGTGAGCCCACTCTCGAGGCTTTATCTGCTACATCTCATTCCAGACAAAATGGGATGCACTTGTATGAGGCAACATGAGTGCACAATGAAACATCAGCCGAACTAGGATGGAAAGTTCAGAATGTATATGATGAAGTAGCAGAAATCTTGGTGTTGTAGCTTACCTGAAAGCAGTTGTATGTTTCTTTTAAACACTGGTCATCCGCTACTTCTCTGTCATCTTTGATTTCAGACAAAAGCTCTTTGATTCTTGCCAAATATATACCTCTGCTAAGTCATTGCCTATCCATGTGTAACAAGAAGTTACTTTTTGATGACTTATGTAGTGATAATGAAAGGAATACAGAAATTTTATTTGCACAAATGCAGTGAAACCAATGAGGTGACCATCTAGTACCAGCATGCCCCATCAGTGAAAAACCAACAGTTTGGAAAACCAGCAATTCACAAACTCTCTAAAAGGTTGGAAAATATCCTGTGCCCTTTCTGAGGTAAGTGTTAGTAGCATTGTCATGCCATATTGGTTAACTAATTAACAGTGACAAACAGTGGTGCTTGAAAGTTTGTGAACCCTTTAGAATTTTCTATATTTCTGCATAAATATGACCTAAAACATCATCAGATTTTCATACAAGTCCTAAAAGTAGATAAAGAGAACCCAGTTAAACAAATGAGACAAAAATATTATACTTGGTCATTTATTTATTGAGGAAAATGATCCAATATTACATATCTGTGAGTGGCAAAAGTATGTGAACCTTTGCTTTCAGTATCTGGTGTGACCCCCTTGTGCAGCAATAACTGCAACCAAACGTTTCCAGTAACTGTTGATCAGTCCTGCACACCGGCTTGGAGGAATTTTAGCCCATTCCTCCATACAGAACAGCTTCAACTCTGGGATGTTGGTGGGTTTCCTCACATGAACTGCTCACTTCAGGTCCTTCCACAACATTTCGATTGGATTAAGGTCAGGACTTTGACTTGGCCATTCCAAAACATTAACTTTATTCTTCTTTAACCATTCTTTGGTAGAACAACTTGTGTGCTTAGGGTCGTTGTCTTGCTGCATGACCCACCTTCTCTTCAGATTCAGTTCATGGACAGATGTCCTCACATTTTCCTTTAGAATTCACTGGTATAATTCAGAATTCATTGTTCCATCAATGATGGCAAGCCGTCCTGGCCCAGATGCAGCAAAACAGGCCCAAACCATGATACTACCACCACCATGTTTCACAGATGGGATAAGGTTCTTGTGCTGGAATGCAGTGTTTTCCTTTCTCCAAACATAACACTTCTCATTTAAACCAAAAAGTTCTAATTTGGTCTCATCCGCCCACAAAACATTTTTCCAATAGCCTTCTGGCTTGTCCACGTGATCTTTAGCAAACTACAGATGAGCAGCAATGTTCTTTTTGGAGAGCAGTGGCTTTCTCCTTGCAACCCTGCCATGCACACCATTGTTGTTCAGTGTTCTCCTGATGGTGGACCCATGAACATTAACATTAGCCAATTTGAGAGAGGCCTTCAGTTGCTTAGAAATTACCCTGGGGTCCTTTTGGCCCTTTTCCACTACCCTTTTTCAGCTCACTTCAGCTCGCTTCAGCTCACTTCAGCCCAACACGGCTCGCGTTTCGACTACCTCAGAACAGCACGACTCAGCTCGCTTCAGCCCTGCTTAGCACCCAAAACTCACACGGTTTTGGAGTAGGGCTGAAGCGAGCCAAACCGAGCTGAGTGAGGCTGGGGGCATGAGCAGACACTCCCCTGTGCACTGATTGGTGAGGAGGAGTGTCCTCACATGCCCACACACGCCCCGCGAGCACGCTGGGATCTGTAAACACCGTAAACCCGGAAGAAGAATTACGAGAATTTCTGAAGCCTTATGCGCCTCGCCTCATCTATACGCTCTTGCCAGTATCTGTTGGCGTTGTCGGTGACAACAAGCCACAGCACCAAGACCAGCAACACTAACAACTCCATGTCCTCCATGTTTATTGTTTACTATCCGGGTCGTGAGACTACTGCTTAAAAGATCACTGATGTCACTGTTTGCGCCGCTTAACAACATCACGTGACGTCCACCCACTTTCGCTAACTCCACCCAATGTGTCCACCCACTTCCAGCCAGCACGGTTCAGCATGGTTGTAGTCGAAATGCAACTTCAATAGCCCCGCTCAGCTCGACTCAGCCCAACTCAGCATGGCACGGCTCAGCCGCGTTTGTAGTGGAAAAGCAGCATTTGTGACCTCACCGACTGTTACACGCCTTGCTCTTGGAGTGATCTTTGTTGGTCGCCCACTCCTAGGGCGGGTAACAATGGTCTTGAATTTCCTCCATTTGTACACAATCTGTCTGACTGTGGATTGGTGGAGTCAAAACACTTTAGAGATGGTTTTGTAACCTTTTCCAGCCTGATGAGCATCAACAACGCTTTTTCTGAGGTCCTCATAAAAATACCCTTTGTTAGTGCCATGATACACTTCCACAAACATGTGTTGTGAAGATCAGACTTTGATAGATTCCTGTTCTTTAAATAAAACAGGGTGCCCACTCACACCTGATTGTCATCCCATTGATTGTAAACATCTGACTCTAATTTCAATTTCAAATTAACTGCTAATCCTAGAGGTTCACATACTTTTGCCACTCACAGATATGTAATATTGGGTCATTTTCCTCAATAAATAAATGACCAAGTATAATATTTTTGTCTCATTTGTATAACTGGGTTCTCTTTATCTACTTTTAGGACTTGTGTGAAAATCTGATGATGTTTTAGGTCATATTTATGCAGAAATATAGAAAATTCTAATGGGTTCACAAACTTTCAAGCACCACTGTAGTCCGGGGATGCTCATGATTCACTTATCAGAGATGGTAAGTGACTAAAATAAGGGACTGAAATCAGTTTATTCATTTCAGGTTTACAGAATCTGTGTTTTCCCCAATTAAGGGCTTTTTTTTTTGAGAACTTGGTCTTTTCATCAAATGGGTCGCTCTGGCTCAGAGCTTAAAGGTTAAACAATTCTCGCTGTACTTCTGAGAACTTTCATGCCCCTGATTAATAAGTGCTGTTAGAGAGAGGCAGAGATGGATGGAAAAAGACCATGGAGAGCATACTAAGCTGAAGATCAGAGATGTGCTACAGGGTGCTCTTGTCTCTTTGCCAACATCTTCATATCCTTAACTGGGCCATGTCCCAAATGAGACAATTGAGGAGGTTCTGCGGGGTGTTGCTCTCTGCCATTCGGTTTCTAATACCACCCTACACTCAAAGACTCCCAAATCTCTACTAAATCAAAAGGTTACCATCTGCAGTTGTCAAATCTCCATGCTCCTTGATTAAGTGACTCATTCTGTTCTCTTTGTTTTATAGTTAAAAGGTATGTCATGTCACTTTCCTGAAAGTGTAAATGAGATCATTATAACATGCAATCTTGATTCTTCTTCCAGCCCACTTTTGTAAGAAGTTATCAATGCTTAAAGGTTTGCTTAAAGAGCAAAATTACTGATTCCAGTCTTTTCACTTACTTCATTCATATGAAAGTCTCTGAAATTGCACTAGTTTGTTAGACCCAATACATTCTGCTTTGAAATGTTACAGGCTTATAAATTTACCTTTGATGAATATAAAAATAATTTTCCTATCCAGGCAAGTAATTTTTTTTCATTTGAAACCAGAATGGTTATAACAGATAGTTAGGAGGAGTAAATGTATTTTTATAGGGGGGAGTAAAGGGTAATGGAAATATATATACACACAGCACTGTGCAAAATTCTTTGGCATTTTATGACCTATTCATTATCACATCAGTCCAAAAACATTTTAGATTTCCAAACATTTATTTTTCAACGCAAAATGAAATGGTATAAAAATGTTTGTATGTCAGCAAAGAAAGCGGTATATTACGTAAGAAACTACTTTTCAGACAAAAATATAATGAGTCGTAAAACTTGCACTAGCTCATTTAACTTAAAAAGTTAAACTAGCTCATTTTCTTAAAAAGCAATTTTTAAAACAAAAGGTCATCACGCCAAATGTAGAAACATTTACTTTCATTGAAAAAATTTGCAGTCTCAGGTACAAATTGTGTTAAAGAAATTAGCTATTAATTCTAAAAACAAATAAAGATTATAAGACAGGAACATCATAACCCCACCCTATGTACAATCCACAAAATGTAGGGATAAGAAGAAAAAACCTGTAATGCAAAAAAAAATGAATGAATAAAATAAAACAAGAGGAGGATTCTAAAAGTATGAGCAAGGTGAGAAAAGAAGAAGAAAGGGGGCAGAAAGAGTAGCTTTAGTAAAGTTTATAATATTAAAGCATATATGCAGAACCAGGGCCTCACTTTCATTTATAAGTGCCTTGAGACCTCAAGAATGGCACAGGAATAGTTTTAAGCATTAACAATACATCTAATACAGTAATTTTTACAATTAAAGTGATTCATATAGGTAGCGGTCTGAGTGAATGACGTTGACAGCCGTAACGTCACAGCAGGAAGTCTATCGGCCTCATCGTCATTTCGGCTATACTAAAACACAGAGGTGACCGTAACTCCGATCCTCCATTTTGAGCTAATTTATCACCATGCCACGTAGATGTGCCAGCAACATGACAGAAGGTGGATTTATGTTGCATTCATGGCCCAAGAATGTTCAAACTGCAAAGATTTGGACGTATTTTGTGAGAAATTCATGGGCACGTTGGGTGTCTACGAAGTGGTCTCTCCTCTGCTCTGCACATTTTACTGAAGACTCGTACAAGACCTCTTATCTGTTGAGGGGCATTGGCTATAAGCCTGCATTGAAAGAGGTTGCAGGACCAGCAATTAAATAAAACTAAAAGAAAAGGAAAGCATTTGTTTTATTTTTTAAAAGGAAGGTAAGTTCAGTTGCACCAGTTCTCCCGGAATGTGAGCTGAGGGTTGTTGGTAAAACCTGGGATAGAACGGGATGGGACATATCACTCAGGCAGTGACCTCCCCACGGTTGTTGCTAAAACCGGTGACATTCTGTTCCGTCTTGGGTTTTAGTAATTGCCTGACCCGAGCAGTAATGGCCGGAGTACTCAGTATGGAGAAAATGGAGAATAAGTAGAGCAGTCATCTGATTTCTTCACTGGATATCGCTGCCATTTCGCCCTTACGTGGAAGAAGCGAATAAATGGGGAACTGAATGAAGAACTGAAAGTCAGATTGTTTCAAAACAATCGGCTACAAGGTCAGCCTTCAAGAAGTGAGAACAGAGACGGGTAAGCTCTGACTCTCATTTGGATATAAAACAACAAAAACACGTTGTTTACCTGTATTTAGATTAAACACGCTTGTATTGTGTGTTTAAGTTACCGGTATAAGATTATTTAATTTGCTTCAGAATGTGATTGTCTCAGTTCATCTGAGTTTATTTAATTAGCCTTTTACGTTTTATCAGTGAAAATGCATGCATGTACATGTATGTTGCATAAGTTACCGTATAACACCTATCCTGTTTTAATGAGAGTCAACGCACAATCAATGAAGTCAAATCAGTCTGAGTTGAGCAAGTCGGTAACGGTATTTTTTATTTTCACCATATATTTTTATTTATATGACTTTGGTCTATACAGTGGTGCTTGAAAGTTTGTGAACCCTTTAGAATTTTCTATATTTCTGCATAAATATGACCAAAAACATCATCAGATTTTCAAACAAGTACTAAAAGTAGATAAAGAGAACCCAGTTAAACAAATGAGACAAAAATATTATACTTGGTCATTTATTTATTGAGGGAAATGATCCAATATTACATATCTGTGAGTGGCAAAAGTATGTGAACCTTTGCTTTCAGTATCTGGTGTGATCCCCTTGTGCAGCAATAACTGCAACTAAACATTTCCGGTAACTGTTGATCAGTCCTGCATTATATGCTTGGAGGAATTTTAGCCTATTCCTCCATACAGAACAGCTTCAGCTCTGGGATGTTGGTGGGTTTCCTCACATGAACTGCTTGCTTTAGGTCCTTCCACAACATTTCGATTGGATTAAGGTCAGGACTTTGACTTGGCCATTCCAAAACATTAACTTTATTTTTCTTTAACCATTCTTTGGTAGAAGAATGGTTAAAGAAAAATAAAGTTAATGTTTTCTTTAACCATTCTTTGGTAGACCCCTCCTAGAACTGCCACCTTATTGTGGTGGAGGGGTTTGTGTGCTTGAATGATCCTAGGAGCTATGTTGTCGGGGGCATTATGCCCCTGTTAGGGTTTCCCAAGGCAGACAGGTCCTAGGTGACAGGCCAGACCAAGAGCAGTTCACCAAAAAACCCCTATGGAGAAAAAATCCAGGACCGTGACGTCGCCCGGTAGGACGCAGCCGGGGCCCCACCCTGGAGCCAGGCCCGGGGTTGGGGCTCGTATGCGAGCGCTTGGTGGTCGGGCCTTTGCCCATGGGGCCCGGCCGGGCTCAGCCCGAAGAGGCGACGTGGGCCCGACCTCCTGTGGGTTCACCACCCACAGAGGTAGCAGTAGGGGTTTGGTGCAGTGTGGATTGGGTGGCAGTCGAAGGCAGGGGCCTCGACGACCTGACCCCCGGACACAGCGGCTGGCTGTTGGGACATGGAATGTCACTTCGCTGGGGGGGAAGGAGCCTGAGCTTGTGCGGGAGGTTGAGAGGTACCGGCTAGAGATAGTCGGGCTCACCTCCACGCACAGCTTGGGCTCTGGAACCCAGCTCCTCGAGAGGGGCTGGACTTTCCACTTCTCTGGAGTCGCCCATGGTGAGCGGCGGCGGGCTGGTGTGGGCTTCCTTATAGCTCCCCAGCTCAGCCGCCATGTGTTGGAGTTTACCCCAGTGAACGAGAGGGTCGCCTCTCTGCGCCTTCGGATTGGGGAGAGGGCTCTTGCTGTTGTTTGTGCCTACGGGCCAAATAGCAGTATAGAGTATCCGGCCTTCTTGGAGTCCCTGGGAGAGGTACTGAGGGGTGCTCAGACTGGGGACTCCATTGTGCTACTGGGGGACTTCAATGCTCACGTGGGCGATGACAGTGACACCTGGAGGGGCGTGGTTGGGAGGAACGGCCTCCCCGATCTGAACCCGAGTGGTGTTTTGTTATTGGACTTCTGTGCTAGTCACAGTTTGTCCATAACGAACACCATGTTCGAGCATAGGGGTGTCCATAAGTGCACGTGGCACCAGGACACCTTAGGTCGGAGGTCGATGATCGACTTTGTAGTCGTGTCATCTGATCTCCGACCCTATGTCTTGGACACTCGGGTGAAGAGAGGGGCTGAGTTGTCAACTGATCACCACCTGGTGGTGAGTTGGATCCGCTGGCGGAGGAGGAAGCTGGACAGACCTGGCAGGCCCAAACGTATGGTGAGGGTCTGCTGGGAACGTCTGGCCGAGCACTCTGTTGGGGAGGTCTTTAACTCCCACCTCCGGGAGAGCTTTTCCCAGCTTCCGAGGGAGGCGGGGGACATTGAGTCTGAGTGGACCATGTTCTCTACCTCCATTGTGGACGCAGCTGTTCGGAGCTGTGGCCGCAAGGTCTCCGGTGCCTGTCGTGGCGGCAATCCCCGAACCCGGTGGTGGACACCGGAAGTAAGGGATGCCGTCAAGCTGAAGAAGGAGTCCTATCGGGCCATGTTGACCTCCGGGACTCCTGAGGCAGCCGACGGGTATCGGCAGGCCAGGCGTGCTGCAGCTCGGGCAGTTGCGGAGGCAAAAACTCGGAACTGGGAGGAGTTCGGGGAGGCCATGGAGAAGGACTATCGGTCGGCCTCGAAGAAATTCTGGCAAACCGTCCGGCGCCTCAGGAGGGGGAAGCAGTACTCTGCCAACACTGTTTACAGTGCGGGTGGGGAGCTGTTGACCTCGACTGGGGACATTGTCGGGCGGTGGAAGGAATACTTTGAGGATCTCCTCAATCCCACCGTCATGTCTTCCACTGAGGAGACTGAGGCTGATGACTCAGAGGTGGACTCGTCCATTACCCAAGCCGAAGTCACTGAGGTGGTTTGCAAGCTCCTCGGTGGCAAGGCACCGGGGGTGGATGAGATCCGCCCTGAGTATCTCAAGTCTCTGGATGTTGTGGGGCTGTCTTGGTTGACACGCCTCTGCAACATCGCGTGGCGGTCGGGGACAGTGCCTCTGGAGTGGCAGACTGGGGTGGTGGTCCCTCTTTTTAAGAAAGGGGACCGGAGAGTGTGCTCCAATTATAGGGGAATCACACTTCTCAGCCTCCCAGGGAAAGTTTACTCCAGGGTACTGGAGAGGAGAATTCGACCGATAGTCGAACCTCGGATCCAGGAGGAACAATGCGGTTTTCGTCCTGGTCGCGGAACACTGGACCAGCTCTATACCCTTCATAGGGTGCTCGAGGGTTCATGGGAGTTTGCCCAACCAGTCCACATGTGCTTTGTGGATCTGGAGAAGGCATTCGACCGTGTCCCCCGTGGTATTCTGTGGGGGGTGCTTCGGGAGTATGGGGTTCGGGGCTCTTTGCTAAGGGCTGTCCGGTCCCTGTACGAACGGAGCAGGAGTCTGGTTCGCATTGCCGGCAGTAAGTCAGACCTGTTCCCAGTGCATGTTGGACTCCGTCAGGGCTGCCCTTTGTCACCGGTTCTGTTCATAATTTTTATGGACAGAATTTCTAGGCGCAGCCAGGGGCCGGAAGGAATCCTGTTTGGGAACCACAGGATTTCATCTCTGCTTTTTGCGGATGATGTTGTCCTGTTGGCTTCTTCAAACCAGGACCTTCAGCATGCACTGGGGCGGTTTGCAGTCGAGTGTGAAGCGGCTGGGATGAGAATCAGCACCTCCAAGTCCGAGGCCATGGTTCTCGACCGGAAAAGGGTGGCTTGCCCTCTCCAGGTTGGTGGAGAAGTCCTGCCTCAAGTGGAGGAGTTTAAGTATCTCGGGATCTTGTTCACGAGTGAGGGAAGGATGGAGCGTGAGATCGACAGGCGGATCGGTGCAGCCTCCGCAGTGATGCGGTCGCTTTACCGGTCCGTCGTGGTGAAGAAGGAGCTGAGCCAAAAGGCGAAGCTCTCAATTTACCGGTCGATCTACGTTCCGACTCTCACCTATGGTCATGAGCTTTGGGTAATGACAGAAAGAACAAGATCGCGGATACAAGCGGCTGAAATGAGTTTCCTTCGCAGGGTGGCTGGGCGCTCCCTTAGAGATAGGGTGAGAAGCACAGTCACTCGGGAGGAGCTCGGAGTAGAGCCGCTGCTCCTCCACATCGAGAGGAACCAGCTGAGGTGGCTCGGGCATCTTTTTCGGATGCCTCCTGGACGCCTCCCTGGGGAGGTGTTCCAGGCATGTCCCCCCGGGAGGAGGCCCCGGGGAAGACCCAGGACACGCTGGAGGGACTATGTCTCTCGGCTGGCCTGGGAACGCCTCGGTGTTCTTCCCGAGGAGCTGGCCGAGGTGTCTGGGGAAAGGGAAGTTTGGGCTTCCATGCTTAGACTGCTGCCTCCGCGACCCGGTCCTGGATAAGCGGAAGAAGACGAGACGAGACGAGACGAGACATTCTTTGGTAGAACGATTTGTGTACTTAGGGTCATTGTCTTGCTGCATGACCCACCTTCTCTTGAGATTCAGTTCATAGACAGATGTCCTGACATTTTCCTTTAGAATTCACTGGTATAATTCAGAATTCATTGTTCCATCAATGATGACAAGCCGTCCTGGCCCAGACACAGCAAAACAGGCCCAAACCATGATACTACCACCACCATGTTTCACAGATGGGATAAGGTTCTTATGCTGGAATGCAGTGTTTTCCTTTCTCTAAACATAACACTTCTCATTTAAACCAAAAATTTCTATTTTGGTCTCATCCGTCCACAAAACATTTTTCTAATAGCCTTCTGGCTTGTCCACGTGATCTTCAGCAAACTGCAGATGAGCAGCAATGTTCTTTTTAGAGAGCAGTGGCTTTCTCCTTACAACCCTGCCATGCACACCATTGGTTTTGTAACCTTTTCCAGCCTGATGGGCATCAACAACGCTTTTTCTGAGGTCCTGAGAAATCTCCTTTGTTCGTCCCATTATACACTTCCACAAACATGTGTTGTGAAGATCAGACTTTAATAGATCCCTGTTCTTTAAATAAAACAGGGTGCTCGCTCACACCTGATTTTCATCCCATTGATTGAAAACACCTGACTCTAATTTCACCTTCAAATTAACTGCTAATCCTAGAGGTTCACATACTTTTGCCACTCACAGATATGTAATATTGGATCATTTTCCTCAGTAAACAAATGACCAAGTATAATATTTTTGTCTCATTTGTTTAACTGGGTTCTCTTTATCTACTTTTAGGACTTGTGTGAAAATCTGATGATGTTTTAGGTCATATGTATGCAGAAATATAGAAAATTCTAAAGGGTTCACAAACTTTCAAGCACCACTGTAGCTGTCAAAGGCCTTGGCCTTAAAACCGGTTCCTGCTGTGATGTCACACACTCAGGGCTGGCTGGCTCAGCAGGGCAGCTTGAATGCCAACTTTGCAGTTGATTTTAACTCTCAAAAAATATTTTTAAATTCCCATTTATGCAGTATATAAGAATCAAGGGTGGAGATACTATCCACTCAGAAATGTATTTAAAAATAAAGGTTCTATGTATCTCCTTTAAAAAAGGACAACAAAAAGTCCCATCTTTTGTGAAACTATGCTGACGAGTCTGAGATTGTATTTAATTTTATCAAAATGAAAACGAGAGAAGGAATAAGGAGGATCCACAAGGAATAGTGAAGTGGTAAAGGGTAAAGACTATTACAGATGCAAGCATAAAATAAATAAAATGGTAACTAGTAGTGTTGTGGTACTTAAGACCAGTCTTGGTCTCAAGACCACTTTCTTAAGTTCTCAGTCTCGTCTCGGAATCAACCGCATTTTTACTCAGTCTTGTCTTGGTCTCAGACATAGAGGACTCTGGATTTTATGTCAAGACTACAACTGTGGGGATTTCACTAAATCGCCTATGCATTGTCTGATTTATTTAACATCATTACTGTTTAGATGTAAAATTTTCTGCTTCAAAAGCGACCAGTAACATGACTTATTGCTAATTTGAACATTTTCTTTCTGTTTTCTTCCTCCAGGCTGTCACCCCTCCCCCACCTTCAAACTCACTGGTCTGGTCCTGGTCTTGACTTGGTCTTGCCCTGCTTTGGTCTTGCTCTTAACTTGGTCTTAAACCCTCAAAGTCTTGGTCTCGATACACTTTGGTCTTGGCCATGAGTTGGTCTTGATTTAGGTGTTCTTGACTACAACACGAGTTGCTGGTATGTGTCTAGACTGTGGTACACCTTCTTTATAATATTTATAGAAAAGTATCTAATGAAATATTTCACTTGTGACTTTTTTTAATCTAAAACCATCAAATGGGAACATGCCTACTGGCTAGCTCTCTAAAGGGTTCCTTAAAGTTTTCTTAAAGCCATTTTTCAAACTTATCGTCAGTATTTTCCATTTATTTTGAAACCCCATAATACAATTTTTCTTCATGAACCTACATATGTTAAAAATCCTCCACAGTAGATGATGTGCATGAACACCACTGCATTCAAGACATGTCAGTTTTTTTTTTTAAATGGGAGGGGAACAAAAAAACAGAAATGAAACATCTGTTGCCACTTCCCATAGATAATTGGATGGGTGACCCAGAGCTCGCTTCAGACAGAACCAAGGAGGGAGTAGAATGAGCCAAGCAGCATGTGAATTATACAGACCAAGTGGCTATCTGGCAGCTGAGATGGGTCCACAATGGAGAGAAAAGCATATGATTTCTGTTCTCCCTCGATGGCAGTTGTTCATATTGCTGCAGCTGGGCAGTCTTTAGAAGTCCATCAGGACTCAGACCTCCATGACCCCATTATTGCATCCTCCTGAGCTCTGGCCTTTTTAGCTGGAACTATGTTGTCTAACCACACTCAAGACTCAAATCAGTCTTACATCAGTCAGCCTCATTTGACTAAGTGTTATTGTGAATTAATTTTCTAGCTTAATATCAGACTCATTCAGTCCTGTTTGGTTACTCTTACACTCTCGCTTTCCTGATTGGCTGCAACTCCTGCCAGTCACTCTCAAACCTCTTTCCTGCCTGATGTTGAGATGTGATGTTTGATGTATCTGAGCTGCCATATTTCATGCCTTACACAAAGTGCATACGAATTATTGTTACAGGATTGTCAGGGTGAGTCAGGGAAGATCAGGAACATCATATTATAGTCATTTTTGTCTCCTGATTCAATACTGATGCTCTTTCCTATGCACTGAAGCTTGTAACTAACACAAAAAACAATCCACATAATTAACTGCAAGAACTTTGTCATAATTCATATGAGCAGATATTTTTGGTATGAAAGAACAAATAGCAGAGCAAGATACAGTTGAGACAAACTTGATACAGGTAAACATAATGGACTTTGTTCAGAGTGTCATACTAAAATGTTTTGAGCTATACTCACAAAAGCTATTGAATGCTGTTTGACAGCAATAGTATATATTACATAATAATTCATTAATAGTCTCATCCCTTTCGTCAGTGAAAAGTTTTTGGTGTTTTTTTTTTCCAAGAACATTTGCATTAATTGATCATTAATGACTAAATTGGACTTGATTTACAACCCCAATTTCATAAAGTTGGGGCACTGTGTAAAACATAAATTAAAAAAAAAAAACAGAATATGATAATTTGCAAATCTTGGAAACCCAATATTTCATTGAAAATAGTCCAAAGACAACAGATCAAATGATGAAACTGAGAAATTTTATTGTTTTTTTTGAAAAATATATGCTCATTTTGAATTTGATGTCAGCAACATGTTTCAAAAAAAGTTGGGATGGGGCAACAAAAGACTAAAAAAGTTCTGTAATGTGAAAAAAAAACTAATTTGGTTAATTGGCAACAGGTCAGTAACATGATTGGATATAAAAAGAGCATCCCAGAGAGGCTGAGCCTCTCAGAAGTAAAGATGGGGAAGGGTTCACCGCTATGTGAAAGACTGCATGGGCAAACAGTGTAACAATTCAAGAATAATGTTCCTCAATGTAAAATTGCAAAGAATTTGGGGATCACATCATCTATGGTACATAATATCATTAAAAGATTCAGAGAATCTGGAGAAATCTCTGTATGCGAGAGACAAGGCTGAAAACTGAATTTCATTACGGTATCCACAAATGCAAATTGAAACCATATATAAAAAAGTATCCAGAAACACTCAGTGTGTTTACATGCACATAGAGAAAATCGAATTTCTGCCGTTGCTCGACTGAAATCGAAGTTCTAAATGCCATGGGAACATCTTAGCTAGGCTGAAATTGAACCGAACTTGATTTCTCGTAATCAAGCTACACGACCTAGATTATGCGATTTTTGCCGAGCTACTTAGTGCATGTATACCCTATCGAGCTATGTAGTCGAGCTACTTACTTCAGCACTGCCCCTTCCGGAAGTGACGGGTGACGAGACCACAAGCGGGAAACACGACAGCCTCAGTCGGCATGACAACAGTAGTAGCGAGCAGCAGAAGAGGTCAGGAGGAACAAATGAAGAAGAGAAAATGGCGAGCAGAAACGTGCACTTCTGGAGCAATGAGGAGACAGAGTTCATGCTCATTCAGCTTAAGGAGTTGAATATATTAAAATTCATGGACGGGTGAAAAACGCGCAATGGAGAACACGGAACTGATAACTTTGTTTACACTCTTGAATAGCTCTTATTCATGACGACAACCGGAAGTGTACCAACACGATGGGGCGTGTAGCGCCACCTGTGGCTCGGGTGCACAATGTACCTCACACAATAGCTCGATTTCCTTGTGTGCATGTAGGATTGGATTTCTCTGGCACCCCTGCTGGGGCCCTTTGCTCGATTACCGACAGCAGCTCGATTTGGATGTGCATGTAAACGTACTGACTGCCACCTTCTCTGGACCCAAGCTCTTTTACTGCAGCGAAGTGAAAAATTGTCCAGAAGTCTGACGAATCAAAAGTAGAAATTATTTTTAGAAATCATGGACATCACATCCTCCAGGCTAAAGAGAAGAGAGACCATCCAGCTTCTTATTAGTGCAAAATTCAAAAGCCAGCATCTGTGATGGTATGAGGGTGCATGACATTGGGTAGCTTGTACATCTGGAAAGGCATCATACACGTTTCAGAGCAATATGCTGCCATCCAGACAAAATCTTTTTCAGGGAAGGCCTTCCTTCTTTCAGCAAGACAAGGCCAAACCACTTTCTGCACATATGAAAACTGTGTGGTTCCATAGTAAGAGTCTGGGTGCTAAACTGGCCTGCCTGCAGTCCAGACCTGTCTCCCATTTAAAACATTTGGTGCATTATGAAGCATAAACTATGATAAAGGAGACCCCAAACTGTTGAACAACTGAAATTGTATATCAGGCAAGAATTGAACAACATTTCTCTTTCAAAATTCCAGCAATTGGTCTCCTCAGTTCCTCAACATTTACAGAGTGTTGTTAAAAGTAGAGGTGATGCAACACAGTGGTAAACATGCCCCTATACCAAATTTTTTTGAAACATGTTGCTGACATCAAATTCAAAATGAGCATATTTTTCAAAAACAATAAAATTTCTCAGGTTCAACATTTGATATGTTGTCTTTGTACTATATTCAGTGAAATATATGGTTTCCAAGATTTGCAAATCATCATAGTCTCTTTTTTATTTACATTTTACACAGTGTCCCAAATTTATGGAATTGGGGTTGTACAACCCCGATTCCAAAAAAGTTGGGACAAAGTACAAATTGCAAATAAAAACGGAATGCAATGATGTGGAAGTTTCAAAATTCCATATTTTATTCAGAATAGAACATAGATGGCATATCAAATGTTTAAACTGAGAAAATGTATCATTTAAAGAGAAAAATTAGGTGATTTTAAATTTCATGACAACAACACATCTCAAAAAAGTTGGGACAAGGCCATGTTTACCACTGTGAGACATCCCCTTTTCTCTATACAACAGTCTGTAAACGTCTGGGGACTGAGGAGACAAGTTGCTCAAGTTTAGGGATAGGAATGTTAACCCATTCTTGTCTAATGTAGGATTCTAGTTGCTCAACTGTCTTGGGTCTTTTTTGTCGTATCTTCCGTTTTATGATGCGCCAATTGTTTTCTATGGGTGAAAGATCTGGACTGCAGGCTGGCCAGTTCAGTACCCGGACCCTTCTTCTACACAGCCATGATGCTGTAATTGATGCAGTATGTGGTTTGGCATTGTCATGTTGGAAAATGCAAGGTCTTCCCTGAAAGAGACGTCGTCTGGATGGGAGCATATGTTGCTCTAGAACCTGGATATACCTTTCAGCATTGATGGTGTCTTTCCAGATGTGTAAGCTGCCCATGCCACACGCACTAATGCAACCCCATACCATCAGAGATGCAGGCTTCTGAACTGAGTGCTGATAACAACTTGGGTCGTCCTTCTCCTCTTTAGTCCGAATGACACGGCGTCCCTGATTTCCATAAAGAACTTCAAATTTTGATTCGTCTGACCACAGAACAGTTTTCCACTTTGCCACAGTCCATTTTAAATGAGCCTTGGCCCAGAGAAGACGTCTGCGCTTCTGGATCATGTTTAGATACGGCTTCTTCTTTGAACTACAGAGTTTTAGCTGGCAACGGCGGATGGCACGGCAAATTGTGTTCACAGATAATGTTCTCTGGAAATATTCCTGAGCCCATTTTGTGATTTCCAATACAGAAGCATGCCTGTATGTGATGCAGTGCCGTCTAAGGGCCCGAAGATCACGGGCACCCAGTATGGTTTTCCGGCCTTGACCCTTACGCACAGAGATTCTTCCAGATTCTCTGAATCTTTGATGATATTATGCACTGTAGATGATGATATGTTCAAACTCTTTGCAATTTTACACTGTCAAACTCCTTTCTGATATTGCTCCATTATTTGTCGGCGCAGAATTAGGGGGATTGGTGATCCTCTTCCCATCTTTACTTCTGAGAGCCACTGCCACTCCAAGATGCTCTTTTTATACCCAGTCATGTTAATGACCTATTGCCAATTGACCTAATGAGTTGCAATTTGGTCCTCCAGCTGTTCCTTTTTTGTACCTTTAACTTTTCCAGCCTCTTATTGCCCCTGTCCCAACTTTTTTGAGATGTGTTGCTGTCATGAAATTTCAAATGAGCCAATATCTCATCTCATCTCATTATCTCTAGCCACTTTATCCTTCTACAGGGTCGCAGGCAAGCTGGAGCTTATCCCAGCTGACTATGGGCGAAAGGCGGGGTACACCCTGGACAAGTTGCCAGGTCATCACAGGGCTGACACATAGACACAGACAACCATTCACACCTACGGTCAATTTAGAGTCACCAGTTAACCTAACCTGCATGTCTTTGGACTGTGGGGGAAACCGGAGCACCCGGAGGAAACCCACGCGGACACGGGGAGAACATGCAAACTCCACACAGAAAGGCCCTCGCCGGCCCCGGGGCTCGAACCCAGGACCTTCTTGCTGTGAGGCGACAGCGCTAACCACTACACCACCGTGCCGCCATGAGCCAATATTTGGCATGAAATTTCAAAATGTATCACTTTCGACATTTGATATGTTGTCTATGTTCTATTGTGAATACAATATCAGTTTTTGAGATTTGTAAATTATTGCATTCCGTTTTTATTTACAATTTGTACTTTGTCCCAACTTTTTTGGAATCGGGGTTGTATTAATTTTAAAACTCCAAATAGTAAATTAGCCTGGAAGCACACATTATGATGACATAAACTCAATTTAGTATCTCATTCTGCTTTATTAAATTGTGTATACAAGTAATTTTCAGTGCACTATATTTAAAAAAAAGGAAGATAATAGTGTGTGTTGGATCAAGTGCTATTTTATATGTTTACAAATAATGAGAGGGGAAACAAGTTCACTGATTAGTTTGATGCTTGCTAACTAGGTTTCTTCATGTAGCGATATGTGGCAATCCACTAGAAATTCCGGTTTCCGGTTGAGAGTACGCCGTGTGCATTCTGGCTGCCACTTCTCACCGGATCTTTTTATTTTATTTTATTTTCTCTTTTGGTTTTCTTTTTTGTGTTTGTATAGTTTGATGTTTGTTTTTCATTTGAGTGTTTTGTCCACCGGTTGTGGTGTAGCTCTGGACCCAGTTTTGGGTGTCGGTTCCCTCCAGGCCTAGGTTTGCTGTGGGTGATGCCTGTGCTCCTCGCTATGGACTGCAGTGAGCTTGTTGCTCATTTTAACATCGGGGTTGTCCAGTGCTCTGTGCGGCAGTGCTTTTGTGCTTGGCGCAGTGTTCCGAGCGATGTTGCCCGGTGGTGTCATGGTGGCTGTGTAGGCAGTTTGGAACATACCAGCGCTCTGGGTGGCAGTGCTTCTGTGCTTGCTTTGTGGATCCATGGTGCAGTGTTCTGGGCGGTGTTGCCCGGCGGCAGCGCGATGACTGTGCAGGAGGTGTGGGACTTGTTTTCGTGCGCCTTTTGGTGGGACTGTGGCTGCTACACCATTGGAATGACATCCTGGCCTTTATTTGGTGGACCCCCCCCCCCTTATAATTGTAAAGCGACCTTGGGTATTGAGAAAGGCACTATATAAATTTAACTTATTGTTAGATTTATTATTGGACTCCTATCATCTTATTTGTACATAATCATATGAGGCCACTCATCTCATCTCATTGTCTCTAGCCACTTTATCCTGTTCTACAGGGTTGCAGGAAAGCTGGAGCCTATCCCAGGTGACTACGGGCGAAAGGCGGGATACACCCTGGACAAGTCGCCAGCTTATCACAGGGCTGACACATAGACACAGACAACCATTCACAGTCAATTTTAGAGTCACCAGTTAACCTAACCTGCATGTCTTTGGACTGTGGGGGAAACCGGAGCACCTGGAGGAAACCCACGCGGACACGGGGAGAACATGCAAACTCCGCACAGAAAGGCCTTCGCCAGCCATGGGGCTCGAACCCGGACCTTCTTACTGTGAGGCGACAGCGCTAACCACTACACCACCGTGCCACCCCAAGTTGTACATTTATAAGACAAAAAATCTTGGATAGTCTTCAGAATGATAAAGTCATACTTAAAATCTCAGAAATTCTGAGATTAAGACATCAAAAATTTATAAGGGAAAAAAATCTCTTGTATTTCCTGACTTCCTGGCTGCAGTGCATATTGGCAAATGTAGGAGAAAATCTCTTAGCATTTGTTCTTTTATATTGCATGATCAAGGAGGAAAGACTTAGCCTGGCAAGCTCGTAGGCAAAAATATTTTTGGCCACTAGGCAGGTGGGTCTAGTTTACTAGGCTAGGAAAGACTGCATTTCCTATAACTCTCAACTCAGCCATTTCAAAGTAACAGAGATTTGGGATGATGAGAATCCACGCACTGAAAGTAATGAGAAACTGCACTATAATTATACATTTATAATCAGCTAAGACAAAAAAAGGACAATGATTTTTTTTTTTTTAAATCTCCTGTTGCATCCATGAAGCACCAATCAATTAATCAATCAATTGTATGCTTCCTGGCTGCTATGCATTCTGGGAAATGCAGTTGAAACTCTCTTAGCGCTCATCACATCACTCCTGTGGAGGATGGCCCCATGTAGATGCACTTGGAAGAAAGTCGCACTTGGAAGATGGCTCTGGGCACTTACAGTGGTGCTTGAAAATGTGTGAACCCTTTAGAATTTTCCATATTTCTGCATAAATATGACCTAAAACATCAGATTTTCACTCAAGTCCTGAAAGTAGATAAATAGAACCCAGTTAAACAAATGAGACAAAAATATTATACTTGGTCATTTATTTATTGAGGAAAATGATCCAATATTACATATCTGTGAATGGCAAAAGTATGTGAACCTTTGCTTTCGGTATCTGGTATGACCCCCTTGTTCAGCAATAACTGCAACTAAATGTTTCCGGTAACTGTTGATCAGTCCTGCACATTGGCATGAAGGAATTTTAGCCCATTCCTCCGTACAAGAACAGCTTCAACTATGGGATGTTGGTGGGTTTCCTCACATGAACTGCTCACTTCAGGTCCTTCCACAACATTTCGATTGGATTAAGGTCAGGACTTTGACTTGGCCATTCCAAAACATTAAATTTATTCTTCTTTGGTAGAATGACTTGTGTGCTTAGGGTCGTTGTTTTGCTGCATGACCCACCTTTTGTGATTCAGTTCATGGACAGATGTCCTGACATTTTCCTTTAGAATTGGCTGGTATAATTCAGAATTCATTGTTCCATCAATGATGGCAAGCCGTCCTGGCCCAGACACAGCAAAACAGGTCGAATCCATGATACTACCACCACCATGTTTCACAGATGGGGTAAGGTTCTTATGCTGGAATGCAGTGTTTTCCTTTCTCCAAACATAATGCTTCTCATTTAAACCAAAAAGTTCTATTTTGGTCTCATCCATCCACAAAACATTTTTCCAATAGCCTTCTGGCTTGTCCACGTGATCTTTAGCAAACTGCAGATGAGCAGCAATGTTCTTTTTGGAGAGCAGTGGCTTTCTCCTTGCAACCCTGCCATGCACACCATTGTTGTTCAGTGTTCTCCTGATGGTAGACTCATAAACAGTAACATTATCCAATGTGAGAGAGGCCTTCAGTTGCTTAGAAGTTACAATGGGGTCCTTTATGACCTCGCCAACTATTACATGCCTTGCTCTTAAGGCCAATTTATGCTGACAACGCAGTCCTCGCAGATGGCGTCGCAGATGGCATCTGCATAGCCCCCCCACCTTCGCAGATGCTCTGTGCACACCTCCCAAAAATTGTGACCACCGCAGAAGCCTCGCAGACAGTGTCACAGACAAGAGGGCTCTGATTGGTCTACTCTACATCCGCTGTACACGCACTTCCGCTTCCCTACTTTCCCAGTTTAGTTTGTTTTCACGACCGCCATTTTTAAAAACACGAGCGAAGATGGAGCAGCATGAAGAGCGGTTGATCGAGGAAGTGAGGAAGTACGTACATCTATACGACTCCAGTTCTAGTCATTATAAGTAACCGGAGGATAAACACTCCAGTAACCACACCCACCAACTACTCCTAGTGATTTTGCGACTTCGCGCCCCCTTGCGTTGTGGCGGTGAATAACATCGTGCAGGCCTATTACTCCCCACTCAACGATAAATTACAACTGTCTGCGAAAAGCTATCTGCGAAAGCCTTGTCGCAAGAGCATGCAGAGGCCCTTAGAGTGATCTTTGTTGGTCGACCACTCCTGGGGAGGGTAACAATGGTCTTGAATTTCCTCCATTTGTACACAATCTGTCTGACTGTGGATTGGTGGAGTCCAAACTCTTTAGAGATGGTTTTGTAACCTTTTCCAGCCTGATGAGCATCAACAACGCTTTTTCTGAGGTCCTCAGAAATCTCCTTTGTTCGTGCCATGATACACTTCCACAAACATGTGTTGTGAAGATCAGACTTTAATAGATCCCTGTTCTTTAAATAAAACAGGGTGCCCGCTCACACCTGTTTTCATCCCATTGATTGAAAACACCTGACTCTAATTTCACCTTCAAATTAACTGCTAATCCTAGAGGTTCACATACTTTTGCCACTCACAGATATGTAATATTGGATCATTTTCCTCAGTAAACAAATGACCAAATATAATATTTTTGTCTCATTTGTTTAACTGGGTTCTCTTTATCTACTTTTAGGACTTGTGTGAAAATCTGATGATGTTTTAGGTCATATTTATGCATAAATATAGAAAATTCTAAAGGGTTCACAAACTTTCAAGCACCACTGTATAGTAATGCATTTATGCCTGAGGACTACAGTTGACTTGCTAACTTTTAGGACTGTAGCTGTCATGAACAGTTTTGCATTCAAGTTTCCATCAATGAACAGTTTATAACTTCAACAAAACAGACTTCATGTTAAAACGATAATGATTTTCCTCGTTATATAGTTATAGTTTGTGACTATATAAGACACAGTTACAGAAGCAAATTATTTATGATCACACGATTTGTTATCACCCAAATGAGGATGGGTTCCCTTTTGAGTCTGGTTCCTCTTGAGGTTTCTTCCTCATGTTGTCTGAGGGAGTTTTTCCTTGCCACTGTCACCACAGGATTGCTCATTGGGGCTAAAGTTGGGATAAAATTAGCTCAAGTTTTTAAAAATGGCAACAAACGCAAGAACATTGTCATTCCCTACATTTCTGGACTATCTGAGAAACTCAGGAGGATCTTCTACAAACACAACATCCCTGTACATTTCAGACCCAGTAACACTGAGGCAGAAATTGGTCCATCCTAAGGACAGAATACCCAGACACAAGCAGGACGACTTAGTGTACACAATTCAATGCAGTGAGGAATGCACATACCTGTACATTGGGGAAACGAAACAACCACTTCACAAGTGCATGGTTCAGCACAGGACAGCCAGTTCCTCAGGGCAGGACTCTGCAGTCTTTCTTCATCTCAATAATAAAGGACACTTGTTTCAGGACTGCAATGTACGCATTTTAGCCAGAGAAGACCAGTGGTTTGAAAGAGGAGTAAAAGAAGCCATCTCCATTAACCTGGAACAACCATCACTGAACAGAAGAGGTGATCTGAGACACTGCTTATCAGCCACCTACAATGCAGTCCTTGGCACACTTCCCAGAAAACTGAATACACATCCACACCAAGACGCAGCTGACTTCAATGACTCGCATGATGGCAGAGAGAGCCAATGACCCACAGATCATCCTAACGACACTCTAGTCAAGTCAAGTCAAGTTTATTTGTATAGCGCTTTTAACAATAAACATTGTCGCAAAGCAGCTTTACAGAATTTGAACGACTTAAAACATGAGCTAATTTATCCCTAATCTATCCCCAATGAGCAAGCCTGTGGCGACGGTGGCAAGGAAAAACTCCCTCAGACGACATGAGGAAGAAATCTCGAGAGGAACCAGACTCAAAAGGGAACCCATCCTCATTTGGGCAACAACGGACAGCCTGACTATAATATTAACAGTTTTAACATGAGGACAGTTTCGTTGATGTTATAACTCTTCATTGATGGAAACTTGAGTGCAAAACTGTTCATGATAACTGCAGTCCTAAAGTTAGCAAGACAACTGTAGTCCTCAGCCATAAAAGCATTACTGTAAGAGTCCAGAGCATCCTCCAGGTATAACCCTCAACTGTCCTCATGGGGCCGTCCTTCACAGGAGCGGTGCGATAAAACTCCGACCAGACACAGGGCACCATGATGGATCAAGCAGGTCCGAGGGGCAGGAGAGGCCAGCATCTCAATCCCAGGACCAACATGTAACTCAGAGGGACAGATTGGGGGGGGGGGAGAGAGAGAGAAAGAAAACACATGTTGTTAGGTATGCCCTAAAAATGACAAGTATTAAATCTGTGTGGTAGGCTCGCAGAGATGAGTGTCTTTACATCAGGCATAACACACAACAATGGCATGTTAATATGGTAAAAAATATATCATGACCTGCTCTGGCTGGATGCTTGATTGGGTGATGGGAGCACACTCCTCAGCAATGATGAGATGCAGATGGGACCCTTAGGGCTGGCCAAGACAATTCAGTGACATTTCACCGGGTCTGGGACATGTGACAGAAAGTCTGACGGCCGATTCCCTGCAGGCTACGATAGCCAGTCGAGGTCTCCACCCTCTCCACCAAAAGATTTCCTGTTGACTCCATGTAATTCAGAGGGACAGATTTGGGGTGGGGGAGGGGAGGGAAAGAAAACACAGGTTGTTAGGTATGCCCAATGTCACCTGAATAAGTAGGAGCAGTATACATATTGCACTGAGTACAAGCAGGGACTCCGGCAACTAACTATGACAGCATAACTAAAAGGAGAGAGCCAGAAGGTAACACAGGCATGAGGGAGCCCCGGGACATAAGGTAGCCAGCCACTACACTGTCAACAAACTCGAGTGAGCAAGCGAGTGGGGACTGACAGCATCCATACATCCCAGTTTACCAAAACACTCTATGTCTGAGGACCCTCTAGATCTACACCTTTACCTCATAAACACCATTAACAAAAGGCTTGACTAAACAGATATGTTTTCAGCCTAGACTTAAATGTTGAGACTGTGTCTGATTCCCGAACATTACTTGGAAGGCTGTTCCATAACTGTGGGGCTTTGTAAGAAAAGGCTCTGCCCCCTGATGTAGCTTTCACTATACGAGGTACCAGCAGATAGCCTGCACCTTTTGATCTAAGTAGGCGTGGCGGGTCATAGAGGAGCAGAAGTTCACTCAGGTACTGTGGTGCGAGACCATTTAGTGCTTTAAAGGTCAATAGTAGTATTTTATAATCAATACGAAATTTGATTGGGAGCCAATGCAGTGTGGATAAGACAGGGGTGATGGGGTCATATTTTCTAGTTCTAGTAAGGACTCTTGCTGCTGCATTTTGAACTAACTGTAGCTTATTTATGCACTTATTGGAACATCCAGACAGTAAGGCATTACAGTAATCCAACCTGGAGGTAACAAAAGCATGGACTAGTTTTTCTGCGTCACGCAATGACATTAAATTTCTTATCTTTGCAATATTTCTGAGATGAAAGAAAGCTATCCGGGTGATGTTATCAATGTGAGTTTCGAATGAAAGACTGGGGTCAATAATCACTCCGAGGTCTTTTACTGCTGCACGTGAAGAAACAGAAAGGCCATCCAGAGTCACTATGTAATCAGAAAACTTACTTCTAGCTGTATGTGGTCCTAGTACAAGTACTGCAGTCTTGTCAGAGTTAAGCAGAAGGAAATTAATAAGCATCCAGTGTCTAATGTCCTTAACACATTCCTCAATTCTATTAAGCTGGTGTCTCTCATCAGGTTTTGCAGAGACATACAACTGTGTGTCATCAGCATAACAGTGGAAACTAATACAATGTTTACAAATAATATCATCCAGAGGTAACATATATAGAGAAAAAAGCAGTGGACCCAAGACAGAACCTTGTGGAACACCAAACTTTACCTCAGTACGTCTAGAAATATCACCATTTATATCAACATACTGATAACGATCAGTTAGATAAGACCTGAGGCAGGAGAGGGCCATTCCCTTAACTCCCACAACATTTTCTAGTCTATCCAGAAGAATGGAATGATCAATGGTATCAAATGCTGCACTAAGGTCAAGCAACACAAGTAGCAAGACACAGCCCTGATCAGACGCCAACAGTAGGTCGTTTACTACTTTAACCAGTGCTGCCTCTGTGCTATGATGAGGTCTAAATCCTGACTGATACATTTCATGGATGTTATTCCTATGTAAATATGAGCATAACTGCCATGCCACAGCTTTTTCAAGGATCTTGGAGATAAAGGGGAGGTTTGATATTGGCCGATAATTGGACAGCTGACAGGGATCAAGGTCAGGTTTTTTAATCAGGGGTTTGATAACTGCTAGTTTAAAGGATTTGGGTACATAGCCACTCTAGGCTGCTAACACCGTTCACACCTGGCCTCCAGTGACCCTTACACCTGCAGGATGACTGAGAAGGTCAACAACCCATGTGACCTCAACGACTCTCCTTCGGGTTGCTTTTGGCCCACTAGAGGATAAATACCTGGAACTTCCCACTAGTCAGACCGAACTGAAGAAACGTCTTCAAGAATTTCAAGCAAATCCAGTTGCCTTCTTTAGTACCAATTACAGTGGCCCTCAATGTACCTAATCTGCATGTCTTTGAACTACCACAATACAAAATAATCAGTGAACACGCTCTTGGATTCGCTCTTCTGACCTTGCTACATCTATTTTCAGCAAAGGGAATACAAGTATATTGTGTCAAATGGTCATATTAAGTGAAGCCAAGAGCCAATGGAATGGCATGATAATGATGTTGAATCTAAATTGTATCGCTCGATCACACCATTCCACTGGTTCTTGGTATGGTTCTAGCCAGTCAGCAAGAAGCTCACGTATTACAACAAATTGCAACAGTATTTGTAAAAACCAAACACACTCTGGTGATTGTGAGCAATGAAAACTCAGAAGAAAAAAAAAGATTCACTATGACAAGAAGTTCAAGGTGACTTGGCCATCAGATCATCCGTGCATCAAAGCATCGAGGCAAGATGAGAAGTATGCATTTTGTGACGTATGTTGGTCCAATTTCCTGATAAATTTTCTTCATATATGGCAGTCAGGATGCAGGAGAATGCACCATTTTACACTTTTTTTTTCTTCAAAATCGAGGCAAGATGAGAAGCATACCCCCAGACCCCACTAGGAGGGCACAACTGCACCACATTACCTGATCTCACACTTTTAATTCTCTGGGGGATGGCAAGTATGATTTAGAACAAATCCTACCCATCACCTTGTTATATCATCCTTCATGATTTCTATCTGATTCTCCTTAATGCTTCTCACGTGTGTATCCAGTGTGAAGATTTTGCCACCCAAAACCAGCTGATGTTTCTTCAAGGCTCATCTTTGCTTCAGTGGATAATCACAACTGGATACTGCACCTAAGAGTTACTGCTGTCATCATAAAAGCTCATCCTTTTATTCACTTTTATTCACGATACTGAACATCCTTTCAACACACGTACCGTACACATTTCTGTATACTGTAACAAGTCAGTTATCCATGTGTCACCCAGTAGACACTGGTTCCTCTCAAGGTTTCTTCTGCCATCTCAGGGAGGTTTTTCTTGTCACCTCAGGTTAACATATTAGGGATTCGAATCTACACATTACACATGAGGGATTTAAATCTGGATTTTCTATAAAGCTGATTTGTGATTAAATGTCCACAAAATGGTTTCTCTGAGTGCTAAGTACAGCCATAATAATTGCAAACATGTTTGTGTCAAAAATAATCAAGCTATCCAAAGTCCTCAATTAGTCAGTAATTACTAGGATCATTGATAGTACCCAGTGTTTTGTGCATTTAAGGGCTAAAATCCAATAAACACTTATGGAAACAAGTCAAAGTGGAAAAGCCTGTTCATTAAATTCTGACAATCAATGCAACGTCACATTAACTGAATCACTTTTGTGAATAAATGAATATCCAAAATTCCCATAGTACTAATAACTGGTGGCGAAATATTATTCTCAAAATGACAGTATTCTAACAGCCAGGTCTGAATTTCTGACAAATACTAATTAGACAAGCCACTCAGAATCTGGCATTTAGGTAAAGCACGCTCAAGTTTACTATTCTCGCACTCTTGGCATTTTGTTCTCTTTTTACTATGTTTCAAGGATTAGAAACAACACAGGAAGAGAATTTAAGTGTAGATGACTGTGCAGTCAGTGACTGTCACTGCTTGAATAACATTTTTTTTAAGTGCATTATTTACACCTATTATCACAGCTGGTCTGCTTTTACAATGAATTATTTCATGGTACTTCACTTCTTTCAGTTTTCTCCCCATTCTTCATTTTGTTCACTCAATTAATTGCTGCACAGTTTTTGTTAACCATATCCTCCAGACTTTTAGAATATGCAAACATGATTTGCATACCTCACCTATAAAAGTTTGAGAATCCTTTAAAGCCTCTTTAGACCTGCTGTTTCCTGTTTATGACATGAACTGAATTTTGAAGGGTGTTTTTTTTTTATGAGATTTAGTAGCTAAATAGCTTTGTTCCCTGGTGTTCCAAGGAAATGAGGTTCATCTAGTGTGAAATTTTGTTCATACCCATTCCCTTTTGTTAAATTAAGCATTCAAAGCTGTCATAAAAGTAACCAGATGCTGGACATATTTGCTTGAATGATGATTCATGGGCAAGTACAATACTTAATGTATTAGTTCTAACGTAAGCCCATTGGTCTGTTTAGTTTTGTGGAACATGCGTGTTTCACACACAGAAGAAGAAAATGACACTGACCTAATTCATTAACTATTCATGATTTACAGATGCACTTCATTCTCATGAACACAAAAGATGACAGAATTATGATTGGAGACAGAGGCAAGTACACTATGTATTTATCATTCCCTGATTTATTATTTTGCAGAAGCTGTATGACACCTGTGTCCCCTGAAACAAGGGACCTCTGCAACTGGGTATCAGACATGCAGTGACAGCAAAGGGCTTTTCAAGCATGTCTGAAGAGTACATATTAAGAATACTCTTCTGACAAACTTTTTAAAAATAATGCTAAAAAAAAAGAAAAAAGGAAACAAACAATTTACTAAGGTAAACCAGGTCCAGGATCCTGAGCTTTGATGTCTGGGTCAAGTTCTCCCAGTTTTCCTGTGGGTCTCTTCCAGGTTATCTGGTTTCTTCCTACTATCCATATTCGTCACATCCTCAGAGAATTTTTGCGCCATACACCCAGTACTCCTGAGACTGGCTCTGGCTATAGCTTGACTGATGGACAAGGCAAATACTGAAGGCAAGGCAAGGCAAGGCAAGTTTATTTATATAGCACATTTCATACACAATGGCAGTTCAATGTGCTTTACAGAAGCAAAAACAAAAACAGTAAACAATAGAGAAATAAAATTACATAAAATAATTTTTTTTATTCTAAAACAATTAATTAAAAGAATTAAAAGAAAATAATAAGAATTAAACAATAGTAGAAATAAAATAATAAAATGCCAAAAAGAAAAAGGAGAAAAAGAAAAAGAAACCAGCGGAATAAAATAGAATAAAGTTAAAGTAAATTTAAAACATGCAGAGAAAGTAAAGATTATAAAAAATGTAAAAATATTAATTATTTAACAGAAAGCATCTGAAAACACCTTGGTCTTTAACCTAGATTTGAAGCTGCCAACAGCAGGAGCATTTTTAATGTCCTCTGGCAGTTGGTTCCATAGTTGTACTGCATAGTAGCTAAAAGCTGCTTCACCACACTTTGTTTTAACAACTGGTTTTAATAGTAAATTTTTCTGTTGCGATCTGGTAGATCTGATTGGGTTAGGCCGCTGCAACATATCAGAGAGGTAATTGGGCCCTGTACCATTTAGAGATTTGTATACCAGCAGCAATACTTTAAAGTCAATTCTGTAGCTTACTGGAAGCCAGTGAAGGGACCTTAGAATTGGAGTAATGTGCTTTGTTCTTTTTGTTCGTGTGAGAACCCTCGCCGCTGCATTTTGAACCAGCTGAAGTCGTTTGATGGTCTTTTTTGGCAAGCCTGTGAAAAGGCCATTGCAGTAATCAACCCTACTAGAGATGAAGGCATGTATTAGTTTTTCCAGATCATTTTTTGACATAAGTCCTCTTAGTTTGGAAATGTTTTTTAGGTGATAAAATGCCGTTTTAGTGATTGCTTTCATGTGACTGTCAAAGTTTAGCTCGCTGTCAATGAAAACACCAAGATTTTTAACCATTTCTTTAGTTTTAATCCCTTTTGTGTCAAGAATAGTGGTAATCCTGAGTCTTTCATCTTTTTTTCCAAATAGAATTACTTCTGTTTTATCTGTGTTCAGCTGAAGAAAATTTTGTGACATCCAGCTATTGATTTGATCGATACACTGGTAGAGACATTCAGGGGGGGCATAATCATTAGGTGATAGAGCAAAATAAATTTGGGTATCATCTGCATAGCAGTGATACAAAATTGAATTTTTATTGATAATTTGCCCAAGTGGGAGCATATAAAGGTTGAAAAGTAATGGTCCAAGAATCGACCCCTGGGGGACACCACAGGTCAAGGGCATTGACGCTGAGGAACAATTTCCCAGGGTAACAAAGAAGCTTCTATCTTTTAAGTATGATTTTAACCAATTGATAACTTTACCAGTCAATCCAACCCAGTGTTCAAGTCGATATAGCAGTATGTTGTGATCAACAGTATCAAAAGCTGCACTGAGGTCCAGTAATACCAGGACCGATGTTTTGCCTGCATCAGTATTAAGACGTATGTCATTTATAACTTTAATCAGCACTGTTTCAGTGCTATGATTGGCACGAAATCCTGACTGAAAATTATCAAAATGGCTGTTTGATATCAAGAAGGCAGTTAATTGATTGAAGACAATTTTTCCAGGATTTTCCCGATGAATGGTAGATTTGATATTGGCCTGTAGTTATTTAACACTGAAGGATCCAGATTATTTTTTTTAAGAAGGGGCTTTACAACAGCTTTTTTTAGGGACACAGGAACAACGCCAGTCTCCAAGGATGTATTTATAATTTGAAGCACATCTGTAATTATAAGATGAAGAACAGACTTAAAAAAGTTGGTGGGCAGAATGTCCAATTCAGATGTTGAGGAACTGAGATTTTGTACAGTTTTTTCAAGAACTGAAAATGGATGAATGAATACTGTCTGTACATTTCCTTATGGAAGAGTCTATTGATTTATTTTTATGCATATGATTATTAATTCATAATATTGAAAGATGGAGGTTGTCCCCAGGGATGAGCATGTACCATAGTAGGAGTGGAACGATACACTCCAGTCATGATTTTGATTCGATTCACAATACTGACACCACAATTTTGATTCAATTTGATTCTCCGATTATTTGAAGAAAATTTGAAAAAAGAATAATGATGACTGAAAAGACTCCTGTTTTTATTTCTGGATCATAATCAATACAAAACAGTGTGCAGTTTTGTCTGTATAAAACTAACAAAATATATTGTAGGTTCACCATATCTTAAAAATGAATCACTAAATTTTCCCCCAAATTTTTATTGAATTAATAAAGTGGCTGATGTGGAGACTTTAAAAACAATCAGCTGAAACATAATGAGCTCTGGAATAGAAATAGAGCTTCAAAGTCAGCTAAAGTGACTGATTGATTTATGCAGTTTTTGGTGTTGTTTGAAAGCTATGGATATATTTTAATGTGGTTGTGTAAATTTGTGTGCATATATGTGTATACACAAACGTGTGTGTGTGTGTGTGTGTGTGTGTGTGTGTGTGTGTGTGTGTGTGTTTTACAGGTCAAAAAATTTCAACCTAGGTGATTTTTTTTTTAACCTGGATTAAAATTTTTAAACTAGTTTATAATTTCCAACCTAGGTAAAAATTTTGGGTTATCTAAGATTTTTAAAACCTCCCTAAGTGATGCGCCTAATAATGGTGGGGAGGCCTGTGTGCTTTAAGGATCCTGGAAGCTATATCAGCGGGGACCTCGGTCCCTGGCAGGTTCAACCTTGCTGGGCAGGTTCCAGGTGAAAAGCCAGACGAATTGCAACACCTGGTCCTCCAGGTTGGGGGTTGGACGAAGGGCTAATATCCCTTCCCTGTAAAACAACATTATTACAGAAACCTGAAATACTTTTCAAGGATTATATGGGCATGAAGATGGGACTGGCCAGGTACCCCAAGACGACGATTTGATGCTCACAGACTACCAGCGCCGGATGACATCGGAGGGTGAAAGCTCTTTGAAACCCCCCGACCGACGGAGTCACTTCTGAAGCCCAAAAGTTTTGTTAATATTGGTAACTGGAATGTACGTACAATGTATACTTTAGGGAAGTCCGCACAGATTACACACGTGATGAGAGAGTACAACTTAGACATTCTAGGAATCAGCGAATGTAGATGGACAGACTCAGGTAAGGTGAAGGTGGCAACAGGTGAGACGATTATCTTTTCTGGAAGAGAAGATGGTATACACAGAAGCGGCGTGGCAATTATGATGTCTAGACGTGCTGAATCAGCACTGTTAGAATGGAAACCTATCAACAAACGTATAATCATGGCACGATTCTATTCAAAATTCATCAAACTCACCATCATCCATGTGTACGCACCTACAATGGACGCAGAAGACGAAGACAAAGATGTATTTTACGAACAACTACAAAGTGTCTTCGAAAAGGTAGCCAAACACAATCTTTTGCTGATAACAGGAGACATGAATGCGAAGTTGGGGTCATCAAATTGGAACAGAGAAGGAGCAATGGGAAAAGAAGGTACAGGAATCATGAACAGCAACAGTGAAAGACTTGTCAACTTCTGTGAGATGAACAACCTTATTGTCACAGGAACTCTATTTCCTCACAAAGAAATCCATAAGAACATCTGGACATCCCCTGATGGGAAAAAACACAACCAGATAGACCATGTGCTAGTCAATCAACAATTTAGAAGATCAGTTCAAGATACAAGAGTCATGAGAGGTGCAGACGTTGGATCGGATCACCAGCTCGTCAGAACTAAGGTAAAACTCAAGCTCAAGAAAACTATCAAACCAATCAACACGCGAATAAAATACGACACCAACAAATTACAGAATGAATCAATTAGGAAGGCATTTTCATTAGAGCTTCACAACCTCGAGGATGTAGAAGCAGACGAAGAACGTGATATTAACAACAAGTGGACCTGCTTCAGCAAAGATTACAACAACACAGCAGATAAAGTACTGGGTAGGAAAAAGAAAAACAGTAAACTGTAAATCAGTCAAGATTCTTGGTCCATTATCGAAGAAAGAAAGCACCTAAAAGTCCAAGCAGAAAACGCAAAGTCAGAAAGAATCCAGAACCAACTTCGGATGAAATATAGGGAGAAAGATAAAGAAGTTAAGAAAAATCTCAGAGCTGATAAACGAAGATGGCTTGAAGAGCAGATGGATGATGCTCAAAAAGCAGCAGATATGGGAAACATGACCTTATATGAAATAACCAAAAACATCTGTAACAATAAACCCCGTAACTCCACCGCCATCAACGACAGAGAGGGAAACACCATCACTGAAGATTCAGCCAGGTTAGCTCGATGGAAAGAACACTTCGAAGAGATTCTCAACCGTGCAACACCAACAGATCCAATATCGATTGAGACAGATGAAATCCCAGAAATAGATGAAATCACTACAGAACCAATCAGTAAAGATGAAGTTAGGCAGGGTATCAGATCTCCAAGGAATGGGAAAGCAGGTGGCTTTGACAACATTGTAGCAGAGCTTCTTAAAGCAGACCTTGAAATATCCACCCAAAAGCTACATGAAATAATCCAACAGATTTGGGAAGAAGAACAAGTTCCCTTGGAATGGTTAAAAGGGTTAATTGTCAAGCTACCCAAGAAAGAAAACCTAAGAAACTGTACGAACTGGAGAGGCATTACACTTCTTATCATATCAAGTAAAGTCCTTGGTAAGATTCTTATGGAACGTATGAAAAAGGGAGCAGATGCAAAGCTACGACAAGAACAAGCAGGATTCCATCAAGGAAGAAGTACATGAATCGCAATCCTCCCTGATATTAAATTTCATAGATTTCGAAAAAGCATTCGATTCGCTACATAGAAACAGCCTCTGGGACATAATGAAGCTATATGGCATACAACAAAGATCATCAGGATAATCCAACTTCTATACCAAAACTCTGAATGTTCAGTTCTTGATGGAGGCCAAATATCTGAGTGGTTCCAAGTGAAAACTGGCATTAAGCAAGGTTGTGTAATGTCAGGCTTTCTATTTCTACTCACCATCGATTGGGCAATGCATGAAACAACTAGTCAAACCAACACAGGGATCAGATGGACACTCACCAGTCAACTAGAGGACCTAGATTTTGTGGATGACATTGCACTTATTTCAACCAACCAAAGTCAGATGCAAAGGAAGACGAAAAAGTTATCGGAGGCAACACAGAGAATAGGACTTAATATCAGCCAATCAAAGACCCAAGTTATGAAAGTCAATTGCAAGAACCCAGAGCCGATCAAATTCCTAAATGGTCAAAACATCCAAGAAACCAATGACTTTACCTACCTTGGAGCCCGTGTAAGCACCAATGGAGGCGCTGATAAAGATATGGACAGCAGACTTAGCAAGGCCAAGGCAGCTTTCAGGAAGTTGAAGAAGATATGGGGCTCTAAACAATACAGCAAGAAGACAAAGATAAAACTATTCAACACCTTGGTTAAACCAGTCCTACTGTATGGAAGTGAAACCTGGAAGACTAATGCAAAAGACTACGAGAAGCTTGACTCCTTTCAATACCAGTGCCTCAAGAGAATCATGAGCATCTACTGGCCATACATAGTTTCAATGAATGAGCTAAACGATGAGACAGGGTCCGTACGTATGAGTGTAGAGGTAAGAAGAAGATGGAGATTTCTTGGGCACGTCCTCAGAATGCCACGGCAGCACCATTGCCAAATAGCATTAACGTGGAAACCCGACGGGAGGAGAAAGGTGGGCAGGCCGAAAACAACCTGGAGGCGCTCAATTGAGAAGGAGAGAAGAGAAGCTGGGTAGAAAACCTGGGAAGAAGCAAGAATTGTGGCTAAAGACAGGAAACGATGGAAGGAAAGTACTACAGCCTTATGCACAACCAAGCGTGAAGAGGATAGGAAGGAAGATTTTTAAAAGGGATTTTCCATCACTTCTTTTGTCTTTCATCCACTTCCTCTCTGTCTACACCTACCTCTTGTCTGTTTGTCTACCTATTCCTATCTACCTAATTAGCATTGTTTTACATATCTTTTTTCATACTTAACTGGGATTCAAACTCTGAGCCTTCTGATTCTTAACTTAACACCTTAATCACTAAAACTAGTCCTGCAGATTAAGTCAATATTCCATAAGAATCTTTCACTTGGTGATAAAAGCATCAAAATTGGCATGAATAATTTCCAGGACCTATATTTTCAGAAAAGCCCATTAGCCACCTGAAAATCCAAGATGGCAGCCATTTTCTAACATGGCCGCCACATCTAATCTCAAAAATGTTTTTTCACTGTAGAACTTGAATGGCTGGATATATTTTAATTGTCAAAATATCAAGATGTATGTATTTTGATGTGACTAATTCAATGATGTCATTAAAAAATCAATAGGGCTGCTAGTTTTCAAGATGGCAGCCATTTTTTGTTTATATTACACACATACTGTTCAGGTCAATTTGAGCCGCCAGTGATAACGAAGGATATAAAGGGTAAAAACATAGACATATAAACATAGACGCCGCATTGAGCTGGTGGCCCCGTTGCTGGGATACGTCAGAGTGTCCGCCATATTTGATGTGGCAAATCTTCCCCGTAAACCAATGCAAGTAAATGGACTGAACTTCATAAAGCCCCTTTCTACAATAATATTTAACTCGATGCCTTTTATTCACCCATTAAGACACAGACGTATATATTTGGGAAACAAACAGGCATCAAAACAACACATATAACTTTTAATGTGATCAGTGGCAATCCTAGAGTGATTTACTCCCTGGGCGAAACCCCCTGCTGGCGCCGCCCCCCCCCCCCCCCCAAAAAACCGTTTTTTTTTTCGCACCCGCGCTCGTGCCGCCCCGCGTTGGGCTCTGTATTACCGTCGTGTGTTGTACGTCGTGGACACGGCCCGTTATAAATTTGCTGTTACCAGAATGGCAATGATCAAGTCGTAATGTATTACTTAAGGCTCTGTGTAATGTCATAGTAGTGTAGTACTATGGTAGTAAAGTCTTTTTGATGACTAGTACAACGTTCCGCTGGCGGGATTGTGCATATTATGGGGCTACGACAAGCACACACACTGATGACGTCACCTGCGCAACTTTGGTAACCCCATCCAAAATGTTCACCCCCCCGCCCGTCTTGTTTTTTTTTCAGGGGTTTTTTTTGGGAGACCTTTTTTTTTTGGGACCGTTTTTTTTTTTCGTGCCCGCGCTCGTGCCGCCCCCCCCCCGCGATGCCGCCCCGGGCGGCTGCCCGGTCAGACCGCCCCCAGGACCGCCCCTGAATGCGATGGTTATAAATAGTGTGCGAAATACCCTGTACACTGCAAACTAGCGACAGATATGCGATAGATAGCTCAGGTAAGCTAATCAGTCAGCATACCGTAGCAAGCTACCAAAACCTGAGGCCACAATAACCAACCTACAAGACTGAATATGATAAATGATGGAAATAGTGGAAAAACTGGAAATAGTGAATGAAAATAAAAATTTACTGTTTTATTTATTGAGTCACCACGCAGACCTACTCTCGTTGAATAAAGTGAGCTGAATGACCGCCAAACTGAGTTCAGCCAGGTTCTAACGTCATACCAAAACAAAATACATCACTGATTCCTTCACATTCAGAAAGGTTAAAAACATTCATCATATGTTCAAAAACGTTCATCATAGTGTGGCACTGTATTATCTAATTCTCACTGCTTATAACTATACACCTACCCGGTGGAGATGAGCTGGGAAACTGAAGACTGAAGGAACAGCTCCCTCTCTGATCCTGACTGTCTGACCTGTTCTGTCAAAATCCTTCATATTAGCCACAAAGTCAGAAAAATCTGTTCATAAAATTACGTTATAATGACCAAATACAATGAAAAGTATTTTTCCAGTCTCACCTGTGAAAGGTAATCCCATGTGATCTCATTTGGACGGTAAACCTGTTGGTACAGTTAAACGCAGCACATGAATGAGGCATCTTTATTCTCGGCTACTGTCTAGACGCTATACCAGAGACAGTTGAAGAATCTCCACTTTGCCACATCCAATATGGCGGCGAGGATGACGTATGATTCTACGCAGAATGCGGCGTCTGTGTTTATATGTCTATGGGTAAAAATACCAGTGTTAGGCCAAAACTGATGTGTGTTTTACTTGCAAATGAGAGACAGAATATGATTGCCTCATCCTTCTCACTCATCCACACTCTCTCTCTCACACACACACACACACACACACACACACACACACACACAAACGCACACAGACACTCACACACTCAAACAGACACCACCCCACCACTACCACCACAATTAGAACCCAAGAGCAGAGGTAGACAGTAACAAAGTACATTTACTTGAGTACTGTACTTAAGTACGCTTTTTGAGTATCTGTACTTTACTTGAGTATTGTTTTTTTTTTTTTGGTAACTTATGACTTTAACTTCACTACATTTGAAAGATAAATATCGTACTTTTCACTCCACTACATTTCTATCAAGGTCCTCTTGCAGCTGGAGAACCCGGGCATCTCCAGGGCCAGTGCTCTGTGATGGAGGTGGGAGCCGTGGTCCAGATCCCAGACACACCAGAGACTGCTCTCAATCAGACCGGAGCATATCGCATACTGGTTGAGTAATCAAGGGGATACATATCACATGTTGGTGGATTCCGGCTGTAATCAGACCTCAATCCACCAAAGCCTGGTTCAAGATGAGGCACTGGGGAGAGCACAAGTGGTGAAAGTTTTGTGTGTACATGGGGATGTTCATGAATATCCACTAGTGTCCATCCACATTCTATTTCATAGCAAAAAACATAGTGTAGAGGAAGTAGTTAGGCTGTGCCTCACCCACACACTGATTCTGGGGACAGATTGGCCTGGCCAGGAGTTTAAAAGTTTAATGTCGCGTGTAGTAGTGGGCGGTTCCTGGAGTTACACGTCACGGTAACATGGTAACACATTTTTTAATGACATCATTGAATTAGTCACATCAAAATACATACATCTTGATATTTTGACAATTAAAATATATCTAGCCATTCAAGTTCTACAGTGGGATTCCAGTGTAGCGTTGACTGGGGAAGCTGTCTCAGAGCTGTCCACATCAACACCGCATCAGGGTGATACAGGGAGCAGCCCACCCCTCCTTCCTCTCTAAGGGATTTCCTCGAGGATTTCCCATTAGAACAAATGTGAGGCGAGACTCTGCATCATGCCTTTGACCAAGTGAGAGTAATCAGTGGTCAACCTCTCCAGCGACACCCTTCTTCCCATACTTTGCAATTATTAAAGATAGGCTATACCAAGTGATGGAGGAGACTCAAACCCATGAATAAAAAATCCAGTTATTAATCCCAAAGAGCCGTAGGGAACTAGTATTCCATGCAGCTCACTTTAATCTGATGGCTGGACACTTAGGCTACATCCACACGACAACGGCAATGAGATGTTATTTAAAAATATATCGCGTCCAAATGGGCAACGATCAGTAAAATATCAGGTCCATATGGCAACGCAACGCTTGCTGAAAACGATGCAATACACATGCCACACCTCTAGGGGCGCTGTAAGACGGTCCCTTCGGAGACACCAGAACAATAGAAGAAGTAAGGACGCATGCGCATAAACTATTATGCGCGAGACTTCATATTAGCCACAAAGTCAGGAAAATCTGTTCGTAAAATTACATTATAATGACCAAATACAATGAAAAGTATTTTTCCAGTCTCACCTGTGAAAGGTAATCCCATGTGATCTCGTTTGGACGGCAAACCTGTTGGTACAGTTAAACGCAGCTAATCTTTATTCTCCGCTTTGACCTATCCAATATGGCGGCGAGGATGACGTATGATTCTACGCGGAAGGCGGCGTCTTTAATGGTCCGGAATAAATTGAATGCTACACGTTGATGGATTAATTTGTTGTTTCTCACCTGTGAAAGGTAATCCCATGTGATCTCGTTTGGATGGTAAACCTGTTGGTACAGTTAAACGCAGCACATGAATCTTTATTCTCCGCTTTGACCTATCCAATATGGCGGCGAGGATGACGTATGATTCTACGCGGAAGGCGGCGTCTTTAATGGTCCGGAATAAATTGAATGCTACACGTTGATGGATTAATTTGCTCTTCTACGCCCTTTTTGAGGAATGTATTGTAGGACTAAAACCAACATCTGAAGAGGTGAGATCGCTCCTTTTTTTCCCTATTTTTGCTGGCGGGATTGACTCTGCCCTAAGGGCAGAGTATCTCTCTCTCTCGCTCTCTCTCTCTCTCTCTCTCTCTCTCACTTTGCACCATTACACAATAAATATTCACAGTGAAAATATTTTGTAAGCGTGTTTCATGAACCAAGTTATAGGATTTGTTGACAACTCGCATCGAGTTCATTACACTTCTACCCGGCGTGAAGCACTGACAGTCATGTGGTTGTGACGTCATCGTAAACAAATCCGTTCTACTCATCCAGACGACTTCACAATGGCAACGTTGCCAGATCTTTCCACTCTGGAACCCGTTCTCAAAAAGACTGCGTTTTGGGCACCCAAAATGCCGGTGCCGTGTGGACGCCAGGCCTAAACGATAAGCAATTGTATCGGAGTCACCCGAATCCATTGCCGTGTGGACAGGGCCTTAGTTCAGGATAAGACACAAGCCTGAATAATGGCCCATTTCTATTGGCCAGGGATTCACAGGGATGTCCGCCAGTGGTGTGCGGCATGCCACAAATGCCAACTGGTGAATCCAGTGGCCACTCCAAAAGCGCTCTTGCATCCTCTCCCTCTAATTGAGACTCCCTTCAAAAGAATTGGCATGGATCTCATTGGACATTAGATTGGTTAGCAGAGGGATATCACTTTATTTTAGTCTTGGTGGAGTATGTAACGCGATATCCGGAAACAGTCCTGCTGTGTAACATTTCTGCATGTAATGTGGCAGAGACAGTGTTTAAGATTATCTCCAGAATCAGGATTCCCAAAGAAATCCTGACTGACCAAAGCACTACATTTATGTCACACACAATTCTCGAGCCTTATGAGCTATTGGGGATTAAATCCTTCTGCACCAGCATCTATCACCCACAAACAGATAGCTTGGTAGAACAATTCAATCAAACACTTAAAAATTTAAGCTGGAAGTTTGTAAGCGAACATGCACTTAATTGGGATAAATGGCTCAAGCCCCTGTTATTCACAGTACAAAAGGTCCTGCAAGCCTCCACAGGATTCTCCCTGTTTGAATTATTATATGGATGTAAGCCTCACAGCATTTTGGACATCGAAAGTCAAAAGTCCTTCCCACGCCATATGGCACATAGGGTGGTACCGAACTCTATTTCTGTAGCCCTCGGCCTCTCACCTAATACATAGCTAGGGTTACAGTGGGGGGCTAGTCCTCTGGTAACTACGAGTTTGACTCCCCACTCATATCTGTATTGCAGTGTGCCTTGCCAGATGGCAGTAGGTACCTTTTTTATGATGGTCTTTGGTATGACCCGACTGCAAACTTGCAATCTCCTGATCAAGAGGCAGACACACTAACCACTAGGCCAACTTGCAGCAATTTTGGATGTGCTGCAGGAAAATTGGGAGGAGGGACCTTCAAATAGTAAAAACAAAATTCAGTACATTCTCAATCTGCATGCAAAGCTCCACACACTCACTTAACCCAGGAGAATTTACAGCAGGCACAAGAACATCAGGCCCAGCTGTACAATGGGGCACACACAGAGAGTTCACACCAGGAGATTAAGTAGGCTACTCATCTTATTGCCCACTTCAAGCTCAAAATTGCTCACCAAATGGCAAGGGCCCTTTGAGGTCACAGTGAATCAGGGACGTCAACACTCACTACGTTTACATGCACATCCAAATCGAGCTACTGTCAGTAATCGAGCAAAGGGTCCCAGCAGGGGTGCCAGAGAAATCCAATCCTACATGCACAGTGTTTAAATTGAGCTATTGTTATGAGGTGCATTGTGCACCCGAGCCACAGGTGGCGCTACACGCCCCATCATGTTGGTACATTTCCGGTTGTCGTCATGAAGAAGAGCTATTCAAGAGTATAAACAAAGTGACTACAGGCGGAAATTAGCATGTAGTGCTATAACCTGGTACAGACATCTGTCCTTACCACAAGGATAATGTTTAATTTGTACACTGTCCCTTTTAAAAATAAAATAAACTCTAAGAAGAGTGTTTGTAGTTTGTATGTACAAACAGAAGTGTTCCTAACAAAGTGGGCGGCTAAGGTGAAGGGTCATGCTGACCGAGGCTGGTTTTTTTTTTTTTCGACCGAGGCTGTTGTGTTTCCTGCTTGTGGTCTCGTCACTTGTCACTTCCGGAAGGGGCAGTGCTGAAGTAAGTAGCTGGACTGTGTGGCTCGATAGGGTATACATGCACTAAGTAGCTCGGCAAAAATCGCATAATCTAGGTCGTGTAGCTCGATTGTGAGAAATCAAGCTCGATTCAATTTCAGCCTAGCTAAGATGTTTACATGCCATTTAGAGCTTCGATTTCAGACGAGCTACGGCAGAAATTCGATTTTCTCTATGTGCATGTAAACGCACTGTATGAGGTGAAGCGAATGGATAGGGACAGGGCACTACAAATATACCACCTCAACCTGCTGAAACATTGGAACAAGGGGTCCCCATGGCATTGGCGTCTGTAGTTCCGGAAAGGGCGGAGCTGGGGCCAGAGGTAAAAAGAAAGCAACCACTCAAGCCACTCCAGTCCCCTGTGGAGACCACCTCTCACTGGCCCAACTCACAGAGGTTGCCAGGTTACAAGAGGAATTTTCCGATGTGTTCTTGCCCCTTCCTGGCCGCACTCACCTTAGAGAACACCACATTGAGATGCCCCCAGGGGTGGCATTATGTAGCCGCCCATACTACTTGCCCAAACAAACACACACACACAAAAAAAAAAAACAGTGGTTCGGGATGAACTCAAGGCCATGCTTGAAATGAGAATAATCGAAGAGTCCCACAGTGACTGGAGCAGCCCAGGGGTCCTGGTCCCCAAGATCGATGCGTTGGTCCGGTCCTGTGTGGACTATAGAAAAGTCAATGTGGTATCTAAATTCAACACGTACCTAATGCCCCACACTGATGAACTGCTCAATCAATTAGACACTGTTTGCTTTTATTCCACACTGGATTTGACAAAGGGATATTGGCAGATGCCCTTGACTCCTCTATCCTTTTGCCTTTTCCACACCGTTTGGCTTACACCAATTCATCACGCTTCCTTTTAGGTTATTTGGCACTCCCACAATATTCCAGCGGCTCATGGACAAAATCCTCCACCCCTATGCCATGGCCTACTTAGATGACATCAGGTGGACAGGTGGAAATACAGTATCTGGGTTTCCACTTGGGGCATGGGCAGGTGCATCCCCAAATTGACAAGACTGTAGTGATTGCAGCCTGCCCGAGGCCCAAGACCAAAAAGGGGGTGAGACAGTTCCTGGGGTGGCTGGCTACTATCGCAGGTTCATACCTAACTATTCGGACATCACCAGCCCGCTGACTGATCTCACTAAAAAGGGAGCACCAGATCCAGTCCAGTGGATGAAGCAGTGCCAACAGGCCTTCACCAAAGTAAAAGCTGCACTGTGGGAGGGCACTTTTACACTCCCCTGACTTCTCCCTCCCTTTTATTTTACAGACAGATGCATCAGACAGAGGGCTGAGGGCCGTTTTGTTCCAGAAGGAGGACGGTGAGGAATGTCCAGTGCTGTCCATCAGCTGCAAGCTCTTGATGCGAGAAAGTAAGTACAGCACCATTGAGAAAGAGTGCCTGGCCATCAAGTGGGCAATTCTCACCCTCTGGTACTACCTTCTGGGGTGCCCTTTCACCCTCTGTTCAGACCATGCACCGCTCCAGTGGCTCCACCGCATGAAGGATGCCAATGAGCGGGTCACCCATTGGTATCTAGCCCTCCAGCCTTTAAAATTAGAGGTGGTCCACAGGCCAAGGGTGCAGATGGTGGTGGCAGACTTCCTAGGCAGGCCAGACGGGTGGTGGGGGTATGTGGCAGCGGGGGCATTGTCAAGCATCGGTTTGTGAATCAAGGGCAGGGCCAGGGAAGGTGAGTGGCAAAGACTATCATTACATCTGTTGTCAATTAATGTTTTGTGTGTATCTGTTGCAGTGATGACAGAGCAAAGAAAAGGAGGCAGAGAGCGAAGACACGAAAGATCTCCCAACCAGAGCACCTGGGTGTGTGAATAAATTTTAGTAAAGCTGAAAAACAATGGAAAAAGAATAATAAAATAAAGTCTGAATAAAGTCTCAAATAAATCAAAATAAAGTCTCACCATTTTCCACCTGTCTGCACTTCTGTATTCCTCCCATGGCAGTCATGCTACAGTCTCCCACATACATGTAGCAAATTATGAACTGGATTAAAAATTCTAACATAGGTTGAAAGATTCCACCTGACCTACAATTCTGACCTGTAACATATCCTAATATGTTAATATTAATAAACATATCTAAATGTCTTCTAGCTCCTGCTCTCTCACTATCCTACCACCTGTGCCCTTGACCTATCCCCTCATCTCTCCTCCAGACTATCACTCCTGACATCCTCCCATTTATCACTTCCCTTGTCAACTCCTCCTTGTCCTCCAGATATTTTCTCTCCAACTTTAAACAGGCCCCCCATCACCCCTCTGCTGAAAAAACCCCACTGTAGACCCCTCTGTCATCCAGAACCACCGCCCGGTTTCTCTTCTCCCCTTTCTATCAAAAATGCTTGAACATGCTGTTGCAAACCAACTCTCCTTTTTTCTCTCTCAGAACAACCTCCTGCATCCTTACCAGTCTGGCTTCTGAGCTAGACACTCAACCAAGACTGCGCTTCTCTCCATCAGTGAGGCACTTCATCCAGCACATGCCGCTTCCTCTGTCCTGATTCTCTTGGACCTTTCTGCTGCATTTGACACACTGTAGTTGATCACCCCATTCTCCTGTCATCCCTATCAGCACTGGGGATTTGCAGGACAGCCCTGGATTGGTTCAAATCCTACTTCTCTGGTCGCTCCTTCCAGGTTACCTGGGCTGGTACAGTATTGGCACCCTGCCCACTTACCACTGGTGACCCCCAAAATTCAGTCCTTAGTCTGCTTTATTCCCTCTACACCCAGTCTCTTGGCCTGATTATCACTGCTTATGGTCTGTCCTACCACTGCTATGCTGATAACACTCAATTATTTCTCTTTTTTCCTCCTTCTGACACACAGGTCTCTACTTGCATCTCTGGTTGCCTGTGTGACATCCAGAGCTGGATGGACATCACCTGAAGCTCAACCCAGGCAAGACTGGAGGTGATCTACATTCCCGCTCCATCCTCTCCACCCCTGGACATCATCATCTCCCTGGGGGACATCTCTGTCACAGTCCAGAGAAACTGGGGGTGGTGTTCAATGACAGGCTCTCCTCTTTGGCAAACATCACTGCAGTGACCCAGATATACAGATTTATCCTTTACAAAATTGGAAGGATCTGCCCCTTCCTCACCACCTACTCTGCTCAGCTCCTGGTCCAAGCACTGATCCTCTTCCACTTGAACTACTGCAACTTTTTCCTTGCTGGCTTTTAGCATCTGCTACCAGACCCCTGCAGCTCATCCCGAATGCTGCAGCCTGCCTGGTCTACAACCTCCCTTGTTCCTCCCATGTTACCCCTCTGCTCACTGCCCTTCACTGGCTGCCTGTTGCAGTTTGCATCAAATTTAAGATGTTGGTGCTAGCTTACCAGGTAGTCAAGGTGTTAGGTCCAGCATACCTCCAGAGACTGAGCTGACCCTACATGCCAGCCAGATCCCTACACTGCTGCTGGTTGCCTGGCCCCTCCTCCTCTCCATTCCTGCAGAGCCTGCTCAAGACTAATGTCTGTCCTACGTAGTTCCCCATTGGTGGAATGACCTTCCCATTGAGGTCAGAACTGCTGACTCCCTGACCACCTTCAAGCACAGACTGAAGACCCACCTCTTCAGGCTGCACCTCTCCACTGATTCCCTTATTTCACACACACAAGTGGGCACACTGTGTAATCACGTAGCAGTCTTGACAAACTCAGGTTCTGTACCATCTAGCCTGGTAATAATGACTTTTCCATTGGGGTTTTATTTTTCTCTATTTAGTTGTACTTTGTCAGCTCGTTTGTATGGTTGGCTTGTTTTCCTTAGCTGTTTGCTGATTGTTATTTCAACAGAATATTACACTAAGTATTATTCTGTCACTTGTTCATTTGGCACTAGAACTTTCTTGTCGAGAAGTTCAGCACTTCTTGTTCCTGACTTTTGCATTTGTTGTACGGTGCTCTGGATAACAGCATCTCCTAAATGCCTATGATGTAATGTAATGTATTATACAATTATGCATATTAGTTGTTGGTGCTATTCGAGGCTATCAGGCTTCAAAAGTGTTGATCGCATAGGCTCTCTATGACAGCACGTGACCAGCATGCTCTACATATTTTAACTCTATGGGATACACAGATTGGGAACTCTAGTGTTCAAACAGTACAATTGCATTAGATGCATAATTAATAGAATGCTGATTTACATGATGTGGATTGCACATTTCTACAATGCACAACGTCACATTTTTTGCAAAGCAATGATGCATTGTGTCATAATATATGACACATATATAAATCTCCTCAAAATAAGTCAATATTTACCACTTACAATATGTGTGAGGCGTTAAACCATCAACTCTGGTATACTTACATTCCTTGCTATTGTAACATCATTCCTTTAATTTCACATATAACTATAATAATCCATAGTATTTATGGGAAAGTGTGCTTTATGACCATGACCATGACTAAGCCATTAATGAAGATAAATGAATGACTCAATTAGTTCATGACTGAATAATCTGTAATGGTTAATTAGTATAATTAGCTGCTGGTGTGGGTCATTTAAACAGACCAAGAACCAACATTGAAGCTTAATGAATTAAGATGTGAACACTGCCTCTGCTAAAGCTCAATCGGTTTATAGACATGAGCAATGTACACAGGGTTGTGGCCTATGGGGAGTCTATCTGGTTGGCTTAATTAGGTCTTAATTTTATTATCTCAACTTGTCCACCTTTGGCCCTTTTGCTGATGAAAAACGGTGAAGCAGGTACAAGTCTGCATACTGTATGTAGAAGACAACAAAAGGCACTGTTTTGTCTAGGCAATTCATCTTTAAAAGAAAATAAACATTTGTTCTGACACATAGTGCAAGTAAGTATTTTTTGTCCCATTTCTGCCAGATGATATTGCCTAAATGTGGCATTATTTCTTGCAATGCCAAACCAAAGAATACATTTGAAATACAAAAGCAATCATGCAAATATTCTGTTTAAGAATGGTTAGGTTGGAAAAACCTGACATTCACTTAAATCACCTTTCTATCTCAAATAGTAATATAACTACAATTGTGATTTATTACCACAACTGACCTCACTCCAGAGAGTACCTTACAGTATGTTTTCCTTTCTCTCTGTTCCAGATGGCAGTGCACAGTCCCTATTAAGACTCTGCTCTCTCTCCTCTCTCTTCTCCTCCAGTTTTCCTTCTAATCCGAGTGTTTGTTGAAGGTGACTCATTCTTGAACTGCCACCTCTACTTCCGCATCCGTTCTGTTCTCATCTTTATTATCGTTTGAACTTCAGACGTCTACTCCACTCACTGTGCTACACTGAATTTACTTTTCTCTGTGTGTGTGTTCAAGATTTACTTTTTTACGGACACCCATTAATCATCTTATCCGAATGAATGAGCAGAAGGAAAAGTAATTGACATTTATTCATTTGGCAGATGATTATTTCAAACATACCATGCATCAGAATCTGTTCCAGGCACAGAGCCAGAGAAAGAGCTGGCTAAGACAGTGCTGCAAGACAGACTGAAACAAGGGCCAAGATAGTTAAACAGAAAGAACTGAACACACACTTACACATAGACAGAAACAAAGATAGAGATAATGGCTGGAATTAATGCTTTGTTGTAGGTGATACAAAAAGCCAACTAAGAATTAATTGTACAATAAGTGAGGAATAATACATGGTGGGGCATTCTGTGTTGAGGAAAATGCTTAACAACATGCTGTGTGCTGTAAAGCAGCATGACTTTGCTTTCCACAAAGTTTGTTATTTTCAATTAACAGCATGTACGAAAGCATTTTATTCATCGCACAATTTGCCCATTACTTTTTTATTTATTAAAGACAAATTGTACATACTTTTATCCATTTGTTACATTTTATGTTTGTGCAATATCTGTTAGTTCCCTGTCTATCTATTATTTATAGTAGCAGTATAGTAGTAATAAACGTTTTCCTTCCTCATCAGCATCTTGTGTTCTCTCTTTGGACAAAAAAGAATCGCAGCTTGTCTTGCTCCCGAAAAATTGCAATGCTTGCTGTCCTGAAGACTTCCCTGTGCTTTTCCGCTGACTGTTACAAAGGGCTGACACTGGATACTCCTTGCAAAAATCTTAAATAGACATCCCCTTGCAGAAACATCGCCATATCTATAAATACACACTTTTTTCATGTGTATCAATTTAGCTGATTTGTCCTCTCATGAGTCCCTGTGTAACCTTTGGAAATGAAAACATATGTAAGAGGGAAAGTGCATTAAAGGTGATATACCCCTTTTCCACAGGTTGACACAGTTCCCTGTGGAAATGGTTGTGACATTCTTTAGTCAAAATACCACAAGGATAAATCACCACAGCCTTCTTCTCACCCTGTCTAAACAGCCCTGTTCAAAACGGCTGATTTGAGTGGCTGTTCCTTTAAATGACAATGAGCCACTGTTTACCCCTCTTCCACCAGCAGGTAGCATTTTCTTCATGAATATTCATTCGCAAAGGCATTACTCAAACAATCTGTGGAGATACTCAGATGGGGTGGAATAATTCTAATGAGTGCCACTTGTGAAAGGGGAGCCAAATCTGAATGGCTTGCTAAAGCACATGCTTTCTAAAATAGACCCCTTGCGCGTGACATCACGCATCACGTGATAATTTCTCCTGGGGGACAATCAGACATCATCTTTCCTGTAAGCAAGGCTTAATTTGTCTTAAACATGGTTCATTTTTGCGCTGTTTTTGGTTGTTCCAAGCATTCAAATAAAGAACAAGATGGAACTTTGTCTTGAACTTCTGATTGTGGCTTAGGAATTTGACTTGGGAATTTCTTTAGAAAGGAAGGCTCTCTGATCTGGAAGTAGGAGATTTTTTTCACATTAGTAGGAAGAACCCCCCCTTCTTACGCCTTTCAAAGTGCTGTTGATAGCGCAAACAAGCGAGATGTAATTTTGATAATGGGTGATTTTAATGCTAAGCTACAAAAAAGAAAAGATGAGGATGAAGCAGAGCTTTTAGGACCATTTGGGCTTGGTATACCTAATGAGAGAGGCCAATGTTTATTAGAAAATCAGTTCTGGCCGTAAAAACAATCTTTAAACAATACCCACAAGACTGTACACATGGACAGCTTCAAGAGGAGTATCAAAAAAGCAGTGACTATATTCTTATTCAAAGAAGATGGAAAACAACAGTAGTTAATGCCAAGACATTGCCGGGAGTTGATTGTGAATCAGATCATAAGCGTCTGTGTGTGAAGCTGAAGCTAAGGCTAAAGAAACCGCAAAAGTCACCACCGATCTTCAGAGGTTGACAAAGTACCCAACTTCATTACTTAAGTAAAAGTACAGATCCCACTGGCCAAATGTTACTCCAGTACAAGTGAAAGTTCTCATCTCATCTCATTATCTCTAGCCGCTTTATCCTTCTACAGGGTCGCAGGCAAGCTGGAGCCTATCCCAGCTGACTACGGGCGAAAGGCGGGGTACACCCTGGACAAGTCGCCAGGTCATCACAGGGCTGACACATAGACACAGACAACCATTCACACTCACATTCACACCTACGGTCAATTTAGAGTCACCAGTTAACCTAACCTGCATGTCTTTGGACTGTGGGGGAAACCGGAGCACCCGGAGGAAACCCACGCGGACACGGGGAGAACATGCAAACTCCACACAGAAAGGCCCTCGCCGGCCCCGGGGCTCGAACCCAGGACCTTCTTGCTGTGAGGCGACAGCGCTAACCACTACACCACCGTGCCGCCCAAGTGAAAGTTGTACAGTCAAATTTTTACTTAAGTTAAAGTACTGAAGTACTTGCTGTTAAAACTACTTAAGTATTAAAAGTACATTTTCTGTCAATGCATTGTATTATTGCTACAACGCTCACAAAATCTAATGCCGTTACCAAAGACAGAAATGTGAATTCACAAAATGAACACATGCTGTGCCATCATGGTGGTTTAACGTTAAGTCAGTGAAACTCCACCTGACATGCTAGCAAACTCTTTTCAAACTCGAAATCATATTGGGTAGCTAATGCTACTAGAAAAGAAAGACTTCTACATTCTGTTTATTTGGCAAGATTATGCTAAAACATATTTCTGAAAGGACTTCAGATAAGTTAATATTATTCATGTTAGCATAACTCTGTTTTTACATGCTAACTAACAGTGTCTAAGTTAACTAGCTATGTGTAAACATTAGTCGTGGACAAGGTTACGGCAACTTGACGGGCAAATCCATAGAAAGTCATTTGACTAACCAGACTGTGTAGCTATTGCAACATTATCGCTAGCTCTAAAAGCACAGACAACTTCACTGCAAGCTTTCTCTTGGAATGAAATGTTTACAGACCTCAAGATGCTTCTGCAGGTTGGACGGCGAGTTTTTGTAGGCCGTGATGTGGTTCGTTTTCGGCAAACAAAGCAAACATTTAAAACGAAACGAATCTTTAATCCTTTCAGAAAACTGAAATATGGGTTCTAGGTAAAGCCATGGGTGCGTCCAATCCCCAGAAGAACCGTCTCCTTCCATTCTGCCATCAACTGATCGTGTTGAAATAATGCTGCTGAGAAATTGAACTTGATTTTATAGAGTCTATGGATGTGACGTGACCCTAGTGATTACTGATAGGCTGTCTCAGTGTCACCTGCGATAAAACCAATCACGTTTTTAAAAAAAAAGAAAAAAAACCATCCACTTTCAAAGCCACTTAATGAGTAACGAGGACCTTGTAGTGGAGTGAAAAGTACGATATTTGTTTTTCAAATGTAGTGAAGTTAAAGTCATAAGTTTCCAAAACAAATACTCAAGTAAAGTACAGATACTCAAAAAGTGGACTTAAGTACAGTACTCAAGTAAATGTACTTTGTTACTGTCCACCTCTGCTGATCTTACACTTTGACATGTCAAATGAGTCTTATGACTCTCAATTCAGTGTAGAAGTTAAGAACCACTTTCAAATCATTTCAAAAGTGGCAGAGAACCTAGATCCATATGATATAACTGAGGAAATAAACAACATTTTCACTCAAGCAACATAGTCTCACTTGACACGAAAGTGAACGAAAAGGCAAGTATGGTTAACGGATTAAACACTTGATCTGACTGAAGAAATAAGGCAGATAAAGTGGCAGGGAATATCAGAAAATACAAGAGAAATCTATAAAGAGTTGTCTAGAAAAATTAAATTACAGTGCATGAGGGACAAAAATATGTTTGTTTAAGAAAGATGCAGAGAAATAGACGATGCAAAGAACTCAAGCCTTATGCACAGCACTCTTTGTGAACTGAGAGACTTCAGACCAAAAATGAGTGCCATAAAGGACAAAAATGGTAAAACACTGACCAAGGCACAAGAAAGTCTTCGTAGATGGAAAGAATATTGTGAGACTATGTGTAAAGCAGATGATGACCAACAAAATGAGACAAATGAAATAAAAAAAAAATGAGGAAATAGAGGAATGTTTAAAACCGCTGTGAGAAGAAGTGGAGGCAGCCATTAGAATGCTTAAAATGAAGACACCGAAAGGTGATGAAGTAACAGCAGAAATTGTAAAACTGAGTGGAGATGAAGGAGTGGACATCTTTTACACCTTATGTCAAAAAAACCTGGAGAACCAAACAATGGCCACTAAATTGGAGAAGGGCAATCTTTATCCCCATTCCCAAAAAAGGGGGATCTACAAGATTGTTCCAACTACCATACCATTTCCTTGATAAGTCATGCCAGTCAGCTCATGCTAAAGATAATCTTGACTGGGATGCAAAATAAATTGGAGCATGAAATAAGTGAAACCCAGGCAGGTTTTCGGTAAGGAGGAGAGACCATATCTTGAATATGTGAACCATCATTGAAAAATGCAGAAAATTTTAAACAGATTTGAACTGTTACTTCATAGACCTTTTTGCTTTAAAGTTTTTGTTTCAAAGTTGCTTCAAAGGCCTTTGATTGTGTTAAGCATGGTGATCTGTGGAAGGCAATGAGCAAGTTTTGTTTTCCAAAACATCTTATTGAACTTAAAAGTTTCTCTATGTAGGGCAGCGGTCTCCATGGTTTCCAGTCTGTAAGGGTGTGCAACAAGGTTGTATTTTATCTCCATGTTTGTTTAATATCTATAAAGAAGAAATCATGAGGGAAGCCTAACAGCTAGTGGAGACACTAGCAAGGAAGTGAGGAAAAGGTTTGCTCAAGCAACAGCTAAATTAAACAAAATGAAGCATGTCTGGAAGAATTGTAAAAAATACAATGAACTACACATCCTCAGAATCTGTATTTTTCCTATTGTGACCTATGCATGTGAAATGTGGACCATGAGGAAAGAAGTGGAGAAGACAATCAATGCCTTTGAGTTGAAATGCTACAGAAAGATACTCAAAATTTCTTGGACAGCTAAAAGAACAAACGCATCGGTATTAGAAAAATTAGAAATATTAGAACATTGGTTAGTGAACTTTGTTAAGACAAAAAAGATGAAGTACTTTGGACATCTGAAGAGATGCTCAAGTATAGAGCACATTATTCTTGAGGGTAGGATGGAAGCCACTATGAGGTGGGATAGATCCAGGCAACGATGTCATCAAAACATAAAAGAGTGGGTGAACATGCCTATAGGGGAGGCAACCCATCTGGAAACAATTCAGGGCAACTGTCAAAGCTGTCAAAGCAGCCACGTCACACGTAGCCCATGTTTACATTAGACCGTATCAGCGGATCATCAGATTAATGTTTTTAAAACGATTAGTGTGCACACAGCAACACCAATACACAATTTGCGTGCACACAGCAACACCAATACACGGATACGCTCGACTCCGCAGGCATCCTGCGCTCCAAATCACTCCGCCCTGAACAGCGAGTGCCCTCTGGAGGGTGCGCACTCCGGCCCTGCGCAGCTCACAGAACGCGTGAGTGAAGTGCACAAGCAGTGATTCAGGACTGAGCCGCTGTGTGTGTGATCCCAGCGCATATCACTTACCACTTGCAAGTGGAAGGATGGCAAGCCTAAAGACAATCATAACTACACAATGGGCAGTATTTGCATCAGTATTTGCAGTATTTTCATACTTTTATACTCTTTAATGAAAGGTGATACAAGGCGGAAGTCCGCGCCGTTTTTCAGCAGTCGCGTCACATGACCAACACCAGCGAATCAGGAAGGTGGATGTCACAGTAACGTCCAATGACGACGCCAGCTAGAGCTCAGCACAGCGTATCCGTGTATTCTCAATGTTTACACAGCACCGGAGCTGACACGATCTGGATTGAATACGTGGACCCTGGCGGATTCCCGTTTCCCGGCGTTTCCAGGCGGTTTAATGTAAACGGACAGTGCATCCACGAAGAAAACGAGACAGATACGGTCTAATGTAAACTTGGCCTAAGTGATATGCCATACTATTACTACTAGGAAGAACCCAGTACGCCTTTTTATCTGTAACTGTCAGTGAATCCCTTTGTTTCATTCCAGATTCGATAGCCCACAACAATAATGCTATGTGAGAATATCTCTCTCGAAGGCCTGCCATACAGTTGCAAAGTGCAGCCATGATCTTGGCTTTTTTTTTTTTTTTTTGGACCAACAATCCACAGAATTAAAGGTTTTTCGGTCATTCTTTGCGAGAGGTTAACCTGGAATAGAATTTAGATTGTATTCAGTCATGTGACTTTTGCTTGAGAGTTTACTTCTGGTGAATGAAGTGGTAGTCAGGTAAACCAATTTGACTGCCATTATGCAAAGAGCTAGTGAAACCGTCTTTGACTATTTTTGCAGTTTAGAGGCCAATGCATGGCCAAGATACCTTCAGAAAGTTGCTCTTTGCAATGGCATCATTACATGCTAGTAAAGAAGGATTTTTCCAATGATTTGAAAAATCATTCATCCATTGAGTTCCCTGACATCTCAAACTACCTGGTGCTGCAGACGTCTCATCTCATCTCATTATCTCTAGCCGCTTTATCCTGTTCTACAGGGTCGCAGGCAAGCTGGAGCCTATCCCAGCTGACTACGGGCGAAAGGCGGGGTACACCCTGGACAAGTCGCCAGGTCATCACAGGGCTGCTGCAGACGTCATTCTACACATACAAACAGATAAAAACCTGGAAGAGCATGGAGGTGTACAACTTTTTATATGTAGCTGTGTTAAAGATAAATCCTGTATTGTTTTTGCCCAGGTAAGTAGGCACTTTTGGGCTTTTTGTATGCATCTTTGCAATGTTTGCTAGTATATCAGAAGTTTTAGTATCAAGTGTAAACAAACCACAGCCACTCGATTCTCAATCCTCCCTGCTCTTCTCTTCCAGGAAATGATGTTTGTTTTTTTTTTAAAAACAGAGAAAATGCAGTGAGAAGGTACATTCCAACATCTTTGTAGATAATGCTTGGCCACAAATCTACATCATCACTCCAATCATTTTGAGGAATTTTGTACAGATCATAACCACTAACAAACTCTAATTTCCACATATATTTATCCTTTGCTTCTTTCTGACTTAGATTATCCAAGTAATCCAGTAGTAAAGCTTTTTTAGCTATAGTTTTCTTTGAACTACAGACATCTGACATCTTCAGTATCGCTTGTCTTCAGTATGTAAACAAAGTTTGCTTGTCCCTCAGGACAATGGTGGCTAACATAAGTATGATGTCAGTGCAAGGGGTCTATAGGCAGCACAAAAGAAACTGACTGGGTCTTATTTCAGAGTTTTTGGGTTGGTAGGGACTCCAGATACCTAAGTGTATGTGCACAAGCACTGAAAAAAAATTAGTTTTTCATAATATGTCCCCTTTAATATAAACCAGGGATTTGCTTTGCAGCCATAACTACCATCAGAGATGCTGTTAGAGAAAATGAACACCTTCTGACCAATCAGAATTTAAAATTAAACAATGTTGTGTTAGGACACAATATAAAGTCAAAGTTACGAACTTGCACTATAGATTAGATTTTAGATTAGATAAAACTTTATTGATCCCTTTGGGGGGGGTTCCCTCAGGGAAATTAAGATTCCAGCAGCATCATTACAGATAAATAGAGAAAGAAATAGAGGAAAACTTCTAGATAAATTAAAATAAATTAAGTATTTACATATACAAATATAAAAAGAATAAGATATGGGGAAGAGAGGAAGGGGGGAGGGAGAGAAGGAAAAATAAAAAAAGGGGGGGGAGGAGAAGGGGGGGCAGCAGGAGAGATATTGCACATTATATTGCACATTGTCCGGTATTGCTTATTGTTAGGCTAGGCTACTGCTCCTTCCCGTCCTCTGTCCTCCTGTTACCCTTCCACCCCCCCAGAGAGGAGTTGTACAGTCTGATGGCATGAGGGACAAAGGAGTTTTTGAGTCTGTTAGTCCTGCACTTGGGAAGGAGCATTCTGTCACTGAACAGGCTCCTCTGGTTGCTGATGACGGTGTGCAGAGGGTGACTGGCATCGTCCATGATGTTCAATAGTTTGTCCATAGACCTCTTCTCTGCCACCGTCACCAGAGAGCCCAGCTTCATGCCGACCACAGAGCCGGCCCGCCTGATCAGTTTGTCCAGCCTGGATGTATCCTTCTTGGATGTGCTGCCCCCCAGCACACCATGGTGTAAAACAGGACACTGGTGACCACAGACTGATAGAACATCCACAGGAGTTTCCTGCAGATGTTAAAGGACCGCAGCCTCCTAAGGGGCTCATTTCACCGAGTACAATCTGGAAAAATCGCATGCGACCACGCGCAACTATGATCGCAGCTATGTTTTCCCGTAGTCGCGGGCAAAATCCGTGCGACCTAAACCCATTATTTTCTGTGTACGCTCTATGTTCGATGTTATCTCATTCGACCTTCGATGTGTACGCTCTACCTGCATCCTATACGCTCTGTAGACGCTTTACATACGCTCTACTTGCGTCTATCCACTCGATCTGATGTGATCTTAACACGACCAAGCCTCGTTCTGTTCGACCAATCTGCGACACAGCGTCGATCTCTCGGCGATCTATCCTTGCAAGTGTGCGACCTCAGCTGATCAAGGCTCAATCTTGTCCGATCTAGCTACGTACGAGTTGCAACGTACCCTCGATCAATACGATTTAGCCTGCGATATAAACGTTCTAGCCTCGCTCTGTACGCTCAATTCTCAATCTTTTCTAGACAGATTCTCGCCTGAGCTACGCACAAATTTGTCACGGTCGCCCAGATTTGCGTGCGACCCACTGCGCCCGTATAAAAAGGCCCGGCGGGACATGTTGTCTCCGAAGAGACAACATGGACCCAGTCGCTCTGCATCATGCTATGTTATTACAGCACCGTCAGGGATGAAAGTAACTTTTATTTCTTGCCGGTACTATTATTTTGAGTCATAGTGCGCGCGCACAGCACGTGCTGGAAAATACACCTAATTATTTATTATTGTCTACTTATCAAGCATTCACTAGGACTTCTTATCACTCAGTAGTACTAGTATAGTACTTTTTTATCACACTATCACTCTTTCATCCACCTGTATCAGTTTTTGATTATAAATAAATTGCAAACACATCATTTCAACAACACAATTTAATAACATTTTTTTTTAGCTGAACAGTTGAAAACTAACTTTTCATTTTGGACATTGGACACAGAACAATGTCACAGAACAGAAAAGTGAAAGTTTTTAGGTAAAACACTTAAAATAAATTCCAAAGAGGCTTGAACGTTTGAGAAAGCGCGTGTGTTCTACAGTAAGTGCGTGTGTTCTCAGTGCGCGTGCCATGCATTGGTAGCCTAGTTATTCTGCTCGCTCCAACCAGACAGTAATCTAGAATCTTTGCCCCAACTTCCACTCGATTTACAAATTCTGATCAAAGTAATTTTTAAATAGTCTATCATGAAACATTAACATTAACAGTACGGAAACACACTGTTGAGGTTCAAACTCAAGCAGTGAATCTGCAGGCAGAAAGAAGCGGGACTAACGCTCACTCTGATGGATTACAAACTGAAAAAATGATAAACAACCTCAAACATACAGATGATTCACAACATTCCGGGAAATGTCCAATTTCAGTTCCCATTCTCAGTGGAGTCAAGCAAAACTCCTTGTCACCAACGAAGGCAACTAAGCCCCCAGCAACTACAGAGGATCATGCTGACTCATCTGCCCCAATACAGTTCAGGAAAATTATCAGAGGGTGGATCTATCACCACACACATCCCCGTCACTTTCCAAGGCTAGCAACATGATATCTGAGCTAACGGGTAAGCTGGCAGAACTATCAGAAAGACAATCAGATAAACAAGCATCACCACAATCTCCTGAGACTGGCAACAGGCAATCACCAACAACAACAGTGGATGTAACCCCAAGCCCCTCTGTATCTCCTTCACCCTCTGCGTTTTCCTGAGAAAATGGAGAGACTATTGTCTTTAAGCCGAGTGTCTTTGGCAAGCCCAAGAGGACACTCAAATCAAGTACCGTACACAGAGCTGTCTCATGGTCAGGCCTTGTGTACCCCAATATCTTTAATGATATATCCAACTGCTACAGCACCCAAGAAACGGAGGGCACCACCTCCCCCTGTGATTACAGATAAGACTCAAGGACCATGTGCACAGCTACAGTTCACCGGCAGCATTGAAGACCTTCATGTTGGAACAAACTGATATAATCTGGGTCCAGATGGTAGTTTTGAAAATAAGCTGGGACCCACAACGTACTTTTCTATTCCTGTGCTAACAAGAAGGAGAGGTGTTCTTATTCATCCTATCAATGGGGTAAACTTGTCAAATCTCCTTCAAGTTCCAAAACAACCACAGAACGCTTCTGTGGAAATTATCCCCACATTCACTGTAAAACTAGCTCTTCAGAATGTAAGATCACTTAATAAGCCTTTTTTAATTAATGACTTCATCGGTACACACAAACTGGATTTTATGCTTCTTACTGAAACTTGGCTTGAACAATCAAGTAGCTCTATTACTCTTATTGAAGCAACTCCCCCACTCTTTGATTTCATGAGTGTTGGAAGAGCCAATAAACGGAGAGGAGGAATAGCAAATATACAAGGCATGTTTTCAGTACAAACAGACAACTCCTGGTGATTTTACATCTTTTGAATACCTAAGTGCAATCCTAAAATGTTCTTCTAACATATTAGTGTTAACTATTTACAGACCACCAAGACTTTCTGCACCACTGTTCCTAGAGGAGTTTGGGGAACTGTTGTCAAATATTTGTTTAGAGTTTGACAATCTTATTATTTCTGGGGATTTTAACTTCCATGTTGATAATCCAGATAACACGTATGCAAATGAATTTCTTACACTGATTGATGCCTTCAACCTAACACAACATGTACAAGGGCCAACACACTCCCATGGCCACACCCTCGACCTTGTCATCACTAAGGGTCTTAATGTATCTACTAGTGTCATGGACCTGGGTATATCTGATCATTTCTGTGTTTTCTTTGAAGTTTTCATTTCCCCTCACTTTCAAAACAAGTCTGTGACTGTAAAAAAGAGGGTAATTACCAATGGCACAGCAGCTCTTTTTGAGCAGGCACTCTCAGAACTCCCATGTCAATCTTCAGATTGTGCAGATGATCTAATGGAAATTTTTAATTCAAGAATGAATCATATTATGGATGCTATTGCTCCTTTAAAAACCAAAAGAGTCATAGACAAAGGAAAAGCACCCTGGAAACTAAATCCAACAGTTAAAATGTTAAAGAGGGAATGTAGAAAGTCTGAAAGAAAATGGCATAAATCTAAACTCCAGATTCATTATCAAATCTACAAAGGGATGTTATGTAAATACAACTTAGAAATTTCTAAAGCAAGACAGTCTTTTTTTGCTGACATTATTAATAGGAATATCAACAATGCCCATGTGCTATTTTCTACAGTTGAAAAGCTAACAAACCCATCAAAACAAATGCCTTCTGAATTTCTCTCAGTTAATACATGCAACCCCTTTGCATCTTTTTTCAAAGGAAAGATTGATAAAATACGTATGAATATAGCCACACAGGTGCAAACACTTCAAAATCTGGAACCATTGGATAAAGAGAGAGGGGGTCGTAATACAATGTCAACATTTAGTTTAATTGATGTTGAGACTCTGAGAAAAACAGTACAAAGTCTCAGCTCCTCCACATCTGAACTGGACATTTTACCTACAGTCTTTTTCAAATCTGTTCTTCACCTAATATCAGATGAGGTACTTCAGATTATCAACACCTCCTTACGAACTGGCATGTTTCCTTCATCTCTGAAAAAAGCGGTTGTAAAACCCCTACTGAAAAAGAATAACCTGGATGTCTCAGTACTCAACAACTACAGGCCCATATCCAATTTGCCATTTGTTGGTAAAATAATTGAAAAAATTGTTTTTAATCAATTAACTGCCTTCCTGACATTAAACGGATGTTTTGATAAGTTTCAGTCAGGTTTTTGTGCCAATCATAGCACTGAAACAGCTCTTACTAAAGTCATGAATGACCTACGTCTTAATTCTGATGCTGGTAAAACATCAGTCTTGGTGCTTTTAGACTTAAGTGCTGCATTTGACACGGTAGATCATTCCATACTGTTACATCGACTGGAGCATTGGGTTGGATTTACTGGTATAGTAATCAACTGGTTAAAATCTTACCTACAACAAAGATTTTTTTATGTGGCCATTGGAGGCCACAGTTCATCACCTGTATCCTTGAACTGTGGGGTTCCCCAGGGCTCAATCCTGGGACCATTACTATTCAACCTTTATATGCTCCCACTTGGACAAATTATTAAGAATAACTCAATAAACTTCCATAGCTATGCAGATGACACTCAGCTTTACTTAGCTATGTCACCTAATGACTATGCCCCTCTTGAGTCTCTTCATAGATGCATTGACCAAATTAACAAATGGATGTCTCACAATTTTCTTCAGCTGAACGCAGATAAAACTGAAGCAATTATATTTGGCAAAAAGGAGGAAAGGCTTAGGATTGCCACTGTTCTTGAAACTAAGGGGCTTAAAGCAAAGGATACTGTCAAAAACCTTGGTGTCCTTATTGACAGCGAACTTAACTTCAACAGTCATATGAAAGTGGTAAAAAAGTCTGCATTCTATCACCTAAAAAACATTTCTAAACTCAAGGGTCTCATGTCAAAACATGATCTAGAAAAACTTATTCATGCTTTCATCTCCAGTAGGGTTGATTACTGCAATAGCCTTTTCACAGGTCTTCCAAAAAAGACCATCAAAGAGCTTCAACTAATCCAAAATGCAGCAGCAAGGGTTCTTACAAGAACAAAAAGGGTAGTCCATATCACTCCAATCTTAAGGTCTCTGCACTGGCTCCCAGTGAGCTATAGAATTGACTTTAACCCTTTGGTGACTGACCCCTTGAAAATGGTTCCTCCAGGAACTATGACTTTTCAGTTGTCAAGACAACAGAAGAACTAAAATACAAAAACAGAAAGATACGTCACAATGCTCTTGTGCACAAAACAAAATGCTCTTGTATTTTAGTTTTTCCGTTGTCTTGACGACTGAAACGTCATCGTTCCTGGAGGAACCATGTTCAAGGGGTCAGTCACCAAAGGGTTAAAGCATTACTTCTTCTATTTAAAACATTAAATGGGATGGGACCCAGCTACCTACTGGATATGTTTCCATTATATGCACCAACTAGGTCTCTAAGATCACAAGAGAAAAACTTGCTAGTAATACCAGCTGTCAAAACGAAGTGTGGTGAAGCAGCCTTTAGTTGCTATGCTGCTAAGCTTTGGAACCAACTTCCAGATGATATTAAAAATGCTCCTACTGTTGTTAGTTTTAAATCCAGGCTCAAGACAAAGCTGTTTTCAGATGCTTTCACTTGATTAATTTTTACCTAAAGTGTAATTAATTTCCTTTAACATAATTTCTTTTAATTTTAATGATTTTACTTTCTTTAATTTATTTTTAATCTTGGATTTAATGATTTTACTTTTACTTTAATTCTTTGTTACTGTTCTTATGCTTTTATTTTTTGTGAAGCACATTGAATTGCCTGTGTGTATGAAATGCGCTATACAAATAAACTTGCCTTGCCTTGCCTTGCCTTTATATGCCTTTTTATTTGGGAGACTTTGCAACTAACGTCTGTCTGCTAAAACACTTTGATTACCAGCTATTACTATGTTATAACACAAGATCTGTTTTTTTTTTTTTTTTAGTTTTTAAAATTTTTTTTCAGAGAGTATATTTTTCTTTCCGGTACGGCCAAATCTTTTAGTGGTACGCCGGACCGGCCAGGACCGGCTTACTTTCACCCCGAGCACCGTGCCCTGCAACTGCAGCAAGACTCTCTGGTTATGCTTAATGCGCCCTATTTATATGACATTCAGTACGCGTAGCTTTAATAGGATTAGGCAAAGGTAGGTCGCAACTTAAGCGATGGTCAATCTTTATTGGTTGAAGAAGGTCGCACTTTAATCCTCTTTAGAATCCAATCGTGCCCATGGGAAGAATAGGGAGCGTATGGGTCTAGGGAAGGTCTGGGACAGGTTGCGCGGAGCGAGGCTTGATCGCAAAAGAGTGAAGCTAGATCGCACGGATCGAGTGAGTGTCGAGGATGGGCCGAGCAGCACAACCATGCGCGCAATCAGTTCTCGCTCGAGAAGACTGAGCATCGCTCATCCCCGTTCTAGCCTCGATTGTCTCTCGACCAATGCGTGCTTTCCTCAACCTTGTTCACTCTTTCGACGCTCTCTGTGCAACTTTTAGGTCGAGGCTCAGTTTTTTGACGTCAAAAAAACGAGCTACGATCTCTTTGTCGGGGAGACCATTCCTCGACCACGTGCAACCACGGAAGACCAAGGCATGACCAACCCTCGGTCAACCGTCAACTGCGTATGACCTGCGGCAACCAAGCCACGCTCTGAGATTGCAGCTAGGTCTTCCGGGAAGATTTCTCGGTGAAATGACCCCCTAAGGAAGTATAGCCTGCTCTGTCCCTGCTCTATAGTGCATGTTAGTAAAAGTAGCCTTAATATTTCTTTGCTTCAATAAGGACTAGAATCACTGTTGCTTCATCCCAGGTGATTTTTTGTCATGTCACAGTTTGATTTTCCAAAATTCTCAAAGATAATGTTCCTTCTTTCTTTGCCACACATTAGTTGCACACTGTAAAAAAAGAATAGTTGAGAATACTTGAAATTTCAAGGCAACAGTCTGCATTAAGAATTTTATGTTTTGCCAATGATGTGCCCATGATAATCCAAACTATGATAAAACTGTTATCTTTATTAAGAATTCTTAATTAAGTCAATTTTCAATTCCTCATTCTGCCAACATAGATTTCTCTTTTTGCTGAACAGTGGCATTCACAGTAGTACAAAAAGGCAATTGAGGTTATCAGACTTCTTTCACCTTTATTTGGATAGGACAGTGTAGAGACAGGAAATGAGCAGGAGAGAGATCGGGAAATAACCTCGGGTCGGAATCGAACCCGGGTCCCTGGATTTATGGTATGGCGCCTTATCCACCTGAGCCACGACACCATACCCATGATGTGGGTTTTAAAAACTTTATTTCAATATTGAAGTTTTGTAATTGTGTAGAACAATGAAAAAAGGCATGTATAGTTTAATGATAAATTGTGATAACCTCGGGGGTGTCGTGGCTCAGGTGGATAAGGCGCCATACCATAAATCCAGGGACCCGGGTTCGGTTCCGACCTGAGGTCATTTCCCTCTCTCTCCCGCTCATTTCCTGTCTCTACGCTGTCCTATCCAAATAGAGGTGAAAAAATCTAAAAAAAAATTGTGATTGCCTTTTTGCACTACTGTGAATGCCACTGTTCAGCAAAAAGAGAAATCTATGTTGGCAGAATGAGGAATTGAAAATTGACTTAATTAAGAATTCTTAATAAAGATAACAGTTTTATCATAGTTTGGATTATCATGGGCACATCGTTGGCAAAACATAAAATTCTTAATGCAGACGGTTGCCTTGAAATTTCAAGTATTCTCAACTATTTTTTTTTACAGTGCATGATTTTACAAACTAGCTGACAGCATTTACCTTCATTTTCAGTTTACTTGGCAAAGGGTTTCCTGTTAACACAGGCCATCAATTTTCATTTTGTAGTGATCTGTTTTAATATATATCAGGCACAAGGGCGGCTGGTGCATAAGGGCGATTGGGCGACGCACTGCCAAAACGGAAAAAAAAAGTTATTTTTCTTTTTTTAAAACAAACTTTCACCAGCACTGCTCGAGGCCGTTTTAATCTGTCTCTGGGTATCATTGTCCAATCAGGGTGGTCTTGCTTCTAGAGTACTGCCCCTTTTGGGGCGATTTCAGTCACGCTGAAAATCGCCCAAGAGTTCACTGATAGAGTCCCATGTTAATATATTTTTTTTCTCCTGACTGACATTTCAATGCAATCTCTATGGGTTCAGGGGGGGCTTGCCCTAATGTGCTTACGTCACTGAGAAGTGCGGCAAAGTTGCATTTGATCCGCTCAGTTTCTGAGGTGAGATGGATGCGGAAAGCAATTCAGTGCGGTCCTTAAAAGAAGTTCCATTTAGTCAGCGATCAAATCGAGCTAAATTGGCAACAAAACAAGCTGGACCCCCCTCGACCAAATCTAAACATAAAACAAATTTCAACAAGGGGGGGAAATCATATACTCGAGGTTTTACTTCAACATGGTCCCAGCGCAAATCCTGGCGAGCTGGCTGCGAGGATGCCTCAGCGGTTTTCTGCTCCCCCTGCTTACTTTTCCACCCTGGAGGTGGCTCCACGGACAACACTGCTTGGACGGTCACTGGAGTTTCGGACATGCATCATTTGTCGGAGAAAATAAAAAAAACATGAGTCATCAAAGATTCACATGGGCAGCTGCCTGAAATTTTTGGCTTTTGGGAGAGTGAACATCGCTACACAACCGGATGAGGGCTACAGGCTAGCAGTTCGCCGCCACAACAATGAGGTGAGCAAGAACAGGCACATATTAAACCAGCTCATCCAATGCGTGAAATTTTGTGGAGTGTTCGAGTTAGCTCTACGAGGCAAAGACGAAACTGAGGGCTCCAGTCACCGTGGTGTTCTTCTGGGTTTGGTTGACTTCGTGACTCACACACACACAGTCACAGAATCCGTTCACTTTTGATGTTTTCAATGTGCATTTTTATATTTGCCACACTTTGCTCTGAGAGTTAGCACTTTGGTAATATCCTTGGTAAATACCAGTAATTGCAAGATCTAAAGATCCACTCATCCATTTATTCAACTGCTATTGTTATGTTAGCCAACTATTTACAATGTTTTGTTACAGTAAATGCACTTTCTTGTTTGTCCTTAAGTTGCACAGTCTGTAAAATTCTTGCTGGCCATGGAGTTTGAAGTACAAAATCTATTTACAGAACATTCTGTAGAACAGTTGACTTGCTACCTAGGTCAATTTCAGTCCTGTGGACATTTATGGTCCGTGTAGACATAACGGGGGAAAATTGCCCCCCCCCTGAAAAAAATTCAGGAGCCGCCACTGATCAGGCGTATATCAGGTTTTAATACATATCACAATGCCATAGCCAGTTGTGGTCAGGAGTCCACAACAGCGTAATTGTCCCTGTCTTTGAGGTGTGAAGGATGGCCTTTGTCAATTAGAACAACATTAGAAAATTGTGGTCATCTGTAAAGTCATGCATATGAAAGTAGTTAAATTTCCACGAAAACCCGTTTGGAAGGATCGCTTCTTCGTTCAGGCTTATTAGCCTTCTCTCTCTCTCTCTCTCTCTCTCTCCCTGATTTGTAGTTTACACCTGCAAAGATGAGCTAAATGATTAAATTGGAGGAAAATAAGGTCTAAAAATGTATGTGCGTAATATCATAAATATAGAAATCCTGTGTCATATCAGGAACCAAAAGAAAACCAGTGTGACATATGAAAAGTGAGTATTAATTTCTCCTCTCTTTTCATTCATTCAATCATGACTGACTGAATGAAGGAAGAGAGAGAGAATGAAGGAAGCTTAAACTCTAGATTTTGATGTTGAGAATGCACTTTTGTGTTCCTTCAGAGGTCATGACCCTGTAGCAACTGGTCACTAAGTGTCTTTCCCAAAGGCACCACCATACAAACCACTGAATGGAAAGAAATAAAAATTCAGTGTCACAATGTGTAGTGAGACCATCTGAGACACATCAGATCCATATTATCTTTTGACATTTCAGCTCTCATACTCAGTCAGGTTTGTGGCTTTCCTTTCACCTTATTCCTTAACATGTTCTGCCCTCTAGTGTTTCTTAGCTTCAGTCAACAGCATAGTCATCCCAGGAAGTTAAACATACTTTATTTTAAAATAATTTTAAAAATAAATCAATCCATTATCCGTAACCATTTATCCTGTGCAGGGTCGTGGGCAAGCTGGAGCCTATCCCAACTGACTATGGGTGAGAGGTGGGGTACACCCTGGACAAGTCACCAGATCATCTCAGGGCTGATACATAGAGACAAACTCAAATTCACAGTCACATTCACACCTACGGTCAATTTAGAGCCACCAATTAACCTAATCTTGCATGTCTTTGGGCTGTGGGGGAAACCGGAGCACCTGGAGGAAACCCATGCAGACACAGGGAGAACACGTAAACTCCACACAGAAAGGCCCTCATCAGCCATTAGGCTTGAACCCAGAACCTTCTTGCTGTGAGGCAAGTGTTAACCACCATGCCACCCATTTAAAAAATAGTAATAAAAATATTTCTATTACTTAAATCATATTCACCTTGAAGATGAATAAAGATGTAAATGTGTTAAAACGGTCTTTGTAAATCTAAAAGGGATTATTATTACATTCCCTTTTTCTATAAAATACACACACGTGCAAACATACCTGCCATTTGGAACATCTCTAAACATGTGAAGTGAATTGCCATTAAGACAGCTGGACAATCAGAAATTGGTCCCTTTCCCAAGTGGTGCAATGGAAACGTGTTCGTCCTGTCATCCGAAGATCACAGCTTGAATACTACAGCAATCTGTAGAGCCATCCATAGGAGCTCAAGAGCAAACTTGGCCTATGGCCAAAGTGGTCCCAGATCAATGGGATATCATTTTTGGCCCTTTTCCACTACCCTTTTTCAGCTCACTTCAGCCCGACACGGCTCGCGTTTCGACTACCTCAGAGCAGCACAACTCAGCTCGCTTCAGCCCTACTCAGCACCCAAAACTCGCACGGTTTTGGAGTAGGGCTGAAGCAAGCCAAACCGAGCCGAGTGGGGCTAGGGGCGTGAGGAGACACTCCCCTGTGCACTGATTGGTGAGGAGGAGTGTCCTCACACACCCACACACGCCCCGCAAGCACGCTGGGATCTGTAAACACCGTAAACCCGGAAGAAGAATAATTACGAATTACGAGAATTTCTGAAGCCTTATGCGCCTCGCCTCATCTATACGCTCTTGCCAGTATCTGTTGGCGTTGTCGGTGACAACAAGCCACAGCACCAAGACCAGCAACACTAACGACTCCATGTCCTCCATGTTTATGGTTTATTATCCGGGTCGTGAGACTACCGCTTAAAAGGTCACTGATGTCACTGTTTGCGCCGCCTAACAACATCACGTGACGTCCACCCACTTTCGCTAACTCCACCCAATGTGTCCACCCACTTCCAGCCAGCACAGTTCAGCGCGTTGTTGTAGTCGAAATGCAACTCCAACAGCCCCACTCAGCTCGACTCAGCCCAACTCAGCACGGCACAGCCCAACTCAGCCGCGTTGGTAGTGGAAAAGCGGCATTACTGTCATGTACCATTCATCATCTTCCATCCATCCATTATCTGTAGCCGCTTATCCTGTCCTACAGCGTAGCAGGCAAGCTGGAGCCTATCCCAGCTGACTATGGGCGAGACGCTGGATACACCCTGGACAAGTTGCCAGGTCATCGCAGGGCTAACACATAGACAAGCATTCAAACTCATTCACACCTACAGTCAATTTAGAGCCACCAATTAGCTTAACCTGCATGCCTTTGGACTGTGGGGGAAACCCACGCGGACAGCATGCAAACTCCACACAGAAAGGCCCTCACCGGCCGCTGGGCTTGAACCTAGGACCTTCTTGCTGTGAGGCAACAGTGCTAACCACTACACCACCATGCCACCCCTCATCTTCCTTTGATGTAAATTTTTGCTTGCAATAGCACCTGCCGAGCCTCTTTCCACATACACAATTCCAAAACACAATTTTCCCAGACCCCTGCTTTAAAAGTCCAATTTTTATATGTACGAAGTAAAAACAAACTCCATTATCACTGAACCATTACACAAGTCAGGGGTTTTCATAATTTTTGCAGCCAGACAATTTTACCTTTTAAATTTTTTAAAAATTTAAAGACAGATTTATTTTATAATCTATTGAAATATTAGGCTCTTTATTACTATTGTCATTCATTCTTTTTACTTCTGTTAGGGTTTTGCTGGGATTCGAACCTGGTTCGTTGGTGTAATGATCCAGCAAACCCCCACTAGGCCACCAGGGGAATGACTCAAATGCAGAGGCGTGAGGAGGAAGTAGAAAAAGTAACAAAAGGTTTATTTATACTATGTACACTATATACAATCCAGGGCAAAACAAAAAAAACAAAAACAAAGAGTATAATTCAAAAAGAAAAAGGCAAAAATGCAAAAGCTCAGAAGATCCACAAAACACAGTACAAAGGAAACTGGAGATAAACATAACAGCACAAAGACTCCGTGACAAGAGGACTGAACTCAGGGGTATAAATACACAAACTAATTAAGGACACAGGTGAAGATAATTAGGACTAACAGGCAATTAACAAAAAAAACCACAAAACACAGGAACAGTGGCGGCCTCTAGAGGCCAAAATAAATATGACACGAAAAGGAAATAACAGCGGCCTCTAGAGGCCAAAACAGTCCAAGTCCTAACAGGACCCCCCCCTCTAGGAGCGTCTCCTGACGTTCCCAGGGCGATCCGGATGGGCCAAATGGAAGTCCCGACACAGTTCTTTATCCAGGACATCCCGAGCAGGAACCCAGCAGCGCTCCTCAGGACCATAGCCCTCCCAGTCCACCAGATATTGCAACCCGCCGCGGACCCGGCGGGAGTCAAGCAGGCGATGCACAGTGAACACAGTCTGCCCCTGGATGATGCGGGGGGGTGGGGGGTTCCTAGGGGCAGGGGCATACGTAGACGTCAGTACAGGCCGCAACAGGGAAACATGGAAAGTGGGGTTGATCCTCAGAGTCCGGGGCAACTGGAGCCGGTAGGAGACAGGGTTCACCCTGCGCACCACCTTGAAGGGGCCAATGTAGCGAGGAGCAAGCTTGCGGTTCTCCACCCGCAGCGGAAGGTCCTTAGTGGACAGCCAAACCCGCTGCCCAGGGCGGAAAGTGTGTGCAGGTCTTCTGTGGCGGTTGGCCTGAGTCTGGTTGGTTCTGGAGGTCTGTATGAGGGTCTTCCTGACCTTGCTCCAGGTCTTGCGACACTGTCTCACATATTGGTTGACCGAGGGCACCCCCGCGTCCTCCTCCTGGTCCGGGAACAGAGGTGGCTGGAACCCGAATTGGCACTGGAATGGCGACAGCTTGGTGGCCGATGACTGCAGGGTGTTGTGGGCGTACTCTGCCCATGGCAGCCAGGTGCTCCACGATGTCGGGTTATCCATAGCCAGGCCTCGCAGGGTGGTTTCCAGGTCCTGGTTGAGCCTCTCCGTCTGACCATTGGACTGTGGGTGAAACCCAGAGGAGAGGCTGGCAGTGGCTCCGATGACCTTGCAGAACCCGTGCCACACTCGGGAGGAGAACTGGGGTCCTCGGTCTGAGACGATGTCCTGTGGAAGACCAAAGACTCGGAAGACATGATTAAATATAAGTTTTGCTGTTTCAAGAGCAGAGGGGAGTTTGCACAGAGGTATGAAGCGGCAGGCCTTGGAGAATCTGTCAACAATGACCAAAATGACCATGTTACTTTGTGACTCAGGGAGACCCGTGATGAAGTCGACTGCCACGTGGGACCAGGGACGCCGGGGAATGGTCAGAGGATGCAGGAGACCCTGGGGACGCTGTCGTGGGTTCTTGGTTCTGGTGCAAACCTCACAGGACAGGACAAATGACCTTACTTCCTGCTCCATGTTAGGCCACCAGAAGCGTCTTTTCAGGAAGTCCAGGGTCCTCCGAGCTCCCGGGTGGGCGGTGAGAGGGGAAGAGTGACCCCACTGGAGAACCTTGGCCCGGGCTTGATGTGGGACGTACAAGAGGCCCGGTGGCCCCGTCCCAGGACCGGGGTCCTGGCGTTGGGCTCGTCGAACAGCCTCCTCAATACCCCAGCGGACAGGGGCCACAATCCGAGACACCGGGATAATAGGCCCGACTTCATTCTCCCTGTTAGTGGCAGAGAACAGCCTGGACAGTGCGTCAGGTTTGGTGTTCTTGGAACCGGGACGGTACGAGAGGGTGAAGTCAAACCGACTGAAAAACAGGGCCCACCTAGCCTGTCGAGGGTTCAGTCTCTTGGCTTGCTGGAGGTACTCCAGGTTCTTGTGGTCAGTCCAAACCAGGAATGGATGTTGCGCTCCCTCCAGCCAGTGCCTCCACTCCTCAAGGGCCAGTTTGACCGCTAGCAGTTCTCGATCCCCCACATCGTACCGGGACTCCGCAGGACTCAGGCGGTGGGAGAAGTAAGCGCAGGGGTGCAGCTTTCCTTCCGAACGTTGAGAGAGTACCGCGCCGACACCACTGTCCGAGGCGTCCACCTCCACGATGAATGGTTGGGAGGTGTCCGGGAGGACCAGAATGGGTGCCGTGCAGAAGCGGGCCTTGAGGTCTTTGAACGCCTTTTCTGCCTGAGGAGACCAGCCATAAGATCCACCTGTCCCTTTGGTGAGGTCTGACATGGGTGCTGCCACAGAACTGAAGTTCCTGATGAACTTGCGGTAGAAGTTAGCGAATCCTAAGAACCGCTGAACCTCCTTAACGGACTTGGGAGTGGGCCAGTCCCGGACGGCCAGGGTCTTGGCAGGGTCCATTTGGAGTTGGCCTGTCCGTACAATAAATCCCAGAAAGGAGACCTCGGGAACATGAAATTCGCATTTCTGGGCCTTGGCGAACAGATTGTTCTGCAGCAGCCTCTGGAGAACCTGGCGGACATGGTGGCGGTGCTCCTGCATGGTCTTGGAAAAGATAAGGATGTCATCGAGGTAGACAAAGACGTACAGGTTAATCATGTCCCTTAAGACGTCGTTGATTAGGGCCTGAAAAACAGCTGGTGCGTTGGTGAGTCCGAAGGGCATCACCTGGTATTCGTAGTGCCCAGACGGGGTGTTAAAGGCAGTCTTCCACTCGTCTCCCTGTCGGATACGGATGAGGTGGTATGCGTTCCGTAGGTCCAACTTGGTGAAGACGGTGGCGCCTTGGAGCAGGTCGAAAGCAGTGGACATCAGCGGAAGGGGATATCGGTTGCGCACAGTGATCTTGTTCAGGCCCCTGTAGTCAATACATGGTCGAAGCCCCCCATCCTTCTTGCCGACAAAGAAGAAGCCGGCACCAGCAGGTGAGGTGGAGGGTCGAATGAACCCAGAGACCAGGGCGTCTTTGAGGTATTCCTCCATAGCCTTGCGTTCTGGCTGAGAGAGGGAAAACAGTCTGCCACGAGGAGGGGTAGTCCCAGGGAGCAAGTCGATGGCACAGTCGTAGGCCCGGTGCGGAGGAAGAACGGCGGCCCTGCTCTTGCTGAATACCTCCTTGAGATCCCAGTACTCTGTGGGAACTTGAGATAACTCGGTGAGATCAGGGGGCTCGGCAGGAGACACAGGAGAGCTAGAGAGCAGACAAGAGGCATGGCATGCAGGGCCCCATTCCACAACCTGGCTTGTTACCCAGTCTATGCAAGGGTTGTGGCGAGTAAGCCAAGGAAGGCCTAGAATAACTGGGAACTCAGGTGAAGGAATCAGGTGCAGGGATATTTCTTCCTTGTGACCTTGAGACTGGAGGAAGACTGGAGAAGTAACTTGAGTGACTCTTCCATCACCTAACGCTTGGCCATCGAGGGCAGACACAGACAGAGGGACTTCAAGAGGTGCAGTAGGTATATTGATGCTTTGGGCGAAGTGAATATCCATAAAGTTCCCAGCCGCCCCTGAGTCTATCAAAGCTTGACAAGAGTGGACAGACTCACCCCAGGAGATGGAGACCGGGATGTAGATTCCTTGGCCAGGGAGTCCGGGAGAGAGGGTAGGCCCCGTCACAACCCTCCCTCGGCTGGACGGGGCAGTCCTTTTCCCAAGAGTTCGGGACATGATGCTCGGAAGTGACCAGGCTTGCCACAGTAGATGCAGCACTTGTCCCTCCTTCTGCGCTCCCTCTCAGATGCGGAGAGGCGAGTACGACCCACTTGCATGGGTTCTGGACAGTCACTGAAGGAGGTAGACAGTCTCCAGGTAGAGGTAGGGAGGCTGGGGGGGGCTCAAGGCTTGGTGGCGTTCTCTCATCCTGTTGTCCAGACGAATAGCATGTGAGATGAGGGTTTCGAGGTCACTTGGGCATCCAATAGAGGCCAGACCGTCCTTGATGGGGTCAGACAGACCATGGTGGAAGGCTGACACCAGGGCAGTCTCGTTCCATCCATTTACTGCTGCGAGTGTTCGGAACGAGATGGCGTAATCTGCGACGCTTCCTCCTTGCCGGGTGGACATGAGCTTTCGGGCTGCGTCGGTACTGATGTCTGCCTGATCGAAGACCCGAAGCATCTCTTCAGAAAACAGCTGGAAATCAAAGCACTCAGGTCCCTGTCTTTGCCAGATAGCAGTAGCCCAGGCTCGCGCCTTACCAGCTAATAAGGTGATCACAAAGGCAATCTTGCGGCGATCCGTAGTGTAGGTGGTAGGCTGAAGCTCAAAGGTGAGTTGACACTGGGTAAGGAACTCTCGGCACTCACTGTGCTTGCCGTCATACCTCTGTGGTGCAGGAAGGCTGGGTTCGCGAGGTGAAGAAGGCAGCATGGCAGGAGGCACTGGAGCAGGAGTGGGAGCTGGATCAGGAGCAGGAGATGCAGGCAGAGATGTCAGCTGTGCCAGGGTTTTCCCAATTTGCTGAAGCAGTTCCTCGTGGCGAACAAGGGCCTCACGTTGGCTGGTGAGCGTACGTCCATGAGCGTCCATGGTCGCTCCGAAGCGTGTCAAAGCTGCCATAATTCCCTGAAGGTTGGCTGGGTAGACAGTTGAAGCAGCCTCTGCTGAGTCGGTCAGGACGGAGTCTTTCTGTTAGGGTTTTGCTGGGATTCAAACCTGGTTCGTTGGTGTGATGATCCAGCAAACCCCCACTAGGCCACCAGGGGAATGACTCAAATGCAGAGGCGTGAGGAGGAAGTAGAAAAAGTAACAAAAGGTTTATTTATACTATGTACACTATATACAATCCAGGGCAAAACAAAAAAAACAAAAACAAAGAGTATAATTCAAAAAGAAAAAGGCAAAAATGCAAAAGCTCAGAAGATCCACAAAACACAGTACAAAGGAAACTGGAGATAAACATAACAGCACAAAGACTCCGTGACAAGAGGACTGAACTCAGGGGTATAAATACACAAACTAATTAAGGACACAGGTGAAGATAATTAGGACTAACAGGCAATTAACAAAAAAAACCACAAAACACAGGAACAGTGGCGGCCTCTAGAGGCCAAAATAAATATGACACGAAAAGGAAATAACAGCGGCCTCTAGAGGCCAAAACAGTCCAAGTCCTAACAACTTCACCCCCACCTTATCATGGTGGAAACAAGTTAACAAGGTTGGTCCAGACTTCTCTATCCCTGGCCAAAGATTCCAGCTCCTACTTAGCAGCTCCAGATTTTCTAAAGCCAGGAGTGAGATACATCATCTCCAGCAAGTCCTGGATTTGTTCTGAGTTCTCTGTCCAGTGGAATGTGCCTAATCTGGCTCTACCAGGTTACCTCACCTAGCCAGGACCTCTGTGTAAGACCTCTCTACACAAAGCTACGGAACTCATGATAGGTTCCCAAGACTATAAACCTCATCACTAATCTGCTAACCATAGCACATCAGTGCAGTAGAACTCCCAACAGGTAGGACACCCATAGTGACTATAATCAGTTTGTTTGGTGTGAGACTAAAAAAAAGTGACCAGTAGGGATGAATGCCAACCAGTGAATACCACCATTGTCAAGTCCAAGACTGAGCTGAGATCAAACCAAAACTGAGTCTTAATGAAATTGAGACCAAGTATAGATCAAGTCCACATGAATTTGGCCTCATTCATGATTGAGACCAAAAATGATCAAATTTTTACTTTACTCTGTGCATTGCACTAATGGTTAGGCTCTGTTTTCTAGAAGAAAGAGCAATCAAGAAAAATGTTTAATGAGACCTATGCCCAAGACCAAGTCAAGTACAAGTACTAAAAAGTCTGAGACAAGTACAAGTTTCTTCAATAAAATTGTCCATAAATTCATAAATTAATTGTTTGTTAGAGGTGGTGAGATAAGGATCCAAAAGCAGAACACAGACAGTAATCCAATAAAAGGTGATTTAATCCAGGGAAAAAGGGCATGGCAAAAAAGGTAAACAAACGGGACAAGAAACAAATGGCAAAAATCGTCCGGGGGGGAAAAAAAGAAAAAAAAAACCTTGGCAAAAACACGAGACAGGCAAGGGCAAAAATGCTAGTGCTAAAAAACATGAACAAGAATAAACGCTAGTGCAACAAACCATGAACAAGAAAAAAACGTTAGTGCAAAATCTATGAACCAGAAAAATAGCTAGAACAAAAAAAAACCATGAGCCGCAAAAAGGCACAGAAATAGCTAGAATAGCAAACAAGACGTTCTGGCAAAGTCAGAGTCTGAGAACGGCGTATTTATAAGCAGCGGTGAAAACCAGGAAGTGAATACAGGTGAGATGGAATTTCCAACCCGGATCCAGATCGGCGCTGGTGTGAGAGATCCGTAATCTCCGGAGTGGATGTCCGGGGCGGAGCATAACAATTTCAGCTGCTTGACTTTGATGTAAAAATTGTAATGTAAAAATTGATTGGTTAATTTTTTTTAAATTAAATTGGCCATAATGGCAGCTCAAGCCAGCTGTTGTATAAAACGTTTCCAGCTTTCAAAGAAGTGATGTCTGCAATGTAAATTCTGCTTATGCCTTGGAAGTGCTGAGAAGGCAAACTTCCCCTGAAACAAATAACCATATTTAACCAAAAAAGGGAAATTGACAAAAAAAAAAAAGTGAAACAGTTGAGCACTCATTATTTTCAAATCCTGTTGGTGCAAAACACTGTATGTCACTGTGCAGAATTGTTAAATATGAATGAACCTTTCAAGATTAAATGGAAAGCTATCAAAAAATTGAATCATAGACCTCCACAAGTCTGGTATCAATTTCAAAACAACTGAAGCTACCATGAACATCTAAACAATGCAAATATGAAAATCTCAGAACCACACATCCTTCAGGAAAGAGGCTCAAATTAATTCCCAAGGATGAACAAACTTTGGTCCAAAAGGTTCAATTGAATTCAAAGGCAACAATGAGGAACTGGTGAAGGAATTGAAGGGATCAGGTACCAAAGTGTGTACATTCAAAATTAAGAGAATCCTACATCACCATGGCGTGAAAGGCTGTTGTGCAAGGAAAAAGCCCATACTCCAAGACCAGCTTCACTCAGACTAACATTTGCAGGTGATCACCAGGTATGTATGAAAGAAAATGTGTGAGGCTTTTAATATGAAAAATACAATCGCAACTCTGAAGCATGGAGGTGGCAGCATCATGTTGGGGTGTTTTATTGGAAATATGACTGACATTAGGAACTTGGTTGGATCTGTGATGATATACAGTATTTTGTCTTGAACATGTCTGTGAAATATTGCTTGTATATAACTTTTTGATAAAGGGTTTAAGATGTTAGGGTGAGTTAGGAGAAGGTTTAGAGAATGTAACTCATCTAAACAGAAATGAGAGTTGCTGTGCTAGCCAAATTTTAGTACAGTTCCTTGTTGCAGCTAATGTATACATTTAAGACATGCTCTCCTGGCAGTGCCAATGGAAGAGTCAATGCCCATGTACAAAAAAAATAGGTTTTACTTTGCATTTTATTTAGAACTTGTCAAACTAACCGCTCTATAGACCCTACTGTTTCTCTTTTCAATGATATTTGGGTATACACCATTTATAAAGATGTTATGTGTACAAGGTTTGTATTAGGTTTATACATTAGGCAAAGCTATTTATTACCAGGGAGTTTCTAAGAAGTTATCAAAGTGTTATGGACTTGAGTCATATGACTTGGACTTGAATCACAAATTTGCTGACTTTCAACTCAACATTCTCAAAGAAGACTTGCAACTTGACTTTGACATCACTGACTTGTGACTTCACTTGGACTCAAACCTTTTGACTTGGAAAGACTTGATCCATTTTCTACATTAAAAATCATACAAAAAAGTTGGGAATCAACTATTTTTCTTCCCAACAAACAATTAATTTTCAGCAAATCAGCATCAATCTTCATTTCCAAGGTTCAACCAGTCAGAAAGCCAATCAATGACTTTCAACTAGACAATGACAAAGCTGAAAGAGCACTCATTTGCCAACAACATCTTTTGGGAGCCAATGATGGTAGCCTTCAGAGACAAAGATTATGTTGTTTGCAACAATAAATGGGTTGAAATGTAGAACTTGCAGTTCAAAAATATCAGATGCAAAATCTTGCAAATTTTGTTCAGTTTTGCCCAAAGCCAAATTGAGCTGAGATGGATACACTTACTGAAAATAAACTAAACATCGTCTGATGTGGAAATGAACTGAAATATTCAGTTTTTGTAGTCATAGTTTTGCATCTTTCAAATTCCCATTTATTTCCATGAAAAAATTCCATTAAAGAAACTAATTTTAAAAAGAACCTGCATGATTTGTGTAAATGTATTATACTAATTATTACTCTGGCCTTAAATTTGGTAAAGTTCACATTATGACTTTTTAGGCCTTGAAAATTAAAATTTAGGACATATAACTTGGCAAATGAATGCCAAGACTTGAGACTTCCCTGCGATGACCTAGTGACTTGTCCAGGGTGTACCCTGCCTCTCGCCCATAGTCAGCTGGGATAGGCTCTAGCTTACCTGCGACCCTGTACAGGATAAGTGGCTACAGATGATGGATGGATGGACTTGAGACTTCACAAGAAGTCTTTCAAAACAGTGACTTGGTCCCAGGTCTGAATTCTTCTTGACTGACTACAAATGTGCAGATGCGTCATCATCCTGTTCTTTTTCCTTCTGTATATTCCAGGACCTCAAACAGACATAAACACAGACATAGCTCAGAAAACCAGAGACACTGATGGCACCCCAGTAGAAGTCAAGGTTTTTTTGTTTCTTTTTTTCTGTTTGTTTGTTTTTCTGTTTTTTGTTTTTGTTTCAGAAAAATATTGGATGAAATATGGCTTCAGGATTGAAGTGCACAACACAAAACAGGTGCGCTCTGCAGATACAACTGCAAAAAGTGCAATACTCATTCTGATGCTGCACAAGCCACAAGTCTTATCTTGTATTACTTTTTACTGTCAGTGCAAAAGAGATAAGGCTGAGTTCTGTCTTTTTTCTCCTCCTCAAATAAACATCCAAGTTCTGCTCTACCAGTTCACAACATAATTCAAATACATTTTTAAAAATGGTGTAACAGTTGAATCTGTACATGCACCACTAAGTGTGCAAAAAACAAGTGCATGGTTTTATCTGTATAAAAACTGTAGCTTTTGTAACTGATGCAAAGATTAAAAATTGCTGTGTTGACCTGTTTATGGCTTCTCCTGAAGAGAACTTGAGTAGTTTTCTGTGACATGAACATGGATCATTTTTCAGGCTATGCACCACTGACACACTAAGAAGAGCAACAGAGTGGTGTTATAGGAAAATATTCAACAGCAGTGTGTTATTGCAGGTTGTGGCATATCACCAGCCTCTTGTTTCCTTCTGGTTTGAAATGAAGAAGAAACAAGTACAGCTTGATTTCTAAAAAGAATTTCTACTTTTGATTCGTCAGACCTCGGGACAATTTTCTACTTTGCCTCAGTCCATCACAAAAAAACTTGGGCCCAGAGAAGATGGTGGGGTTTCTGGATATTGTTTATATATGGTTTTAACTTGCATTTGTGGATGCAGTAATGAACTGTTTTCATAGATGATGGTTTTCTGAAGTGTTCCTGAGCCTAGACAGTGATTTCCACTACAGACACATGCCTGGTTTTAATGCAGTGTCACCCGAAGGCCTGAAGATCACAGGCATCCGGTGTCAGTTTTCAGCCTTGTCTCTTGTATACAGAGATTTCTCCAGATTTCCTGAAGCTTTTAATGATATTATGTAGCATAAATTATGTGATCCCCAAATTCTTTGCAATTTTACATTGAGGAATATTATTCTTAAATTGTTGCACTGTTTGCCTATGCAGTTTTTCACAGAGTGGTGAACTCCTCCCCATCTTTACTTCTGAGAGACTCAGCCTCTCTGGGATGCTCTTTTTATACCCAATCATGTTACTGACCTGTTGCCAATTAACCAAATTAGTTGGGGTTTTTTTTGTTTGTTTGTTTGTTACACAACTTTTTCAGTCTTTTGTTTATATTTGTTTGTATAGATTAGGAATAGATTAGGGATAAAATTAGCTCATGTTTTAAGTCGTTCAAATTCTGTAAAGCTGCTTTGCGACAATGTTTATTGTTAAAAGCACTGTACAAATAAACTTGATTTGATTTGATTTGATTTTGTTGCCCCTGTCCCAACTTTTCTAAAATGTGTTGCTGGCATCAAATTCAAAACGAGCATACGTTTTTCAGGGTGGCACGGTGGTGTAGTGGTTAGCGCTGTAGTGGTTAGCGCTGTCGCCTCACAGCAAGAAGGTCTGGGTTCGAGCCCCGTGGCCGGCGAGGGCCTTTCTGTGTGGAGTTTGCATGTTGTCCGGGTACTCCGGTTTCCCCCACAGTCCAAAGACATGCAGGTTAGGTTAACTGGCAACCCTAAATTGACTGTAGGTGTGAATGGTTGTCTGTGTCTATGTATCAGCCCTGCGATGGCCTGGCAACTTGGGGTTGTGCAAATGTGACATGTTACTGACCTGTTGCCAATTAACCAAATTAGTTGGGTTTTTGTTTGTTTGTTACACAACTTTTTCAGTCTTTTGTTGCCCCTGTCCCAACTTTTCTAAAATGTGTTGCTGGCATCAAATTCAAAACGAGCATATGTTTTTCAGGGCGGCACGGTGGTGTAGTGGTTAGCGCTGTCGCCTCACAGCAAGAAGGTCTGGGTTCGAGCCCTGTGGCCAGCGAGGGCCTTTCTGTGTGGAGTTTGCATGTTGTCCGGGTACTCCGGTTTCCCCCACAGTCCAAAGACATGCAGGTTAGGTTAACTGGCAACCCTAAATTGACCGTAGGTGTGAATGGTTGTCTGTGTCTATGTGTCAGCCCTGCGATGGCCTGGCGACTTGGGGTTGTGCAAATGTGACATGCAACCTATTAGTATACTTTGAAATATATTCATTAAAATACTTAATTAATTAAATATGTGAATCCATTTAACATTGTTTTCATAGGTTATGAAAAGCTGTTCAAAAACCATTTCACCCTAAGGTTTTCCCTGAAGAATGTAGACTATTTGTTGACTCTGACATCTTAAAATTAAGGAAAGATGTTTTTCGTAGAAAACCTCAAGCTGAAATACAGGATATTTTATATCCTGTGGCATATTCACTCACCATCCACTTTATTAGGAACATCTGTATACCTCCTCATGTAGCAGTAGCATGATGTAAAAAAATCATGCAGATACAGGTCAAGAGCTTGAGTTAATGTTGAGCTTCAGACATCAGAATGAAGAAAAATTGTGATCTCTGTGACTTTAAAGGTCCCATGGCATGAAATTTTCACTTTCTGAGGTTTTTTAACGTTAAAATGAGTTCCTCTGACCTTCTTAAGTCACCCCAGTGGCTAGAAATTTCATAATGTGTAAACCAAACTATGCCCAACATTTGAGAATGGCGCGTCAAAACGGCGCGTTGATAAGCTCTTCCCTTTACTACGTCAGCAAGGGAGATGATCCCCACGCCCCCCCCCCCCTCCCGGATTCCCACCCACCATATGGATTGCCCCGCCCAGTTGTAGTGAGGAGACCATAGAGGACACAACAACATGGCATCACCTAAGCGAGCGAAACATGGAAATTGTGCTGTACATGGATGTGACAAACCCCTATGGAGAAAAAATCCAGGACCGTGACGTCGCCCGGTAGGACGCAGCCGGGGCCCCACCCTGGAGCCAGGCCCGGGGTTGGGGCTCGTATGCGAGCGCTTGGTGGTCGGGCCTTTGCCCATGGGGCCCGGCCGGGCTCAGCCCGAAGAGGCGACGTGGGCCCGACCTCCTGTGGGTTCACCACCCACAGAGGTAGCAGTAGGGGTTTGGTGCAGTGTGGATTGGGTGGCAGTCGAAGGCAGGGGCCTCGACGACCTGACCCCCGGACACAGCGGCTGGCTGTTGGGACATGGAATGTCACTTCGCTGGGGGGGAAGGAGCCTGAGCTTGTGCGGGAGGTTGAGAGGTACCGGCTAGAGATAGTCGGGCTCACCTCCACGCACAGCTTGGGCTCTGGAACCCAGCTCCTCGAGAGGGGCTGGACTTTCCACTTCTCTGGAGTCGCCCATGGTGAGCGGCGGCGGGCTGGTGTGGGCTTCCTTATAGCTCCCCAGCTCAGCCGCCATGTGTTGGAGTTTACCCCAGTGAACGAGAGGGTCGCCTCTCTGCGCCTTCGGATTGGGGAGAGGGCTCTTGCTGTTGTTTGTGCCTACGGGCCAAATAGCAGTATAGAGTATCCGGCCTTCTTGGAGTCCCTGGGAGAGGTACTGAGGGGTGCTCAGACTGGGGACTCCATTGTGCTACTGGGGGACTTCAATGCTCACGTGGGCGATGACAGTGACACCTGGAGGGGCGTGGTTGGGAGGAACGGCCTCCCCGATCTGAACCCGAGTGGTGTTTTGTTATTGGACTTCTGTGCTAGTCACAGTTTGTCCATAACGAACACCATGTTCGAGCATAGGGGTGTCCATAAGTGCACGTGGCACCAGGACACCTTAGGTCGGAGGTCGATGATCGACTTTGTAGTCGTGTCATCTGATCTCCGACCCTATGTCTTGGACACTCGGGTGAAGAGAGGGGCTGAGTTGTCAACTGATCACCACCTGGTGGTGAGTTGGATCCGCTGGCGGAGGAGGAAGCTGGACAGACCTGGCAGGCCCAAACGTATGGTGAGGGTCTGCTGGGAACGTCTGGCCGAGCACTCTGTTGGGGAGGTCTTTAACTCCCACCTCCGGGAGAGCTTTTCCCAGCTTCCGAGGGAGGCGGGGGACATTGAGTCTGAGTGGACCATGTTCTCTACCTCCATTGTGGACGCAGCTGTTCGGAGCTGTGGCCGCAAGGTCTCCGGTGCCTGTCGTGGCGGCAATCCCCGAACCCGGTGGTGGACACCGGAAGTAAGGGATGCCGTCAAGCTGAAGAAGGAGTCCTATCGGGCCATGTTGACCTCCGGGACTCCTGAGGCAGCCGACGGGTATCGGCAGGCCAGGCGTGCTGCAGCTCGGGCAGTTGCGGAGGCAAAAACTCGGAACTGGGAGGAGTTCGGGGAGGCCATGGAGAAGGACTATCGGTCGGCCTCGAAGAAATTCTGGCAAACCGTCCGGCGCCTCAGGAGGGGGAAGCAGTACTCTGCCAACACTGTTTACAGTGCGGGTGGGGAGCTGTTGACCTCGACTGGGGACATTGTCGGGCGGTGGAAGGAATACTTTGAGGATCTCCTCAATCCCACCGTCATGTCTTCCACTGAGGAGACTGAGGCTGATGACTCAGAGGTGGACTCGTCCATTACCCAAGCCGAAGTCACTGAGGTGGTTTGCAAGCTCCTCGGTGGCAAGGCACCGGGGGTGGATGAGATCCGCCCTGAGTATCTCAAGTCTCTGGATGTTGTGGGGCTGTCTTGGTTGACACGCCTCTGCAACATCGCGTGGCGGTCGGGGACAGTGCCTCTGGAGTGGCAGACTGGGGTGGTGGTCCCTCTTTTTAAGAAAGGGGACCGGAGAGTGTGCTCCAATTATAGGGGAATCACACTTCTCAGCCTCCCAGGGAAAGTTTACTCCAGGGTACTGGAGAGGAGAATTCGACCGATAGTCGAACCTCGGATCCAGGAGGAACAATGCGGTTTTCGTCCTGGTCGCGGAACACTGGACCAGCTCTATACCCTTCATAGGGTGCTCGAGGGTTCATGGGAGTTTGCCCAACCAGTCCACATGTGCTTTGTGGATCTGGAGAAGGCATTCGACCGTGTCCCCCGTGGTATTCTGTGGGGGGTGCTTCGGGAGTATGGGGTTCGGGGCTCTTTGCTAAGGGCTGTCCGGTCCCTGTACGAACGGAGCAGGAGTCTGGTTCGCATTGCCGGCAGTAAGTCAGACCTGTTCCCAGTGCATGTTGGACTCCGTCAGGGCTGCCCTTTGTCACCGGTTCTGTTCATAATTTTTATGGACAGAATTTCTAGGCGCAGCCAGGGGCCGGAAGGAATCCTGTTTGGGAACCACAGGATTTCATCTCTGCTTTTTGCGGATGATGTTGTCCTGTTGGCTTCTTCAAACCAGGACCTTCAGCATGCACTGGGGCGGTTTGCAGTCGAGTGTGAAGCGGCTGGGATGAGAATCAGCACCTCCAAGTCCGAGGCCATGGTTCTCGACCGGAAAAGGGTGGCTTGCCCTCTCCAGGTTGGTGGAGAAGTCCTGCCTCAAGTGGAGGAGTTTAAGTATCTCGGGATCTTGTTCACGAGTGAGGGAAGGATGGAGCGTGAGATCGACAGGCGGATCGGTGCAGCCTCCGCAGTGATGCGGTCGCTTTACCGGTCCGTCGTGGTGAAGAAGGAGCTGAGCCAAAAGGCGAAGCTCTCAATTTACCGGTCGATCTACGTTCCGACTCTCACCTATGGTCATGAGCTTTGGGTAATGACAGAAAGAACAAGATCGCGGATACAAGCGGCTGAAATGAGTTTCCTTCGCAGGGTGGCTGGGCGCTCCCTTAGAGATAGGGTGAGAAGCACAGTCACTCGGGAGGAGCTCGGAGTAGAGCCGCTGCTCCTCCACATCGAGAGGAACCAGCTGAGGTGGCTCGGGCATCTTTTTCGGATGCCTCCTGGACGCCTCCCTGGGGAGGTGTTCCAGGCATGTCCCCCCGGGAGGAGGCCCCGGGGAAGACCCAGGACACGCTGGAGGGACTATGTCTCTCGGCTGGCCTGGGAACGCCTCGGTGTTCTTCCCGAGGAGCTGGCCGAGGTGTCTGGGGAAAGGGAAGTTTGGGCTTCCATGCTTAGACTGCTGCCTCCGCGACCCGGTCCTGGATAAGCGGAAGAAGACGAGACGAGATGGATGTGACAACACAGAAAAGAGTCTGTTTTTACTGCCGACGGGAGAGCCCCTGAAGACGCAGTGGCTTAATTTTATTTACTTCAATAATACGCCGTCGAGTCTACCTAAGACGGTGTATGTTTGTCGGAAGCATTTTCCTGAGGAATGTTTCCACAACTTGGGACAGTACAGGGCAGGTTTTGCACATCAACTGTCACTGAAGCCTGGGTCTGTACCAAGCATCCCTGCCGCATCAGCCACAAACAGCGAACAAGTAAGTGTATAACTGTTAAGTCGTTTTGCCGTGTTTTAAAATCGGTGCGTTTGCAATGGCTACATTAGCTGTGCAGCTAACCGCTTCCTGCAGTTAGCCAGGTACTCTGCGCTACCTCTGTTATAATAGCCAATCAAAACAGTTTTTACAAAGACACCCACATTCTTTTTTTTAAGTCACTCGTTCATTTTATTTGTTTGTTTGTTCAGTAAAAACCCAAACATTTGTTGAATTTATTTTATTTCCTCGCGTCGCACCTTAATGACGTCAGCGCGCGGTATTTTTCCCTGATTCTGGGCCGGGGTGTCGTGAGTGGCAGAGCAGCTCCATCGCTGCAATCCATTGAAAGTCAGCCCTAGATCCAATCTTTTGTCAGGAGCCGAGGTCGCGCAGGCGGCCTTCCAGCGGCACTGGCCGCCCGTGGAGGCAGCGGTTCTCCCAGGGGCGAGTTGGGGGGAGGAAACGGCAAAGTCCCCACTCCTCCGTGGTAAAACTGCTCAGTTTTACCATGGGCCTCAGGCTGAAAAAAACCCGACAAAGTCCCAGTTTTACCATGGGCTCGAGTTGTACCATTTTTTTTAGACAGGGCGGACGGACCAGGGCATTCGCCCGCCTGGCCGTGCCCGACGAGGAGCGCTCTCGGCCGGCTTGGGAGGCAGACGGCAGCCCCTCCCCCTCCCCCCATGGCACGCCCACACCCTCTACCCTTCCCCGCCTCCTGCTTCTCATTAGCAAAACGACGCACTGGGAAAAGCGCTGAAATGGGGCTTTCTCCCAGGAGGCTATATCTATGTTCCGAGGGTTCATTTCAAGAAAGGCTGCGGATATAACATCCGGAAGCCTCCACGATCCCGTTTAAAGCATCAACAAACCACCATGCCATGGGACCTTTAACCATGTCATGGTTGTTGGTGTCATGGCATTTATAAACTGTTGATCTCTTTGAGATTTTCACACACACAACAGTCTCTAGGGTTTATTCAGAATGGTGCAAAAAAAAAATCCTATGAGTCTCTAACAAGGGTCTTCAGGCTGAAACACCTTGTTGATGGTCAGAGGAGAATGACCAAACTGGTTTGTGTCATGCCTTCATGTGTTCAAGCCTGGCGCAACTCAAGCTCACACGTACTTGAGATAATTACTCATTGCACAAACCTGTTACTGTTTTAGAGCACATTCAGCGTGCCCATATAAGGGCACGGTTGTTACAAAGGACATGGTGAAGTATTGCAACACTGTTTTGATGTCCATTTTTGTTCCTTGCCATGTTGCCGACTTTGTTTAAATTACTGTTTAGTGATTCTGCTTTTGGTTTGGTTTGTGTTCTGTTTGTTTTGTTTCATATCAGTTTTCTTTCTCTGACCTTGCCTCCTGACAGTTTCAGCTGGCACAAAGTCTATAATAACTCAAATTATAGACTCCTTACAACTGTGCTGAGCAGAAAAGCATCAAACCTTGAGGTAGCTGGGTTACAACAGCAGAAGGCCACATCAGGTTTCACTCCTGTCAGTCAGGAGCATTGCTATTTGTTGGTACCTCAAATAGTGACAGCTACAGCAGGGAGGAATTGTGGAAAATATGGTGTAAAATAATTTGTTGAATGTGAGCAAGTGCAAGAGCAAGTGTAAGAGCAAGTGCAAGAGAGGAATCGTTTCGAAATAAAGTATGTAGCTGATTGTGGTTATTACTACATTTCCTTCCTGTCAGTATTTTAGCAGTTTTGGTCTCCAAAGCCTGCTTCAGTACACCCTGAGCTGTAGTACATTGAAAAGGTAAAGAAAAGCATACTGGAACCCAACACCAAACAGCCAGTTTGGTTAGAAATCTGCAGGGGGTGGGGGGCAGGAACATGTAAAGCTTTCTGTTATAAATGTTATGTTTTGTAGGGCTGTTCCATAATCCTAAAATGACTGTTGGCATGGTTGAAGTTGGTGTGAAACTTGCTTTATGGTTGGTGGTTTTAAGCTAACTAGATAGGTTAACTAACACCTCAGTAACCAAGTGAGTTGTCCAAAGAAGGACATTAAACATCATGGGGATATTGTTGGGAATTCTGCAGCTAAAAAAAACTCTCTCTCTCTTTCTCCCTGTATTTGATGTTTGAAATTTCAAAAATAATTGGAGTGTCCAGTGTTGTGGACACTGGGACAAACTTCATGTTATTTAATTGATCGTATAAAAATTACAGCTGTTACAAATACAGCATTTGGTATACTTTTTTCCAGTACAAATGAGGTTTGTGATGACAGGAATGATATAAACCAGTTGTACACATCCTGGTCCAGATATTCTGCCCCATACAGCTGGACACTTGGGTCTGGAGATGCACACTTCTCATCTTTTACATCTAACTCAGCTCATCACTAAGACCAAGAGATCCTGAAGGCTGGAAACTGGACAGATAGACTTTTCAGTATCTCACTGTCACCTTTATAGACCTCAAAGTCCAAGTCCATGTCATTTGGGCTGAACAGAAACAGAGACCTTCCCCAAATGGAGTCAGGCTTTCTCTGAAGAAAATGGCTAAACAGATGCCAGCTGGTGGTTCAAACCTGGGCCATAGATCATGTGGTCAAATTCCATAGCTAATTGGTGACTATACAGCTATATCTGTGGCACCTAATGATACTCGTGCTGTAAGTCAGCTTGTAAATGTTATCTCTTCTTATGAACTAGCTGAATATTCCTTAAATGTTACTGACAAATTGTGCTAATGATGTCTATTCTTCATTAGATATTTGATGTTGTAATCATGTCTCTTTTCACTCGCTTTCAGTAACCAGTCAGGGTTACCGTGGAACACTGGTTACAAGGGAGGAGAATTCCACCAGTCCATCACAGAGCCCCATTAGCATTCACATACTTAATATAACCAGTCCTCCTAACTGCATTTTTTTTTGACAATTGGAGGAAACCGGAGAACTCAGCAGTGGGTGGTTATTCAGCCAGAAGAGTATTAGTGAGGTCAGGCAATGATGTGGGGTGAGGAAGCCTGGGGTGCTGTCGGCATTCCAGTTCATCCCAAAGGTGTTAAATCTGGGATCTGTACAGGACATTTGAGTTTTTCCACTGTAACTTTGTCAAACCAGGTTTTCATGGAGCTTGCTTTATTCACATTGTCATACTGGAACAGATTTGGGCCTCTCGTGAATGTAAAGCTTCATGCTAAGACATACTACAGTTATATGGTGACAGTTTAAGGCAGACCTGGATATTGTACAGCCCCAGGGCCACATCTGGCCCTTTGTCTGTCCCTGATCAGCCCACTTGAGGTCAACATGAAATTACAAATTAAACATAAATAAGTCTACGTCATGCACACCACACGATGCTGCGATCCTTTTATTTTGAAGGCTACTGTTTTTTTAATGTACATTCGTACATTCATGTGCATGCGTATGCATCGTCCTTGTTACTGTTTACGTGAGATGTGAGTTAGCCACTAGCCCTCAAAAATGTGGTAACTGGACAACAACCACATAGAAATAACACATAGAACTTGTATAAAGTTGATTAAGTTCTGCTCTTTGAAATACTGCAAAAAAATGCATATTTTCAATGTTGTAATGTTAAAAGAATGTTAAAATAATCATCTCATCTCATTATCTCTAGCCGCTTTATCCTGTTCTACAGGGTCATAGGCAAGCTGGAGCCTATCCCAGCTGACTATGGGCGAGAGGCGGGGTACACCCTGGACAAGTTGCCAGGTTATCGCAGGGCTAACACATAGAAACAAACAACCATTCACACTCACATTCACACCTACAGCCAATTTAGAGCCACGAATTAACTGCATGTCTTTGGACTGTGGGGGAAACCGGAGCACCCGGAGGAAACCCACACAGACATGGGGAGAACATGCAAACTCCACACAGAAAAGCCCTCGCCAGCTGCTGGGCTCAAAGCCAGGGCCTTCTTGCTGTGAGGCGACAGTACTAGCCACTACACCACCGTGCCGCCCTAGTCAAGTCAAGTCAACTTTATTGTCAAAATATGCAATACATGCTCGGCATACAGCACAGATGAAATTTCAGTCCTCTCTGACCCACGGTGCAAACAGGCAATGCAATAAATAAAAATAGAATAATTGAAATAAACAATATAAACAGTATAAACACTCTAGATAAGAACTAGACATAGACTAAATTGGTGCAAATAAACAATCAAGGGCACTTGAGGTATAGCAGGTAAACATGAAATAAGCAGTATAAACAATAAACTAACAGCTGTTAAGGTGAGGTAGTGCGGAATAGTGCAAATGAGCGAGGTAAAGTGAAATGTGCAGTCCCTGAGTTCAGTGTGTTAATGAACGTTGAGAGTATGTATATATGTGTGTGTGTGTGTGTGTTGGGGGGGAAACTGTGAGGGTGACATGTCAGATGCTGAAGGGGGGGCAGGGGGGAGTGCGAGCAGAATCTGTGGCAGGGGGCAGAGGGGGGAGGAGGGGCAGAACAGGGAGGGAGTTGAGCCTCCTGACCGCCTGGTGAAAGAAACTGTCCTTGAGCCTGCTGGTTTTGGCCCGGAGACTCCACAGTCTCCTCCCCAACGGCAGCAGACTGAAGAGGCTGTGAGATGGGTGGGTGGGGTCACCTGCAATCCTGATGGCTTTGTGGGTGAGGCGGGAGTTATAAATATCCATTAGAGAAGGGACAGAGACACCAATGATCCTCTCAGCTGCTCTCACGATGCGCTGCAGAGACTTGCAGCAGGACACGGTGCAGGCGCCGTACCACACGGTGATGCAGCTGGTCAGGATGTTCTCGATGGTGCCTCTGTAGAATGTGTGCATGATGGGGGCCGGGACTCTTGCTCTCCTCAGTTTGCGGAGGAAGTACAGACGCTGTTGGGCTTTTTTGGCCAGTGATGCAGTGCTGTTGCTCCAGGACAGGTCTTCAGAGATGTGCACACCCAGAAACTTGGTGCTGCTCACCCTCTCCACTGCAGCACCGTCGATAGATAGTGGAGCATGCTGGGTGTGTGCTCTCCTGAAGTCCACAACAATCTCCTTCATCTTCTCCACGTTCAGACGGAGATTGTTGTCTTTGCACCACATGGCCAAGCGGCTCACCTCACTCCTGTAGATTGTCTCATCGCCATTGTTGATGAGACCCACCACAGTCGTGTCATCCGCAAACTTAATGAAGAGATTAGAGTTGGATGTTGGTGTGCAGTCGTGGGTCAGCAGAGTGAAGAGGAGGGGGCTCAGCACACATCCTTGGGGGGCCCCGTGTTCAATGCGATGGTGCTGGAGGAGTTGCTGCCGACCCGTACAGCCTGTGGTCTCCCTGTCAGGAAGTCCAGCAGCCAGTTGCACAGGGAGGTGTTGAGTCCCAGCTGGTCCAGTTTATGAATGAGCTGCTGAGGAATGATTGTGTTGAATGCTGAGCTAAAGTCTATGAACAGCATTCTGACATACGAGTCTTTTGTCTCCAGGTAGGTGAGAGCTGAGTGGACGGCAGTGGAGATGGCGTCATCGGTCAAACGGTTGGACTGATATGCAAACTGGAAAGGGTCCAGGGCGGGGGGGAGGGCAGACTTGATATGCCGCATGACTAGCCGCTCGAAGCACTTCATGAGGATGGGAGTGAGTGCGACAGGGCGGTAGTCATTGAAGCAGGAGGGAGACGGCTTCTTTGGGACCGGGATGATGGTGGTGGCTTTGAGGCACGTGGAGACAACAGCCTGGCTCAAGGAGATGTTGAAGATGTCTGTAAAGACATCTGTGAGTTCCTTGGCACAGTCTCTCAGGACATGACCAGAAATGTTATCAGGACCCGGGGCTTTTCGTGTATTTGTCGTCCTGAGAGCTCTCCTCACGCTGTCTGGGGACAGCATCAACACCTGGTCACCGGGAGGTGGTGGGGTCTTCTGTGCCGTGGTGCTGTTGTCTGCCTCAAAGTGAGCGAAGAAGTCGTTCAACTGATTCAGCAGAGACGTGGAGTTGTCACAGGTCTGCAGCGAGGGCTTGTAGTCTGTGATGGTCTGAATCCCCCGCCACAGGTTCCTGGAGTCTCTGCTGTCGTTGAAATAGTCAGCAATGTACCTGGAATACTGTCTCTTGGCCACCCTGATGCCTCATGACAGGTTGGCCCTAGCTGTCCTCAGGCCCACCTCGTCCCCAGCTCTGAAGGCAGCGTTCCGAGCCCACAGGAGCCTGTGGACTTCCCCTGTCAGCCATGGCTTCTGATTGGCCCGAATGGAGATGGTTCTGGTGACTGTAACATCATCCATGTACTTCCTCATGTAGGCAGTGACGGTCTCCGTGTACTCCTGGAGATCTGTGATGTTGTTGTAGGTGGCCGCCTGTCTGAATATGCTCCAGTCAGTGGTGGAAAAACAGTCCTGGAGTGCCTCTGAGGACCCCTCTGGCCACACATGTATCTGCTTTGTAGCTGGTTTGGTGACTTTAACCAGCGGCCTGTATACTGGCATTAGCATAACAGTGGAGTGATCTGAGGCCCCAAGGTGGGGTAGGGGTAGGGCTTTGTAGGCGTCTTTATGCATAGTGTAAACATTGTCCAGAGTATTGTTTCCACATGTGGGAAAGTTGATATGTCCATAGAGTTTTGGAAAAACACTCTTGGGGTTTGCATGATTGAAATCCCCAGCCAGGATGAGAAAAGCATCTGGGTGGGCTGTCTGCTCCTCACTAATGTGCTGACAGAGTTCATTCAGTGCTTCACTCCTGCTGTTATTGGAGCCGGGAGGGATGTATATTGCTACCAGCAATATGGCTATAAATTCCCTCGGCAGGTAGAATGGCCGGCACTTAATAATTATAAACTTCACCAGTGGTGAGCAGTGTTTGCAGACCACGGCAGCATTGCAGCACCAGGCATCACTGATGTAAACACAGAGTCCTCCACTGCAAGTCTTCCCCCCCTCGACTAGCGCTCTGTCTAACCGGTAACATGTTAGCCGGGCTAGCTGAATGGCACAGTCCGTTAAATGGCACAGTCATAGTCGTTAAGCCATGTTTCTATAAACACAAGGACACAACACTCACTCACAGACTTAGATGAGCGGAGCAGGCAGACATAATCCAGCTTGTTGTCCAGTGAGCGTATGTTGGCCAGAATGATGGTAGGGATAGCTGGCCGGTGAGGGCTAGCCGCTAGCCTAGCCCGGATACCTCCGCGCTTGCCCCTCTTCTGCTTCCGCATGTTTCGCCTGTGGCGCTTCCACTGTGGGCTGGATGCAGGAGTGGGGGTCGGTGATTGAGCAGGCCTCCGGAGCAAACCGTAGTCGCATAGCACTTCCGCGTCCGCTGGATTTATATCCGTGAATATAGTTCTGCGGATGTCGAGCAGAAACTCACGGGAGTATGTGCACCTTAAGACTGATGGACGCAACAAAGACAAACAGATACACACTCTTTTAAAACACAAAAAACACGAAAACACCATTCTGTCAGGACAGAGAGGAGCCGCTGCGTGTGTACGTGCCGCCATCTTGGAACAAATAAAATAATTATATAAAATTTGGCCTGCTCTACATTTTCTTAGCTTAATCAAAACCAGACAATTTACTGTTGTTTTAACAAAGTTAAGTTGAGCAGAGTTAAGATCAGCCTGTTGGTTCGGCCCTCCACGACAGTCCAAGTTTCTCATGTGCCCCCCCCCAATCTGTCCCTCTGAGTTACATGTCAATCCTGAGATCGAGATGTTGACTTGTTCTGCTCCTCAGACCTGCCTGATCCATCTTGGTGCCCTACGTCTGGCTGGAGTCTCATCACATCGCTCCTGTGGAGGATGGTCCCATATGGACAGTTGAAAGTCACACTTGGAAGACGCTCTGGACACTTACAGTAATGCTTTTACTGTATGGCTGAGGACTATAGCTGACTTGCTAACTTTAGGACTGCGGCTGTCATGAACAGTTTTGCACTCAAGTTTCCATCAATGAAGAGTTTATAACATCAACGAAACTGACTTCATGTTAAAACTGTTAATGTTGTCTGTTGTTGCCCAAATGAGGACGGGTTCCCTTTTGAGTCTGGTTCCTCTTGAGGTTTCTTCCTCGTGTCGTCTGAGGGAGTTTTTCCTTGCCACCGTCGCCACAGGCTTGCTCATTAGAGATAGATTAGAGATAAAACTGGCTCATGTCTTGGGTCATTCAGATTCTGTAAAGCTGCTTTGGGACAATGTCTATTGTTAAAAGCGCTATACGAATAAACTTGAATTGACAGATAATGGATGGATGGATGGTTTAAGGGAAGGCCCATGTGGGTGTGATTAAGAACTGTTCACATACTTTCGACCAGACTGTTTGTGCACTTTTCATGAACATGACCTGTTTCCTCAAATGACTTTGTTATGCATGTTTGATCTAAAGGGTTAAGAACATTCAGTTTGTTAAACGTGGCCACCTAGTCCGGGAGCCATGGGGTCGGACCCGGAATTTTTGGTTAAAGTTTTTTTTTTTGCTTTATCTTATAGATTTGAGGTAGCTCTTCAAGATTTAAGAGGGTGCCCGGTGATATCCCTTGGGCAATTTAATATATTAACCCTTTAATGCCCTATATGCCCAAATAATGGAAGAAAATACAAAAAAAAATAATATCAGTGTAAATACTGATATTAAATGCACCAAGTTGGCTGTATCTGATAGGTATTCACATTTTTCTCTATATTTGTCATTCAAATACATCAAATGTGGATTAATTAACCCTTTCATAACTTTTCCAAATTAGCGATTTTTATACAAGTATTACATAAACTCTACAGTTAATACAAAATAATGATCAATATCTATGTAAGAACTATACAGCATGCAAAAGAACTATATACAGCATGCACACACACACACACACACACACACACACACACACACACACACACACACACTAATGACCAATAACTATGTAAAAGAACTATATACAGCATGCATACACTCACACCAATGATCCACTATGTAAACGAACTATATACAGCATGTATACACTCACACCAGTGATCCACTATGTAAAAGAACTACAGCATGCAATAGAACTATATACAGCATGCATACACTCACACCAGTGATCCACTATGTAAAAGAACTACTGTATATACAGCATGAAACAGAAATATATACAGCATGCATATACATTCACACCAGTGATCCACTATGTAAAAGAACTATATACAGCATGCAATATAACTATATACAGCATGCATATACACTCACACCAGTGATCCACTATGTAAAACTACAGTATGCAATATATCAAGCATGCAAAATGGCATATACAGCATGCGCACACACACACAAGAATAGCAAAAGATACTGATTTTCAATTAACCAAATTGGCTGTACAGTATTCATGCTTTACTGTCATTCAAATTAGTCAAACGTGTAATTGACCCTTTCATAAATTTGCAAAATTAACAATTTTGATACAAGAACTACAGTACATAAAGCATGTACGTGCATGCATGCATGCACACGCACACACATACACATGCACACACACTAATGAGCAATAATTATGTAAAATAATTACATACAGTATGCAAACGCACACACAAAACACAAAAACTATTTAAGGAAAGAACTAAGAGTTCAGATGAAAAAAAAACCCTCTAAACCCTTTGCCATTGCTTAGTGTCTGTAAAAATATGCTTATGTACTGGATGCCAGCTAGTACAGAGGAGAATGTTAAGTAAACCTTACTCCCCAATGTTTTAAAAGTCGTGCTAGTCAGTGGAAGAGCAGTGTGGTTTGGAGTGGGGGTGAATTGGGGACAATTACTATTTCAAGGAACATTACTATTTCAACAGTCAATATCGTTAAAATAAGCAATCTATTAGCTTAATGTATTAGCTTAAGGAAACCTTACTGCCCAACGTTTTAAAAGTCGTGCTAGTCAGTGGACTGGCTAGTGCACATGACTCTCAGTCCACAAGCAGTGTGGTTTGGAGTGGGGGTGAGGGTAAGGTTAACAGACTTTTGAGATGATAATCGGGGACAATGCCCTGAATTTTACTAGGGAACCAGGGACATTACTATTTCAACAGTCAATATCGTTAAAATAAGCAATCTATTAGCTTAATGTATTAGCTTAAAAAAAATCAGTGACTAGCATTTACTAGGTGAGAGTTGGGTGTGCTAGCCAGTGTTGTGAAACTATGGGTCTAGTTCACTGGTGAGCAGTGAGTACATGTCACTGCTCTTTCATGATTACAGTCAAATAGTTTCTCTGCTTAGCTTATGCGTGCTGTGATCTTTTGGGGGCAGTGTGATTGACAGAGTTAGCAAGATAGCTACACAAGTTGGCTTGAATTAGCTAATTGTGCCCCTCATATGCCCCTGCAGAAGTAAACACAAGGATGACAATGGAGTGTATGCCTAATAATTTAAGGCTTGCATTAACAACCAAAGTAATAGAGTAATAAAGGGCTTTTTGGTATAAGCCCCGCCCCTAATTGCATGGCCACACCCCCAACCATGGCTGGAACCCCACCCCCAGGCCTTAAACTCATCCTATTATGTTAACAAACACAAAAATAAGTATGATATATAGACTTTGGTGAACATAAAGTGAAGAATGTCAAAATGTCAGAATTTAGGCTATGACTGCAGCACATCCAGCAATAAAGGGCCAATATCCGGAATTGCCCAAGGGATATCACCGGGCACCCTCTCTTATCTTAATGAGTAGACCTTGGACAACAACAAACAGCAAAAAAAAAAAAAACTTTAACCGACGAAGCCAGGTTCAGCCAAATTTGGGCCTTTGGCTCCCGGACTACACCGTTTTGTTAGTCATCACTATTCCGTTAAATGGCACAAAGAAACCTCCCATTCTTGTTCCTCTCCTCCTACTCGCGCGCTGCATTTAGGCTCGATGCTACGTAGTGTTTACGCATTGCACTCACCCTTGCGCTGCGAAACCCTGGCTCGCCACGGAATGCGCAACTTGACGACAGGGCGCGCGCTGCTCCTGCTGCTGCTGTGCGCAAGCTGGAGGCTCGTGGCGGCAAACTGGGAGCTCACACTTCTGCACACGAACGACGTGCACGCGCGCGTCGAAGAGACCAGCAAGGACTCGGGCAAGTGCACGAAGGGCAGCTGCTTCGCCGGTGTGGCTCGGCGTTTCACCAAGATCAAAGAGATCCGACAGAGCGAAAAGAACGTGCTTCTGTTAGACGCCGGGGATCAGTTCCAGGGCACCGTGTGGTTCAACTACTATAAAGGCAAAGAGGCGGCGCACTTCATGAACAAGCTCGGCTACGATGCCATGGTAAGTGCTATAAACAGCCTGGACAGCTGTTATTGATGTTTCAATCGCACTGTGCATGACATAGTTAACATCTGGAACGCTGCAGGGGATTACTCCTTTATTCATTTTATATAAACAAAACTTGCAGATAAGATTTTTTAAAAAAGGATTGATTTGTACAAGACAGATACTATCTATATAAAAAAGCAAGATGTATGTAAAAAGAAACTTTTTTACGAATAATTTATCATATAAACTATGAAGTAAATAAAGCGTGCTTTATTTTCTCTGTGCAGTGCAGTTGGGTGAAACATACTCCCTTTAAATTAGATGGTTCAGTAACACCTTGTAATTTAAAGTCTCTTAGGATCAGACCAGACTTCATAGAAGTCAACAATGTAAGCTGCAATACTTTTTTTTTTTTTTTTGTAGTAGTAGTAGTATTGGCATGGAATTATCCATGGCACATATCCATGAGGACCCTCTTTGGATCCTACTGAAAGATTTATGATGATAAAGAGGCTCCTCATGGATGGAGGATAGGTTTACCTCATCCTTCTTTGGCTCAGAATTTACACTTTACTGTTGCATTTAATGCGGCGGCACGATAGTGTAGTGGTTAGCACTGTCACCTCACAGCAAGAAGGTCCTGGGTTTGAGCCCAGCGGCCAGCGAGGGCCTTTCTGTGTGGAGTTTGTATGTTCTCCCCGTGTCTGCGTGGGTTTCCTCCAGGTGCTCCGGTTTCCCCCCACAGTCCAAAGACATGCAGGTTAGGCTAACTGGTGGCTCTAAATTGACCGTAGGTGTGAATGTGAGTGTGAATGGTTGGTTGTTTCTATGTATCAGGCCTGCAATGATTTGTCCAGGGTGTACCCTGTCTCTCGCCCATAGTCAGCTGGGATAGGCTCCAGCTTGCCTGCGACCCTGTAGAACAGGATAAGTGATTACAGATAATGGATGGATGTTGCATTTAATATTGTTGAACATCAACGAGAGAAGTTCTTTATATTCTCTCTTTCTCTCCCTCTCTCTCTTTATTGAAGCAAATTAGATATTTAGAAAAATACAGCTTATGTTACTGAGAAACTGCAAAGCTCAACGCCCCATGATGAAAAACGGACGGGGGGAAAAATTATAGGTCTTCTTTGTTAACTCGCAGCACTTTTTTAAAAATTAGATATGGCGTACCCGGCATGTAAGTCTGTGTATATTGCTATTATAGAAACAGTAAAGTGTTAGAAAGAAGTGCATTCATACAAACCTGGGATTTCAGTCAGACTGGTGGTACTGTCAGAGCTGCTGTTCTGGAAAATTAATTAATACCTTCTCACCAGGGTGGCACGGTGGTGTAGTGGTTAGCGCTGTCGCCTCACAGCAAGAAGGTCCTGGGTTTGAGCCCCGGGGCCGGCGAGGGCCTTTCTGTGTGGAGTTTGCATGTTCTCCGCGTGGGTTTCCTCCGGGTGCTCCGGTTTCCCCCACAGTCCAAAGACATGCAGGTTAGGTTAACTGGTGACTCTAAATTGACCGTAGGTGTGAATGTGAGTGTGAATGGTTGTCTGTGTCTATGTGTCAGCCCTGTGATGACCTGACGACTTGTCCAGGGTGTACCCCGCCTTTCGCCCGTAGTCAGCTGGGATAGGCTCCAGCTTGCCTGCGACCCTGTAGAAGGATAAAGCGGCTTGAGATAATGAGATGAGAATGGGATGAGACCTTCTCACCAATCAGATTTGAGAATTTAACACATAACTCTAAGAAAAGTACTTGCTATCCAGTCATTTGTGAGATTATAGCTGTAAATGACACATGATAGTTTGTTTGGGTGTAAGATAAATTCTTAACCTGGGATAAGAAGATCTCTACATCGAAAACAATTTTATCTTTTTTAATTGTTTAGATTGTGTGGGTGAGCCAACTTTGGACAAGCCAAGTACATTTGCATTAAAACTGTGTAACAAAAGTCTTTCCAAAGGGAGATCCTGAATTAGGAATGACTGCAGCAGTGCCAGGGTGTGACCACTGATGTGGGTGTGGATTGATTTATGTAATTTACCAGAAGAGAAGAGAGAGAAAAAGTGTGTGAGCAGAGCAAAAGAGAACACTAAAATAAACTACAATAAAATACAGAAACAAAGATTAGCTTATCTGTTTTGGGGTTTTTTTTCCACAAAAAAGCTCAAGTCATATTCTCAAACGCTGGTTTATTTTGGCGATAGTGAAAACATGCACTTGGGAATGTTGAGTTGTGACATCGACCTTATCAAGGACATGTCATCTCCACAGAAGCCATGATCATTACCAGAGGAGGATGTTATTGCTGTTAACACTGTTGTTAAGGGTATAGCCTTGGAAAATATTAGGGTGCTGATAAGCTAGTGGACTTGGTTTGACTTCTGGAAGTACCTCCAGTCACTCATTAGTGGCCAGCACGTTTTCGACTTGTGGTTTGGGACACCAATCTCGTGCAAACACTGAAGGCGTTTTCTCCCACGCGGGTTGCATTTTCCAAAAGCCGTTTCCAAGAGCATGTTGTCCTGTTCCTGGAATTAATGCGTCACGCAGAGTTTTTAACTAAAGCCCCAACCAACATCCAATGAAGCCTTTGATGTTTATCAAGCTTTTGAATAGCTGTAATAAGCATGGAAGATTTAGAGTTGGACCTCAATTCTTGGCTGTAATAAGCGTGAAAGATTTGCAGTTGGACCTCACTTATTTACGGCAGTGGATCTTTGAGCAGGTTGGGCACAGCTGGTTTTAGGTCTCTCAGGTTGCTGCTTCCGGATTATCTAGATGGTTGTATTTATTGTCTGCAGAGTATAGTGACGTTAACGCTTTGGAAGTTTTTGTTTAAATCTATTGAACATAAGTTTGGGATTCCATTTTGATTAATTTAATTATCAGTGGTTTCACCGTTCTGTTCCAGAATTGTACTATTGTTCATCTTGAAATTTGTTTTGGGAAGCAAAATGAGGTATGACGCTCGAAACCTCATTGATTCTTGACCCATTTATTTATTTGGCGATTCCACTTTGTAGGCTCTAGGAAACCACGAGTTTGACAATGGGGTGGATGGACTGAAGCCCTTCCTCCAGAGTGTGAACTGCACCGTGCTCAGTGCTAACATCAAAGCTACTGAACCTGTTGCATCACAAATTAGTGGATATTATTTACCTTCGAAAATTTTCACTGTTGGCTCTGAGAAAATCGGTATAGTGGGATACACATCCAGGGAGACACCAGCTCTGTCATTGCCAGGTACTTTGATAATCTATTATTCTTATTAAGATGATTGATTAATTAACAAAAAAAACATTCTCATGTTGTTAACGCTTTATTGTGATTCACACTTTCATAATATGTTGTTTCATTTGCTCCATCCTGATGCTTTATTTTGATTTATGCTTTCTTAATGCTTTACCCTGATTTACTGGTTCATAATGCTTTATTATGATTCACTCATTTTTAATGCTTTTATTGTGGTTCACTTTTTTTTAGAATGCTTTGTTCATAATGCTTAATTGTGATTGACTCATTCATAATTCTTTACCTTGATTCGTCCTTTCATAAAGTTTTCTTATGATTCACGTATGATTCATAACACGTCCTTGTAATTAGTCTATCCGTATATTAATTTTTGGTTTATTTATTTTGCTTTAATTGTAAATTGTATTAAAAGACAAGTTTATAATTTAATATGCATTTTATTGATAATGTTAAGGATTTTATTTACCTTACTGCAATTTCGACTATCATCCTTTATTTAAAAATTTAACATGAAAATTAGGATGATCTGGCGACTTGTCCAGGGTATACCCCGCCTTTCGCCCGTAGTCAGCTGGGATAGGCTCCAGCTTGCCTGTGACCCTGTAGAACAGGATAAAGCGGCTAGAGATAATGAGATGAGAATTAGGATTACAAATGTCATCAATAATAAAACAAGGGTCACTGCGTATCTTGGTTTAGTTCAAGTTTTTTGAGGATTATTTTGTTCCTTGTGGCCTCAGGGCCGTACCTGCGTTTTGAGGAGGAGGTCGCTGTCTTGGAGCATGAGGTGAACAAACTCACCACTCTGGGCATTAACAAGATCATTGCTCTCGGCCATTCTGGATTTGAAATGGACATAGAGATCGCCAGAAAGGTCCGTGATGTGGATGTGGTGATTGGAGGACACACCAACACTTTTTTATTCACAGGTACATATTGAAATGTTTTGCACGGAAGCAGTGTCTATGCTATAATCTAACACATTATCAACATTCAGAGTCTGATGAAATTATTGTTGTTGACAGACAAAATGAAATCTTTTTGCAAGTAAAGTCTGTGGATCCTGTTAGTCCTGGTATCGCTGCAAAACAAACCCCATCAACACTTTTTCAGATTTTAAATGAATGATACAGCAGTGAGAGTGCAGGATGTTTTCTGTTTGTTTGCTTATTCATTTCTGTTGACTATTGTGCAAAATTGTACCATCCCAGGCTTTTCAGAGAACCACTGCGCAATGATATTTGTAACGTGACCCACTGCACTGCATGCTTTTGTTCTAACTTCATGGTGGAGTAATCACATTTTCCAGTAATGCAGTCCAGTCAGATGAGTCACTTTTCAGTGATACATCTGATATGGCAGAAACACAGCTGTATCAAGCTGTTCCATCTACTATAATATTTATTATCCACTCATTAAAAATATTATCATGATATGCATTTGCTAGCTCTTTTTCTTTCTCTTAGTAGCTGTATTTTGTAAGAAGAATAGATGTGCTGAAAATAAAGTCAACTTAGAACCCCGATTCCAAAAAAGTTGGGACAAAGTACAAATTGTAAATAAAAACGGAATGCAATAATTTGCAAATCTCAAAAACTGATATTGTATTCACAATAGAACATAGACAACATATGACATGTCGAAAGTGAGACATTTTGAAATTTCATGCCAAATATTGGCTCATTTGAAATTTCATGACAGCAACACATCTCAAAAAAGTTGGGACAGGGGCAATAAGAGGCTGGAAAAGTTAAAGGTACAAAAAAGGAACAGCTGGAGGACCAAATTGCAACTCATTAGGTCAATTGGCAATAGGTCATTAACATGACTGGGTATAAAAAGAGCATCTTGGAGTGGCAGCGGCTCTCAGAAGTAAAGATGGGAAGAGGATCACCAATCCACCTAATTCTGCGCCGACAAATAGTGGAGCAATATCAGAAAGGAGTTCGACAGTGTAAAATTGCAAAGAGTTTCAACATACCATCATCTACAGTGCATAATATCATCAAAAGATTCAGAGAATCTGGAAGAATCTCTGTGCGTAAGGGTCAAGGCCGGAAAACCATACCGGGTGCCCGTGATCTTCGGGCCCTTAGACGGCACTGCATCACATACAGGCATGCTTCTGTATTGGAAATCACAAAATGGGCTCAGGAATATTTCCAGAGAACATTATCTGTGAACACAATTCACTGTGCCATCCGCCATTGCCAGCTAAAACTCTACAGTTCAAAGAAGAAGCCGTATCTAAACATGATCCAGAAGCGCAGATGTCTTCTCTGGGCCAAGGCTCATTTAAAATGGACTGTGGCAAAGTGGAAAACTGTTCTGTGGTCAGACAAATCAAAATTTGAAGTTCTTTATGGAAATCAGGGACGCCGTGTCATTCGGACTAAAGAGGAGAAGGACGACCCAAGTTGTTATCAGCGCTCAGTTCAGAAGCCTGCATCTCTGATGGTATGGGGTTGCATTAGTGCGTGTGGCATGGGCAGCTTACACATCTAGAAAGACACCATCAATGCTGAAAGGTATATCCAGGTTCTAGACCAACATATACTCCCAACCAGATGACGTCTCTTTCAGGGAAGACCTTGCATTTTCCAACATGACAATGCCAAACCACATACTGCATCAATTACAGCATCATGGCTGTGTAGAAGAAGGGTCCGGAAACTGAACTGGCCAGCCTGCAGTCCAGATCTTTCACCCATAGAAAACATTTGGCGCATCATAAAACGGAAGATACGACAAAAAAGACCCAAGACAGTTGAGCAACTAGAATCCTACATTAGACAAGAATGGGTTAACATTCCTATCCCTAAACTTGAGCAACTTGTCTCCTCAGTCCCCAGACGTTTACAGACTGTTGTAAAGAGAAAAGGGGATGTCTCACAGTGGTAAACATGGCCTTGTCCCAACTTTTTTGAGATGTGTTGTTGTCATGAAATTTAAAATCACCTAATTTTTCTCTTTAAATGATACATTTTCTCAGTTTAAACATTTGATGTCATCTATATTCTATTCTGAATAAAATATGGAATTTTGAAACTTCCACATCATTGTATTCCGTTTTTATTTACAATTTGTACTTTGTCCCAAGTTTTTTGGAATCGGGGTTGTACTTTCACCCATGAAAATGATGAAACGTGATATGAAAAATATGACAGGATTGTGTAGCAGTTTAGGATCTCCCTGTGTGTTTAAAGAGACTGTTGTAAGTGCTTACACAGCTTAGTTTGAGAAAATTAGCCATATCTTTCCACTGTGTGTTGACAAACATAACTAGACTGCATTTCCACAGAGAAAATGCAAAGTGTGCTTGCTGAGCTGTAGCAGAGCAGCTATCATGCTAGCATGCTAAAAGCTAGCATGCCAACATGCTAATGCCAACATGCTAACAACTAGCATGCTAACAGTTAGCATACTAACATGCTAACAGTTAGCATACTAACATGCTAACAGTTAGCATACTAACATGCTAACAGCATACTAACATGCTAAAAGCTAGCATGTTAACATGTTAATGCTAACATGCTAATAGATAACATGCTAACAGCTAGCATTCTAACATGCTAATGATTAACATGCTATTTGTTAAAATTCTAACACTTTAAGGCTAATATACTGACAGCTATCATGCTAACAGCTAACATGCTAATGACTAGTATGTTAACTTTTAGCATGCTAACACGCTGAGGGTGACATGCTAACAGCTAACATGCTAACAGTTAGTATGCTAACATGCTCAGGCGAACTCGCTAACAGCAAACATGCGAATTCTGCATGCTACCATGCTAATCCTAATATGTTAACAGCTCTCATGATAACATGCTAATGGTGAACATGCTAACAACTCCCGAGCTAACAGCAGGCATGATATCGTAATGGGTAACATGCTAACAGCTAGCATGGTAACATGTAAATGCTTATACGCTAATTGCTATCGTGTGTGCGTGTAAGTATTCCTAATAAAGTGGCCATTGAGTTGAAGTTGATTTGCTGTCAAAGTCTCAAATGAGCAGATCCTTGCCAAATGCATCATCACCTATGGGGGAGGGAGGAATGACTCAGTCAAGCTTCCATTGATTAGCGGCAAAATGGAGAAAAAAATGGACGGATGAAAGGCAAGACAAAGACGAGTGCGGGTCAGAACCGATATCATGTGTATGATGGGTGATTTGGCCTGAGGTGCCATATGAAGTTTGGTGGCTGTGTGGTGAAGTGTTACTGAGCAAAACTCCATTCATTTGAATGGGGCCAAAAATCAATGGAAGCCTATGGAGGTAAAAAGAGATGTGTGAAAACCAAGGAAAAGATGAGTGCAGGTCTCAGATGAGGGGATGGATCTGTGCGGGGACTTGGCCTGAGGCATGAAGTGAAGTTTCTTAAAGTTTGGTCACTTGGTTAAAAAAATTGATGGAGAGTGAAAGTTTTTCTCCTGAAACACCATTCATTTTCAATGGGGCCAAAAATCAATGCAAGCCTATGGAGGAAAAAGGCTTGAGCAAAAAGAAAGGAAAAATATGAGTGCGAATCAGAACCAATTACATGTATGTGTCGGGGGAGTTGGCCTGAAGTATCACATGAGGTTTGGTGCATCGGCGATGGAGCGTGTCCAAGTAGGACGATTCGATTCATGAGCCCTATTCATTCTCTATGGGAAAAAGAACAAAAGAAAAATGACAAGAACAAGAGAACGGGTGCGTTGATCCAAAAGCTGTATACAAGCACACTACACCACTTTGGGCCAGACGTCTCAGAGTTGGAACGGTGTCTCTATCTCGAATGCCCTAGGGGGAGTAGTGGATCCAAAAAACGTGTCGGAATAAGGCAGAATAAGTAAACTTAAAGGAACAGTCCACCGTACTTCCATAATGAAATATGCTCTTATCTGAATTGAGACGAGCTGGTCCGTACCTCTCCGAGCTTTGCGCGACCTCCCAGTCAGTCAGACGCAGTCAGACGCGCTGTCACTCCTGTTAGCAATGTAGCGAGGCTCAGCATGGCCAATGGTATTTTTTGGGGCTGTAGTTAGATGCGACCAAACTCTTCCGCGTTTTTCCTGTTTACATAGGTTTATATGACCAGTGATATGAAACAAGTTCAGTTACACAAATTGAAACGTAGCGATTTTCTATGCTATGGAAAGTCCGCACTATAATGACAGGCGTACTAACACCTTCTGCGCACTTCGAGAGCACATTGATACGGAGCTCAGATATCAATGCGCTGCCGAAGCGCGCAGAAGGTGTTAGTACGCCTGTCATTATCGTGCGGACTTTCCATAGCATAGAAAATCGCTACGTTTCAATTTGTGTAACTGAACTTTTTTCATATCACTGGTCATATAAACCTATGTAAACAGGAAAAACGCGGAAGAGTTTGGTCGCATCTAACTACAGCCCCAAAAAATACCGTTGGCCATGCTGAGCCTAGCTACATTGCTAACAGGAATGACAGCGCGTCTGACTGCGTCTGACTGACTGGGAGGTCGCACAAAGCTCGGAGAGGTACGGAGCAGCTCGTCTCAATTCAGATAAGAGCATATTTCATTATGGAAGTACGGTGGACTGTTCCTTTAAGAAGAACAATCGTGTGCACACTACTAAATTATAGGCAATAACAGTTAATGATAGTATGCTGTTTCAAGTTTGTTTTGCAAAAAGAAGACAATTATTTTTATACATTGTTATTATATGTATTCAAAAATGTGTGTGTGTGTATGCAGGGACTCCTCCATCCTCTGAGGTTCCGGCAGGACCCTACCCATTCATGGTACGGTCTGACGATGGTCACCAGGTGCCAGTGGTCCAGGCGTACGCTTTTGGGAAATACCTCGGCAATCTTAAAGTGACTTTTGATGCTGCTGGAAACGTGTTAAAAGCCGTAGGAAATCCAATCCTCCTGGATAGCAAAATAGCTGAAGGTGAGTGCTGGAATGATATGTGAGGCTTTTATTAGACAGCGTTCATGTTTCTCAGTTTAGGTAATATGCAGTGATAATGTGAATGTGTCCTGATGTACAAGTTGGAGAGGTAAAGTCCAGTACAAAATGAGGTCTCCTCATCCATCTGCATACATGTCAACCTTTGGTCAATCAAACCTGTATAACCAACTTTCAAAATCCTTATTTCCCTTATAAAAGCCTTATAAGATGCAAATTAAAATAATTTACCTAAAATTTGAATGATAATTAACAATGATATATCCCAGTTACTTTTTATTCAATATTAATAACAATAAACCTTCAGAATGAATACAAAGCTCCAATGTTTGACAAAAACACAAAGTGTAAATGTTATGCGCTCTTTTATCATCGTGGGAATTGATTATAGCTCTAAATAAATATTGAAGTTTTTTTTTTTAAAGAATCCGTATAACTTTATTTGTACGCCCGTATACTACGTTTATTGAATCAAATCCGTATAAAATACGGACATTCTATATAGGTTGACATGTATGCATCTGATTCAGACTAACATGAGGTCTTAATTATTGTTTTCTAAACACATTACCAATGTTAGTGCTTTCACATTTTCACATTTTGCAAATAGACAAAATGTCTTAAATGTTTTAGATTATATATAAACCATATGATATAGATAGTAGAACTTGCCTTGTTGTCCACAATGTTTCCAGAGGAAGTGAAGTGAAGCCGATGAAGTTCAGCAGAAAGTGAAACCATTTGGCATTTGAAGAAGAAAAGTTCAGAAGTTCAAAACAGTGTGTTTGTTCTTTCTGAATGTCAGACATTTTTTTAACCTTCTCAACAGTTTATGATGATGATTTTGTCACAATGTATTTATTCGATCTAGAAGGAATTAACATAACAGATAATTAGGCATGTAACGATTCACCCAATTCACAATTCGATTTGATTCATGATATTGGATTCACGATTTGATTTCCCCACAATATTTAAAAAAAAAAATTAAGAAAATCTTATTACCCAAAACTATTCTTTATCAACTTAAATATTCCTTGTGTTAAATTTAAATAAAAAAACTTTTTTTTCTTAATATCCATTTACACCCATTTTAAAGGTTGAAAAGGTCTATTAACTAAAATATTCCTTTTATTAAAAATGGAAAAAGTTTAATAACAAATAGGCCTTTTCTTAATAAACTTTTATGAAAATTTGAATTACCTTGCTGTTCTTTAACTTTCAGCAGTCTTTAAAGAGAGAGATCTGATAGCTTGTTAAATCTGTTTGTACCGTCAGTCGCAAAACAACTCTTTCCCATTTTAGATCTGTTTTTTGTGTGCTATTGCAGCATTAGCACTGTGTTACTTCTGACATACAGTGAAGTCACCTATTCCCACTATTGTATGTTATGCTGTCTAAACAGAACAGTTACAGATAGGAATAACTAAGGGATTAAGCAGCCTGATAATAATTGTGATTCATTTATTTCATCAATTTGAATTGTCATAAAAGTGTATTGCAAGTTATTGTCAAATGATACTGTATATCGTTACATACCTACAGATAATACAATAACAGCTTGAATAGTACAATACAAATGCAAATGTTTATTGTGAAAACAAATTTAGTGAGCCAACTTCTTAGCAGATAAATAGACGTGTCAAAGAATGAAAAGTCTGCTGTTGTAGAAATGTAACCAACAATAAGTGGTGTGATGGGACGTTTTACAATAACTTCATGTCGTGAAGCCAATCACTGCTAGTGATTACCATTTTTTTAAATTAAAGAAGTCATCCTATTAATCCATTTAGCTAATATAGACCAGAAAACACAAAACTGCCTGTCCTGAAGACTTTCCTGTGGTGAGACATTCTTACCTCTAATGGTTACAAAGTGCTGACTTCCATTTAAAAAAAAGGTTTCTGTACAGAAAACCTCATGAAACCAATTTTTCTCAGTTTGTTAATCTGTGTGGGCGGCATGGTGGTGTAGTGGTTAGCACTGTCACCTTGCAGCAAGAAGGTCCTGGGTTAGAGCCCAGCGGCCGATGAGGGCCTTTCTGTGTGGAGTTTGCATGCTCTCCCCGTGTCCGTGTGGGTTTCCCCCGGGTGCTCCGGTTTCTCCCGCGGTCCAAAGACATGCAGGCTAGGCTCTAAATTGACCGTAGGTGTGAATGTGAATGTGAGTGTGAATGGTTGTCTGTGTCTATTTGTCAGCCCTGTAATGTTCTGGCGACTTGTCCAGGGTGTACCCCACCCCTCGCCCATAGTCAGCTGGGATAGGCTCCAGCTTGCCTGTGACCCTGTAGGACAGGATAAGCAGCTACAGATAATGGATGGATGGATCTTAATCTGTGTACTATTATTTGTGAATATTGGTACCATATTTTGTCAATTCATAAAGACACAGGAAAAGACAATGAGTATTTTTTAATTAGTGCTAGACTAGTAAAAACAAGTAGTTGTGTCTTAAGATATTGTGAACAGATCAACAACAGTGTTCAGATGTTCTTGACTGGGTGTGAGGGAGTGTAACCTTAACCCATACCATCATACTGTCACCACCAGCACCACCAACTCATACCAACATGATTAGCAGGATACAAAGGAGCTTGTTAGTTTCTTACCAGCACTCTAGTTTTGATGCTGCCATGTTACTGGAGACACACTCTCACTTGTTCTTTATTTATCAGCATCAGCACCCGCTATGCCTGTTGTCCATTCAAGACAAAGTGTAACAAAGGTGTATTTTCAGATGACATTCTGTGCACACATGTGATTTCAAATTTGATTGGACTGTAGTTGTGGCCCATCTGCTTGTACGCTTTTCACCTCTTAGCTACAGATCACTGGTTTTATTATTATTATTATTATTTTTTTGTATGTTACCTATTTGCACCATACTCAATCCATATATGTGGTAATGTACACACACATATATATATATATATATATAGAGAGAGAGAGAGAGCGCCCTCCACAATTATTGGCACCCCTGGTTAAGACATGTTAAAAGCCTTAAAATAAATTCAATTTTTATTGCAGAAGCATAATCTCACACTGAAAATTGTAGAAAAATGTAACCCTTAACTCAAGTGAATGAAAAAAAATCCCTGACTAAGAAATAATTATTTTTCATAAAATCACCTGTTCCACAATTATTGGCACCCATAACAATTCCTAGAAAATAAATGTAATTGAAGCATTTCTGTCATTTCTACTGTAGTTTATAAAGCTGATCGGAGTATCTAGGAACCTTGAATTAGCAATTCATCACATCCTGTTTCCCTGGGGTATAAATATGATGTGACACAGAGGCCTATTTCTCTTATCCACTCTTCAACATGGGAAAGACAAGAGAACACACCATTCAAGTAAGGCAGATGTGTGTCGACTTTCATTAGTCAGGCAACGGCTACAAGAAAATAGCCACTCACCTACACCTGCCCATATCTACATTCAGAGGAATCATCAAGAAGTTTAAAACAACTGGAACAGTGGCAAACAAGCCTGGACGAGGATACAAGTTTATCAGTGAGGAGGTTGGTAAGAGAAGTAAGAGAAGTAAAAAGTTATCCAAAGCTCACTGTTAGAGAATTGCATCAAAAAGTAGCATCTTGGGGTCACAAAGTCTCCATAACAACCATCAGGTGCTATCTACATGCCAACAAGCTGTTTGGGAGGCATGCACAGAAAAAGCCTTTTCTCAGTTACGTGAGAAACAAACGTCTGGAGTTTGCTAAGCGGTACTGGGACTTCAACTGGGACTGTGTGCTTTGGTCAGATGAGACCAAGATAGAGCTTTTTTGGCAACAACCACTCTAATACATCACAAAAGATGAGTATGCGGAAAAGCACCTCATGCCCACTGTGAAGTATGGAGGAGGATCGGTGATGCTGTGGGCCTGTTTCTCTTCCAAAGGCCCCGGGAACCTTGTTAGGGTGCATGGCATCATGAATTCTTTGAAATGCCAGAACATTTTAAATCAAAATCTGGTGGCCTCTGCCTGAAAGCTGAAGATGGGTTGTCACTGGGTCTTTCAGCAAGATAATGACCCTAAACATGGGGCCAAATTTACACAAAAATGGTTCACCAGACACAAAATCAAGCTCCTCCCATGGCCATCTCAGTCCCCAGACCTCAACCCAATAGAAAACCTGTGGGGTGAGCTGAAGAGGAGAGTGCATAGGAGAGGACCCAGGACTCTGGATGATTTAGAGAGATTGTGCAAAGAGGAATGGTCGAATATCCCTCTCTCTGTATTCTCCCATCTTGTGAAATGTTATAGGAGAATATTAAGTGCTGTCTTGTTGGCAAAAGGGAGTTGTACAAAGTATTAACATCAGGGGTGCCAGTAATTGTGGCACACATGATTTCATGTAAAAGAATTATTTCTTAATGTGGGATTTTTTCCCACTGAATAAATGCACTTGAATTAAAGGTTGGATTTTTATCTTTTTTTGCATTGTTTTCCTATATTATTTAAAAAAAATTATTAGAAGCCTAAGAACATATCTTACCAAGGGGTGCCAATAATTGTGGAGGGCACTGTGTATATATATATATATATATATATATATATTTTGTGTGTGTGTGTGTGTGTATGAAAGCCAAAGACACTAGCAGGGTTCTCCACGAGGGGTTTTAGAGGTGCGGGCCGCCCCCCTTTCTGTGATTCCCGCCCCCATTTAATTTCTGCCGCTCCTTTACAAAAGGAAGAGACGTCCCTTTGTTTTCTTTGTGACAGATAGTCTTTCTCTGTTGGAGTACTGACAACGCGACAACACCTGAGTGTGAAACTCATTTACCAGCAATTAGTTTAGTCAGTCTGACGATTATAGTCTAAGAAAAGCGTTTCACACTTCGGCATTTTTGACACATTGTTCTTGCGCCGGGAGATAACACGCCTTTATAATAACGTGTGAATTGACACCAAGTTCGAGATAACTGATTGTTATTGTCGGCAGAGAAATAAAGGATAAAAACAAAAAGTTCAAAGTTGGTGTGGCAAGCGTGATATTGCCTATAAAACCGTGAGGATATAACCTGGCTGTCAGTGTTACTGTAGCTCTTGAAGTGCGTACACTCTGTTGAAATGTCTCTCGAGCGATTCGGTTTTAGCCATAGAGCAGTGTAAATATAGCCATGGAGCAGTGTAAATATAGTTAAAACAATATTTTTTCAATGTACTTTACTCTCTAAAAAAAATTATTTTTTCCAGTGGTGCCTGCAATTACATTTCCATTTCAAACAATGTCAGATTTTGTGGAGCAGTGTGAATATAGTTAATACAAAAACTTTTCTGTACTTTTCTGTTCTTTTTTTGTAGTTTGCTAAATAAAAAAATATTTTTTCCAGTTCCATTTCAAACAATGTGTCTGAATATGATGTGCAAGTGTGTATTGATGTATGATGTGTTTTGTACCAGTCCAATTGATTCCTCTATTCTAAATGATTACTATTTGAGAGTATGTTATGCAATTTTATGCAAATGACATATGTAAATGTATGCAAATTTGTTTCAAGGTCATCCGATTGACCCCCCACCCCCCTATATTTTCAATCCGTGGAGAACCCTGCACTAGAGTTAAAATGTTTCTATCAATTTTTTATATGATTACTGTGTACCTATATTTTAAAGCTTGTTTTCATTCTTCTAGATCTCGGCATTAAAGCAGATGTGGAGTCCTGGAAGGTAAACTTGTCCAATTATTCCTCTCAGTTTGTGGGGAAGACTCTGGTCTATCTTAATGGAACATTTGCAGAGTGTCGATTTCGTGAATGCAACATGGGAAACTTGATCTGCGATGCCATGGTCAGTCATCAATCACTGTACCATTAGATGCTATTAGATGTTCATTTCATGCTGTTCATAGATTAATTAATGTCTTGCTTATTATTGTTGTTATTTTACACGGAATGGATTATAATTTTATTCGTTATCGTTAGAACTACTGTGGTATTCTGTCCCGTGTTGCAGGTCCATCACTACATCAAATATGCAGATGAACTCCAGTGGAACCATGTTAGTGCCTGTATTTTAAATGGAGGAGGAATACGAAGCCCTATTGATGAGCGAAGCAGAAATGGTATGCGTGTACTTGTTATATATTAAATACAGTTTTTTACCAGAGGTGGAAAGTAACGAATTACATTTACTCACATTACTGTAATTAAGTAGATTTTTTGTGTAATTTGTAATTTTTTAAGTAGTTTTTGAAATGGGTAATTTTACTTTTACTCAAGTACATTTTGAACCAAGTATTTTACTTCGCTACATTCGAAAACTGCCCGTTACTGAGTAAAAAAATTAAATGCGGGGAAAAAAAACAATTGGCCTGAACTGAAAGGAAACTGGTGCAGGCGCGCGCGCGGAATATCCATATTAGCCTATATGTATCGTTGGATGATGGCTGGTGCCAAGGTAGCCGAGCAAGAGATAGAGGAGGTCATGGAGGAGGTTGAGGATTGCCAAGAAGAGAATTCCCGTGGAACAGATGCGCCGGACAGCGAGGGAAATCCTTGGCCGTATCTTAGCCAGTACTTTGCATTCAAACGCAAACGAGGCAATAACATAATAATGCAATGCAAAATGTGCCTGCCCCGCCGTACAGAGCCATCAGTCTACAAAACTTCCACATCAGATCTGTGGAAGCATGTGGTGGTAAGTAGATATGTGCATTTACCTGTGTATCCCAAACGTTATATTTATTGTTTGGTTAAAACCTTCCACTGTTAAGTAAAATGTGCCTTCATTATCAATTCTTTTGGCCGCCTAGCATCCATACTGATCACCAATGTTTCAAGTGAAGTAGCCTAAATTAAATGAATCACCTCACGTTTACAAATTTGTTTTATCAGAACGACAGTCAGAAATAATACGAGTGCATGGTTTTAGTTGCAATTGGTCTCTTATGAAAAAAATCCTAATTCATGTATAGACTAGCTCCTAGGTTGTTAGCTGTAGCCTAGACTAGAGCTTTGGGAGGTCACTGATAGGCCATCAAAACATTTTCACTGTCTTGGATACTTTGTTTGATTTTGGTTTTCTTTTCTTTTTTTATTGTGGTGTTTGAGTTGGACCATACAATTCAGAATTTGGCACTTTGCTTAAAAATGTTTTATGGGGTGGTCTCAAAATAGTTTGCACATTACCTCTCGACAGGTTGTAAACATTATGCAGTTAATTTTTCAATTATATTTTCTATATAAGGAAGAGCACAGTGTTACTAAGGAATCACTTAGCTGTCTTTAAATCGTGAGAGCCCTGGACACTTTGAGTTTGGTTGGTTTACGTTTCATATGTGTCATTTAGTAAGCCTGCTTTAGTGGCTTTAATAGATTAGATTAGATTAGATTCACTTTATTCATCCCACATCTGGGAAATTCACGTGTTACAGTAGCAAGAAAATGTCAAATAGATAACAAATAAAACTGAAATACAAATTAGACAAACGAAGGATTAAATACAGAGAGCTATTTGCATTATCTACCGTGAAAAAGTATAGAAAAATTGCCTTATTGAGAGGCTCGGAAAAATTGCACATTACAGGTAGACTCTGTATATATATTATATACATAATATATATAAGTATGCATAAAAATAGCAGGCGTTTGTCAGTAAAGAAAAAAATGGATGATAGAATTTACAAGTTATGCCACTTGTACTTGAAAATGTTTTATGGGGTAGTCCAAACAAAGCTTTATACATTATACTGACTGAAAGGTTATTATGTGGACTAATAGTTCATTAAAAACAATTTGATTTATGACTTGTCCTTTCTTTTTTTACATCAAATAATTGAAAGTAACTAAGTAACTTTTACTCAAAGTACATTTTAAATTGAGTACTTTTTTACTTTTACTCGAGTAGATTTTTAGATGGGTACTTTTACTTGAGTAGAATTTAAGCAAAGTAAAGATACTTTTACTTAATTACAATTTTTCAGTACTTTTTCCACCTCTGTTTTTTACCAATAGATTTAGGACATTTTTGGGAAGTAAGGACATCTTGGCTGGTCCTCATTATGTTTAAGGGCTGTTTAAGGGTTAAACTTAGTTTTAGGGTTCAGGTTAGAATTGGGTTTAGGTTAGGGTATGAGTTGAGGTTAGGCATTTAGTTGTGATTGTTAACGTTAGGGTAAAGGACTAGGGAATGCATTCTGTCAATGAGTGTCCCCACTAAGTGTGTGGGTGTGTGTCTGTTGTGAACAGACACACACTGCTCTCTTCTAAGACAGCAATATCTGTGTTTTTAAAGCTGCTAAATGTTTAGCAGTCTTAAACTGCAAACAAGAAGAAAAAAAAGAAAATAACCATTATAATTTTTAAAAAATGTTGATGGACCCTGATTGATTTCCTATTCAGATATCAGGGTCATTATTTAAATGGATATTTTTGGAGTTTTATTCCTGAACTTTCCACTCATAGAGCACATTTTTATTAAAATTGTCATTTTGTTTACTTTGAGATTATTTATAGACCTATAGTACATGTTACTGAGGTTAAGGTCTAGTTTCAACCCATTCAGTTAAAGTCATTACACTATGAGAACTCAAGAATAAATATAACTTAAGAATAAATATTAATTTGTTAATTTAGTAAATATAAATGCCATAATAATGGTTTGTGATTTTCAGCACTGAAAGAAAAGAAAATTAAAAAAAAAAAAATTGTGAGCCCCCTGGCTATTCTTCACGGACCCCAGATCCCACTATGCAAGCCACTGGTTTAGAGAACATTCCAAAAAGCTGTTGGGAGTCTGGAAAATGGCCCAGAAAGATGAAAAATTAGATTTTGACCAAAACTGAGGGTTTTTTAGTAACGGATGCGCGTCTAGCGCTGTCGTGGCTGCAGGAACCGGCTGCTTGCTTGCGCTGGGTTACCTCTACCTCTGACCCTCCCCCCTTACCCCCCCCCCCCGATCGCCCCCACCCTCTCCCCCTCAAGTCCTGAGTTTTCATTTCACCAAAAAATGCACCTGTCTTAGCTATAGATACTGAAGGGCCTTTCTTAAGCCCTACATGAAAAAAGTATTTCACAAAATCAGTGCAATGACCGCAAAAGTGCACTACCAGAGAAATGTAACAAAAACATAGGTCTATACTTGCACTTACACTGTAAAATAAAAATACTCCACAAAATCAGTGCAATAACAACAAAAGTGCATCAGCAGCAAAAAATAAAACATAGGCCTATTCTTCATTCACTATAAAATACACCATGCCGTCTTCTCAAGTGCGCCGACAAATTAGACGTGTTTCCACAGTATCTAAGTTCACATCGACAGTCTTTACATATAGCCACATCCCTTACCAATTGTCCCTTCTCTTTGCAGAAACTGAAATACTTCCATACGAACGACTTAAAACTTTGAGGAGTGTGTAAGTCAGGTTTTTTTCTCCACCATAACAAAATGTCTGCCCCGACTGTTTATGTGAGTGTGTGTGTGCCCGCTGAAAGAGGGTAGGGAAGCGAAGTAGGAGGTGGAGACAAAGTAAGGTTAGCGCCACCCGCAGCGCGGGAGTCAGAATTATGCCTTAGAGCAGATGACTAAAAATAGACAGGAGGTAAAATACATACAAGGATCGAGTCTCTTGCGGACATGTCGATGCATTGGATCGTCAACTGTAGGATCGATGCATCGATATGTATCGATTATTATTTACACCACTAGTTAATGGTCTGAATAACGTTTGTTTTTATCTGATATGACGTTAACTGGCAGGCGCACTTTCTGCCTGTTTTTTTCTCTGAGCGGTTGTTGTTGTTGTTGTTTTTTTTTTACTAGACGGTTATTTTTACTACCATACCTGTCTTTGGAGATGATATACCTATAGCCTACTTGACCTCTGATTTGATGAAATAAAATTCGACAAAAATGAAGAATGACACTCCTCGATGATGACTACAGCTTTAATAACAAAGATGAAAGAGCCATGGGGCGATAATAAGCCCTACCGGTAAAAATATTCTAAAAGCAAACTGATTAATGCATCAGTAATAGGCTACTAATATTAGTTATAATAATAATATAGGCTATTAGTAATAACGATAGTGATAGTATTAAAGATAGTAGTAGATATTTAAAATAATCAGACTAGGCTACTTACAGGGCAAAGGGCGCGTTATCACTGCTCAGCTGTTCGGTTATTAAATAAACGATGCAGTCGCGCAGTAACCACGCGCCGCTTATCAGATAGAATCACAGATTCTATGGATATAATAACCCTTCAAAAAAGTGCGACTTGTAGTCCGGTGCGACATATATATGTTTTTTTGTCTTCATAATGCATTTTTTGGCTGATGCAACTTAAACTCCGGAGCGACGTATAGTCCGGAAAATACGGTACTTTAAATTGTGTATCCTTCATGTATTGTGTTCAGTTGCAGGGAGTTTGGATCCTCCATTACCCTAACCACAAAAAAGCAGTTATTAAATATTGAATGAACGAGACAGATGCATAGAGTATAAATGCATAAATTATGACTTTTTCTCTGTGTAAGTTGACCTATCCACTAAATGTAACTGCAAAATGAAGATCTAGGTGAAGGATGTTTTGTTCCCTTGAGTAAAATGTCCAGGATCTTGACATCTAGATGTCAGCATGTCCTGAGAATACCCTGAGATGTGAAATCTACAAGCTCTGTGCCCCAATACAATTTTCAACCCTCATATGACTTCCTCTTAGTGTTGCGCACACACAACCACTTTCACCAGAAGACGATATTTCACATGCAAAAGCAGTGTGGTTGAAAACAGTTTCCTTGGTGTTTTGCAAGACCTTTCCTTTGAGTCAGGTCAACATACCAACTGACTCGCGATATTTAGTTTGCCTAGCATAACCAATCAACTGACCTGTTAAATCCCTCGGAGATGACATAAGCTTATCACATATCCATGTTACTACATTAGCAAATAAAGTCTTAATTGTTTTAAGATTTGATTGTTCATGTGTATGCTTGGAAATGGATTGACATTCCCCCTGAACATTTTATAATCCAGAAGTCTTTAGTTGTGTTGATCATCTTTCATCATCTTCCAATTTTCACTTCACTTGCCAAATGGCTCTTAAGATGACAACTTTTATTCGGTCTGATTAAAAAAAAGGTTATGGATTTGAAACAGAAGGTTGGATGGTCACCTATGTGGTTGAATTTGTATCTCAGGTAGCATCACTATGGAGGATGTGATCTCTGTGTTGCCGTTTGGTGGAACATTTGATCTGGTTCAACTCAAAGGCTCTACACTGCTCCAGGCCTTTGAGCACAGTGTACACAGATATGGAGGAAGCACTGGGGAGTTTCTACAGGTCTCAGGTAAGTTTTTAATCTGTAAGTCTCTCTTACTGTCTCATATTTATTATAGTGCTCTTCCCAGAACTCATTCACAATCTGTATTTTGTAACAATATCCAGTCCCACCCAAAACAGGAAGACTTCTCCTTGGAGTCTGGTTCCTTTCCAGCTTTCTTCCTGATCTCAGTTCAAGCAGTGTTTCCCTTATGATTGTCTTCTTTGGCTTCATTATTACAGCTTTAAATCTCATATCCAAATTTCTTCACAGCTGCTTTGTGCCAGTTTGTATTGTTTGTTAGAGAACAGGGGGTCAAAGCTATGTACTAAAACTTCAAAAGACACCCTTGAGAGTACCACCATAGCAACAACATATGGTTATATAAAGTCTATTTTTCTGACTGTAGATCTTTAATACAGAAAGCTGTAATCATGTTTATAGAATGCAAATATGAATGTATATAACAATAGAACACTAATTCACTCCAGCTTTGGGGGTATCTTTTTGTTTTCAAATTTACATGATAGCATGTGAGTCTGTTCTTTCCACATGTATACCTCCTGTTTGCAAAACAGATTGCAAAGAACTCCATTTCTCATCACTTACAAACAACCCACAAACCACAAGTTTGTCATAGTCAATAGCAACTTAATGGAGGCTTAACCCCAGTGATGTGCTGTTTCTTAAATATATACATATTTAGTCCTGGTAGTAAGCACTTTTTTCCCCTATCCACTATCTTCCTTTTTTCCTGCTATAGCAGCTACAAGCTTATCAGTGTTTGTTGACTGCTTGAAAACAGAAGATGAACCGTGGGAAGGACTTCTCTGTTCTGATAAATATTAATGATCCAGACTAGTCCTCATGGTGTGTGTGTCTGTGTGCATGCAGGCTTTCAGATAGAGTATGACCTGAGTAAGCCCTCTGGTAAGCGAGTAAAGAAGGTGAATGTGTTGTGTACTCGCTGTCGAGTGCCAAACTATGAGCCCCTGGACCCTAAAAAAGTCTACAAAGTCATCATGCCAGCCTATCTCGTGGATGGAGGAGATGGTTTCTCAATGATCAAGGAACAGAAGCTGAAACATGACAGTGGTGAGTCAGTCTTAAGATCAGTTTACGACACAGATCTAGGATATTAAGCTCTCACTACAGCAGGTGTGAAATATAGTGAACACTTTTTGGAATCAGAATCAAAATTTATTGCCAAGTACATTCTCGCATGCAAGGAATTTGCTTTGGTGATTGGTGCTTGAACAGGTAAGATAGAAGAATTTAACAGACAAAAAGTAGTTATATACATAGAATAAGAAATAGAAGAATCTGAATATACAATTTTTGAAAGTGGACATAATTTAAAGGGTATTTGCATGAGTTGTTGAAGTCCAAGCTGTACAGCATGTCTGGAATGTGCAAAAATAGGTCACATGACGAAGATGGAGAAGAGTGCATGAGAGGAAGAAGATGTGTGTAATGGGCTACGTCAATAACCAAGCTGTACAGTATGTGCCGGAATGTGCAATAAAAATTCACAGAATGGAGATGTATGACATGACCTTGAAATATGCAAAGTTGCAGTTCAGAGACAAAGTGCAGAAAAGTTTGTGTCTGGAGTGAGAGGAGTCAGCCACAATCCTTCCTGCTCTCCTCAGGGTCCTGGATTCATACAGGTCCTGAAGAGACAGAAGGTTGCAGCCAATTGTCCTCTCAGCAGAACGAATGATGTGCTCCAGTCTGCTCTTGTCCATGGCAATGGCAGCAGCGTACCAGATGGTGATGGAGGAGGTGAGGATGGACTCAATGATGGTGGTATAAAAGTACACCATCATTGTCTTTGGCAGCTCAAACTTCTTCAGCTGCCACAGGAAGTACATCCTCTGCTGTGCTTTCTTGGTGAGAGAGCAGGTATACATCTCCCACTTAAGGTCTTGGGTGATTATATGGCCCTTTTCCACTACCCTTTTTCAGCTCACTTCAGCTCGCTTCAGCTCACTTCAGCCCGACACGGCTCGCGTTTCGACTACCAAAAACCAGCACGACTCAGCTCGTTTCAGCCCTGCTTAGCCCCTAAAACTCGCACCGTTTTGGAGTAGGGCTGAAGCGAGCCAAGCCGTGCCGAGTGAGGTTGGGGGCGTGAGCAGACACTCCTCTGTGCACTGATTGGTGAGGAGGAGTGTCCTCACATGCCCACACACGCCCCGCGAGCGCGCTGGGATCTGTAAACACCGCAAACCCGGAAGGAGAATAATTATGAATTACGAGAATTTCTGAAGCCTTATGCGCCTCGCCTCATCTATACGCTCTTGCCAGTATCTGTCCGCGTTGTCGGTGACAACAAGCCACAGCACCAAGACCAGCAACACTAACGACACCATGTCCTCGATGTTTATTGTTTACTATCCGGGTCGTGAGACTACCGCTTAAAAGCTCACTGAATCAGTGACATACAGAGCATCGTGGACGAGTTCGCGGAGCGCAAGGCTCGTCGTATGCCCTTCAAATAATGCGCGCAGTAGGCTATTGATGTTTTATTATGAGCCATGTACAGTATGTCGCCGAATGTTTTTTTTTGTTTCTGAGTTACATGTTCGTTTGAAGGACTTAATGTACAAAATAACATAGTTGCACCCCGTAGTGTTGAAATTGGTAAACACAGTGCATTCAGTGAGGTTTGCACCGCCCTCCTTTTATTTCTGACTCTTCCTGTCACCGCTGCAACCTCTGAGCGCTCATTCGTATGCCCTTCAAATAATGTGCGCAGTATAGGCTATTGATGTTTTATTATGAGCCATGTACAGTATCCTAATGTTTTTTGTTTCTGAGTTACATGTTCGTTTGAAGGACTTGATGTACTAAATAACATAGTTGCACCCGGTAGTGTTGAAATTGGTAAACACCGCAGTTGCGGACATTTTGTAGCCTAAAATGATGTTATGATAAGCTTTAATAAAGGGCCCGGTCATTTGCCCCGCCCCCGGCCCGGCTCTGACTTGTTCCGCCACTGTCACTGATGTCACTGTTTGCGCTGCTTAACGACATCACATGACGTCCACCCACTTTCGCTAACTCCACCCAATGTGTCCACCCACTTCCAGCCAGCACGGTTCAGCGCGGTTGTAGTCGAAATGCAACTCCAACAGCCCCGCTCAGCTCGACTCAGCTCGACTCGGCACGGCACGGCTCAGCCGCGTTTGTAGTGGAAAAGCGGCAATAGTGCCTAGGAAGCAGAAATACTCCACAGAGGTTACTGGGCAGTCAAACAGGGTGATGGGGGAGGGTGTGGCAAAGCTCCTCCTGAAGTGTACAATTGAGTTCTAATGCCGCTTTTCCACTACAAACGCGGCTGAGCCGTGCCGTGCTGAGTCGAGCTGAGCGGGGCTGTTGGAGTTGCATTTCGACTACAACCACGCTGAACCGTGCTGGCTGGAAGTGGGTGGACACATTGGGTGGAGTTAGCGAAAGTGGGTGGACGTCAGGTGATGTCGTTAAGCAGCGCAAACAGTGACATCAGTGAGCTTTTAAGCGGTAGTCTCACGCCCCGGATAGTAAACAATAAACATGAAGTCGTTAGTGTTGCTGGTCTTGGTGCTGTGGCTTGTTGTCACCGACAACGCGAACAGATACTGGCAAGAGCGTATAGATGAGGCGAGGCGCATAAGGCTTCAGAAATTCTCTTAATTCGTAATTATTCTCCTTCCGGGTTTGCAGTGTTTACAGATCCCAGCGTGCTCGCGGGGCGTGTGTGGGCATGTGAGGACACTCCTCCTCACCAATCAGTGCACAGGGGAGTGTCTGCTCACGCCCCCAGCCTCACTCGGCTCGCTTTGGCTCGCTTCAGCCCCACTCCAAAACGGTGCGAGTTTTAGGGGCTAAGCAGGGCTGAAGCGAGCTGAGTCGTGCTGTTTTTTGGTAGTCGAAACGCGAGCCATGTCGGGCTGAAGTGAGCTGAAGCGAGCTGAAAAAGGGTAGTGGAAAAGGGCCATAAGTTGTTCTGCCTGCACCAGGACACCAGATGGTCAATCTCCCACCTGTAAGCAGACTCATCCTCATCAGAGATGAGTCCAGTGAGGGTTGTGTTGTCTGCAAACTTTAGGAGCTTGACAGACTGATGACTGGAGGTGCAGCTGTTGGTGTACAGGGAAAAGAGTAGAGGAGAAAGGACGCAGACTTGGGGGAGATCCGGTGCTGATGGTTTGGGAGTCAGAGACGTGTTTCCCCAGCTTCATGTGCTGCTTCCTGTCAGACAAGAAGTCAGTCATCCACCTGTGGGAGGAGTCAGGCATGTTCAGGTGGGAGAGCTTGTCCTACAGAAGAGCCGGGATGATGGTGTTGAAGGCGGAACTGAAATCCACAAGGCACAAGGATCCTAGCATAGGTTTCTGGGGAGTCCAAGTGCTGGAGGATGAAGTGAAGAGCCATGTTGACAGCATCGTCTGCAGATCTGTTGGGTCTGTAGGTGAACTGCATGGGGTCCAGGAGCAGGTCAGTGATGGCTTTGAGGTGGTAAAGCACAAGGCACTCGAAGGATTTCATGACCACAGAAGTCAGGGTGATGGGCCTGTAGTCATTTAATCCTGTGATCCTTGGCTTTTTGTGGACTGGGATAATGGTGGAGGCCTTGAAACGGGCTGGCACATGGTATGTCTCCAGTGAGGTGTTGAAGATGTCTGTGAACACCAGAGACAGCTGATTAGCACAGTGCTTCAGGGTAAATGGTGAGACTGAGTCAGGACCTGCTGCTTTGCAGGGGTTCAGCTTCCTAAAGAGCTTATTGACGTCTCTCTCTAAAATGGAGAGAGTTGAGGCTGTGGTAGAGGGTGGATGGACCTCCAAGGTGTGAAGTTGTAGAGAAGTCCTGGCAGCAGTAGAGGTGGAGGAGGTGGTGGGGTGGTGGGCTGGAGCTGGAGTGTGGAGTCTCAGAGGGTGTTATCAGGACAGTCTTATGGCCCTTTTCCACTACCCTTTTTCAGCTCACTTCAGCTCGCTTCAGCTCACTTCAGCCCGACACGGCTCGCGTTTCGACTACCAAAAACCAGCACGACTCAGCTCGTTTCAGCCCTGCTTAGCCCCTAAAACTCGCACGGTTTTGGAGTGGGGCTGAAGCGAGCCAAAGTGAGCCGAGTGAGGCTGGGGGCGTGAGCAGACACTCCCCTGTGCACTGATTGGTGAGGAGGAGTGTCCTCACATGCCCACACACGCCCCACGAGCGCGCTGGGATCTGTAAACACCGCAAACCCGGAAGAAGAAGAATTAAGAATTAAAGCCGCAAGCGGCCTCGACGGGCCCTCGCGCCAGCGGCCAAGGGGGGCGGGGGCATGCGTCCCCGCGAAATACCTTCCACAGCTTCTTTGGCAAGAGACATTACTCCCACAATGGTGACAAAGCACAGAATTGGACACAGAGTACACGGTGCGCTGAGATGTTGTCATGGACAGAACATTTTATGCCATGGCTTCCCAACCAAATTAATGTATTTACCTCATCAGTCACCAAGCTATAGCTACATAGGATTGTCTTCTGTTAGACATCTATTAGTCTGTATGTAACGCTACAACACTTGCTCCCGACTGCCCACCCATTCCCCACAAGTCATGTGTGTTTAAGGCAACCAAAACAACATACTCCTGGTGCCTCATGATTGTAAACACCTCTCCTGCAACTGCTACAGCGCAATGAGCGCCCCCAGTGGTCCACAAGTCATGTGTGTTTAAGGCAACCAAAACAACATACTCCTGGTGCCTCATGGTTGTAAACACCTCTCCTGCAACTGCTACAGCGCAATGAGCGCCCCCAGTGGTGAAAGTTCACCAAATTTGGTATACATGTCAAGGGACCTATGAAGAGTTGTTTTGTCAAGTTTGATCAAGTTTGACCAATCAGAAGCCGAGATATAAATTGTTGCCTGAAAACAGCGCCCCCAGTGGCAAAAGTTCACAAAATTTGGCAGATATGTCAGGTGACCTGTTAAGAGTGTGCGTATCAAGTTTGATCAAGATATAGAAAATTGAAGATGAGATATTGATTTTTGAAGAATAAATTTTTTGGTTTCTCCCATGTCAGTAGGTGGCGCTATGCTGCACATGAGCGATTATGAGTTGGAAAAATAAGTGTCTACAACAGCAACGTTCTATCACAAGGTAGTGGTGTGAAGGAGAAGCATTATGGAATTATTTACCAAAAACCTGTTTTGGAGCAATTGCGATGGCCAAAAACAGCTCCCCCCATGGACGAAAATTCCCAAAATGAGGTGTACATGACATGGGAGGTAGTAAGAGGGTGGCCGTGAAGTTTGAACAAATTTGAGGAAAGATTGGATTTTTTGCCCAAAAATAGCGCCCCCAGTGGCGAAATATCACAGAAATTGGGTAACATGTCAGATGCCCAATGAGTGATTTGCGTGTGAAGTATGAGCAGTTTTGAGCAATTTGAAGATATGTTATGAATTTTTAAGCATGTAAAATTTTGCATTGAAAATTGATTGACGTATAACTTCTGAACGGTTTATTCTACGTGAAACGTATTTAGGAACTTTTGTCAGCCGTGTCTGTAGATGATGTGTATCAATTTTGGTGACATTCCTATGAACGGTCTAGGAGGAGTTGCGCCGTCTTCGTGGCCATGCATTTCGCACAAAAGTGAAATTACCTCACTTCCTGTTGGGTGTGGCTAATGCATTGGCATTACATTTTTGTCCGGCTTAGTGAGATACATATGCCTACCAAATGGCATGCCACTACCACAAACTACATGGCAACCAGGCACCTTAATGCGGGAGGCCAAAATCACAATGAGTTAGGGGGCGCTATAGAGGCCCTGAGGCCCGCCTGGATCTGGGCTTCTGGTTCTCAGTAGCGGTGGGAGTCTAAGAAAAAGGAGCCAAATTTCGTGCGATGTCGACCATGGCAAGCGCCCCAAAAAGGGTCTTGTAAAGAGTTTGCTTGCCAAGTTTGACAAATCAGAAGCTGCAATATCATTTCTGCCATAACCAGCACCCCCAGGGGCGAAAGTGCACAAAATTTGGCGTACATGTCAGGTGAGCTATGAAGAGTTTGCGTATGAAGTTTGATGACAATTGAGTAAACAGAAGATGAGATATAGATTTTTGAAGAATAAATTTTTTGGTTTTTCCCATGTCAGTAGGTGGCGCTATGCTGTACATGAGTGATTATGAGATGGAAAAATAAGTGTCCACAACAGCAACGCACTATCACAAGGTAGTGGTGTGAAGGAAAAGCATTATGGAATAATTTACCAAAAACCCGTTTTGGAGAAATTGCGTCGGCCAAAAACAGCGCCCCCCATGGACGAAAATTCCCAAAATGTGGTATACATGACATGGGAGGTAGTAAGAGGGTGGCCGTGAAGTTTGACCAAATTTGAGGAAAGATTGGATTTTTTGCCCAAAAATAGCGCCCCCAGTGGCGAAATATCACAGAAATTGGGTAACATGTCAGAAGCCCAATGAGTGATTAGCGTGTGAAGTATGAGCAGTGTTGAGCAATTAGAAGATTTGTTATGAATTTTTTAGCATGTAAAATTTTGAAGTGAAAATTGATTGACGTATAACTTCTGAACGGTTTATCCTACGTGAAACGTATTTAGGAACTTTTGTCAGCCATGTCTGTAGATGATGTGTATCAATTTTGGTGACATTCCTATGAACGGTCTAGGAGGAGTTGCGCCGTCTTCGTGGCCATGCATTTCGCACAAAAGTGAAATTACCTCACTTCCTGTTGGGCGTGGCTAACGCATTGGCATTACATTTTTGTCCGGCTTAGTGAGCTACATAAGCGTACCAAATGGCATGCCACTACTACAAACTACATGGCAACCAGGCACCTTAATGCGGGAGACCAAAATCACAACGACTTAGGGGGCGCTATAGAGGCCCTGAGCCCTGGCCAAGTTTGGGCTTTTGGGTCTGAGTAGCGGTGGCAATTCTCGGAACTGGTGCCAAATTTCGTGCATTTTCGCCCATGGCAAGTGCCCCGAAAATGGCCCAACAGCGGAGAAAAATAAAGAAGACGGAAGAATAATAATAGTGAACTCTTACAAGAACAATAGGGCCTTCGCCCATAGGGCTCGGGCCCTAATTACGAGAATTTCTGAAGCCTTATGCGCCTCGCCTCATCTATACGCTCTTGCCAGTATCTGTTGGCGTTGTCGGTGACAACAAGCCACAGCACCAAGACCAGCAACACTAACGACTCCATGTCCTCCATGTTTATTGTTTACTATTCGGGTCGTGAGACTACCGCTTAAAAGCTCACTGATGTCACTGTTTGCGCTGCTTAACGACATCACCTGACGTCCACCCACTTTCGCTAACTCCACCCAATGTGTCCACCCACTTCCAGCCAGCACGGTTCAGCGCGGTTGTAGTCGAAATGCAACTCCAACAGCCCCGCTCAGCTCGACTCAGCACGGCACGGCTCAGCCCGACTCAGCCGCGTTTGTAGTGGAAAAGCGGCATTATTGTCTTTCAAAGTGACAGTAGAACTCCTTCAGTTGGTTGGCCAGGCACAAGTCGTTAGAGTGGGGGGCTGAAGGTTTGTAGTTAGTCATCTGTCTGAGCACTTTCCAGATAGATGCAGAGCCATTGGCTGAGAACTGGTGTTGGAGTTTCTCAGAGTACAGTCATTTAGCTTCTCTCACTGCCTTGCTAAACTTGTTCCTAGATTCTTTAAAGCTTTTCCTGTCCCCACTTCTGAATGCTTCTTCCTTTTGCCACCTTAGCTCTCTGAGCTCATCTGTGAACCAGGGTTTGTCATTATTGTAACTCACCCTGGTTTGTGATGGAACACAGCAGTCCTCACAGAGGCTGATGTAGGACGTTACAGCCTCTGTGTACTCATCCAGACCACTGGTAGCAGTTCTGAACACATCCCAGTTTATGCAGTCCAAGCATACCTGAAGGTTCTCCGCAGCCTCATTGCTCTACAACTTAGATGTCCTCATTACAGGTTTCCTCAACTTTAATTTATGCCTGTATGCAGGAATCAGGTGGACCATGACATGGTCAGAGTGGCTCAGTGCAGCGTGGGGGATGGCATGATAAGCTTTATTGACCATTGTCGGTTGTCCATCGCTAGTAATGATGACTGCCTTATGAGGATGCACAGAAATGCAGATGGGCCGCAAGGCCCACACCAGAGCGACAGAGTCGCCCGCAGAGGCGGCACGAACAGCCTGGCCGAGTCGCCATGGAACGTTTGGCCTCATGAACTCATTTCACTGAGTTACATGACCTTGAACTTGTCAGTTGGTGACTCTATAGCAAAAAGTCAGAGTTTTGTCTGTTTTTTATGGTCTTTGAGCTAGCCTTGCTCCTTTGCTATAGAAAAACATGTTTTAATGAATATTTATAGTTTTGACCTAGGTCAATATTAGGTAACATATTTTCAATGGCCCATATCTAAAAAATGGACCAAGATAAGGCCATAGTTACTATTAATCATGAATTGGAAGTCATATATGTGCTTTCATTTGGGAACATTGGTTTTGCCCTGGAGTGACCCTGACAGGTCAGATCAATGATCTGCATATTTTTCATTGGCCGGCATCAAGAAATTGGTGAAAGATAGGAACTTAGTTAATATTATTAACTATGGAAGTATTATATCCTTTTCCCTTTGTCATCAGATTCCAGACAAGTGGCCTCATTTCTCTCAGTTCTGTGACCTTGACCTTTGTCCCAAGGCCTCAGGTGTGGAAATGGGATACCACTGTGCCCTTGGCACATTACTTCTAGTTATTATTATTATTATTATTATTATTATTAGGATAACAGTGTTGCATGATCACTGACATCACTGCACCAGCCACTGTTGACATTAAAAAAGATTCCATCACCCTTTGTTTTACCGGGGAGATCAGTGTTATGGTCCGCTCTGAAAAGTTGGAAGCCGGCCAGCTGCAGCACGGAGTCTGGAATGAGTCCACATAGCCACGTCTCTGTGAAGCATAAAAACAGAAAATGAATGAAAGTCTCGGTTTCTCCCCACCAGCAGCTGGAGTTTGTCCAGTTGTTGCACAATGATCGCACATTAGCGAGAAATATCACAGGTAGTGGAGTGCGAAGTCTGCGTCGACGGATGCGCATGAGCGCACTAGCGCGTTTTCCTCTCTTCCAGCATCTTGCTAAGGGAGCAAGAAGGTCCAATATTGACCAGAAGGTCCAATATTTTCATGGAAGAGATCAGAAAAGTTGGTAGTAAGTCCACTGGAATTGTTCCCCTAATGTTCATGAGCTCTTATCTGGTAAAAGAGATTTGAGTATCGCAGCAGTGAACTGAGTTTACAAACAAAATAAGACAAAACAATGCACACCAGCACACAGTTGCTACATGTCCCAATACATGTCCCAATCCTCCTTGGTCGTCTTCTCCTACAAGTAATGACACGGAAAAATCCTCAAAGCTGTAATTCATGAACAGTTCATTTCACATACAATCTGTCAGTCTCCGTTTGATCACAATACAATAAAGGTTTCCCGAATCAACATTCCAGCAACTTCAAATCAATATTAGTGTCCCCTGCTGCCGATTTTCTGAATCAAGTTGAAAAGTTAATCTACTCCGCCGGCGCTGCCATGATTGAAAATCACATGATCGCATTCCTGTGTGCTGATTGGCCAAAGCACGAACAATGTTTGTGAACCTTATGCGCTGTGCTGTTTTACCTATCAGTATCCCCCAATAAACTTGAAAATAATGATTTGAAGCCACATAGTGTATCATAAATTTAGACTTGTGTACTACTTGTTTAATTTCAAACCCTTCCATGCCATGACGTGTTGTGAGCCTTTAGTCCCATTTTTGTTACTCATTGACAGTTCACATTTTAAATATTGGTGTGTGGTTTCTTGCTGATGAATTCAATGTCACTCACCTTTCAACCAACCAATCAGCACACAGCAATGCATCATGTGATTTCCAAAATGGCAGCACCGGCGGGGTAGACTGGAAGTTTGCTTCATAGTTGGAAAAAAAAAATTGACCGTTTGGATCAATATTATTGACTTGAATTGGGGCACCACTGAAAGTGTCCTTACTGGCTGCATCACTGCATGGTATGGAGGCTGCTAAACAGCTTCATCCACCAGGCTGTCAGAATGCTGAACTTTGTCCACTACCTACCCCCTACCCCTGGTCTGTGTAACATTCATTCACACAAGAAAACTACCTCATCCGTTTGCACATCACACCAAAAACATTAGCATTACTGCTGTATCTGAGGCTATTGCTCATTTGTACTACTGTTCATATACACCTCATAAGCTGCTCTTCTAGCACCTTCTCCGTTATTTTACTGTATTGCACTACTGCTATTTTGTACATTGTTTGATTTTAGAGTGTATTTTTAATCTACATTATATTTATATATATTCTTAATTTTTCTTTTTTTTGTGTAATTTTTATCTGTTTTTTACAAGTAAGGTGAGAGAGAAACGGCATTTCGATTCTCCTACATGTCCTGGATATATAGTGAAATTGACAAAGAATCTTGAATAACATATTGGACCGAGTAATCTTTGTTGATTCATGATCAAAACAAGTGTTGCCAGGCAAAACAAACCTTACCCAGTAGCACTTATTTTAGTGTTACAACAACTGATTCAATTTCACAAGTGTGGTCTCTGTTCTTTCAAGGTCACTCATACTAATGAGAACATTTTTGTTTCCTTATGGCCCTTTTCCACTACCCTTTTTCAGCTCACTTCAGCCCGACACGGCTCGCGTTTCGACTACCAAAAACCAGCATGACTCAGCTCGTTTCAGCCCTGCTTAGCCCCTAAAACTCGCACCGTTTTGGAGTGGGGCTGAAGCGAGCCAAGCCGTGCCGAGTGAGCTTGGGGGCGTGAGCAGACACTCCCCTGTGCACTGATTGGTGAGGAGGCGTGTCCTCACATGCCCACACACGCCCCGCGAGCGCGCTGGGATCTGTAAACACCGCAAACCCGGAAGGAGAAGAATTACGAATTACGAGAATTTCTGAAGCCTTATGCGCCTCCCCTCATCTATACGCTCTTGACAGTATCTGTCCGCGTTGTCGGTGACAACAAGCCACAGCACCAAGACCAGCAACACTAACGACTCCATGTCCTCCATGTTTATTGTTTACTATCCGGGTCGTGAGACTACCGCTTAGAAGCTCACTGATGTCACTGTTTGCGCTGCTTAACGACATCACGCGACGTCCACCCACTTTCGCTAACTCCACCCAATGTGTCCACCCACTTCCAGCCAGCACGGTTCAGCGCGGTTGTAGTCGAAATGCAACTCCAACAGCCCCGCTCAGCTCCACTCAGCACGGCACGGCTCAGCCCGACTCAGCCGCGTTTGTAGTGGAAAAGCGGCATAAGTGTAGTGTAAAGAGACTGACAAAAAGCTAAAAAAACAAAAAAAAAAACCACAAAACTTTCTATTTGGCTTTTCAGAAGGACCAAACAAAAGCTGTGATAATCAAAAGGTAAATTTTCTTAAAATAAACACCACTTATTTGATATCGAATCAGTAGCCTTGGCGAACCACGAGGTGAATTTCGTTTATCTTTTTATCTGTTGGTTATCTTCCGATACTATGAAGTTATAATGAGGTTTCTCTTATTTTGTTTCTGGTTTTGATTAGTTCCGAAACTTATCAAGAAATAGAACGGGTAAACGAACTTGATCAGGATAAGTGCTGATTGGTTACAAATGCTGTGTCCTAAATCACTCACTTGTTCACTACACCCTACTCACTATATAGGGAATTACTATATAAAGGACTATATAGTGAGCTCATTGAGTAAATGATAAAAGTTATGTGCCACAGCTGCAGATGCATTGTGAGATACTTTGAGTGCACTATATAGGGTGTAATAATGCTCACTATACATTCGGACAGCACTACAAAATGGCAACCTGACTATATAGTCCACTATGTAGTGAGTAGGGAGTGATTTGGGACACATTCAGGACATTGGGGCACCCTTTGCATGAAAAATGATTTTGACCTTTTTGGTGACCTTGACCGGATAACCCTCAAAATGTTGGAGGTTCTATTTGAGACCAATGCCCATCTATCCTGAAAGTTTCATGAAGATTGGTCCAGCCATTTTCCTGTAATGTTGCTAACAAAAAAAAAAAAAACACAGAAAACCATACCTCGCCCCCTAATGGACTCCATCCCGGGCGAGGTAAAAAGGTTGGTAGACTGGCCGTGGAGCTAGCAGTTTATGAAATACATGACGTCTAACACAGGAACCCCAAGCTTTGGGATTTTTCTGTGTCATAACTTGTAGGAAAAGAAGACCAAGGAGGGTTGTGTACTGGGGCATGTAGTGACTATGTACTAACATACTGAGGTAGCCATCTGCGGTCCCATATTGGTGATAAACGTGATGCATGTCTCATGATTCGAGAACACACACACACACACACACACACAAAAACACACAATGTGTGGATGTAATCTATCTTTTCTGTATGGCCAATTTTAGACTAGCAAAAGAAATATTTTTAAAGATTTAAGTGTGGTGAACACTTAAAAGAGGAAAATGTATATTACTACAAACAGAATGTCAAATTTAAAATAGTACAGTGGTGCTTGAAAGTTTGTGAACCCTTTAGAATTTTCTATATTTCTGCATAAATATGACCTAAAACATCATCAGATTTTCACACAAGTCCTAAAAGTAGATAAAGAGAACCCAGTTAAACAATTGAGACAAAAATATAACATTTGGTCATTTATTTATTGAGGAAAATGATCCAATATTACATATCTGTGAGTGGCAAAAGTATGTGAACCTCAAGGATTAGCAGTTAATTTGAAGGTGAAATTAGAGTCAGGTGTTTTCAGTCAATGGGATGACAATCAGGTGTGAGTGGGCACCCTGTTTTATTAAAAGAACAGGGATCTATCAAAGTCTGATCTTCACAACACGTTTGTGGAAATGTATCATGGCACGAACAATGGAGATTTCTGAGGACCTCAGAAAAAGCGTTGTTGATGCTCATCAGGCTGGAAAAGGTTACAAAACCATCTCTAAAGAGTTTGGACTCCACCAATCCACAGTCAGACAGATTGTGTACAAATGGAGGAAATTCAAGACCATTGTTACCCTCCCCAGGAGTGGTCAACCAACAAAGATCACTCCAAGAGCAAGGCATGTAATAGTCAGCAAGGTCCCCAAGGACCCCAGGGTAACTTCTAAGCAACTGAAGGCTTCTCTCACATTGGCTAATGTTAATGTTCATGAGACCACCATCAGAAGAACACTGAACAACAATGGTGTGCATGGCAGGGTTGCAAGGAGAAAGCCACTGCTCTCCAAAAAGAACATTGCTGCTCATCTGCAGTTTGCTAAAGATCGTGTGGACAAGCCAGAAGGCTATTGGAAAAAATTTTTGGATGGATGAGACCAAAATAGAATTTTTTGGTTTCAATGAGAAGCATTATGTTTGGAGAAAGGAAAACAATGCATTTCAGCATAAGAACCTTATCCCATCTGTGAAACATGGTGGTGGTAGTATCATGGTTTGGGCCTGTTTTGCTGCATCTGGGCCAGGACAGCTTGCCATCATTGATGGAACAATGAATTCTGAATTATACCAGCGAATTCTAAAGGAAAATGTCAGGACATCTGTCCATGAACTGAATCTCAAGAGAAGGTGGGTCATGCAGCAAGACAATGACCCTAAGCACACAAGTCGTTCTACCAAAAACGGTTAAAGAAGAATAAAAAGTTAATGTTTTGGAATGGCCAAGTCAAAGTCCTGACCTTAATCCAATTGAAATGTTGTGGAAGGAACTGAAGCGAGCAGTTCATGTGAGGAAACCCACCAACATCCCAGAGTTGAAGCTGTTCTGTACGGAGGAATGGGCTAAAATTCTTTCAAGCCGGTGTGCAGGACTGATCAACAGTTACCGCAAACGTTTACTTGCAGTTATTGCTGCACAAGGGGGTCACACCAGATACTGAAAGCAAAGGTTCACATACTTTTGCCACTCACAGATATGTAATATTGGATCATTTTCCTCAATAAATAAATGACCAAGTATAATATTCTTGTCTCATTTGTTTAACTGGGTTCTCTTTATCTACTTTTAGGACTTATGTGAAAATCTGATGATGTTTTAGGTCATATTTATGCAGAAATATAGAAAATTCTAAAGGGTTCACAAACTTTCAAGCACCACCGTAGGTTTTTATTAATGTGCTCATTATTCTTGTGCTAATGTCTCATCTCATTATCTCTAGCCGCTTTATCTTGTTCTACAGGGTCGCAGGCAAGCTGGAGCCTATCCCAGCTGACTACAGGCGAAAGGCCGTCTGTGTCTGTGTGTCATCACAGGGCTGACACATAGACACAGACAACCATTCACACCTACAGTCAATTTAGAGTCACCAGTTAACCTAACCTGCATGTCTTTGGACTGTGGGGGAAACCGGAGCACCCGGAGGAAACCCACACGGACATGGGGAGAATATGCAAACTCTGCACAGAAAGGCCCTCGCCAGCCACGGGGCTCGAACCCAGACCTTCTTGCTGTGAGGCGACAGCGCTAACCACTACACCACCGTGCCGCCTTGTGCTAATGTAATATTGTTTTTATGGCAATGACAAACAGATGGCCTTATACAGCAGACACTACATTAAACAGATTAAATCAGAATAAACAGATTACAAACATGTCATTGATGATAAGATGAAGTGAAGTTTTCCGTGAGATGTTTGTTTTGCAGTTTTGGAAGGACTCTCCAGCGTCAGGGTTTGGACTTTAGTTTCCAAGTTTTTCTACATGAGTAGAAAAACTCATCAAGCCAAGCCAAGAAGCCTTTATTTGTCACATGTACACTCAAGCACGCAGTGAAATTTAACCTCTGCATTTAACCCATCTGAAGCAGTGAACACACACATGCGCACACAAGTGAGCAATGAGCACACACACATACATACCCAGAGCAGTAGGTAGCTACGCTACAGTGCCCAGGGAGCAGTTGGGGGTTAGGTGCCTTGCTCAAGGGCACTTCAGCCCAACCTCAGGCCATGGCTGCCCCATGTTAACCTAACCGGATTGTGGGGGAAATCAGAGCACCCAGACATGGGGAGAACATGCAAATTCCAAACAGAAAGGCCTAAGTAAGAATTTAATTCTTACTTAGGCCTGAGTAAGAATTTAATTCTTGCAAATTTAACTACAAACATTAAATTTACGGGAAATGAATATCGGCTCCAAGGAATATCAGTGTCCTTGATTAGTAATCATCAGCATGGGTATCAGCCCAGAAAAAAAGCATATTGGTCAACCCCTATTATTGTATTTTATTCCTTACTTACTTCAAATTTAAGGTTAGATTCTCGACTCCAGAATTAGTATTTAAATATGTTGCCCTTCTCTATTATTTATTCAGTTTCAGAGCTCTATTGGCCATTTTTATTTACAACCCCCTCTCCAAAAAATTTGGGATGCTGTGTAAAATGTAAATTAAAAACAGAATGCTGTGATTTGCAAATCGGGGGGGGGGGGGGTCGTCATTTACAATGCTGGGCTCACGCTAGCCGCTCGCACGCAGCGCTCGAAACTAACGGTGTCCCGACGTCCCGGGGACCATAAAAAATGTCATCGGGACACAAAATTATCATATCTGGGACAATCCCGGGACAATGGAAAAAAAATAGATCTAGAAAAAAAGTTCTACATTAATATTATTTACAAAGCCGTAACACATACGTAGACATTAACCTAATTTGTCAATTTTAATTTTAAAACGTTAACAGCGAAAAATACATAGTAGCTACACTTTCGATGCACCTGCACCCGTAGGCTACAGAGCAGCGCATTCTGTTCTAGAATCTTCGGCCGGAGTCCGCATTATATGGACTTGGAATGGAATTGCTACCGCACTCGCTGCGCCGACTCTTGCCAGAACAAAAATGCTTAAGCGGTTGAAGCGGACCGACCGCGGGGAAGAAACTGAAAGCCCAGACATAACGTCTCCGGGACCTTCAGGATCCAAAGTGTCATCGCCTGGTCTGCAGGCAACGCTAGCAACTGAATGAACTTAATGAACACTGTTAGACACGTTATAAAATACAACAGGAATGATGTGGATGATATTGACGGAAGATACCGTTCAACAGAATAAGTGAGTTTTCTTGGTGTCTTTCTAGTTCACAAAGTTTAGTCAGTCAGCAGCACAACTGGGCTCGGACCTGCCACTATGTTGATGTTGCTAACGTTTGCACTCGGCAGCGAAAGTTCATAAAATGGATAACGGAAAGTTCATAAAATGGATAACGGAAAGTTCATAAAATGGATAACGGAAAGTTCAAAAAATGGATAACGGTAATGGATAACGGAAAGTTCATAAAAATGGATAACGGTAATGGTGAAAATTATAAGTTGGCCTTATAAGTGCCAACAGATATTCAAGGTATAAGTAGATGAAATGAACATAAAAGGGGTCTTATTTTCAACTAAAGTGTACTGCAGATGTAGGGAGTTGAAACATTTTCTGAATGAGCTAGTTGGCCCCTTTAAATAAACGAGTATCTATTCATACAGTGAGATCGCCGAAGTTTAATAAACTGAAAATGCAATAACTGTAATTTTGAAGTAGATGATGTATAGGACATGTCGCTTGTGTCTTGTGACTTATTGTAAAAATGATATAAAGGGTTCAAAATCGCATAGTTACAAATATAATAGTAACTTCATATGATAATATTAACCACTGGTTATTTCAGAGAGGAAAAAAAATGGGGACACTATTGCTTCCATTCGGGACAATACAACACAGAATTCGGGACCACTGGGGGGGACACAGAAAAAAAGTTAATTTCGAGCCCTGCTCGCACGTCCGCAAATTGCGAAGTTTTATTCCAATTTGCGAAAAGAAAATCATCTGTATTCGCATTTTATGCGAAAGTCATTTAAAGTTTAAGCAAACTCCATCAAACAATTGCGATTTCTCAAGATAAACAGTACCTTTCGTGTCCATCTTCGATGTTTTGATTTATAACCAACGCCCCCGAGTTTCGAAGCTTCTTATTGGTTGACCGCAAATTACATCTTCCAATAGCATCGGACCTTACATATAAAATGATCAATTTCCGAGTTGCGCTGATAATGTCGGCAATTCTCGCTCATTAGTGAACAAGATTATAGCGAGGTTTGTTTAAAATAAATTATCCGACTTTACGTGTGACAAAAACTTATCTAAAAAGTGAGATAACATATTAGAATATTCTGTTAGCTTTCTCAGTTGGGATTGTTACGTTCCCCGCGGCAAAATAGGGGATGGGGGAAGCAACAGAGATAAACCAAGACGACCCGGGAGGAAAAAAGAGGACAAGGAGGCAGACTCAGGGCTGAAACGGAAACCGTTTTTATTCACAAAATAGAAAAAAAAAAAAAAAACTAAAGTCACTGGTCTCCAAACAAAGGAAAAACAAAACACGAGTCAAGTTCTCTCACCAACACTACAACAAACAAACCACAACCAAACAGAACCGGGATTACGCACGCTCCTTTCCCCTTAAAGGAGCAGCACACTCTCTCTCTCTCTCTCTCTTAACTGTCACCGCCACAGCCCACCGGCTCACACACTCTCGAAAGGCGTCTCCCTCTCACTTTTAACATGGCCCCTCAACGAGGTGAGTGGGAACAGCTGCGTATAAGAGGAAGGGGCGTCCACCTGAGAGAGAGAGAAAAAACAAACAAACACATATGCACCCACACGACCCCTGGCACCAGGGTCGTAACGGGTAAAAACACGATATAACCATTCTAAAGACGTATTTTCTACATAATATCAACCCTGACAGAACTTCGGAAGAACTCACAGATGAACCAGGGTATATCGACCAAGTGTACCTTGTTTTCAGAGCGTTTTGACGCACATGGTTCAAAGTTTTGACTGCAGGTGTTTCATTTGAGAAATTAATGGTGAATATCATTATATTTGGGTTATGAGATTAATTTATAAGAAACAACCATTGATTTTAACTCCCTGAGCTCCCTTCATCCTACCCATAAAGACACCCCCCCCAAACACACACACACATACACACATCTCAATCATGAACACGCGCGCACACACAATCCCAACCACACACACACGAGGCAATACCAGTGGTTGAGATGTTAAAATAGAATTTTGAAAAAAATTAAATTAAATTAATATATTAGCAAGGCCAGCCACTGATATTGGTCAAGTCCGACACTGATGTTGGCCAGGCCAGCTTGGCCAGTTCAAATTTATACATGACCTTGGGTTACCATGGACCTCTAAATGGCCTCTAACTCCCAAACCATGGCAGATGAAGCTCAAGTTTGTATGAGCAGTTAATATGAAATCAGCATTTTCCTGAACATAGCATACATGACCTCGGGGGACCTTGAAAGGTCAGACTCGAGGTCGCTCAACTTGAATTGCCTATAACTCCCAAACCATGGCAGATAGAGCTCAAATTTGTATAGGCCACTAATATAAAGTGATATATCACCTTTCCATTGAACATAGTTTATATGACTCTGTAAGGTTGCTCAACCTTGAATATTGTATACTCCCTAAACCATGGCAGGCAGAGTTCAAGTTTGTGTGATCAGCTAATATAAAGCCGTATAAGAGGATTCAAGAATAAATAAGCATGCTATGAACATAAATCAAGAACATGGAAAGACAAAGGCAGGAAACAAGCTTGCAAACACTATTGAAACACCAACAAACTACAATAATTCATTTTTCAATATTAAGTCAATGCAAGAAACATTTAGAAGTATAACATATCTTGCTAAAAAAATTACTTTGCTAAAAAGAAAATTGTTCTTTTAGCGTTTCTTGCTAAGTGAAATTGCAAATTGCTAAAGAAAAATTTGAGTCTTTAGCACTTTTTGCTAAAACAATTTGGGTCCTAGAGTGAGCACAGCAATGGACTGAGGCAAAGTGGAAAACTGTCCTGTGGTCTGACAAATCAAAATTTGACATTCTTTTTGGAAATTGTGGACATCGCGTCCTCCAGGCTAAAGAGGAGAGGGACCATCTGGCTTATCAGCAGCACGCAGTTCAAAAGCCAGCATCTTGGGGTGCATCATTAATGCTTAATGATATATACAGGTTTTGGAGCATCATACTGCCATCCAGATGACAGCTTGTTTAGGGAAGGTCTTGTTTATTTCAGTAAGACAAACCACATTCAGCATCTATTACAAATGTTTGGCTCTGTAGTAAAAGAATTCGGGTGCTAAACTGGCCTGCCTGCAGTCTAGACTTGTCTCACAGTGAAAACATTTGGTGCATATTTGAAACATTTCTGTTTCAAAACTACAGCAATTCTCAGTACCCAAACATTTACCGGTACAGAGTGCTGTTAAAAGTAGAAGTGATGCAACACAGTGGGAAATGTGCCTCTATCCCAACACTTTTGAAACATGTTGTTGGAATCAAATTCAAAATGAGCATATATTTTTCAGAAAGCAATAAAATCTCAATTTCAATATTTGATATGTTGTCTTTGTACTATTTTCAAAGACATATAGCATAATACAGTATAATTTAATTATTGCAAAGCATATGCATGGGTGCAAGTATAAAATTTTCAAAAACCTGAAAAGTCAGACGTGCATGGCGCAGCCATGCAGGGGGGTTACAAAGGGGGGGTGAGCTCCCCCTTAGGGCTCGAAAAAAAATTTAAATTACAAGTTAAAATGGTTCTCTCTCATGCAATCTCATGCAAACATTTATAATATTAATAGTTATATGATTTGCATATTCACATCAAATGTTTAATACATTTCATCAATTCATCTGAAATAATATTTCAAGTACAAGGCTTGATATTTCAAAACATCTAGCAACTACTAATTTAAATGTTGAAACAACCATTTTTAATATGCTTTTGCTGTGATACCTTTTTTACAATATATACACAGCTTGAGTTAAAATAAGGGGCCACATGTCTTGATGTCCTCAGAAACTCCTGGATTTTAGCAAATAAGATTCAGCTTTTTTCATACACAAAAATATCTATATTTTATAATCCATTACTGACTACAAATGAGTTTTCAACCTAACAACCACATTAGAAAAGATGATAAAAAAAGCTAACAAACTTATTTCAAGACCTACCTTACTTTTATTTAATAATTGAAAGGTAATCAAATGTAAAAAAAAAAACACGTTTATAAAAGCAGATACTTGTGATGAATAATTTCAGTTCTAGAAGCACATTGCATTTGCACATCACACAATATCAGATGACAATTTAAATCACCAATAAATGTTTTGAATTCACTTATTACTACATAGCACAAAAATCAGAAACATGCACGGCCAAGATCATTAATTTCAAAATTATTATTGTATTGGAGCCTTCGGATAAAAACTTCATTTTGACATATTTTGATCAGCAACCAGAAGCAAAGCACGTGGATCTGTCGCAAGGGAGGGAAGCGAAATAAGGTTTATTATAAAAGCTGAAGTTTCATTGGATGGCAGTTAACAGTGAGCCAATCAAAAACACAGTTCTAACTTGCACCAAAAGAAACGGCGACTCATGGGAATAGCTGTGTTGATTTGGTCGAACAACGTGCTACGTGCGTGAAACATGATATCACACATGTATAGCACCGTGAAACAACGGGCTAGTCAGGACCGCTCGTCGGTGAGCGGTGTAAAAATTGAATGAGGTTTGTGGCGAAGACGAGATGAAAAGATTTGTCTCGTGCAGAGACTGTACCACGGTAACCCGGTGAGACAGTGTAAATCTCAATGGATTTACACGATTTGGAAAAATGACTTTCAGAACCGAAAAAAATGAAGCTTCCGGCACATGCCAGAAAACTTGCACCCATGCATATGTAAATATAGTCCATAATTATAAAAACTATAAATTGCAAATCATCGCATTCTGCTTTTATTTACATTTTACATAACTTCCCAGCTTTTTGGAACTGGGGTTGTAAGAAAAAGGAAAACTAAAAAAGCTGTCCTATATCATTAATGCATTATAATGAAAGAACAATGTAATGCTTAAAGTTAGTGAATGCAGTTAACTGGTTTGGAAAGATGACAACGTCTAGACATTAAGGCAGAAAATACAGGCAAGGAAGCCATAATATATGGAATCTAAAATCACCTCAGTTACTGGCAATTGCTTGTGTGTTTCATTCTTTCAGACACAATACATGATGAATTCCAGATAGAAGTGAAAAACTTTTGTTTTTAGAAAAATAAACGTGCGGGTGTAAAATGTGTTTAATATTTGATTTCCCCACAGGTGACCTTGACATATCCATCTTTGCTCGCTACCTCTCAGAAAGGCAGAAGGTCCATCCAGCCGTGGAGGGACGAATCCGTCTCTTGAATTCTGCTGTTAGAAACTCAAGTCAGTTGACTGCTTTACTGCTCTTTGTGGTGCTCTGGGTCTCGCATTTAAGCCTGTGACCTCAGTACAGTACACCTGCTGTATCTCAGTTGTATACATCAGAGTCTCAGTTATTTTTACTGTTTAATGACTTGAGTAGGATGTGATATTTTAAAGAGTTTGCTGTAAATTTTTTTCTTGTATGTTAAGAAAACATTTTATTTCTATGCACTTCGTCTCTTAATGTGTTTGAATAATGTTTTAATGGATACAGGCATTGTATCAGCTTATTCTGGGTAATTGTGTATAATTATAAAAGCTTTCTACCAAGATGTACTTTAAATTTGTGATTTTCATCTCAATAGTGAAGAAAATTTATATTAAAACTGAATATCGCACTGAAAAATAAAATCAGGAAAACTTATAGTAAATAAGTAATATTAACAAGGTCAAAGGTAAATTAACAATAAAGTTTGTCTGCTGCAATGCTAATCGCAAGTATTTGAGTCGATCCAAATTAGTCTGTGATCATGTTTCACCTAATAATAATAATAATAATAATAATAATACCACATGTTAAATGAGTTGCTCAGTATAGTCATACTTTGCTTTTCTTTTTAATTATTATTTTTGGTCATGTACATTTTTTTTCTGTTTTATTGGATCTCTGTTAGCCTCACATTTTTAACTTAGCCAGTCATTAAATGATAACATTTCGTAACTTATTACCAAGTACTACGTATTTATTTGTTTGTTAAAGTTTTCACAGTACTTGAAGTGATGTAAATTGCAAACTGTACTACACAAACAAATTTTAGCTTCCACAATGCCATTCTAAAGATGTAACAACTAAAAAATTATATATCAATGCTCAAAAATCCTCATGTCCGCTTGTCTGAGATGACTAAAGTCTGTGCAAGGACGAGTAAAACTTTAATGGTAATCGTCCGATCAGACGACAAAAGTTAGTGCTGGCAACCTAAGCAACACAGGCACAAAGAGAGCAAGGAACCAGTCTAAAGTACCTCGTCTCGTTTCACAGGAAATGCATTAAAAAGTTTTATTCATCAACACAATATATAAAAAGTACAAAAAATATTTTGAGGAAATCATTCAAATTTCCTTGTTTTTGGTTATAATTCGTCAAAGTATGCGTGTGTACTGGAAAAGCTTGGCTCAGAGGGGTCCACGTAATGACCTAATCATACCAATTGGCTAAGGGTGACGAGGGTCAAGGACATCGTATGCCAGCAGCGCGGTTGAAGCAGTCAGGTGTCAAACTTGGAACTTTTATATCACGATTGGAGTTAATCCTTAACGCTAACCTGTGTGTGTATATATATATGGTTTCATATATTTCTTAATGATATTTTTATTTTCTAAATATTTATCAACATGCCGCCATTGTGGCACAGGAACCTGTGACTGGTGGACAGCCGACAAAGGGCGTCTCCCATTGGTTGTAAATCGTGACATAAAAATTGTAAACACATATGGGACCCGCTGATTGGCTGTTCACGTACTGAAGCCAAGCGGAGATGTCCGGCGTCTGTTGCTGTTGTCCAAAGAAAACTACAGGTAAAAAAAAAAAAAAAGCTCTACTACCAGATTACTTGGACAATCTTAGTCTACATGGAAATCAGAATTTATTAGCGGTTATGATCCATACAAAATTCCTCGAAACGACTGGAGTGACGGTGCAAATTTCTGGCCTAACATTAGCTACACATTGGAATATGGTACCTTCATTTCCCCCCAGAGTCCAGACACGGAAGAACAGTTTTAAAAAAAAAAACTACAAAAACAAGAAAACCTTTGTGTAAATAATTTTTGCCGACATCAGCTTTTGAGTGCTGCAAAAGCCAAAGCATTTACTCTCAAAGGACTCCGACCTGAACTGTGGGCTAGATGGTATTCCCACCCCTCCATGTCTCAACAACTCCACAGACATCTAGGTACAGAGCTATGTGCACTCTATCATTTATACAGTGATGCTTATTATTGTTAAAACAATATCTGAAATATTATTTGTAAAATAAAATATATTACTCTAGACTTTCAAACAATATTGTAAGATCTTATTTTAATTTTATCTAATAGTGGATGGTACAATAATTACAAACACTAACAGAATCAGCACATTCCAGTTGTAGCTATAGTCATATAGTAACTATAATCACCCTGATAATAATTTCAATAAACGGTTAATGTTCAGTTCCCTTTTCATTTATTCTCAATTCAAAAGGCACAGCTGAGTCAGCACAGGTTGATAAGTGTGTAACGGACAAACTATTTTATCCAAAATAGTTTTTCCTGCCTTAGTCAATTTATTTCCCTTTCACATGCTATTGTAAAGTTCAGTATGTTTGTGTAGAACTTTCTCAAACTGTAGGTTCATTTCTACACTCTGGCTCCACGGTAACATTTTGCACAGGACTGTGTTCCTTTGATAACAGAAACAAAGCTCCAGCATTATTATAATACTCATTCAAAACTCTCCACAGATTAATACACCCTAAATTATTCTTTCCTCTAATACTAGAACATTTCTTTCTAAATGTGTCTGCATATATTGGTGTTATGGGTTTGTGGATTTATGATAATTATGCTGCTTCACCTACAGTGGGGCAAAAAAGTATTTAGTCAACCACCAATTGTGCAAGTTCTCCCACTTAAAAAGATGAGAGAGGCCTGTAATTTTCATCATAGGTATACCTCAACTATGAGAGACAGAATGGGGGGGAAGAATCCAGGAAATCACATTGTAGGATTTTTAATGAATTAATTGGTAAATTCCTTGGTAAAATAAGTATTTGGTCACCTACAAACAAGCAAGATTTCTGGCTCTCACAGACCTGTAACAACTTCTTTAAGAGGCTCCTCTGTCCTCCACTCGTTACCTGTATTAATGGCACCTGTTTGAACTCGTTATCAGTACAGAAGACACCTGTCCACAACCTCAAACAGTCACACTCCAAACTCCACTATGGCCAAGACCAAAGAGCTGTCAAAGGACACCAGAAACAAAATTGTAGACCTGCACCAGGCTGGAAGACTGAATCTGCAATAGGTAAGCAGCTTGGTGTGAAGAAATCAACTGTGGGAGCAATTATTAGAAGACATACAAGACCACTGATAATCTCCCTCGATCTGGGGCTCCACGCAAGAGCTCACCCCGTGGGGTCAAAATGATCACAAGAACGGTGAGCAAAAATCCCAGAACCACATGGGGGGACCTAGTGAATGACCTGCAGAGAGCCGGGACCAAAGTAACAAAGGCTACCATCAGTAACACACTACGCTGCCAGGGACTCAAATCCTGCAGTGCCAGACGTGTCCCCCTGCTTAAGCTAGTACATGTCCAGGCCCGTCTGAAGTTTGCTAGAGGGCATTTGGATGATCCAGAAGAGGATTGGGAGAATGTCATATGGTCAGATGAAACCAAAATAGAACTTTTTGGTAAAAACTCAACTTGTGTTTGGAGGAGAAAGAATGCTGAGTTGCATCCAAAGAACACCATACCTACTGTGAAGCATGGGGGTGGAAACATCATGCTTTGGGGCTGCAAAGGGACCAGGACGACTGATCCGTGTAAAGGAAAGAATGAATGGGGCCATGTATCGTGAGATTTTGAGTGAAAACCTCCTTCCATCAGCAAGGGCATTGAAGATGAGACGTGGCTGGGTCTTTCAGCATGACAATGATCCCAAACACACCGCCCGGGCAATGAAGGAGTGGCTTCGTAAGAAGCATTTCAAGGTCCTGGAGTGGCCTAGCCAGTCTCCAGATCTCAACCCCATAGAAAATCTTTGGAGGGAGTTGAAAGTCCGTGTTGCCCAGCGACAGCCCCAAAACATCACTGCTCTAGAGGAGATCTGCATGGAGGAATGGGCCAAAATACCAGCAACAGTGTGTGAAAACCTTGTGAAGACTTACAGAAAATGTTTGACCTCTGTCATTGTCAACAAAGGGTATATAACAAAGTATTGAGATGACCTTTTGTTATTGACCAAATACTTATTTTCCACCATAATTTGCAAATAAATTCTTTAAAAATCAGACAATGTGATTTTCTGGATTTTTTTTCTCATTTTGTCTCTCATAGTTGAGGTATACCTATGATGAAAATTACAGACCTCTCTCATCTTTTTAAGTGGGAGAACTTGCACAATTGGTGACTTTTTTTTGCCCCACTGTATTTAAAAAAAAAAAAAAATCAACTGCATTCTGTCCTCTCCAAAATAAAATAAAGCTTCGGGCTTTATGTTTAGGATGCTGCTTGCCCATTGGGCAAGTGAGGCTGGGAGAAACAACCTGCTGCCACATTTTCACTTCTTCAGCAATTTTTTTAACGTAATCCTAACATGTACACTCACTGGCCACTTTATTAGAAACACCCATACAGCTGCCGTTTTATGCAGTTATCTAATTTAATCAGCCAATCCCTTGACAGCAGCACAATGCATAAAATCATGCAGATACAAATCAAGAGCTTCAGTTAATGTTCACTTCAAACATCAGAATGGGAAAAACTGTGATCTTTGTGACTTTCACTGTGGCATGGGTGTTGGTGCCGGATAGACTAGTTTGAATATTCCAGAAACTGCTGATCTCCTGGGGGGTTTCTCTCACACACGTCTCCAGAGTTTACACAGAATGGGGTGGGGGGGGGGGGAAGTGACAGCTCTGTGGGTGGAAACATCTTGTTGATAAGAGAGATCAGAGGAAAATGACCAGATTGGTTCGAGCTGCCAGGAAAGATATAGTAACTCCCAGAATCACTTTTTACAACAGTGATGAGCAGAAAAGCATCTCAGCATGCAACAGCAGATGACCACATTGGGTTCCACTCCTGCTAGCCAAGAACAGAATCAAGAACAAGTTCCTATTAAAGTAGCCAGTGAGTGTATGTGGCAGTTGTGGGTTTTAGATAAACTTGTCATTAGTAGATGGCTGTATGCAATTTATTTAAAGGGAGGAAAAAAATGTTCACCTACTCCTTAACTACATCTCGAATTAGAAACTCATTAGTCAAGGCCATGCAGGAAGCTGAGTGAAGAAGGAAGTCTTTGTAATTCAAAAAGAACACTGCTGTTGTGGGGCCAGAGTTGAAGAACAAAAGATGCTTTATGGCTGTCTATGGCTCTTTGCACTGAATTAACTTTGAGCTCCCTTGCTATTTTTGTTTCTGTACCTCACCCATAGGTACAAGAGGGGACCGCAATAAGGAGTGTTTCACTTAACAGCACCAAATTTTTAAGCATTCAGACTAAAGGTTTTACTCTGTTTCTTGTGTTACTCAACATCTTGTCACTGTAAGACTATTTTTTAGACACTTCCTCAGTCAGATGCAGAACAGTATCATTTCCATTGCAAATGAAATGACAATTGGAAAAAAAAAAGTCCCCATGTGTTCAATACGGCACAGCAGCAGCTTTGTGAATTTTTTATAGTATAATTTTAGTATGAATTCTCTGAACTGTATGCTTGTTTGGTTAAAGGGCAGAGGAGATGCATTTAAAGGCCATAAGCAAGGGTTGGAGGTGGAACGTAGAATATGAACTTTATTTTCTAGAAGAACGACCCAAAAAGCGAATTCAATTTTCCTGGTGTCTAATTTGCACCCTAAAATTGAATAAAACGGTTAATATACTGGTTTGCGCAAGCTCCGAAGGTTTGTTTACTTTTACCGCCAGGGGACAGTCGTCGTGACGTCATTCAAGGCAAACAGACTGGGAGCAGTTCTGTGTTTACTTGCGAACCAAGCACATGTGTACGGACTTTGGTCATGAGAGGTTGTCCAAAATGTCTGAAAGCGATAGCAATTTTGAAGTAGGAACTCTCCAAATTGAATATCGAGGGGTGAAACCATACATGTATGAACCTATGGCCGTTGCGAAGCCATAGTGGATATAGGTAATGATTACTTGGCAGTGCGCCGGTAGGCCACATTAGTCTGCCATGCCCGGTATCAATATATCGGGCCTGACATCTCATCTCGTCTATCAATGATTTTTTTTCAACTACCAAGCATTTAAATGAAAAAGGTAAAAATGTTTACCTCCAATCTTCTCCTTTTTGTTTGAGCGTTGCTGGTCCATTTCTTCTTTGACTGCTTGATTTTGTGTTCGAATTTTGTCGGAACAGCGTCAGGTTTGAGCCTTCTCTGTCCGACATGGACACCTAAACTCTTCAACAGATAGGGATTCTTCAAAAATGAATCGTCGAAGTGATCGGAGCACAGAGTAGCGCATTTACCCGGCTGCCAACCCTCTTGCTTGATGTGCACAATCCACTCGCTCCGTCTCTTCTCCTCTTCTGGAAAAAGCCAACCCACTCGCTCCGCCTCTTCTCCTCTTTCGGAAAAAGCCAATCCACTCGCTCTGCCTCTTCTCCTCTTTCAGAAAAAGCCAATCCACTTGCTCCGCCTCTTCTCCTCTTTCAGAAAAAGCCAATCCACTTGCTCCGCCTCTTCTCCTCTTCTGGAAAAAGCCAACCCACTCGCTCTGCCTCTTCTCCTCTTCTGGAAAAAGCCAACCCACTCGCTCTGCCTCTTCTCCTCTTTCAGAAAAAGCCAACCCACTCGCTCCGCCTCTTCTCCTCTTCTGGAAAAAGCCAACCCACTCGCTCCACCTCTTCTCTTTCGGAAAAAGCCAATTCACTTGCTCTGCCTCTTCTCCTCTTTCGGAAAAAGCCAATCCACTTGCTCTGCCTCTTCTCTTTCGGAAAAAGCCAACCCTCTCACTTCACGCGCATAATCCACTCTCTCCACCTTTTCTCCTCTTTCGGAAAAAGGTAAAAACTTCTTCCTGAACCGGTCCCGTTATTACAGTTCACTGCACAACAATAAGGCATGGAAATTCCTGAACGCACGTCTGCACTCAAGCCGAATGGCAATTCAAATAAACTGAAGTGGACTCAACTCAAGCGATTTGCTTGTCTTGAATGACGTCACGCGCTGAGTGGTCATGAAAATCGCCGAACAGAAATTCGCCACGATCCGCGCTAACTTATTTTAATTATTACTTATTAATACTTCTTGGGACCAGAAGAAAATTACAGAGGGTTTAACATATAAAAGTTTCAAATGTGCATAAATTGAAAACCGTTGCCTTTAAGTGCTTCATACATACAACTGGCATCGGAGCTGAGGATAAAGTCACAAATATGACTTCATATATATTCAAATCCTCGTGTAAAACCCGCTCACTCATCATTAATACATTTAATTTACATTTCATCAAATTTATTTTTCATACATCACTTGGTATCAGGAAGGTATCATATGTTGAAAATGTTCATTACATGTAAGTCTCAAATAAATGATCAGGGACAACGAAAATGGAATTAGATTTTGAATTTGATTACACATCTCGCTCTCTCTCGGGTTCCTACACAGTATGGAAAAGTATGGAATTTGATTTTAGTAATTTCCAGGTCTGGATAAGTATGGAAAAAGAAAACAGAGCATGAAAAAATATTTCTGTTACCAGACGATTGCCCTTAATTTTATATTTTAGAAAAGAAAAGTAAGCCAAAAAGTTCAAACCAGTGTGAGTTTGATGTTGAATTTAAGCAAGGGAAGACATGCATGCGATATGTCTGAGGTGATTTCTGTGGCATCTGCCATCAGTGAACTATCTGACATTAGCACATTGGGCTGCCTCTACAGAACTTTTATTTAAAAAAAAATAAATAAAAAATAAAAATATTTCAACACGAGCACACATTGCAACATTACAAATGTAAAAAATTTTCTGAGAGCTGGAAAGTTTTGTATACAAATAAAAATGTGTGTTTTTATATAATCAGTGAAATTAGCACCCGCTACTCACCAAATGCAGGCAAGTTTGTTCAACCTACCAGCCACAGTGATGGGTAAATAAAAGTGGCATATACAAAGAAATTATGTAATTGCAACAGAACTACTTGTGACATTCCACAATGCAGATTGTACTGTGAGTCTACTTGTTTCACTTTAATGAGGACACAATCTTCTCAGTGAAATGTCTGAGTGGAACAAGAAGACTCTAAGGTGGTGTTTACATTAGACCGTATCAGCGGATCATCAGATTAACGTTTTTAAAATGATTCGCGTGCACACAGCAACGCCAATACACGATTCGCGTGCACACAGCAACGCCAATACACGGATACGCTCGGCTCCGCAGGCATCCTGCGCTCCAAATCACTCCGCCCTGAACAGCGAGTGCCCTCTGGAGGGTGTGCACTCCGGCCCTGCGCAGCTCACAGAGCGCGCGAGTGAAGCACACGAGCAGTGATTCGGGACAAATAGCAGGAAGTGAAAGTCCGCGCCGTTTTTCAGCAGTCGCGTCACATGACCAACGTGGCATGACCAACGCCAGCGAATCAGGAAGGTGAATGTCACAGTGACGTTGTTCAATGATGACGTCAGCTAGAGCTCAGCACAGCGTATCTTCGTTCCTCAATGTTTACACAGCACCGGATCAGATACGTAATGGATTGAATACGTGGGCCCTGGCGGATTCAAGTTGTTCCGCCTGTGGAATCGTTTCCCGGCGTTTTAATGTGAACGGACAGTGCATCCGCGACGAAAATGAGATGGATACGGTCTAATGTAAACACCACCTAATTCAGTGTGACAACTTCAGCATAGAACACTGACAAAGAATTCTCAGGTCAAGCAGCCTGGGCTTGGTGTTGTAGCAAACAAACAAAAAGTTACATTGTAGGGGTTGAGAGGTCTGTAGAGAAAACCTCCCAAGAGACACAGGTCAAAGAAGGGAAGGTCGAAAAAAAATTTTAATGAGAAGTGGAGAAAAGCCAACAACTGAATATTTCGTGTTTTTTTTTTTAATCTGCCCAACCCATCAAACATAACTTCCATCAGTTCATAGTTGTGTGTGCGCACGTTTGTATATACAGGGTTAGTCAAAATTATGTTGTTAACACTTAAATGGTAGAAACCATTTATTCACAAAACATACATCATATGTGCAAGATGATTTACAGGACGGTCTCAACCTGTTTGCCAACGTGTTCAACACACACACAAAAAAAACAACCGCGAGCAACAGTACCATTTAAAGAGTAATAAAAATTAAAAAAATAATAAAAAATAATCCATTACTGTTAACATAATTTTGACTCACTCTGTATTTTCCTTGACTTTAAATATTTAACTTATGAAATAAAATAGCCTATTTACCTAAATAATCATGCTTGAATATTGTAGCTCTTACTGTATTATTTTTCACATATAGTTACACACTTTGTGTAAACAAGAAGATGGCTGGTTAAAAATAAATAAATAAATAAATAAATAAATAAAGTGGCTGATAGACTCCAGCAGTCACAATAACAGTTGGATAAAAAAAAAAGTTAATTTCCAACCCTAGTGTGTATGTCTCTGTGTATCTGCATGACCGTGCATTTGTCTTGTTTGTGTGTGCGTGTAGGCGTATGTTTTAGAACAGATGTGTGTGAAAACATATGCCCTTACTTGTAACACACTTGCACAAGACCTCTTAGCCTGATATTTGTCTTACTACCATGTTTTATCTTCATACTTGAACATGTGTGTATGGATGTCTCAGTCACTCAACCAGCCTGTGCCGCAGGATGCAACTGGTTTCTTCTGGGTTTCCATTACTTTGTGTGTGGGGTTACAGTACATGTTTGAGTGATGGTGTATATGTGCTTATGACAGAAGTAGAGACATAAGACAAACGGGGAAAAGTTCTAAACTTTTTGTGACCAATGATTTTTCAACAGTACCACCTAATATTCAGTGAAGCAAAGTCAGTGGACTTAGTCTTAATGAGTCCATTGAGGTGGTTTGGGCACCTTGTTAGGATGCCCCCGGACATCTCCCAAGGGAGGTTTTCTGGGCATGCCCCACTGGGAGGAGACCCCGGGGCAGACCCAGGGCGCACTGGAGAGATTACATCTCTTGGCTGGCCTGGGAACGCCTCGGTATTCCACCGGAAGAGCTGGTGGAGGTGGCCAGGGAGAGGGAAGTCTGGGCTGCTCTGCTTAGGCTGCTACCCCCGTGACCCAGATCCGGATAAGCGGTAGAAGATGGATAATAATAATTTCAATTTATATATCGCCTTTCTCAAATCCAAGGTCGCTTTACAATTAGACGACAAAAAAAAAAAAAAAAAAGGCCACCAAAAGAGGGTCAGGATGCAATTCCAGTGGCGTAGCTACTGTATTGATATGAGCGCTGTGTGAGACGGCTGCCTCTCCAGTAGCTCTGTAGTGTTTAGCTCTTTAAACCTCTTTTTTCCACCTTATTTTTTTTTAACTTTTCTGCTCTTCTTACGAAGACAGTGTGTTTTACTATACAACATGGCTATATTTAACTTTAACACGTGTAGGTGTAATTAATGATTTTGTGTATTTAGGATTGGATAAGTGATCAATCTTTAATAATTACATGAAATCAGTCTCACTGAATCGAATCAGTGAATCATTTAGTGAATCAGTGAATCATTTAGTGAATCATACCATTAATCCGAGTACTTAATAATAAATTACCAAACAGCTAAAATGGTATCTTCCAAATTATTATTGATCACTTACCATATTACATAAATCATTCGCACCTTTCTTTGAATTCTTTGGGAGATTGGGCAACTTCAAAGTATCGAAACAGTAGATAGACACCACACACAATTTCAATAATAATGGAGTTTATTATAACAAAGATAATAGAAAAATTAATAAAAAGAAAAGAAAAAAATAATTGAACAATTTAATAGCAGCAGAATTGAATCTTCTGTAAGCAGAGTGGGTGTGTGTGTGTAAAAGAATTAGCTTTGTGGCTAACCAGACAAAGAAAAAACTAGCTACCACATGTGCTTTTCAGGTGATTAGCTTGTGGCTAATTGGATGCAGGAATGCTAGCTGCCCTATGTTTAGCCACGTGGTTAGCTCTGTGGCTAACCAGACAAAGAGATGCTATGTAGCATATGCTTCTTCAGGCCTAGTAGGCCACGTGTGTCAAAAGCTAAAGTTAACGACTAAAAATACATTCGGTCATCCGTGGTATATATATATATATATATATATATATATATATATATATATTAGTGCTGTCAAGCGATTAAAATATTTAATCGCGATTAATGTCGCGACTGTCATAGTTAACTCGCGATTAGTCGCAATTTAATCGCACATTTTTGTCACATGAAAAACCATTGTAAATTCTCTTATCAGCATAAAAAAGTGAATGGGCTTGCTCACCGTTTGAACTACGGGGGTACTCGGGGGATCCAAGATCCCCTGAAACAGACATGAGATCCCTTGAAAACATGATTTGGGAAATGTTAGGGGGTCTCTAAAATATTGGCAAAATGATGTTTATTGACATAGCAATCGTGTGTAACAGGAAGCATTTGCATATCCGAAGTGAGCGCGCGATGGAGATCCGCGCTCTGAGACAAGCGCAAGCACCCCCCCAAGGGAAAAAAAGGGACCCCCCCGAAAATATCGGCATAGTTCGAACACTGGTTGTACCAATGTGTTTTTTTTTTTTATTGCAGAACATAACACGTCTTGTCACAGTCACTGCAAAGTGGGGCTGGAGCCGCCGATGGGAAAACGAAACCTAAGCCGAGCACCGTGGCTCTTCGGGGGAGGGCAGAGGACTCTGGCTGTGCGGGGCGTGGCATCATGTCACAGAGCATTAATCTCGCGATAAAAAAATTATCGCCGTTAAAATTGAGTCAAGTTAACGCGTTAATAACGCGACATTTTTGACAGCACTAATATATATATATATATATATATATATATATATATATATATATATATATATGGCTTTAAATGTAGGCACAGGAGAATTTGCTATAAAGGTTGAATTGAAAACAATACTTATGATTTTGTCTAAGATTGAGACAAAGACTCTCGGTTTCAAAGCCTAGTGGGTGAGGGACACGTGCTTCCTTTGTCGGACAAAGGAATTTAGCTCTTGCTAGCTAGAACACGTGTGAAACCCAGATGTGCGAGTAATGAATTAGAACGTTAAAAGGAAGAGAGTACATGCAAAAACTTATGGATTAACCAATTTTAAATCAACAAACAAATGATAGAGAACCAAAATTCAGTGTGCACACATTCCTGAATATATCTTCACATTAAGTGAAATAAACTAATCCCTAAGACTTAAACTTCTGCCCAGTGCTTTTCTTACTGCAAAAAGTCTCGTCTTCTGTAGTAAGTAGAGTTCGAGGAGGAAGTTTGCACTTCGGTAGAGAGAGAGTTTTTCTCTGAAGGTCTTCGTAGCTGATGAGGAAAAGTCTTTGTTCAGCACCGTGCACGGATTTAAAAAAAGAAAGTAAAGAGGGCCAGACGCTTTTCAGGAAACTGCTTTTTGCTCGCAGTAGCGTACGCTTTAAAAGAAAAATTAACTCTTGCAAAACCGGTTTAATAACTCGCTTGAGTTGATGATCGCGTGTTTCCGAGATCTAACTTGATCAGGGTTAGATAAAGAAGAAAACGCGCTGTTTAGACGTCTGATGGTGAGTACTCTATCTGGTCAGTCTCACTTAGAGTCCGACGTGAAAGAGCAAGATGGCTGGGTTCCAGCTCCTTTTTAAAGAAGATGGGTCATGGAGGAGAAGATGTGAGTGATGCCGCCCAGGCGTGACGTAGTCAACGCGGAAGTTGGCTGGGAGTTGTAGTTCTTAGACACAAGATGGCGCATGATACCTACACACACAACCAGGAGCCAGTTTTCTCACTTATTCGAGAGAGGAGCTGCTGGCCCTGAAAACAATGGGACGAGCCGGGATACGACACCCCATCCCGGCCGAGCTGAGGAGGAAACCCAGGGGCTGCAAGGCTGGAGCTAAGCTAAAGGCTAGGCTAGCGGACAACCGGCGGCGCTACAAACCATCCATTCCCTCCGTTATCATGGGGAATGTGAACTCGCTGCTGAATAAAGTCGACGAGCTTTCCGCTCTGAACAACCAGCGGATTTACCGGGAGAGCAGCTTATTTATCTTTACGGCAACATGGCTAACACACCTTGTACTGGATGTTAACGTGGACCTGCGGGGATTCACTGCTGTGAGAGCAGACAGAGACACTAACACATGCAGGAAAAGCAAAGGTGGGGGACTCATCATTTATGTTAACAACCGCTGGTGTAACCCGGGACATATCTCCATAAAGACAGTTTTATGTTGTCTGGACTTGGAGCTGCTAGCCATTAGCCTGCGGCCATATTATCTGCCGAGGGAGTTCAGTCACATGATGACCATGTGTTTACATCCCTCTGAGGGCAGACTCAGCATGTGAGAGGATTCACTCTGTCACAGCAAGGCTGCAGACACAGCACACTGAGGCATTTATCATCATTTCTGGGGACTTTAATCATGCTACTTTGGACTCTATTTTGGCTGCTTTTTACCAGGCTGTGGATTGTCCAACAAGGAACAACAGGACAATTGACTTGCTGTATGCTAATGTGAGGGATGCATACAGAGTCACACCCCTCCCCCCACTAGGGAAGTCTGACCACAACCTGGTTCTTCTACAGCAGAAGTACACACACCCCTGGTTCAAAGGCAGCCTGCAACAACTAGCTCCATCAGGAGGTGGTCCCCTGAAATGGAAGACGCCCTCAGGGACTCTTATGACATCATGGACTGGGATGTGCTGCTTAGCCCACACTGTGAGGACATAGAGGGGCTGACACACTGTCTGACGGATTACCTTAACTTCTGTGCAGACGTGGTCTCTCCCGCCAAGACTGTACGGTGTTACCCTAACAACAAGCCATGGGTAACACAGGAAGTCAAAGCTGTCCTCAAAAGGAAGAAGGCCCCCTTCAGGAGCAGGGATAAGGAGGCGATGAAAGCAGCACAGCGGGAGGTAAAACACTGCATGAGGGAAGCTAAGGACAGCTACAGGAGAAAGGTGGAGCAGAAGCTGAAAGAGAACAGCATGAGGGAGGTCTGGGAAGGTGTGAAAACCATCACAGGCCACAATACAAAGACCAGAGTCATTGAGGAGACAGTGGAGAGGGCAAATGAGTTGAATGACTTTTTCAATCAGTTCAACCAGCCCACGTCCCCCCCACCCTCTCCCTCACTGCAGCCATCTCTCCTTCCCTCAACACACCTCCCCCCCAGTCATCACAGCAGCCCCCTCCTCCCCCACCTCAACACAGACTCCATGCATTACTGCAGACCAGGTCAGAGGTCAACTGAGGAAGCTCCACCCCAGGAAAGCAGCAGGCCCAGACAAGGTGTGTCCCCGACTACTGAAGACCTGTGCTGCTGAACCACTCCAACGCATCTTCAACCTTAGCCTGCAGCTGGGGAGAGTGCCACCCTCTGGAAGACTTCATGTATCATTCCAGTTCCCAAAAAGAATCGGCCCAGCGAGCTGAACGACTTCCGACCGGTGGCACTCACTTCACATCTGATGAAGACATTGGAGCGGCTCTTCCTCAGCCTCCTCAGACCCCAGGTACAACATGCCCAGGACTGTCTGCAGTTTGTGTACCGGGCAGGTGTCGGTGTGGAAGACGCCATCCTCTACCTGCTACACCGAGCCCACTCGCATCTGGAGAAGGGAAATGGCACAGTGAGGATCCTCTTCTTGGACTTCTCGAATGCCTTCAACACCATCCAGCCCCTATTGCTTCAGGACAAACTGAACAGGATGCCAGTGGACCCCTGCCTGGTCACCTGGATCTCCAGCTACCTCACTGACAGGCTGCAGTACGTCAGGCTGAAGGACATCACGTCTGACACTGTGATTAGCACCCCAGGGCATGGTGCTGGCCCCTATTCTCTTCACCCTGTACACTGCAGGCTTCTGCTACAACTCGGAGCTGTGTCACATTCAGAAGTTTGCCGATGACACAGCCATCGTTGGGTGTATCAGTGACGACAGAGAGGAGGAGTATAGGAGCCTGGTGAGGGACTTTGCTGTGTGGTGCAACAGGAACCATCTGCAGCTCAACACCCCGAAGACCAAGGAGCTGGTCATTGACTTTGGGAGGTCCAGACCAAGGTCACGACCAGTTCTGATCGAGGGAGTTGAGGTGGAGGCTGTGGATTCCTACAAGTACCTCAGGCTGTGGTAAGTACAGCAAGCTGGACTGGACTTGCAACATCAAACACTTATACAGGAAGGGACAGAGCAGGCTATAGACCCTTTTCAGTCACGTGACCTTCGTAAACGCGACCACCATTTTGGACATGTAGCGGACTTCGGCTCGAATTGGTTTGAATGCGAGGAAGGCGACAAACGGAGAACATACAAGAAAAAGGAGCGAGATGCAGAAAACACCTTCGCTATCCAGCGACGTAGGGCATTTACAGGGCGAGCAGAGGGAGAGGTATTTTCAAAAATTGAGGTTAGCAGGCTTAGAGAGCGACGTTTATCTGCTTCCGCCTGGATTGTTTACAGACGTACGGAAGTACACGAAGCCACGAAGACTGCAACAATAATACCTAACACACATTTAAGTATCCGTCGTAAAGACGTGAAACTCGTCGAGTGACGAGTGTGTTCATTGATAAGCTAATACAATCTAAAAGTAGACATACCATCACACTGCCCTGGCGCTGTGTACAGTTTACCTTCTATGGTTTGTGCACTCACTATTTGCCATTACTTTCTCCAACCGTTGTTACAGATTACAGGGAATGGCCTGGATTTAAGAGACAAATACATGTTCCTCTTGTTTTGAACACTTATTTGTAGGCAGTGCTTAATTTGTAAAGTGGGAGGTCCCGGAGCGCAGAGGATGAGCGGCTCCGGTGCGGAAAAAAAGAGGGGGAGAGGGGGGCGCGGCACGGCGCTTCTGGGCATGTTTTGTAATAACACTGCAAATTAAGTTCATCTGCAGATATTTTGTGGATGTCGTTTCATGAGAGAAATCACCAACAAGACAGATATCAAAATCAGACATTAACACTAAATAAACTTGCATTTTTTAATTTAATTATTTTTATTTGTTACATAGTCAAAAGAGGTGTCGGATCACCGGATCCAGTGTAAATAGCTGCCGGAGCCAACGCCCGAGGTTCCGGAGCACGCTCCGGCTTGCTCCCCCTCAAATTAAGCGCTGTTTGTAGGACACTGCCTCTGATCTGTCCTACAGTCTACCAACAGCAAAGGAACACAACGCTAGCTAATGTCGTTAGCTAATAGCTACTACAGAAGAACAAAGAGGTTACAATGGGTTATTTTAGCCTATTTGGTTACACACTCGCCGCCACAGAATGTTAACAGCAATGTAATGCCTTTTCTGGCTAATTTTATTCGTCTTACCTCCAACAAAGTGGTCACTGCACAAGCGCTGGTATGCCGCTATCCATCTTCTCCATCGGTCAGCATCTACCGGGATCCGATAAAATGATAACCCTTGCCTTGTTTGTTGATGGTTACTACATCCAGGTGCACAACAATATAGTGACATGATGGAAGTCTTGCTGAAAATAAACACTTTCTTTGCTGCCGTTCCTCAATGCTGGCTGTGGTAAACTACTGGTAGTATATGTCCAAAATGGCGGCCGCGTTTGTCGTGACGTCACGTGAAAAGGGTCCATACTTCCTTAGGAGGCTGCGGTCCTTTAACATCTGCAGGAAACTCCTGTGGATGTTCTATCAGTCTGTGGTCACCAGTGTCCTGTTTTACACCGTGGTGTGCTGGGGGGCCAGCACATCCAAGAAGGACACATCCAGGCTGGACAAACTGATCAGGCGGGCCGGCTCTGTGGTCGGCATGAAGCTGGACTCTCTGGTGACGGTGGCAGAGAAGAGGTCTATGGACAAACTATTGAACATCATGGATGATGCCAGTCACCCTCTGCACACAGTCATCAGCAACCAGAGGAGCCTGTTCAGTAACAGAATGCTCCTTCCCAAGTGCAGGACGAACAGACTTCAAAACTCCTTTGTCCCTCACGCCATCAGACTGTACAACTCCTCTCTGGGGGGGAGGAGGGGTAACAGGAGGACAGAGGATGGGAAGGAGCAGTAGCCTAGCCTAACAATAAGCAATACCGGACAATGTGCAATATAAATGTGCAATATCTCTCCTCTCAAGCTAACACATGGTATGAATCTGTTGAAAAAGTCAGTTTTTTTTCCCACAAAAAAAGAATAGTAAAGGAGGTTTGCCTTTGAGATTTCTTGGGCAATCAATCTGACTCACATTTTCGCCAAGTTCATACTATGAATTTAGGGAAATCAAGGAGGTTAAGACTAACCCAGGGGTGCACTTAATATTGTCCTTTCATACTCCCATGCTTTGATATTACATTATACCCAAAATTTAGCTGCTAACATTTTCTGTTTCAATTAAATGAACAAGAAAAATCAAGAAACTAAACTGTGGGTGGTAAAAGTCCATAGCGAGGCGCACAGGCATCACCCATGGCAGACCAAGGCCTGAAGGAAACTTCAAGCAACTGGACTTGCTTGAAAATTCTTGAAGACGTTTCACCTCTCATCCGAAAGGCTTCTTCAGTTCTGTCTGACTAATAGAGAGTATCAGGTATTTATCCTCTCATGGATGAAAAGCAATCCTAAGGTGTCGTTGAGTCATCCTGTTGGTGTGGGTCACTGGGGGCTGGGTGTGAACGGCCTCGAGAGTCATTGGGGTGATCAATGGATTGCTGGTTCTCTCTGTCCTCTTGTGAGTCACTGACTACGTTTACATGCACATCCAAATCGAGCTGCTGTCGGTAATCGAGCTGAAGGTCCCAGCAGGGTGCCAGAGAAATCCAATCGTACATGCACACAACTGAAATCGGGCTATTGTGTGAGGTGCATTGTGCACCCGAGCCACAGGTGGCGCAACACGCCCCATCGTGTTGGTACACTTCCGGTTGTCGTCATGAAGAAGAGCTATTCAAGAGTGTAAACAAAGTTATCAGTTCCGTGTTCTCCATTGCGCGTTTTTCTCCCATCCATGAATTTTAATATATTCAACTCCTTAAGCTGAATGAGCATGAACTCTGTCTCCTCATTGCTCCAGAAGTGCACGTTTCTGCTTGCCTGTGGCAGTGGGGGCGTGGTCAAGCGCCGGTCTGTGACAGGAGGGCGGAGCCAGGGAAGGTGAGTGGCAGAATCACTTCACCTGACGGTAATTAACCTGTGTTTGTGTGTCTTCCCAGTAACCGCGCCCTATTTAAGGAGGCAGTGGGAGAGCAGAGGGGAAAGCTCATCCCGGGACTAGAACACAGCACGCGCGTGTGTGTGTGTGTTTTTCTCTCAAGAATAAAAGTAGGCTGTTAAACTGAAAAGTCTGACAATAAAAAGCCTATTAGTACCAGAAGCTTTGTCCTGCCGTCCTCTGTGCTCCACCCACACTTCAGAGAGCTCTACATCGCCATTTTCTCTTCTCCGTTTGTTCCTCCTGACCTCTTCTGCTGCTCGCTACTACTGTTGTCATGCCGACCGAGGCTGTTGTGTTTCCCGCTTGTGGTCTCGTCACTCATCACTTCCGGAAGTAGCTCGACAACTAGCTCGATAGGGTATACATGCACAAAGTAGCTCGGCAGAAATCGCATAAACTAGGTCGTGTAGCTTGATTCCGAGAAATCAAGTTCGGTTCAATTTCAGCCGAATTAAGGTGTATACATGGCATTTTGAACTTCGATTTCAGTCGAGCAACGGCAGAAATTCGATTCGCTCTATGTGCATGTAAACGTAGTGAGTGAAAACAGCTGGATTTTGGTGTGCATTCAGTTGTCTGGGAAGTGTGCCAAGGACTGCATTGTAGGTGGCTGATAAATGTCTTAGACCCCCAACCTCTGTTCAGTGATGGTCGTTCCAGGTTGACAAAAATGGCTTCTTTAACTCCTCGCTCATACCAACAATCCTCTCTGGCTAAAATGTGTATGTTGCAATCCTGAAATGAGTGTCCTTTGTTGTTAAGATGAAGATAGACAGCAGAGTCCTGGCCTGAGGAACTGGCTCTCCTGTGTTGAGCCATGCACCTGTGAAGCAGTTTTGTTTCCCAAATATATGAGTCTGTGCATTCCTCACTGCACTGAATTGCATACACTACATTGTCCTGTTTGTGTCTGGCTATTCTATCCTTAGGGTGGACCAGTTTCTGCTTCAGGGTGTTACTGGGTCTGAAATGTACCGGAATGTTGTGTTTGTAGAAGATCCTCCTGAAAACTAACTACATCCAATTACTTTCTTCCTGGTATTTTGGGTTTGTTTCTTCTTTTTTGCTTTCTTGTGACCTTTTAGCTTTACTTAACCCCCATCCCATCCCAAGGTTAATCCACCCTTTGTTCTTATAATAACCTTCACTTTTCTGGGAAGGCTTTCCACTAAATTTTGGCGTGTGCCTGTGGGGATGTGTGTTCATTCAGCCATCTGAGCTCACGTTGTGCACAGGGACACCCTCATGCACACCCTTGTTTTTCGGCTGCTCCCGTTATGGGTCACCACAGCAGATCATCATGATCCGCATATTTGACTTGGCATAGTTTTTACAGTGGATGCCCTTCCTGACGCAATCCTCCCCAATCTATCCAGGACTGGCTTGGGACCGCCACCAAGTATGCACTGGATTGTCCAATCCCAGTGGCTGGGTATTTTCATCTTATCTGCATGTCTTTGAACTGTGGGAGGAAACCCACACAGACATGGGGAGAACATGCAAACTCCACACAAAGGCCCCTGGCAGCCGTGAGGTTCAAACCCACAGAACCTTCTTGCTGTGAGGCAACAGTGCTAACAACTGCACCACCATGCTGCCCAAATAAAATTCATCATTCCATTATGACAAAATAAATAGTGTTGTACAAACTCAGTTACGAATTTAAGAGCAAAATGCAGCCATTGTAAATCCTTGTGACAGACAGACAAGATATTCCATATCAATTTAAAACTTACAAGGTCTAAATTGTACCCCAGACCTGGAATGACATTGATGCCCATATCTCTACCAGATACTACCTCTGACTGTCCATCTATAGGGAAGTAACTAGCTACTCAAGTACGTCATTTTAATAAAGACGGTTTCAGAAACTCCAAGACACAGATCTTCACTGTTCTTTTATGAATCTAGACATGAATTATTTGCTTCCAAAGTCACATTCATTCTGTAAGCTTTCTTGCTTAACAGATAAAGATTTTAGTTTTAAACACTAAAACACAAGATTTTAGTTTTATTTCGCTTTTCCTATTGGAAATACAGATTTACAAATTTTAGCCGTAGTACCAGATGAACATCAGTGAAAGGTGGAGCTTTTTGTGCCAAAGCCCCAGACTTTGGAACGTCATCCCCCTAAAACACTCATGACTGCAATTACTTCTATTTTAAAAGCCAATTTAAAGTCTACCTTTTGGGGTTTTTTTGTTTTGTTTTTTTTACAGGGAGTGTTAGAAAGGCACTAAATAAATTGAACCAACTACAATTTGCTCTTATAAATGGTTCACATTTTTGATGTGAACAAGTACAAGTGGTTGTGTTCTATTAGTTTAGGTATAAAATATTTGGCTTATTAGGACCATGAAGGCTAGTGCACATTTTGATACTTAATGCAGAAATCCAGGCTATTCCAATGGGTTCACAAAGATTTGCAGCACAGTTGGTGTTTCATTTCACATTATATAATGAGTTTTCGGTCGGAAGTATTGTCTATATTAGTGCAGGATAGAGACAGCCTAGTGAAGTTTTCCTTTAAACTAAGTGTTTAAGCAATAATGGCCCAAAATCAACCTAACATTTCAAAACATTTTTAGAAATACTAATTTGCTTTGTGTGCAGTTTGTAATTTTCCATTAGCAGAAAACATCCTGAAATAAAAAAACTCAAAGGACACCAAAGTGTTAAAATTAATAATAAATAAATTTATTTCAGCACTGCAATAATAAACACTGGAATGTCGACGTGTCTCCAGAGCATTTAAATTTCCAGAGGGCATCTGATTATTCTTTACATCTGTCTACTTCTTGGGTTTTCTTTCTGTGTGAAGAATTAAAAGAAGAGGGGGGGAAGGGTTTTAAGGCTGGCCCTGGTGAAGGAGTAAACATCTTTAATACAATGGGAGAGGTTTACCGCACTGAGCTCTGGGAAAAGCTCCTCAACTGCAATGTCAAGCAGTACGTAAGTAATCTAAAAACAAGAACAGGCCACAATGATACACCACCCACACCTTATAACTGCTCAGCAAATAAACATCTTGCACACACACATGCACGCACGCACGCACACACTTTACCTGTTTGTTGAGGAGAGGCTGTTGGAGGCAGTTGAAGAGCAGCTGAATACCCTCATATTTATTCTCCTCCCCTATACACTTACCCACGATATCTAACAGATCACATAAAATTACATCAGTAGCCACGGATGAATCAAGCCACAAAATTTCTGATTAATTTCACAAAAAGTTCATGGTCATTGTGTAATGTACAGGGTGTACATTGCACCCTGTACATCACACTCACATTCACACCTAAGGTCAATTTAGAGTCACCAGTTAACCTAACCTGCATGTCTTTGGACTGTGGGGGAAACCGGAGCACCCGGAGGAAACCCACGTGGACACGGGGAGAACATGCAAACTCCACACAGAAAGGCCCTCATCGGCCACGGGGCTCGAACCCGGACCTGCTTGCTGTGAGGCAACAGTGCTAACCACTACACCACCGTGCTGCCGTTGAGAGGATTTACGCAAGAAATTTTGTTTTTCATGGACATCCTGTAATTTCAGAACAAGAGTGCTCCGAGAGCACAACTGGCAACTATGCCATAACTCTCGTAAAATGCGACTGAATTGAATATTATGTCAAGAACTGCTCAGCTAAGTCAAGAGAAATGACAGTCTATCATTACTTTAAGACATGAAGTGTTTCTGAATTAATAAAAAATAAAGAAAATCCACTGAATTCGAAGGTGTCCCCAAACTTTTGACCGACACTGTATGTACAGAAAGACATTTTAAGGTTGAGGTAATAAAATCTGAGAAATCTGCATCGCGGCGGCACGGTGGTGTAGTGGTTAGCGCTGTCGCCTCACAGCAAGAAGGTCCTGGGTTCGAGCCCTGGGGCCGGCGAGGGCCTTTCTGTGTGGAGTTTGCATGTTCTCCCCGTGTCTGCGTGGGTTTCCTCCGGGTGCTCCGGTTTCCCCCACAGTCCAAAGACATGCAGGTTAGGTTAACTGGTGACTCTAAATTGACCGTAGGTGTGAATGGGAGTGTGAATGGTTGTCTGTGTCTATGTGTCAGCCCTGTGATGACCTGGCGACTTGTCCAGGGTGTACCCCGCCTTTCGCCCGTAGTCAGCTGGGATAGGCTCCAGCTTGCCTGCGACCCTGTAGAAGGATAAAGCGGCTAGAGATAATGAGATGAGAAATCTGCATCGCATCAAAACAAATCAGTATTTTTTTTTCCTGTCCAAGCCCACTATATATAATTATGAATATTTGATCAAAATAGTAGTAGTATTAGTGGGTTTCTGAGTACATTTCACAGTAATAAACAAGAGTGCTCCGAGAGAGCAATATCCCCCACTGGCAACTATGCCATAACTCTGGTAAAACGTGACTGAATTGAACAAAATTGCAATATGCGTATTAACGACATATAACAAATTATCCTGTCAAGTTTCATGAAATTCCTCCAAAAATTGTGAGAGGAGGTGGTTTCAGAAGGTGAGTACCCTTCCCGAGACAGACGGACATTGCCACAACGTAATCCTCCTTCAGGCCGTTCGGCCAGCGGGAGATAAAAATTGTTGAGGGAAGTTGATTTCTGAAAGCAAGCACACCTTGATGAAATTGCCAAAGTATAAGTTTGTTAATAAATCAAGGGCATAACTCTGGTAAAATTTGCCCCAATTAAACGAAATTTCAAAATGCGTATAACTGTCATATAACAAAGCCTTTTGCCAAGTTTGGTGAAATTCCTCCACAAATTGAGAGGAGTTGATTTCAGAAGAACGTACATCCTCATGAAATTGTCAAAGTACAAGTTATTTAATCAAGGGTCAAAACTCTGGTAAAATTTTCACAAATGAAATTAAATCACAATATGCGTATTACCGTCATATAACAAGGCCTTTTGCCAAGCTTCGAGAAATTTGTCCAAAAATTGTGAGAGGAGTTGATGTCAGAAGGAAAACACACCTTCATGAAATTGTGAAAGTACAAGGTTGTTTATCAAGGGCTGTAACTCTGGTAAAATGTGACCGAATTTAACAAAATTGCAATATACTTATTACCGATATATACCAAAGAATCCTTCCAAGTTTCGTGAAATTTCTGCAGAGGAGTTGATTTCAGAAGGTGAGCACCCTTCCCGGGAGGGAGGGACGGACATCGCCACGACATAATCAGCCTTCAGGCCTTTTGGCCAGCGGGGGATAAAAACATTCAGCTGACATATTAAAAATCATATACATTAAGTATTTTTACTGGTATAGAAGGGAGTCAAAATAACTTCCACTTATAATTTTCAGCTATTACCCTGACCGTTCATTTTGTGCTCTCAGCTCTCTGGGCACTTGACCTTAAGAGTTTTATAGGCATCACTACAGGCAAACAACCTGTGTCGGGATAACTCTTTACCCTTTACGTGTGATCAACGTACACACACAAGTACAAACAAAATCAGTGGTTTTGAAACTTTTGTAAATCAGGACTTCTTTTTTTGAATTTGTGCAAACATTTACACAGACTTTTATTAAAAGTAAGTTAAATGAGGCCCAATACCATTTCTATTTATAATTTATACCACAGTGCTGGTAAATTCAGGAAGGTGGTAATTCATTTCCTAAAACAGAAGCTCTGATAGTTCCGTCTGCAACAGTTTATATTAATATGCTTGATCCAACACGTTATTGGTTGTGTGGTAATAACTTGGCGCGGGGACTTATATTGGATGCTCAACATAAACATAAAAAAAAAATGTAATTGTTGAAATGACGATGCTTTCTTTCAAACATGAAACGTAGCTTTAATTTAAGGAGTTTAACAAAAATACTGCATTTAGGAATTAGTCATGTTTGACAGTCCCTCCATTTTCAGAAACTCAAAAGTAATTGGCCAAACTATCAATTATAAATGTAAGCATCATTTTTAATGGCTACCTGAAGTCCGGAACCCATGGACATCAGCAAATGCTGTGTTTCCTCCCTTTCAATGCAGGCTTTTATTGCAGCCGCCTTTAGTTTCTGCCTGACTCTGCCATCGGTTTTTTTCTTCAGTAAATGAAAAGCTGCTCAATTGTTAAGATGACTCAGCCATTTAAGAACATTCCATTTTTTATTTTTGCCTTGAGAAGCTCCTGGGCTGCTTTCGTGGCAAGTTTTGGGTCATTATCCATCTTACCGTCTTATCAGTTTTGGAGCATTTGACTAAACCTAAGCAAACAGTATAGCTCTATATACACTTCAGAAGTCATCTTGCTATTTCTATCAGCAGTCAGTCACATCATGGACACCACCAGTTGCCCAGTTGCACTGGCAGCCATACATGTCCATGTCCCCCATATTTGACAAATGTGGTATGCTCTGGATTATGAGCCCTTCCTTTCCTTCTCCATACCATATCATTCTGGTACTTCAAGTCTTGGTTTCATCTATCCAAAGAACCTTGTTCCAGAACTGGGCAGGCTTTTGAGCAAAGTCTAATCTGGCCTCTCTGTTCTTGAGTGTTACCAGTTGTTTGCATCTTGAGGTATTTACATTCATAAAGGTGTCATGATCTGCCCCAGACTACCACTCCGGAGATTTACTATCCCCCAGTTCAGCGCAATCCAGATCCGGGACGGGACTTCCATCTTGCCGGCATTCACTTCCTGGTCTGCTCTGCTGTGTATAAATAAGCCATTCTCAGAAGGGGACTTTGCCAGAACGTCTAGTCTCTTTTTCATGTTGTCTCTGTGCCATTTTTTGGTTCCTGATTTTTGCTCTCTGTTTTGCCTAGTCTTAGCCACAGTTTTTTGTACTCACGTTTTGTAATTTTTTTCTTGTTTTTTGCACTATGGTTATTGTCTGAACTATTTTTCATGTTTTATCATATTAGCACTTTTTCTACCTTGTTGTTGTCTGGATTATTTTTGCTCATTGACTTTTTTTTTTTGGACTTTAATTAAATCATTTTTTATTCATTGGATTTTCTGGTTTGTGTTCTGCTATTCGATCCTAACTCACCACATCTCGCCACCCTTAACAGAAGGTATCTCTAGATTGTAGACTTTGGCGATGATGGGCCTATCTCCTCAAAGGTGTTCTTGTGTGAGGTTTTACTTCAAGGAAAGAATTCTACAATTTAGTCATCTTCCATGGTCTTCCAGGCCTTTTGGTGCTGCTGAGCTCGCCTTCTTTTTAAGAATGTACGAAATTGTTGATTTGGTACCTCAAAGTTTCTGCTTTCTTTCTGATAGATTCTGGGTTGTTTTTTCAACCTAATGATGGCCTCGTTCACTTGCATCAACACCTCTTTGGACCACGTATTGACAGCGCCCATGAAGAGCTACCAAATGCAAATTCAACACAAGGAATCTACTCCAGATCTTTTATCTCCTTAATTTGTTATGAAATGATAAGGAAACAGGTCACACCTGGCCATGAAACTGCTCATCAGTCAATTGTCAAATTACTTTTGAGCCTGTAAAAATGGAGGTAGCTACTACGTTAAAAAAGAAAAAAAAAGACTAATTCCTAAACAGTTGATGTGATCTTCAAATCACATCTTGACTGCTTCATTTCAAATACATTGTGCATTGTGGTGGAAATACAGAGGCAAAATTATGAAAATTGCATCACTGTCCAAATACTTATGAACCTGACTCCGTGTATAATTTTAAACTGTAATCTTCTAGTTTCTCAATTGCAGTCTTGGATCCAGATAGCTGAGGATCTCAGGCCAAATATGGTTGCCCATTTATGGCAAGTCTGTTTAAAAATAGCTCAAATTTTAAGCACATGGTTTTATAGCATTTGGCTAAAATGCAGCAAGTGGTTTAGTGACCAATTTTATTATCGCTGTGTCATATTTATGGGACTTGACCCTTTACTCATCTGGAGTCCATTACAAGCTCCTGCTCCATGGGCTCAGTTTCCTTATTCTAACTGGACTGGAAATGGAGAATTCTGCTCGAGCTTTTAACTAGTGTCATCTAGTTTTAGATAGATCTTTTTGCTTGGTAGACAGTTTCTCAAACTGAGGATTTTGATGAACTGGAATGGGAACACCACTCGCCCCCATTATTACACCAGAACTAGAATGGTCAGATGGAGCAGATAAGAGGGGCTGATTTTCCTCTGCAAAGTAAAATGACATTAATTTAAGCATGGCACCAACCTGGCAGATATTTCATCATCTCTTCAAATGTTTGTTTTGCTCGTCTCTGTTTGTCTTCTGGAGAGCGCTCTTCATTGTTCTCACAGAATACTGCATCTGGGGTTATAAAGAAAGAAAAGAGAAGGGGAAAAAAAGAACCTTCATCCATTATTTAAGTACAATGGATTCAATACACTCTAACAAATGTAAAGTTCACAGAGCCACACTTTAAACTTATTCTAAATTAGAGGTCTGCGCGGGACAGAATTTTCAGTCCCGCTCCCGCCCGCAAAGAATTATGATTTTCAGTTCCGCTCCCGCCCGCCATATTTTGTCTCGCTCCCGCCCGCAAATCCCACATGATGCAGACGTTCGCGTTATTCCTCACGAAAGTTCTTGTCATTGGCTTGGGGAATTAAACATGCTGAGCTTAGCTGAGCTCTCCACTGACCGATCCTTCACCTAGCACACGTAGCGAGGGTGCATGTTGCCAGGCGGCATGCGCAGCTGAGGCTTTACAGAGATACCCAACACACCTACCAAAATCTACAGTGGATATTAAGAATATTGTACATTGCACATAGCTTATATGTCACTCCTCACATTTACATTCTAGGAAATACAAGTAGACCTATAAGAAATTAATATAATTTAAAGACACAGTGTGATGGTGCCCCGCCCCCTACTTTGAGTAGATTTGAGCATAAATATCTACAGCTCACGTTCAGGGGTGCATCGTACACGAGTGAGAACGACTTCCAAATGTCTGATTTCAGGACTCTTGACTTTTTAACGGTAAATGTACCTCTTTTTAAAGCAGCACTTACTTCTGAAGCACTGTGAGCTTCACTAGAGGAGCTCTGCTCTTCTGCCATGATCGGAGATCTCAAACACGGAAGAGCGGAAAGGAATCGGAAATATACGCGAGATTAGACCACATACGCAAATTTAGGCATCTGAAAATGTTTTTATTAATGCCAAATAAAATATCCAGCACAAATTATACATGATAGACATAAATTAATAATTTATAAATTTTATTTTAAACACGTTTTTAGTTTGCGGGACTGCAGCTTATCACCTCTCCCGCCCGCTCCCGCATTGTGCACTCCCCCTCCCGTCCGCGCCCGCAATGAGCTTTCAAAATTTGTCCCGCGCCACACTGCTTTGCGTCGGGTCCCACGGGACTCCCGCGGGAGTGCAGGGCTCTATTCTAAATGTCTCATCTCATCTCATCATCTGTAGCCGCTTTATCCTGTTCTACAGGGTCACAGGCAAGCTGGAGCCTATCCCAGCTGACTGTGGGCGAAAGGCGGGGTACATCCTGGACAAGTCGCCAGGTCATCACAGGGCTGACACATAGACACAGACAACCATTCACACTCCCATTCACACCTACGGTCAATTTAGAGTCACCAGTTAACCTAACCTGCATGTCTTTGGACTGTGGGGGAAACCGGAGCACCCGGAGGAAACCCACGCGGACACAGGGAGAACATGCAAACTCCACATAGAAAGGCCCTCGCCGGCCACGGGGCTCGAACCCGGACCTTCTTGCTGTGAGGCGACAGTGCTAACCACTACACCACCATGCCACCCCTGTTCTAAATGTCTAAACTATAAAAATGAAACCAGACCAGACAAAAACAAACACACACACACAAATAAATCCTCCAACATAGACAGGGAGCACACTGTTGCCCAGTGCATTGTTTTTTTGTTGTTTGTTTCACTTCTCAGCAAAAGTGGCTAACCTCTTCCTCTATAAAAGCCCAGCTAAATAAACAAGTCTGCAACATCAGCTCTTGCAACCAATGACTTGCATATTTAGGTAATAAATAAATAAATAAATAAATAAATAAATAAAGTGCTGGCCAGTAGGACTTACAAATATCAGTGAGACAGAGGACCATAGAAAAGGAAATACACGTGCGCACACAAAATAAAAGGACATATCCACTGATACTACTCAATATATGGACAGTTATTAGTGAGTTTTGTAAGCAAGTAAAACAGACCTCTCAGGAGAGTAATTAAAGAAACAAGGCGGTGTTCTTGTAGGATCTGGTCCAGTTTGTACTGTAGATATTGGTCCATGTACGCCTCCAGAGTCTTCTTAAAAAGTATGCGGCCTGCAGAGAGCACGTGGTGTAGCCAGTCAGGCATGTGGAAAACCACACGACCTAACACACACACACACACACACACACACACACACACAAGCAGCTGTAAATGACATTACTGACGCTGTGGACATAAATATGCATTTATGAGTTAAATAATAAACTCACACAGTACCAGTCAAAAGTCAAACTGTAAATAAAAACAGAATGCGATAATTTACAAAATCATGGAAACCTACATTTCATTGAATACAATACAAAGACAACATATCAAATGTTGAAACTGAGAAATTTGATTCTTTTTGAAAAAATATATGCTCATTTTGAATTTGATGTCAGCAATGTGTTTCAAAAAAAGTTCAGTCAGGGGCATGTTTACCACTGTGTTGCATCACCTCTACTTTTAACAACACTCTGTAAACATTTGGAAACTGAGGAGACCGATTGTTGTAGTTTTGAAAGAGAAATGTTGTCCCATTCTTGTCTGATATACAATTCCAGTTGCTCAACAGTTCGGGGTCTCCTTTGTCGTATTTTGTGCTTCATAATGTGCCAAATGTTTTAAATGGGAGACAGGTCTGGATTGCAGGCAGGCCAGTTTAGCACCCAGACTCTTACTACGGAGCCATGCAGTTTTAATATGGGCAGAAAGCGGTTTGGCATTGTCTAATGAAAGAAGGAAGGCCTTCCCTGAAAAAGACTTTGTCTGGATGGCAGCACATTGCTCTGAAACGTGTATATCATTCAGCATTAATGATGCCTTTCTAGATGTGCAAGCTACCTATGTCATGTGCACTAATCCACCCTCATATAATCACAGATGCTGGCTTTTGAACTGTGCACTGATAACAAGCCGGATGGTCACTCTCCTCTTTAGCCTGGAGGACATGGTGTCCATGATTTCTAAAAAGAATTTCTCCTTTTGATTCGTCAGACCGTGGGACAATTTTCCACTTCACATCAGTCCATCATAAAAGAGCTCAGGTCCAGAGAAGGTGGCAGTGCTTGTGGATATTGTTTATAGTTGGTTTTAATTGCATTTGTGGAGGCAATAATGAACTTTTTTCACAGACGATGGTTTTCTGAAGTGTTCCTGAGCCCATACAGTGATTTCCACTATAGATACCTGTCTGCTTTTAATGCAGTATCTCCTGAAGGCCTGAAGATCACAGGCATCCAGTGTCAGTTTTCAACCTTGTCTCTTGCATACAGAGATTTCTCCAGATTCTCTGAATCTTTAAATGATGTTATGTACCATAGATCAGCCTCTCTCAACCGGGGTGTCGCCTGGCTTCATTAGGGGTGCCGTCAAAAAAATGATATATTCTGGGGGCGTCGTGGCTTAGGTGGATAAGGTGCCATACCATAAATCCGGGGACCCGGGTTCGATTCTGACCCGAGGTCATTTCTCGATCCCTCCCCATCTCTCTCTCCCGCTCATTTCCTGTCTCTACACTGTCCTATCCAATAAAGGTGAAAAAGCCCAAAAAAATATCTTTAAAAAACAAATTATATATTCTAACATTGAAATAAATAAAATGAATTAAAATTCCAAAAAACAATAGTTACACTAATGCAGATCATCGCCGCCTCATGCATCATCAAAATTTGTCTCACAGCCCCCTTTCCCATGTCACATCATCACTGGCAGGGTGTCAGCGTATGGTCAGCGTGACTGCGTATATTTTATATGGGGGTGCTTTGAGAATTTGCATACTTCTGAAGGGTGCTGTGACTGAAAATAGGTTGAGAAACACTGCCATAGATGATGTGATTCCCAAATTCTTTGCAATTTTACATTGAGGAATGTTAAATTGTTGCATTGTTTGCCCACGCAGTCTTTCACAGAGCGGTGAACAACACCCCATCTTTATTTCTGAGAGATTCAGCCTCTCTGGGATGCTCTTTTTATACCCAATCATGCTACTGACCTGTTGCCAATGAACCAAATTAGTTTTTTTTTTTTTTAGCATTACACAACTTTTTCTGTCTTCTGATGCCCCTGTCCCAACTTTTCTGAAACACGTTGCTGACAAATTCAAAAGGAGCATTTTTTTTCCCAAAAATAAATAAATAAATACAATTTCTCGGTTTCAACATTTGTACCATTTGTCTTTGTACCATTTTCCATGAAATACAGGGTTTCAATGATTTGCAAATCTTCACATTCTGTTTTTATTTGTGTTTTACACAGTATCCCAGTTTTTTTGGAACTGGAGTTGTAAACAGGCCATTTTATTTCATAAGTTAAACGCTTAAACTTGACCCATTTCTTGCTCTCTCATGCGCACGCACACACACACACACACACACCTGATGGAAGTTACGTTTGAGGGGTTGGGCAGATTTTATTTAAAAAAAATAAAAACACAACACAACCATCAACCATTCATGGGACTCCCCATTGTTGGCTTTTCTCTACTTTTCATTAAACAAATGTTTTTTGACCTTCCCTTCTTTAGCCTGAGTCTCCTGGGAGGTTTTCACTTCAGACCTCTTAACCCCTACAATGTAATATTTTTTGTTTGTTTGCTGCAAATTGCAGCAGTGCGAGCCCAGGCTGCTTGACTTTATGTAATTCTCTTTAACCGTCAGTCAGTAGTTAGTGTTCTATACTCAAGTTAGCATTATTTAGCGTTCTACACTGAAGTTGACATTAAAATCTGAGTCTTCTTGTTTCACTCTGACACTTTAATAAGGAGACTGTGTCCTCATTAAAGTGACCGAGTGGAGCAAGTAGTTCTAATCTGTGTTGTGGAATGTCACAAATAGTTCTGTTGCAACTGCATTATTTCATTGTATATGCTAATTTTATTTGCCCACCACTGTGGCTGGTAGGTTGAACAAAATCACCTACATTTGTTGGGTGTTAATTTCCAACACACACACACACTTGAATACTTTTATTTGAACCCACTATTAAAAATTAACAGGATTCAAATATTATCAAGGTTTACATCAAGGGTATAAAAAGCATCGCCTACGCCACACTGCAAGGCTGCCTATTACAGCTGATATCAAGCAGAACTTCGCCAATTGTTTAGATTTTACTCTGGAAAATCCTGCCAGTCTTAACCCACTCACTGTTAATTTATGTACGTGCCCCAGACTACCAAATATCAGGACGATGAATGTACAGGAATAGCCAAGGCTGGTAATAGCTGCAAGTAGGGACTGATATTTGGCCATTTTGTCATAAAAGGCCATGTCCATATATGTATCAAAAACACATCCTACTTCAACTACTACTGCCTGCTTTCTATCGATGTCCTGAAGTACAATGTCAGGGGTGTTGGGGATATTGCCAAACACATCCTCAGTGCTGCCGAACCACTCCGCCGTCAAGTGTGAATGTTTGTGCATACTTGGGAAGAGTGGCTCAACAGCACTGCCGATGAGGTCCACAATGCGATCATGACGTGCAGTATAGAGTGGTTTATACATGCTGCAACCATTCGCAACATGTGCGACTGACTCCAACTGCACGTCATGGTCAGCATGCATCAGGCAGTGTGGCTGATGATGTTCAGGATACCACAATGCCAGGTTGTATTTTGTTGGCAACACCTGCAGTCTAGCCTTAATAATAAAACAGAGAATATCCTCCCCCACAGCAGCATTCCTGTAAACGTAGTGTGAGACAGTGTGGTCGGCAAAGTCAAGGACTGCCAACTTTCCCTGCATTCTCAATCCTGTCCAGTGCTGTTTTATTAATAGGTGCTTGCTGCTGAGGAGGGTTCTCCTTGCTGTTAAATTCTGTAATGTGTGTTGTGATCCATTGTAACAGATGGTGGCTTCCACAGATATGGACGGGTCTATGACTACTGTGTCAAATGACCCTGCTTGGGACAGTATGTTTTCCCTTGTCCATTTCAGCTTGACCTCCATTCTGTTGCACAGGTCGTTCAGCTCTGGCCAGTCAGAATGGACCCCAAAGCCCGTTGCCCGCGTGTCTAATTTCCCATTGCTTTTTTTCCTAAATCCCAGGAAGCTGTCTTCATTGGCTGTGGCTAGGGGAACTTTTCTTTTCCTGAGGTCCAGCAAGAGAGAAACTCTTGCTAGCTCTCTGACTACAGCATCGTTGTTGTTTAACATGCTGAGGAGGTGTGCCAGCCTTGTTGCAGTATAGGTCCACTCAACATGTGGCACCCCAAGCCCCCCTTCTCTATGGGACAGATAAATGATGTCCCGTGTGGTATGAGAGTTTAGTCCCAGCCATTTTCTGACAGCATTCACTGTTGTATTGTCTAGATCTTTAAGGACATTTTGGGGAATGTGGACATTGGCAAATAGATGGTGTATTTTTGCTAGGGCCACTTCTCTAATGGCCTCTATTTTCATAACTACAGGCAGTGGGGAAGAGTCGATCAAGGAGATCCTGTTCTTGTAGGCCCAGGACAACTCCTGTACCTGCTCACCCCACTCACCTGCAATGTTAAACTTGTGGCCAAGATAGGTGCATGTTTCATGGCGTGAGTACACTTTGATGGGCTGTCCCATGACCGTAAAGCAGGGGGGGTTGTCGGCCTTGGACTTATACCAGCGGTTACTACCACTGCGACGTTCATAAAATGCTGCACATTTGGTGGGTTTCACCTCCAGTTTTGACCACTGCAGGAACTCATCAGTATGAGCTAGTATATTGGTGATTACCCTCTCATCTCTAGATGACATCTGAACATCATCAGCATACCCCTGCACAGGGTTTGGGGATCTTAATTGGGGGGGTGCACACTGGCAGAGCCATTTCAACCACTGGTTGATGGCCAAGATGAAATGTACAGCACTCCAAGGGCAGCCTGTTTTAATTCCCACCTTTAGAGGTATTGGCTCTGTCAGTTGCTTCCCACAGATGACTTGAAGGAAGGATCCCTTGTACACACCTGTTATGACATTCAGAAAGGGCTGAGGTAGATAGATTTCCTCCAGTGCACTGAGCATCACGCTGTGAGATAGTGTTCCAAAAGCATCTCTAAAGTCCAGAAATAGAGTGTAGAATTTACATGATTCATGCTTAAAGTCATCAATACCAGTCTTCAGGCAGAACACATGTTCATTCATACCTTGTCTGTCTATGTAAGCTTTTTGTTTAGGTGACAAAATTTCTGCATCCACAAGCCATGGGAGAATACGGGCAAGTAGGCATTTCATGAATACCTTGTAAACAGTAGGAAGGAGAGAAATATCTCTCCATGTAGAGGGGTCATTTGGGATATTGTCTTTTTTCGGTATTCTGTAAATGAGAGCCCCCTTCCAAGAGTCTGGCGCTTTTCCGTTTATCAAACAAATGTTGAATATATTGGTCAGAATTTTTGTAGACCAAGGTTTTGTGGCTTTCAATGTTTCATATGTCACCCCATCATATCCACTAGCTTTATTGTTTGGCAGGTAAGTAATAACTTTCTCAACCTCATCAAATGTGAAGTGAGCAGTGGAAGGATAATAAGCTGGAGCTGCCATCTGAACACTAGTAGACCACGGAGGCAGAGTTAGTGGTGGTAAAAGGGGCGATTGACATTTAGCTATGTAATAATTATACACCTCGCTGGTGTTATTGACAGTAGGTACAGACAAAGGGAAAACACTATTATTGAGAATTATGTCAATGGCCTTTGCTCTGCGATGTTGCCATAGGTATGAAAGTTTTTCTCTGCTCACTGCCCTTTGTTGTCGTTCCTGTTGTCTGAGTGACAGCTGGATGACGTCTCTCACGAGGATCAGCTGTTTCTCGATCCAGGAAGTAATGGACGCCGATGTTTGTTCCATTGGATTTTTATGGCTCAAAGGAAACTTTTTCAAGATTCGGAGCACATATTTCAACAGTGGTAATCCAAAGCTTTTCCCATCATGGTATGTTGATCGGAATGTCCCGTTACAGAAGAATACCCCGACCAAGATGGACACGACTTTACTCCATTTCGCTGGATCTCCGGAGCATACAAAGTAAGTCCTGTCTTGGAGCAGCTTTGTGTCCAGTATTTTCCTGAACTGTCTTTCGTAGCTCTCAAACTTTTCCCATTCATGCCAATGTAGTTGGCGTAAATAGTTGTTAAAATCATGGATAATATCCTGATTCAGTGACAGCTGCGGGACAGGGTTGTGGGTTTGCAGCCGCTGTTTGTATATGCGGCCACTGATCAAGGCTTGCTTAAAGGCTGATCGTAATACTGTGACAAGGCACATGCTGTATTAAATATCCGAGACGCATCACCTCTGCTACATTAACGACGGCAGTTACAACGGGTGCGGTGTTAAAGTTTTTAATTTGCCAAAATTCGGTACAGAGCTGAGACTCACGCACCGCTCTGCTCCCCGGGCATGCACGCGCACGCGCGCACACACACAATATTTGCAATCATTCATGCCTGGAGGAAGCCCCACAACACCAGCAAAACTTACCATCTCTCAGAAAACTTGCAATTACAAATACTTGCGTTTGTAGTGTTGCAATGTGCATTTGCACTGATTTTTTTTTTTTTAAAGTTCTGCAGAGGTGCGACGTAGCCCAATGTAGTAATGTCAGATAGTTCACTGATGGCAGATGCCATAAGCCTAGGTCACAACCGGACGTACGATTTTTTGGCCGTGCGATTTTTGGCGTTTCCCAAATCGCTGCGCTTTTTTTTGTTTGTGGAGAAAGACACACGTTGGCCGTAAGTTTGTCTTGCAACCTGAAAAAAACAAGCACCCGTAGAGTTTGTTTGACATGACAAAGAACCTCTGCGGCTGGTCTGCGGCTAGTCTACGGCTCGAAAATCAGCACGTCACACACGCGCCCTCCGTGCGTTTCTTGCATTTTTTGCATGTAGACCGGCTGTAGGAGCACGTACGGCCAGTTGTGACTGAGGCTATAGTAAAAACACCTCAGACATATCACATCTTGCCTCGCTTAAATTCAACATCAAACTCACACCAGTTTGAACATTTTGGCTTAATTTTACATTTCACAAAAGAAAGTAAGGGCAATAGCTTGGAAACAGAAATAATTTTCCATGCTCCATTTTCTTTTTCCATACTTATCCAGACCTGGAAATTACTAAAATCAAATTCCATACTTTTCTATGCTGCATAGGAACCCTGATGGCCAAGTCAGAACCTCCTGGCAGATGCAACCATATTTTGGGGTAAAGTAACCTGGTCCTGGAAATTCATGATGTCAATCTTCAGAACCACCAGCCACAAAGCTTTCTGTTGCCCTTTTGTAACTGATGCTGTTCATGTCCAAAAATGAGCATGGTGTGAAATTTAATGCCACTGGTTATTCAGAAAGTAGTTTTTGCTGGATACACCAAATATATATAATAGCCCAAGAGAAATCAGATCATGAGGTTCAACCCTGTTTTATATTAGCAACCTAAACTGAGTGGAACTTAGTAACTGTTCACTCTCAGATCCTAATGGGACTGTAAATTGCCTTTACTGCCTTTATTAAAGGCAGACACTCTGGGACTGTGGTGGTTTTACGATAAGAGTGCTTGTATTAGCTGTAAAACATAACTATAAGGGGGCGGCACGGTGGTGTAGTGGTTAGCACTGTCGCCTCACAGCAAGAAAGTCCGGGTTTGAGCCCCGTGGCCGGCAAGGGCCTTTCTGTGCGGAGTTTGCATGTTCTCCCCGTGTCCGCCTGGGTTTCCCCCACAGTCTAAAAGACATGCAGGTTAGGCTAACTGGTGACTCTAGATTGACCGTAGGTGTGAATGCGAGTGTGAATGGTTGTCTGTGTCAGCCCTGTGATGACCTGGCAACTTGTCCAGGGTGTACCCCGCCTTTCGCCCATAGTCAGCTGGGATAGGCTCCAGCTTGCCTGTGACCCTGTAGAACAGGATAAAGCGGCTAGAGATAATGAGATGAGACATAACTATAAGGTGTGCTTACACTAGATCTAGACTGTTAATGTTTCTCAATTCAATTAATATTTCCTGGCTCACTTAGACTTACTGCTTGGTTACATTTTCAGATTTCTTTATAAAAAAAAAAAACATCTGTTGAACTGAGGTCATTCAAATGAAACTGCTCAAATAAAGGTTCGACTGGCAACGTATGTATTATTTTACAGTAAAATCTGTTACTTACACTTACTTGGACAGATACAATGCTGGTTAAATAAGATTTAGTTCTAGACCCACACTTGCTGTGTTACTCACCAACATACATCATGTAGTCATAAGCACCCTCCAGCTCCATCCGCTCCAAAAAATAGTTCTGCTTATGTTTCCTGTCCATGCTGTCTGCTTGGTCAGCGTTGTTCTTATAAAGATCATTATAGAGCTAAAGAGCAGAGAATAAAGGAAAAAAAGTATCTATGAATAGTCATAATAAAAATCAACCAGTTTTGTCTCAGTGCACTCTGGCACTGGGAGCTCAGCAATTAAGGTCTTGTACAAGTGACCAGGAGGATGTGAGCTCAAATACTAACACTACCAAAGAAGCTTGAATGAGACCTTTAGTTGTGAACTGCTCAGCTATATACTTAGATTGTATTCTGCCCAAATATTTTTTCACCTTACAATGTCCAAATCACTACTCTATGTCCATCCATCCATCCATTTTCAACAGCTTATTCGATCTAGGTCGTGGGGGCAGCAGTCTCAGAAGTTATGCCCAAACCTTCCGCTCCCCAACCACCGACTCCATCACCTCGGGGGGGATGCCAAGGCGTTCCAAGGTAGCTGAGAAATATAATCCCTACGGCGTGTCATGGGTCTGCCCCAGGGTTTCCTCCCAGTTGGAAATATCCGAAAACACCTCTGGGAGTCTAGAAGGTATCCTAGACAGATGCCCAAACCACCTCAGCTGAATCCTGATGTGAAGGAGCAGGGGATGTATTTTGAGCCCCTCGCCCCATCATTAAGGCTGTGCCCAGACATCCTGCGGAGGAAGCTCACTTCTACAATCTTATTCTTTCGGTAATTACTCACAGCTCGTGACCATAGGTGAGGGTTGGAATGCAGATGGACAGGTAAATGGTTAGATTTGCCTTAGCTCACTCTTCACCATGATAAATCAGCAGAGCATCTGCATGACTGACTACCGGTCAATCTCTGTTCCTTCTTCCAAAAAATGCAAAAAAACTGAAAATTTTGCATTTCCCTTGAAATACTTGGCATTTCATTTGAAATTTCACACTGGGCATCAAACACCTTGGACTCTGTGCCTCTCCACTCTTCTTCCAGATCTTGATTTCCAAATGAAATGCAAAGTTTATTTTCATCTGAAAAGAGGACTTTGGGCCACTGAGCAACAGTCCATTTCTTTCTCTCTTTAGCCCAGGGAACACGCCTCTGATGTTGTCTCTGGGTCAGGAGCGGCTTGATATTGGGAATGCAATGGTTGTAGCCCCTTTCCTGAAGACGTGTGTGTGGTACCTCTTGATGCACTGACACCAGCCTCAGTCCACTCCGTGTGAAGCTCTCCCAAGTTCTTGAATTGACTTTTCTTGACCATCCTCTCAAGGCTGCAGTCATCCCTGTTGCTTGTGCACCTTTTCAGCAGTGAGCTTCTGTGGCTTACCCGCCTTGTGGAGGGTGTCAGTGATCGTCGTCTGGACAACTGTCAAGTCAGCAGTCTTCCCAAGGATTGCGATTGCGTGTACTGAACTAGACTGAGAGATACATGGTATACTGTTTTACTCAAACTCAAAATGAAATATTCTAAAACTTTGAGATACTGGATTTCTGATTTTCATGAGCTATAAGCCATAATCATCAAAATAAAAATTTTAAAAGCCTTGAAATATTTCACTTTACATGTAATAAATATATGAAAGTTTACCTTTTTGAATTAAATAACGAAATTACTTTCACGATATTCTAATTTTCTTCGACGCACTCGTATTAACAGTTGAGGTCAACAGCACTCCATCCCTGCTGTAAACAGTATGGGTAAAGCACTGCTTTCCCCTCCTCAGTCGCCTGACAGTTTGCCAGAATCTCTTTGAGGCCGACTGAAAGTCTTTTTCCATTGCCTCACCAAACTCCTCCCATACCCGAGTTTTTGCTTCCACAACTGCTGCAGCTGCGCTCCACTTGGCCCATCAGTACCCTTCAGCTGCTTCAGGAGTTCCACAAGCCAACCAAGAACACTTCCATCAGCTTAATGACTCCCTTAACCGCAGGTGTCCACCACTGGGTTCAGAGGTTGCTGCCATGACTGGCACCAACAACTATGTGACTACAGCTCCATACAACCACTTCAGCAATGGAGGCATGAAGCACAGTCCATTCGGATTCAAATGTCCCCAGCCTCTCTTGGAATGCAGAGGCAGCTCTGCTGGAGGTGCAAGTTGCAGATCTCTCCAACTGGGGGCTCTGCTATACATTCCCAGCACACCTGCACTATACGTTTGAGTTTGCCAGGCTTCTCCAGTGTCTTCCCCGCCATCTGATCCAACTCACTACCAGGTGGTGATCACTTAACAGCTCATCTCTTCACCCAAGTGTCCAAGAGATATGGCCACAGGTCTGATGATGCACCTACAAAAATCGATTATCGACCTAGAGTGCTATCGTACCAAGTGTACTTATGAACACCCTTATGCTTGAACATGGTGTTTGCTATGCCTCGCACAGAAGTCCAATAACGGAGCACTATTCGGGTTCAGGTCAGGTAGGCCGTTTTTCCCAATCATTGCCCATGTGAACATTAAGTCCCCTAGCAAAATGACAGTTTCCCAAAGGGGTGCCTTCTAGTACCCCACCCTAAGGCCTTCAAAAAGGCTGAATACTCCACACTGACTTTTAGTGAATAAGCACAGTCAGTGCATGTGCCCCAACTTGAAGCCTCAGGAAGGCAACACTCCTCCACCGGAGTGAACTCCAACCTACTACACCAAACCAGGGGGCTATGAGAAAACCCAAAACTGCTTGCAACCTCTCACTGAGGACAACAGACGTAGAGTCCAGCCCCTCTCCAGGAGTTTGGTTCAGGAGCCCGTACCGTACATTGAGGTAAGCTTGACTATATTTAGCTGGTACCTCTCTACCTCCTGCACCAGCTCAGGCTCCCTTCCAACCATAGAGGTTACATTCTACATTCCACTAGCAAGTTTTGTTAGCTGGGAATCGGACTGCCAAGGCACCCACCTCAAACTACTGCCCAATCCACAAGGTTCCCCCTGCCAGTGGTCAGCCCACAGGAGGGTGGACCATAATGCTCTTTCAGGCTGTGTTTGACTGGCTCCATGGGTAAAGGCCCAGCCACCAGGCACTCACTGACGAACCCATCCCCCAGGCCTGGCTCCACCCTGTTTTAGACAAAGTATCTGTGTCCTTACATATGCTACTCTATGTAAGGAATTTTATGAAATGACACGTTACGTAATAGTTTATAATTCCATTTAAATGATATGGAATGTGAATGAAGCAAAACAAATTTTCTCCGCCCACTGTCAGTGTAAGGGTGTTTCACACATTAATTAATTAAGCTCTGGGTGGCGCACCTTTTGTGCTGCTATGGAAAACACAGCTCATGCGACATACACCCAGAACACTGTTACCAGTTCTAGCTCATAACTAACTAGAGTGCTCTGGTCTCTAGAAGATGCTTTAACTCAAAGAGCAAAGAGGAATTTGTTTGCCTTCATTGTGGTTTTGAGGCAGAACTTCCTGTGCAACTTCACAGTTAAATGTACACTGATGACTGTCCTACAAATAAACAAATTACTTCAGTGAATATTACAATGGTGGAATTTCAGAAATGTCTCTCCTTATACTTGCTCACAGATAAGACCCATGTGGTGCAACCTGATTGACCCAACTACTGCAAAGAAGTGCGTATAATGTTAAGACTGAAGCCTGAGTCTCACATTTTAGCACAAGTACCTTTTTGTTGCTGCCAGCAGTGGGGCTAAGCACGGTGAGTTCAGGACGGCTTGGTTTGGGTTTGGGTTGCTCGCATGAGATGAAGAAGGACTGGAGGAATGGTTCCAGGTTCTGTCCTTTCTGCACAGAGGATGTATCTCATCACAACTCAGTTTACAGACAGACTGCTCTTTTGTAAGAAATCTTACAGCTGGGATTATTGTGGCAGTTTGTACTAATGACATAATAAAGTGCATGCTTCACCACTCACCTCCTTGATGAGTTTCCCTGGTACGGACTTAAAAATCCTTCCTGGAAAGTAAGGATGCAGAAATAATGGAAGCGCAACATAGAGTCACTGACCTGTACCTCATGTTGCAGTATTCCAATGCATACAATCATACACATACAGGTCAATAACTTCAGCTCATATTTCCATCAGACATCACAATGGAGGAAACATGATTTCAGTAACTTTAACTGTGGCATTGTTGTTGGTGTCAGACATGCTGGTCTGAGTTTTTCAGAAATCTTGTGTGATTTTTACATGCAACAGTCTGTAGAGTTTACACAGAATCCGGTTTTGCATATGACAACACACTGTTCACGGATTCGAGTTTTACAGGGAGGCTACAGTAACTCAAATAACCACTCTTTAATATCAATCTTAAAAACTGTCCAGTTTCAGTAAGATCACAATTCCCACATGTGAAGCTCTTGACCTGTATCTGCATGATTGTATGCATTGTGATTGATGATGAGATAACTGCCTGAATTTCCAGGTGTCCCTAATAAAAAGGGGTCGACGAGTATAAGCATTTTATTCAGTGCTTTCCAAAATACCAAATAAAAGTACTGGCCTGAGTTTCCCAAAAGCAACGCAGCACAAAGATCATTGTTAACTGGTAGCACGAGCAGGACAATGAATACTCGCTCTCCTAGTTAAGACGCTCTTACCATTAAGAGGCTTTTGGGAAACCCACCTCTGTTCATTTGTGTGACTTGACAAAATATAATCATATGGTTGAACTTCATTACGACAGCTGTCGAATAGTGCCACTTACTGTATTTTTATTTACTGTTTGATGGTCTCAAACGTATTAAGGCAGCAAGAAATTCCACTAATTAACTTCAACACTATTTTGTTTACCACAAAATTCCATATAGACCCTTCCCACTGACGTCACCAGAAACCGGAAGTAAACAAACCCTGCGCCATATTGGAAGACCAACAAACTCGTGATTAGGGGGAAATAACGGCAGCGCACGGAATTTAAACCCACAAGGCACTTGATTCATCATAAACCTACAATGGTAAACTTTTGTGCTGTGTTAGGGTGTTCTAACAAAGCTGATGGGAAAGGTGAAAAGAAGTCTTTCTACAGAATACCAGCTGTGATTGAGACACAAGCAAACCAAGGAGCTTTCTGCCAGGAGACAGAGAATAAGTGCATTACTGAGTGTCTGTGAGCAAAGGAGAGCCTGAACGTTGCAACCTCCCTATTGGCTGTTTATTGGTTGTTTGTAAAAATGTATCAATTGTGCCCTTCCCACGGGAATCATCGCGGGCTCGAGAGATGAGACCTGACGAGTTAGTTCGTTGGTAGCAGAACAAAATGTCTGGACACAAATCGGGTTTTCAGAAAAGGAAAGAAAATAAACGGAGGGTCGAAAATACAAAAAAGGAGGCAGAAAAAGCAAAATGAGTTAAGGTAGGACAAATGGTTACTTTTCTGAGGCAGCCCGCCATGGCTGCAGGCTTTCAGTTGTGTCATTGAATGGTTACTTTTCTGAGGCAGCCCGCCGTGGCTGCCTGCAGGCTTATTTATTATAGCCCATTTAGTTAAAATAGTTGATATAAAATGTTTATAGTTATGTGATGGTTGTCCTCAGTGTTCGAACTATGCCAATATTTTTTGGGGGTCCCTTTTTTTCCCCTGGGGGGTGCTTGCGCTTGTCTCGGAGCGCGGATCTCCAAACACATGAGAAGCCTATCTTACGCACATATCACGCGGACTCCACACACGCATCGCGTCTGAAGTCATAACTCATCAGGGGAAATCGTGTCCGCATTGGCATGTTCAAAAAACAACCTCGCGTCAACAATGATACCACACGCAAGAACAAAAAAAACAGTCAGGCTACTCAACAACCAACCTGGCAGCAGCAGTCGTTGTCATATCGGTTTATTTTATCTTTGATGTAAACACAACACTTCGGATATGCAAATGCTTCCCGTTACACACGATTGCTATGTCAATAAACATCATTTTGCCAATATTTTAGAGACCCCCCAACATTTCCCAAATCACGTTTTCAAGGGATCTCATGTCTGTTTCAGGGGATCTCGGATCTCCCGAGTACCCCCGTAGTTCGAACACTGGTTGTCCTGATTTAGACTGGTGTGTTTGTTTGTTTGTTTTTTTGGGGGGGGTTGTGCGATATTGCACCCGGGTCCAGATTAGGGCAGAACCGTCCCTGGCTACATTTCAGGTGTAGTTTGTTTTATGTATGCATGTACTTGCATAGATGTGTACTTGGTCTTCCAGTATGGCGACTACCGAAATCTCGCGGCGCGGTGACGTCATGCGGGAACCCTCTATATGTTCCATGTGTTATTTCATAGTTTTGATGTCTTCAGTGTTGTTCTAAAATGTGGGAAAACCTATACTGTAAATGAGTAGGCGTGTCCAACTTTTTGACTTGTAAGGGCAAGTCAGTTGTATACGCCTTCATCGGTTATTCAGTAACGTTCCACAGACTTTTGAAAAAAAAAAAGTGAAAATTTTCAAAACAATTCATGTTGGTCTGTACTACGCTTTGCTGGAATCTATAATAAAGAAAGAACGCTATTGTGAAGCTGAACTCAGTAATTCTCAGACAACCAGAATCAAACTACGTCTAATTAATCACATTTTGACAAGCCACTCATCTTTAAAAGGTCCAACAGTGATTCTCTGGGACTTTCGACATGCTTAGTCTTATCTTTCATAAATCTTATAAAAGGCTAAGCTCAGATGTCATTTATAAGCTGATAAGGAGTCAGAGAGTAGCACTGAAACTCAACATAGCAGATGTGCATATGCATATGAGAACATTTCCGCACCCAAATTGACGTCAGGCAACATCTTGTCAAGGAACTGTGTCTCTGTGCTATAAGGGGAGAGGAAGTCTGCCAACAGCTGACTGTTACTCAGCTCAGGGTGTCGCAACAAGTTCTGCAAACACAACATGTAGGAACACAATGTAAAAATCAGACCAGAAATGGTAAAGACGGATGATCTTTTGGAACCATTGGAAATAAATTATACTAACAGGACGTCATAGACCCGTGTTCATCTCTTCGTTTTATAGCAATACAAATGAGTAATAAGTCACCTGGGGTCATGCTGTTATAAGATAAATAATGGGCGAGGTGGTGTAATGTGGCCCAATGGGAAATGTTACATTTACCAAAAACATTTTGAATTCGTTTACCATCCTTATGAAATAGCTAGTATACACAAGCGATAATGTATTAGAACAAGTGCATCAACATAAACTTGTCAGTTAGAGCTGCTATAATTGAAAAATCAACACTTTGGGATTCACACTTTGACAGCGTCTGTGCTGGAGTTTTGAGGCATCTTGTCCGGACTTCCTTACACACAATTTAAATCATACAATTCTATAGTTAGGAACCCAACTCAATTTGTGGTCTCAAGTGTTCCAGTCAAAGCCTGTACTGAGACATACTAAGAATACCAGTGATTAGTTTTCTACAAATAGACTTTACAGAGAGAAACCAGGTCACCTGCAGGTATTCCTCAAATTCTCCACGCTTGGAGTTTAGGAACTCAAAATTTTTTGGTCCAATAATTCTTTTGGAAGGGAGCTGTGCATCCTGAAATGAACCTGTGTAGAAGTAAAAAAAAAATTTAAATAAATAAATAAAGAGAGAGAGAGAGAGAGAGAGAGAGAGAGAGAGAGAGAGAGAGAGATAAAACACCAACTAAATAAAGATGAGAGTTGGGGATAATTAAAAAAAAATCAAATCATGTGTACCATGGAATTCTGTGAGTTTGGACTCAAGGACATAGAACTCAAGGTACCGCCTGTAGATTGACCAGCTTTCTGTCTCATGACCAACTAAAAACAAAAGAGAGAAGGGGGATGGGGGGCAGAGAGAGGGGGGGAATAAATTCTCGATCATTTTAAATGTTAGGATAAAAATAAAAATTCCTGCTGCTCCAGTTATTTAAAAAAAAAAAAACTATTTGGTTTTACACTGAGCCTGTAGTTGTTTCACTCTTACAGAATAGTGAACTCCATCAGTCTGTTTTTCTGTTCTTTAAAACTCCCACAGCAGTGTTGAACCTGGCTGACAGAACTGTGTGATGTACAACCCCGATTCCAAAAAAGTTGGGACAAAGTACAAATTGTAAATAAAAATGGAATGCAATGATGTGGATGTTTCAAAATTCCATATTTTATTCAGAATAGAACATGGATAACATACCAAATGTTTAAACTGAGAAAATGTATCATTTAAAGAGAAAAATTAGGTGATTTTAAATTTCATGACAACACCACATCTCAAAAAAAGTTGGGACAAGGCCATGTTTACCACTGTGAGACATCCCCTTTTCTCTTTACAACAGTCTGTAAATGTCTGGGGACTGAGGAGACAAGTTGCTCACGTTTAAGGGATAGGAATGTTAACCCATTCTTGTCTAATGTAGGATTCTAGTTACTCAACTGTCTTAGGTCTTTTTTGTCATGTCTTCCATTTTATGATGCGCCAAATGCTTTCTATGGGTGAAAGATCTGGACTGCAGGCTGGCCAGTTCAGTACCCGGACCCTTCTTCTACACAGCCATGATGCTGTAATTGATGCAGTATGTGGTTTGGCATTGTCATGTTGGAAAATGCAAGGTCTTCCCTGAAAGAGACGTCATCTGGATGGGAGCATATACTGCTCTAGAACCTGGATATACCTTTCAGCATTGATGGTGTCTTTCCAGATGTGTAAGCTGCCCATGCCACATGCACTAATGCAACCCCATACCATCAGAGATGCAGGCTTCTGAACTGAGCGCTGATAATGTGGGTCGTCCTTCTCCTCTTTAGTCCGAATGACACGGTGTCCCTGATTTCCATAAAGAACTTCACATTTTGATTGGTCTGACCACAGAACAGTTTTCCACTTTGCCACAGTCCATTTTAAATCAGGGCTTTGAACCGGTTCAAGGAACAAAAACGAAAACCGGGAACTTTTTCTATTTCACATGGAACAGAAACGAAACCAGAAACTTTATTATTTTTTATGTTCCGGAACAGAAACGCTTATTAAAAATAATGGTAACCGGTGAATACCGGTTTTTATTTCGTTCCTCAAAGTTTCCGTAGCCTACAAATAAAAAAGCCATCCTTCTCCTGTGCAAGTTTCTATGACCCGCTGGGGTTCACTTCCTGTGTGACGTTCGCTGACTGAATGGAGAGCGCGGGAAGGTGGACTACTATCACGTCTCCATTACTGAGTGTCTGAGCAAAGAAGAGCCTGAATGATGCAACCTCCCTATTGGCTGTTTGTAAAAATGTATCAGTTGTTGCCCTTCCCACGGGAATCATCGCGGGCTCGAGAGATGAGACCTGACGAGTTAGTTTGTTGGTAGCAGAACAAAATGTCTGGACACAAATCGGGTTTTCAGAAAAGGAAAGAAAATAAACGGAGGGTTGAAAATACAAAAAAGGAGGCAGAAAATGCAAAACGAGTTTTAAGGTAGGACAAATGGTTACTTTTCTGAGGCAGCCCGCCATGGCTGCCTGCAGGCTTATTTATTATAGCCCATTTAGTTAAAATAGTTGATATAAAATGTTTATAGTTATATGATGGTTGTCCTGATTTAGACTGGTGTTTTTTTTTTGGGGGGGGGGTTTGCGCGATGTTGCACCCGGGTCCAGATTAGGGCAGAACCGTCCCTGGCTACATTTCAGGTGTAGTGTGTTTTATGTATGTATGTACTTGCATAGATGTGTACTTGGTCTTCCAATATGGCGCCTCACAAAATTTCGCGGCGTGGTGACGTCATGCGGTAGCCCTCTATAGGGCCTGACTAGCCTTTGGTAACACACTAAACGAATTATCTTTCATTTTTGGCACTTTTTCTGTTTGTGTAGATGGGAAGACATACTGAGAATCCAAATCGCCAACATTTGAAATAATAATTGTTTTGAATTATTTCTTGTCTTATTTAATGAAGGTTGTAATAGAATTAGCCTACATTTGGCTTAAGCTGGATGAGACAGAGACATAATTTTATAGCCATTTGTTAAACAGCTGACAGGGAACATAATTAACCGTTCCGGGAACTAAATTTTTTTGTTCTAACCGGTTCGGGAACGTCTATTTAATGGTGGAACCCAAAACCGGAAACGTTAAAATTCCGTTTCTGTTCAGAACGAACCAATAGGAAAAAAATTCTGGTTCAAAGCCCTGTTTTAAATGAGCCTTGGCCCAGAGAAGACGTCTGCACTTCTGGATCATGTTTAGGCTTCTTCTTTGAACTATAGAGTTTTAGCTGGCAACGGCAGATGGCACGGTGAAGTGTGTTCACAGATAATGTTCTCTGGAAATATTCCTGAGCCCATTTTGTGATTTCCAATACAGAAGCATGCCTATATGTGATGCAGTGCCATCTAAGGGCCCGAAGATCACGGGCACTCAGTATGGTTTTCCGGCCTTGACCCTTACGCACAGAGATTCTTCCAGATTCTCTGAATCTTTTGATATTATGCACTGTAGATGATGATATGTTCAAACTCTTTGCAATTTTACACTGTCGAACTCCTTTCTGATATTGCTCCACTATTTGTCGGTGCAGAATTAGGAGGATTGGTGATCCTCTTCCCATCTTTACTTCTGAGAGCCACTGCCACTCCAAGATGCTCTTCTTATACCCAGTCATGTTAATGACCTATTGCCAATTGACCTAATGAGTTGCAATTTGGTCCTCCAGCTGTTCCTTTTTTGTACCTTTAACCAGACATGTGGACTCCAGTCATGTGACTTGGACTCGAGTCAGACTCGAGTCACCATTTTGATGACTTGAGACTTGAAATCCCTAGATGAGGAATGACTTGCAACTCGACTCGGACTTGCACGCTGTTGACTCGAGACTTGACTTGGACTTGACAGTTTTAGCTTGCAGTGACTTGGCGTATCAGGTATAAATATTCCCCCCCCCCCCCCCCCCTCCCCTCGATTTTGAATCCAAGTACACTCGTTATTATTTGAATGCGGTGTAGCTCCTTGTCCTAGGCTACGGCAGCTCAATCCACTAGCACTAGGTGTCACTCAAGCACTTTAACTGGTTCAAATGAAAAACCAAACGGTGATGGGCAACGAGGACACTGAATGATGAACGGACGGATAAAAACATGATTCCCCGCGTAATTTCCTTTGGATTTAAAGAATACTCCAATACAGATGGCAAACGCATTGCTACGTGCAGAACATGTGGAGCCACAATTTCGGACAGCCAGTCAACCACATCAAACTTCATTCGTCACCTGAGGCGTAAGTAACAAAGTAAGTAACAAAGCTAGGCTACAGCTAGCAAGAATCTGTACAGGCTAGTTGGTGGCTAGAAGTGGAATGTGTTAATATATTAACGCTGTCAAGGATTTGTTTTGCTTTGCTGAATGTAAAATAGTGAAGTAGATTTTTTTTATTGGATTGCTTTTGTGTTCAGTCTAGTGTTAGATTATGTGGGCTAGGCTACCAGTTAACACACATTGGGAAGGCATAGCCAGAAGGTGGTGATTTGGTCAGAGCAGAGAACGTTTACAAGATTGTTATAAAGGCTCTGGTCAGAACGACACAGACTTATGATAAGAACCGGACAGCAAAGGATAAAACGTGAATCAAATAAACAGTTACCCAGGCTGCAAACTAAGTATGTAAAACAGAAGTTCGCTCTTTGCAATGGGAAAGTCAGTGCTTGTCATGAATGGCATTTAAACCACTGAGACGAGATGACTAGCAATGCAAGTTAAACCAGGCGTTTAACTGTTTGCTACGTACTGCACCAAGTCGTGGACGCTGTGCGATGTGTGTTATTAGTGCTGGGATTACGTGTCATCAGAGACATTCAATTCTATTCTCTTCCTCTCTCTGGTGTCATGTAGGCAATGTGAATAATGGGCCATTTGGGCTATGTAAAATGTAAGCTCAGCTGACGTTTTATAGCGCAGTACATCCCGACAGATTGGAGTGTAGCCTACTCCGACGCGAAGCATTATCCCACAGTCTTACCCAAACGACAGGGCACACAATGCCTCTACATAGCGTGGCTTTACCAGTGCATTTATTAGTCTCTGGCGAGAAACCAAATTCGCCAAAAGCACGCAACTTGGATCTGGAGGATTCCGCTGAACATTCTGAAATCCACAACAACTGTTTATTCTACTTTATTATACGGCTCTCTAGAATGTTGCCAGGGCTTCATTCTCACATTCTGGCCAGAGCCCTAGAGGACTCTGATTCTGGCTATATCGTCACAACGTTCTGTGTTTACTGAGGCTACCGGTATTTTAGCGAGTGTTTAGTGAATGCATTGTGGTCTAGCTAAACTGCTTAAGGAAACATCCTGGCTGGCTTGTATTAAACATTATACTGTGTATAAACAAATATGTTCAGATTAAATGAACTCAGACTTTGATATTGAAAATGATAAAAACATGTTAATGTCTACATGATTAAAAACAGAAAACAAGTAGGCCTACTAATTTTACTTTTTTTTTTTTCTTGTTTAGATTTGCAGAATATCTGAAGAACAAGATCATCCCAAGTGAGACAGAGCAGCCGTCCATTTCTGGATTCCTTACTGCAAAAGATACACAGTACAATGCTACCCACCCACAACAAAAAGCCATCACAAATTCAATACAGTGGTGCTTGAAAGTTTGTGAACCCTTTAGAATTTTCTATATTTCTGCATAAATATGACCTAAAACATCATCAGATTTTCACACAAGTCCTAAAAGTAGATAAAGAGAACCCAGTTAAACAAATGAGACAAAAATATTATACTTGGTCATTTATTTATTGAGGAAAATGATCCGATATTACATATCTGTGAGTGGCAAAAGTATGTGAACCTCTCGGATTAGCAGTTAATTTGAAGGTGAAATTAGAGTCAGGTGTTTTCAGTCAATGGGATGACAATCAGGTGTGAGTGGGCACCCTGTTTTATTTAAAGAACAGGGATCTATCAAAGTCTGATCTTCACAACACATGTTTGTGGAAGTGTATCATGGCACGAACAAAGGAGATTTCTGAGGACCTCAGAAAAAGCGTTGTTGATGCTCATCAGGCTGGAAAAGGTTACAAAACCATCTCTAAAGAGTTTGGACTCCACCAATCCACAGTCAGACAGATTGTGTACAAATGGAGGAAATTCAAGACCATTGTTACCCTCCCCAGGAGTGGTCGACCAACAAAGATCACTCCAAGAGCAAGGCGTGTAATAGTCGGCGAGGTCACAAAGGACCCCGGGGTAACTTCTAAGCAACTGAAGGCCTCTCTCACATTGACTAATGTTCATGTTCATGAGTCCACCATCAGGAGAACACTGAACAACAATGGTGTGCATGACAGAGTTGCAAGGGGAAAGCCACTGCTCTCCAAAAAGAATATTACTGCTCATCTGCAGTTTGCTAAAGAGCACGTGGACAAGCCAGAAGGCTATTGGAAAAATGTTTTGTGGACGGATGAGACCAAAATAGAACTTTTTGGTTTAAATGAGAAGCGTTATGTTTGGAGAAAGGAAAACACTGCATTCCAGCATAAGAACCTTATCCCATCTGTGAAACATGGTGGTGGTAGTATCATGGTTTGGGCCTGTTTTGCTGCATCTGGGCCAGGACGGCTTGCCATCATTGATGGAACAATGAATTCTGAATTATACCAGCGAATTCTAAAGGAAAATGTCAGGACATCTGTCCATGAACTGAATCTCAAGAGAAGGTGGGTCATGCAGCAAAACAACGACCCTAAGCACACAAGTCGTTCTACCAAAGAATGGTTAAAGAAGAATAAAGTTACTGTTTTGGAATGGCCAAGTCAAAGTCCTGACCTTAATCCAATGGAAATGTTGTGGAAGGGCCTGAAGCGAGCAGTTCATGTGAGGAAACCCACTAACATCCCAGTGTTGAAGCTGTTCTGTACGGAGGAACGGGCTAAAATTCCTCCAAGCCGGTGTGCAGGACTGATCAACAGTTACCGGAAACGTTTAGTTGCAGTTATTGCTGCACAAGGGGGTCACACCAGATACTGAAAACAAAGGTTCACATACTTTTGCCACTCACAGATATGTAATATCGGATCATTTTCCTCAATAAATAAATGACCAAGTATAATATTTTTGTCTCATTTGTTTAACTGGGTTCTGTTTATCTACTTTTAGGACTTGTGTGAAAATCTGATGATGTTTTAGGTCATATTTATGCAGAAATATAGAAAATTCTAAAGGGTTCACAAACTTTCAAGCACCACTGTACTAACAGATTTGGTCATTGGATGCAACATCCCTCTCTCAGTAGTGGAGAACAGATATTTCCGGAATTTTTTGTCAGTTAGTTGGTCTCTCTCTCACACACAAACGTACTCAAGTCACGTTGTATTGTGTCAAAGGCATGTCATGTTGTATGTTGGGACAGTGCCTAACTTCAGAAGGAAAACCATTCTTTGATTCTAAAAGTACACAGATCATCTGTTAGCTTGGACTTTGAGTTTCATGTCTTAAAATGCACATGAAAAGCATTTTTATGTGAAAAATGACATGAATAAAATGAAAAGAAAATGATTTTTGTTACACAGTACCAGTACTAGTTTTGTTTAGAATTTTGTTTTAATTTCTCACTAATTTTCCAATAAAAACTTTAAGGAAATGGTCATACTTTCACTCATTCTCACACCCTTAGCCTCAGATGTACACTGACTCACTCAAACTAAACTCACTGAAAATTTAGGATGCTTTACTAACGTTAACTAACTAATCATTGTCTCCTCTGAGATTCTTTGATTGTCTTGGGGCACAAGCTCTAAAACATTTTAAAACGGAAAAGAATGGGTGTACTGTAGTTACTTGTGCTGACTCTATCAATCATTGACATTACATTTAGCAGACATTTTTATCCAAGGTGACTGGCAAAGGAGGACATACACTGCAGTGTGGAGAGGTAATACATTTGTGATCAAAAATGTGTTGATTGCCTGTAGAATAAATGGTGACTTGTTAGGGACTTGGAAAAAAATGAGACTTGGACTCGACTTGGCTTGGGTAGGACTTGGACTTGACTTGGTCAAAAGTGCCTTGACTTGTGACTTGACTCGGACTTGAGTGGTAGGACTTGAGACTTACTTGTGACTTGCACATTAGTGACTTTGTCCCACCTCTGCCTTTAACTTTTCCAGCCTCTTATTGCCCCGTCCCAACTTTTTTGAGATGTGTTGCTGTCATGAAATTTCAAATGAGCCAATATTTGGCATTAAATTTCAAAATGTCTCACTTTCGACATTTGATATGTTGTCTATGTTCTATTGTGAATACAATATCAGTTTTTGAGATTTGTAAATTATTGCATTCCGTTTTTATTTACAATTTGTACTTTGTCACAACTTTTTTGGAATCGGGGTTGTAATGATAAGTAAAACAATATGGAGTTCCTTATTATCTGATCTCATCTCATTATCTCTAGCTGCTTTATCCTGTTCTACAGGGTCGCAGGCAAGCTGGAGCCTATCCCAGCTGACTACGGGCGAAAGGCGGGGTACACCCTGGACAAGTCGCCAGGTCATCACAGGGCGAGTTCCTTATTATGTGACAGATTTCTGCTCCACGTCTTAGATGTACAGCACAATCTACTGTATGGATAACAGGGCTCATTAGCTTCTCTACTTTCCACACAATCATTTTAACATTCATTCATCACTCAGATCTTTTAGAGTGAATATTTTGCCCCATACCATGCTCACGATCATGTCGCGCCACGTCAATACAGAAGACAGGAACGCGCTCTTTCTTGGCTTCATCCTCATAGAAGTCTACGTACGGAATAGAGATGATCCATGCTGACAGGTTCCGCTGTGTTCCTGGAGTAGCCACCACTTCCACTGGCACAGGACAGTCGTCTTCCACTACCACTGTGGCCTCTTCAACCTGCGAAACACACAAACATTAAGGTCCAAATTCTATAATAAAATGTTTAAAGGAACTAAATAAAGACATTAATAACAATGAGGCTTGTGTTTAAACGCCACAAGAGACTCTTACTACAAGTGATGAGACAGACAGCAATGTTGATGGCTTTTTCACTTTTAGGAGTAACCAGAGTTTGTAAAATACTAGAGCTTGGAAGGAATAAATGCCTGTCTTACCATGTCCTCTTCTCCATCAACCATGGTGTAGGTGGGTAGCACTGCTCCTTCCATTGCGCTGCTCCTAAACACACCCTTCAGCTTACTGCTGATGCGGCTGATCGCAAACGACTCGCCCCGTTTAGGTGGATTCCTGCACATGGACACATTTTACAGCTGCATGAGAAAGCAAAGGGTGAAAATGGTGACTTTGAACAAACATGCAACATTGCAAACCATCCAACAACAGGAACAGGACACGGAAAAAGTTGTGCAAACTCTGAGGATAGTTTAAACTTACTGATGAACTGCAGCCAAGTATAGTTACACGATATTCATTTTTAATTCTCACACAGTTTCAGGTAGAAACGTGTAGAGATCAAATCCAAAAAATGGGCACAACACACAAAATGCAAAAGCACAGAGGACATCCAAAGAAAAGCATGCTTAGATGGTAATATGCCTTTCCAGGAAGACCTACATGCTGATCTCAGAACAGCTTTGCTTTCTCAAAAAGGAACACTCGAGCCAAAATGCTGACACTGTGAATGGAAGACAACATCTGCCAACTGAAAATAAAAAGCAGACTCGTGTTTATTCCCTTTTAGGGTAAAACTGGTCTTAGATCAGCACTCGAGGGCCACAGAAAACACACACGTGCGTGCGCGCGCGCACACACACACACACACACACACACACACACACACACACACACACACACACCCTGACTCACTTCAGTACATTGGGGAAGGATTTTAGAATTCCGGGCCGCAGTGATAGGATGGTTTTGAGAGACGGGGAACCTGATGTAGGTGAAGATTTTGTGCTGACAGATGTTGGCTTGCTGCTAATATTATTAGTCCATTGTAGAGGGGTGACATTTGAGCTACACGTCAGTTGTAGCCAGTACACACAGGCAGCATTGGATGATGGGAGAGACACCAGTCAGTCCTGTCATTTTTTAAAAAAATACTTTTCCCTTTATTATGAACTAGGCACGTGGGCCATCGCAAGACTGGTGTGTCATTTGTGTCTAACTCGTATTACATTTACAAATATATACAATAGCAGTTAAACATTTGGACACACTCCATGTTTTTCTGTATTTGGACTATTTTCTACATTGTAGAACAATACTGAAGACATGAAAACTATGAAATAACATGGAATTATGTGGAAAACAAGTGTTAAAGAAATATGTTTCTGTTTTAGATTCTTCAAAGTAGCCCCCCTTTACCTTGATGACACTTTGCACACGATTGGCATTATCTTAACCAGTTTCATGAGGTAGTCACCTGGAATGCTCTTCAAGTAACAGGAGTGCCTCGTTAAAAGTTAATTAGTGGACAAGTTTTTTTTTTTTTGCATTCTTAATGTGTCTGAGCTCAAACAGTAAATAGCCCTATTCCACAACTGTCATCCATATTATGTCAAGAACCGCTCAACTAAATCAAGAGAAATGACAGTCTATCATTACTTTAAGACATGAAGTGTTTCTGAATTAATAAAAATAAAGAAAAGCCACTGAATTCAAAAGGTGTGTCCAAACTTTTGACTGATACTGTATGTAGAGAAAGACATTTTAAGGCTGAGGTAATAAAACCTGAGAAATCTGCATAGTATCAGAACAAATCAGCATTTTTTCCCCCTGTCCAAGCCCACTATATACACTGTGTGCACAATTATTAGGCAAGTGAGTACTCTGACCCTACCATTATTTCTATGCATGTTTTCCAACCGCAAGCTAGATACACTTGAATGCTAATTGGATTTAAGCATTCTCAGGTGGTATTTATTTGTTTAATGAGGGAGGGTGTGACCTAAAGTCATTAATACCCTATATTAAGGTGTGCATAATTATTAGGCAGCTTCTTTATCTCAGGCAAAATGGGCCAAAAAAGAGATTTAACAGACACTGAAAAGACAAAAATTGTAAAATGCCTATCAGAGGGATGCAGCACTCTTGAAATAGCTAAGCTATAGAAATGTGAGCACAAAACAATCAAACGTTTTGTTGCAAATAGTCAACAGGGTCGCAAAAAATGTGTGGAGAAGAAAAGACACAAATTAACCGCAAAAGACTTGAGAAGGATTAAACATGAAGCTACCAGGAACCCATTATCCTCCAGTGCCACAATATTCTAGAACTGCAACCGACCTGGAGTGTCCAGAAGGACAAGGTGTTCGGTGCTCAGAGACATGGCCAAGGTAAGGAAGGCTGAAACACGACCACCAGTAAACAAGACTCACAAGTTGAAATGTCAAGATTGGGCCAAGAAATATCTGAAGACAGATTTTCCAAAGGTTTTATGGACGGATGAAATGAGAGTGACTCTGGATAGACCAGATGGATGGGCCCATAGCTGGATAACTAATGGACACAGGGCACTTTGACTCAGACACCAGCAAGGTGGTGGAGGGGTAATGGCATGGGCTGCTATTATTAAGGATGAGCTAGTTTGACCATTTCAGGTTGAAGATGGACTTAACATCAACTCCCAAACCTACTGCCAGTTTCTAAAAGATACATTCTTCAAGTAGTGGTATGGGAAGAAGTCTGCATCATTCAAGAAGGCCATGATTGTTATGCAGAACAATGCACCATCACATGCACCCAAGTACTCCACTGCTTGGCGAGCCCACAAAGGCCTTAAAGATGACAAAGTAATGACATGGCCCCCTTCCTCACCTGACTTAAACCCTATTGAGTACTTGTGGCCCCTTCTTAAGCATGAGATTTACAACGAGGGAAGACAATACACCACTCTGAATAGCATTTGGGAGGCCATGGTTGCTCCTGCACAAAAAGTTGATCGTCAACAAATCAAAAAACTAACAGACTGGATGGAAGGCTCATGGCAGTTATTGAAAAGAAGGGTGGCTATATTGGTCACTGAATATTTTTGAAATGCTAGAAGTGTTTATTTGTTAATTCTGAGTTGTTTATTTGTTACACTGAAAATTAAAATAAACAAGTGAGATGGGAAACTTTAAGCTTTTCATTTAGTTGCATAATAATTCTGCACACTAAATGTTGCCTAATAATTCTGCACACTTGTACATTCCCCTGAGAAGGCCTAAACTCCCCTTTCGTTTGTTAATCATTCTGGTTTTAGGTTTATTAACAATTTGGATTGACTGAGAGCACTGTATTTGTTCAACGATAAAATTAATCATCAGGAATACAACTTGCCTAATAATTGTGCACACAGTGTACAACTATGAATATTTGATCGAAATAGTAGTAAGTGTTAATGAGTTTCTGAGTACATTTCACAGTAATAAACAAGAGTGCTCCTGAGCACAATATCCCCCGCTGGGAACTACGCCATAACACTGGTAAAATGCGACTGAATTGAACAAAATTACAATATGTGTATTACTGACGTATAACAAAGAATCCTGTCAAGTTTCATGAAATTCCTCCAAAAGTTGTGAGAGGAGTTGATTTCAGAAGGTGAGTACCCTTCCCGAGATGGACGGAAGGACTGACATCGCCACGACATAATCCCTCCCTTCGGACCTTTCGGCCAGTGGGAGATAATAAAAAATTGTGAGGGAAGTTGATTTCAGAAAGCAAGCACACCTTGATGAAATTGCCAAAGTACAAGTTTGTTAATAATCAAGGGCATAACTCTGGTAAAAATTTGCCCAAATTAAATGAAATTTCAATATGCGCATAACTGTCATATAACAAAGCCTTTTGCCAAGATTGGTGAAATTCCTCCACAAATTGTGAGAGGAGTTGATTTCAGAAGAACGTACATCCTCATGAACTTGTCAAATTACAAGTTATTTAATCAAGAGTCAAAACCCTGGTAAAATTTTCACAAACAAAATTAAATCAAAATTATTACTGTCATATAACAAGGCCTTTTGCCAAGCTTCAAGAAATTCATCCAAAAATTGTGAGAGGGGTTGATGTCAGAAGGCAAATGCACCCTCATGAAATTGTGAAAAGTACAAGGTTGTTAATCAAGAGCCACAACTGGTAAAATGTGACCAAATTTAACGAAATAACAACCTGTGTACTACCGACATATAGCAAAGCCTTTTGCCAAGTTTGGTGAAATTTCTCCCAAAATTGTGTAAGGAGTTGATTTCAGAAAGAAAACGCTCATGAAATTGTCAAATTCTAATTTTGTTAATCAAGGGGCTGTAACTCTGGTAAAATGTGACTGAATTTAATGAAATTACAATATCCCTATTACCGATATATAGCAAAGAATCCTGCCAAGTTTCGTAAAATTCCTCCAAAAGTTGTGAGAGGAGTTGATTTCAGAAGGTGAGTACCCTTCCTGGGATGGACGGACGGACATTGCCACGACATAATCCCTCTTTGGACCTTTTGGCCAGCAGGGGATTAAAAAAAAACAAAAAAAATGTGACAAGCCTATAGTTGTGTACCACGCACAACATCTGAGAGTAGGTGTGTATAATTCCAGCAGGTTATTGGCATTTTGCTCTTCACTTGACTTATGAAGTGTGCAAAGTTTGAAAACATTTTTATTTTCTGGATGCAGTTTCGCAAAGGAAAAAAAAAATCTTAGACGTGAAATCCAAAGTAGGACCCCATTTTCTCTCTCCACAGGGAAACTGGCTTAGTCAGTGCAAAGTGATCATCTGTATCCATCTACATTACATAACACTCCAACATAAAGAAGCAATACACACATTTCATGGAGTAAGACTACAAATGGGATTGGCTGGTGATATAAATTCATATGAAACTTGTACACTACCTTGCAAGTACTGAAATCCCTTCCACATTTTGTTGTGTTCATCTGGAACTGAAAGACTTAATTTGGATTATAGGTTATTAATATATAACCGACGGTATTGAATTGTGTGTGCGTTGCTGCTTTGAAACGACAAAATTCATTCTGAGCAAAGGAGGTTCCCTCAGAAGTCATAACTGGTAGGATGGAGTTAACCTGTGTGCAATTAAAGTGTCACGTGATTTCAATATGAATACACCTGTTCCTGGAACAGCACAAGCATCACATAATTACCAATGAGCCATCAAAACAAGTCTAGACAAAGTAATGGAAAAAGTATCAATTAGAAGAGTACATACTTCCGCCAAGCCACAGATCAACATCAAAATCCAAATCACTTGAACCTAGGATAATGCTAAAGCTGTACACCAAATTCCATCAAAACCTGTTCATTAATTTAAGTTACATTGGGGGGCAAAAGAAAAAAAGCCACAAAACACAGGCGAAAACATAACCACCTCCAACAAAGTTGGCGGAGGCAATCGGGGTACAATTACAATAATTAACCGAACTCTGAACATTGTGCATACGATCATTAAATTCATTATGAAAACTGGAACATGCATGGCACAAATATAGTCAGTATCCTCCTCTGTTTGGAGGAGGATGCGTTTTAAGTCAGTAAGCAGGTATGGAGGGTGTTCATCTCAGAAGAGTAACACGGAAAGCGTTAGAGAGATCCATAGCTCTGATGGGAGAAGCTGGTCACAGGACAACCATAGCAACCAAAACTGGGCTTTATGGAAGCATGGTGAGAAAAACAAGTAACTGGGAAATGGAAAATGGCATGTTGGAGACTTGGCAAACTCTGGTTCTCTGGTCCAATGAGACCAAAAATTCAACTTTATGGTTTTGTGCCTTGGAACAAAATGTTAGGTTTGCTGAAAACCCAGCACTGCGAATCACCAGTGAAGCATGGTGGTAGTATGTTGTGAAGATGCTTTTTATCAGCAGGGACTGGGATTGAGGGCAAGATAGATGGAATGGAAGAAATCCTGTTCTAATCTGCAAAACCCTTGAGAGTAAGGCAGCCGAGACTAACACCAAATGCTCAAACAAGATTCGACACTGAACGGGTTCAAAATCAGGAACATGAATGGTGTTAGAATGGTCAGGGCAAAGCGCAGAAGACAAACTGATTGATCTTTGGAAAAAAAAAAAAAACAAACAAACAAAAAAAACCTTCAGAGCTTGAGCAACTTCACCAAAAAACAACTGACATCAGCCATCAGGATCCAGATATCCCAGAAATCTGGAAAGGGGGTGAATACTTATGCAAGGCACTACATATACATATGGATTCATTTTACAATAATCACCCCAGTCTTTTTGAACAGACTAATGAGGGGTGCATGCGGATGTAGTATTTGGTACACGTTGGGAACAAAAATCAGTGACTTTCACTGTCTGAGCACAAAAAAAGAAAAAACAAAAAGGGTAACAGCGCCAGATACAGTGCACACGCGCTTGCGACTGCATTCAGCCTAGAGCAGTTTGCATGCAGTGGGATAAAGGGATCATACAATCACACTGGCCCATAAGCATGCTTATAAACTTACCTTAAATCATCCACACTCAAATTCCTGGAATAACAGGCAACACAGTTACTGCAGTAAACTAGAAACATCTGCACTACAGTATGAATAATGAAAACAGCTGCAGGGTACAGAGCATTCCATGTCACAAAGGACTTTTGTGATTGATAAAAGAGGGTCATATCAATAATTAAGTAGTGTTATTACTGAATTTAGAAGGCGACACACACTTACCTGTTTAGTTTAGCATTTCTGGGAGGAGATTCAGCACCACACAGCAGGTATCTGAAATACTGCAACAACAGTGAAAGATACACAATGTATGAAAACTATTAACTCATGCATTTTACTTATTCCATCGCGTTGATACCTAAAAAGAGCAACAGCCAAAACAATCAATCATGAACGCTCCCAAACCACTAGAAAATGATCCCCAAGCAGTTGTTGCTATTTATTTATTCAACACTGGCTGTCAGTCACTAATGTACACGGTTCTATCAACGTACAGCAGTGTCCAGTACAGGTTGGGAGACAAACGAGGCTGGACCAGCTGTTAAAAATAAAGAAAGGGATAATTTATAAAAGGTTATTGTGTTGATTCAACTTAAGCATGTCTGCACCTACAAGCTGCTTAATCCTGTCAAAGATTCATATTGTATAGAAACTCATGTGGATGATCTGGATGGATGTCTGGTGCGTACACTTTGCTTGTATTAAAAAAAATGTTTTCTGATCCATGATTTAAAAAAAAAAAAAAAAAAAAATCAAGTTTTCACAAATGCTTTGCTATTTAAAGGAGAACTGAAGTCATTTTAAAACTTGCTTTATTTCTTAATTAACGTCTTAATTACGTTTTCGGTTTTATCAACCTTATATCGTGACTCATATTGGCAACTAATTGCAATTAAATATTATACTTATCGGCCTGTTCGGTTTTTAGCCATGTTGAATTTAGTTTGCTTGGTCCATGGCAGGCGTCACTTATCTGCGCGATCTTTACGAGACTTGTGCAAGACTTCGAAACATGAAGTGTCAGCCAGATGTCAGTGCCGCCATTTTGAAAACTGCTTTCCAAATGAAATATTGCACAAAAACGAGTTTAAATGACGATTACTGCCTACTTTTTTCAAACTATCCTGATTGCGATTAAAACAAACAAAACTTCCGGCTTGATTACATCAGCATTCGAAAGAGGGTGCACGCGTCTTTTGACAACGTTGGTCACTTTGATTTCCGCTGTACGTTTTATTTCCGTCCTACGATGTCTTGCACAGGTCTCAACGAATCTCGTTTACAGCCATTGCTTTGACATGTGGACTGATATTACATAGCACATTTCAAAAACACTTATAACTTGCTATTGAGGTTTTTCACCTGACGTCACAGGGTCACGTGACGCCCCGGTGTCCGCCATTTTGAAGGTCAAGCTACATACTAACGCTGCAGACAGAGAGGGAGAACCAGCTTGAAAAAAAAAAACGTGTTACAGACACCGGATCCAGTGTAAATAACTGCCGGAACGCGCTCCGGCTTGCTCCCCCTCAAATTAAGCAGCGCGCTCCGGCTTGCTCCCCCTCAAATTAAGCAGCGCGCTCCGGCTTGCTCCCGGAGTGCTCCGGCCAAGGTTCCGGAGCGAGCTCCGGCTTGCTCCCCCTCAAATTAAGCAGCATGCTCCGGCTTGCTCCCGGAGTGCTCCGGAGCGCACTCCGGCTTGCTCCCCCTCAAATTAAGCAGCGCGCTCCGGCTTGCCTATTTACACTAGATCCGGTGTAAATAGCTGCCGGATCATAATTACAGTAAACTAGTAAATACAGTAAAGGAAAAACTTGAGACTGAAAGGTTTTAACAGTCATCCAAATGACTGAACGTAAACATTGCTACAGTAACATACTAGCTATGTTGTTGACATTAGCTAGTGCTAACAGCTAGCTGCTAGTACACTGCTACAACACAGACACCAACCCTAATAATACAGTTCTTGGTCATTGCCTGGCAACAGCAAATTTATAACGGGCCATGTCTCAACAGACTAAGAAGTTATTTCAATGACATTTAATAACATTTTGTTTATCCTGAGGACCGAAAGTAAATGAAAACGTGAACAAACCTTAGCTGTAATAAGATGTCGACCACCGGCTCCAGGGACGACCCGCTGATGTAGGCATGTTACCCAGCCTGACAAAATATTTGTAGGCATCCAAACTCTTATATGCTTTCAGATCAATACCTGTGTATGGCGATGGGTTTTTAACGACATAGGTATACAGATCATGTGGGCCGAAGTCAGGTAAAGACGAGGGCTTCGTGTACTTCCGTACGTCAGTGAACAATCCTGGTGGAAGCAGGTAAACGTCGTTCTCTAAGCCTGCTAACCTCAATTTTTGCAAATACCTCTCCCTCTGCTCGCCCTGCGTCGCTGGATAGTGAAGGTGTTTTCTGCATTTCGCTCCTTTTTCTTTTATGTTTTTCGTTTGTCGCCTTCCTCGGATTCAAACTGATTCGAGCCGTGACGTCCAAAATGGCAGCCTAACGATGCATCACATGACTTGGTCACGTGGGTGAAAAACCTCAATAGCAGTGGCAAAATAGCTATCAAAAATGCATTTCTATATTTAATAAAATGAGAGAAATAGAATTTTGATTAAAAAAATTTGCCTTCAGTTCTCCTTTAATACAATATCAAAAGTTTGTGTTGTACCTCGGTATAGTATTAGGCATGTAATGATACAATGCATAATATTTTTGAAAAATATTTAAAAAAAAAAGACAACCCACAACAAGAGTGCTCTGACAGCACAATATCCCCAGCTGGGAACTACGCCATAACTCTGGTAAAATGCGACTGAATTGAACGAAATTGTAATATGCGAGATATAACAAAGAATTCTGTCAAGTTTTGTGAAATTCCTCCAAAAGTTGTGAGAGGAGTTGATTTCAGAAGGTGAGTACCCTTCCCGGGACAGACATCACCACAACATAATCCCCCCTTCAGGCCTTTCAGCCAGTGGGGGATAAAAATTGTGAGGGAAGTTGATTTCAGAAAACAAGCACACCTTGATGAAATTGCCAAAGTACAAGTTTGTTAATAATCAAGGGCATAACTCTGGTAAAAATTGCCCAAATTAAATGAAATTTCAATATGAGTATAATTGTCATATAACAAAGCCTTTTGGCAAGTTTGGTTAAATTCCTCCACAAATTATGAGAAAAGTTGATTTCAGAAGAACCTATACCCTCATGAAATTGTCAAAGTAAAATTGTGAGAGGAGTTGATTTCAGAAGGAAAACACACTTTCATGAAATTGTCAAATTCTAATTTTGTTAAATCAAGGGCTGTAACTCTGGTAAAATGTGACTGAATTTAACTAAATTACAATACGCATAAAGAATCCTGCCAAGTTTCGTGAAATTTCTCCAAAAATTGTGAGAGGAGTTGATTTCAGAAGGTGAGTACCCTTCCTGGACAGCTAGACAGACATCGCCACGACATAACCCCCCTTCGGACCTTTTGGCCAGCAGGGAATTAAAAAGGGGGGGGGGGGGGGGGGGGGGGATTTTCCTATTTTTAATTAACTTAAATATTTCATTTGTTAAATAAATAAATAAATAAATAAATAAAACTTGTGTTCATATTTTTAAAAATTGCTGTAAAATATATCATATTACAACCCCGATTCCAAAAAAGTTGGGACAAAGTACAAACTACAAACGGAATGCAATGATGTGGAAGTTTATAAATTCCATATTTTATTCAGAATAGAACATAGATGACATATCAAATGTTTAAACTGAGAACATGTATCATTTAAAGAGAAAAACTAGGTGATTTTAAATTTCATGACAACAACACATCTCAAAAAAGTTGGGAAAAGGCCATGTTTACCACTGTGAGACATCCCCTTTTCTCTTTACAACAGTCTGTAAACGTCTGGGGACTGAGGAGACAAGTTGCTCAAATTTAGGGATAGGAATGTTAACCTATTCTTGTCTAATGTAGGATTCTAGTAGTGGGCCTGTTAAGCATAACAATTGTGCACAAAATGAAAAAAGCATGAAACTTTCAGGGTTTGTTCTTGAAGGCATAAGCTTTAATTTGAGACGTGGAGGCATTCTCAGTTTGACCTCTGGGATCAGCTAGAGGTCATTGACCTCCATGATATCACATTTCTATGCATGAAATTAGAAAAGGCTGTATCTTAACATCTAAATGTGATGTAAATGTAAAATAAATGTGTTTTTCCATGTGCCTGGACATGAGAAAATCACATATAATACTGATATTCCTCTTAGGTGTAACTTCAGGGGTCAGGTAGAGGTCATTGACCTTTGAAATTTGAAGTTTCTATGCATGAAATTCTAGACGGGTGTATCTTAGGATCTAAATGTGATAGAAATGTGAAGTTAATGTGTATTTCCTTGTTTCTGACCATGAGAAACCCATTTTTGATACTGATATTACTCTTACAGGTCATCTCTGGGGTCAGCTAGAGGTCACTGACCTCCAGCATAATGCATTTCTATGCATAAAATTAGAAACGGGTGTACCTCAGGTTCTAAATGTGATAGAAATGTAAACTACCGTAAAATACCAAATAATAGCCGAGTTCCAATTAACCACCGAGTTCCCTTTAACGGCCGGGTGTACGCATGTGTTGTGACAAATAAAGGCCGGTTCCGAATACTCGCCGGGGTCTAAAAAAAAAAAAAAAGCGTCCGAACGTTCTATCTAGAATCTTGAGGCCCAGCACTTTTCTGGTTTTCTGGTGTTTAAACGATTTTGCATTGCATAGTTTTCTACCGAAACAATATGAATGAATGAATGAATGAATGAATGAATGAATGCAAAATGAAATTATTTCTATAATACTGTTTACAACATTTTGTTACGTGATAATAAACATGCCATTTCAATGTTATAATCTTGGTCTACCGTAATATTTCTTGAGGAATGCAACTCCGTAACTTTTGACAGATGTCTTAGCCAATTACGTTTGACATGGGTGTGTGGGATATCACTTACGTCATCGAATGAGGAATACCCCTTTGGGTATACCCAACGAAAGCCAGCGTGTGTGGTGACATTGAGGACTGCGGGTTTCCAAGGTTGGACTGCTGCTTCTGTTAAACGACCTAAATTGCCGAATGCATGCGTCAAAGCACACACTGAGTTTTATTAAAGACCTTATACCATTTCACTTGCCCTTACCCATTCGGATCTGGAAGACGCTTTACAAAAAAGGTGAGAGCGTTCTAACATGCATTTCAGTCTGCTCGCGGCCAATCTAATCCAAGGGGCCTTTTCAACAAGTAATCTGTCGTGCAAGTTGGGCAGAAGCACACGTCAGGCAGGCAACATGTAGGCCTACAAGTCAGTAATCTATTCAACTAACTTTAATCCGAACTTTAAGTTTTCTACGGGGTCGAGCCACCGTACCAACTCACTCGGGGAATAGGCTCATATCGGCCAAATAGGGAGACGTCTTGGAGAGAAACGTGAGAATGCAAGATGACAGTATGTAGCCACTGCAGGTCACTTATTTTTCAGCATAAGAAAAAACCCTTTGGTTTGACACGTCGCACCCTAATTATGTTGCTTCAACGTCGCGCCCTCCATGCAATTTCAGATTGACAGACATCGCGAAGCGCAAAGGGTGGAGGCTGCATGGGTGAGGGTGATAGCAAGTGACCATAACTTTGCAGAGTAATTAAATCACAGTGCTGCGCACAGACAATGGTGTGGTTTCTTGATTATTTTGTAAAGCATGCACTTAACTAGTCATTAACAGGAAAAGGTGTGTGATTTATCCTTTATCCACCCCGACTGTGCCATGCGAAGATGCATTCGGCGTCTTCAAAATTCCCCGAAGTCGGCACCGTGCTATCTGTAATCTAACGCTAAAGAAACTGTAAGTTATACTGGTTAAAAGTAGGCCTATCTGAGAATGATTTTTTCCCCGTTTTGAGGTAGATTTTGGGGAAGGTGTTTGTGAAGAAGGAATTAATCGCCTGTTCCAAATAGCCGCCTAATCTCTAATACGCGCCGGGTCTCTTACGTGATTGAGACAAATAATAGCCCGGGCTATTATTTGGTATTTTACGGTAAATTTGTATTTCTATGATTCTGTACATGAGAAACCCATTTTTGATACTGATATCATTCTGAGAGGTCAACATCATGGAGAACAGGCAAGGTTGGGAAACATCCCACATTTTGATAAATCTATATAAAAATCTCATGTGTTTTGGATTGTAAGAAACAATTCCATATGAATATGAACATGACAGAAATATACTTCAACTTGTCAGAAATTATAAACTTTAACTAATCAAAAACTTGAACTACAATCAAAACTCTAAATGCAGTGTAAACAGTTGAACAGGTTCCATAAAGAACATTTTAAAATCACTTATAGTATCTACATTTATTCTAAGGGCCTTGACCTTTGGGGATTACAATGTTGGCCTACAAATTGTAACTACAGAACACTGATTTAGTCGCTGCAGTCACCAGAGCATGTGCACAGTGCTGTGCACTTTAAGGCTGCCTTTTTACATCTACAGTGCCCAGTACAACCCTTTTTGCAACCACAGTGCACAAGTTCATAGCAAGCCTGTGAAGCTTCAGGGAGTGTTGTCCAAAGTGTCTGCCATCCAGCATCGGTGTCAATCCATCCCCAGTCTGATGGACTGGGCAAACATGGTTGAGAAACCAAAGCAAGGTTCCATATATTAGCCTGGTACATTGCTCTTTTTATGTGTTGCCTCAAAGCATCTTGTGTAGAGGGGGATGTTTTCCAGTGATCTTGCCCCACTCTGAACCGCGGGAAAATAATGGGCTACACACAAAACATGAACATGAAAATTCCATTGAATCTCTACCTCTGCTAGACTGACATATAGTTATTCCTGTGAATTTAGAATTGCCCTATCAATGTCCAACATTAAAATGACTGAAAATTAAACTACAATGTACTGTATTCTTCAACTCTAGTGCAAATGAGAGCAAATGCTCCAAAACATTACTCACTTTGAAATTATCAATGGAAATGGGGCAACTGTGTTCAGCTTCTGACATAGTTTGTGACCACTGGAGATGTTTTACTTATCAGAAATGAGTTGTGTCATGTCCAGAAACATGGAATCATATATTTACTTTACATTTACAGTATTTCACATTTTAATCCAAAGATAGATTGTTTCTAATTTCATGCTTAGAAATGCATTATCGTGGAGGTCAGTGACCTCTAGCTGACCTCAGAGGTGACTTATAAAAATGATATCAGTATTAGAAATTAGTTTATCATGGCCAGAAACATGGAAATACACATTTAGTTTACATTTCTATCACATTTAGAACCTAAGATACACCCATTTCTAATTTCGTGCATAGATATGCATTATGCTGGAGGTCAGTGACCTCTAGCTGACCCCAGAGATGACCTGTAAGAGTAATACCAGTATTAAAAATGGGTTTCTCATGGTCAGAAACAAGGAAATGCACATTAATTTCACATTTCTATCACATTTAGATCCTAAGACACACCCGTCTAGAATGTCATGCATAGAAACTTCAAATTTCAAAGGTCAATGACCTCTACCTGACCCCTGAAGTTACCCCTAAGAGGAATATCAGTATTATACATGATTTTTTCATGCCCAGTAACATGGAAAAACACATTTATTTTATATTTACATCACATTTAGGTGTTAAAATACAGCCTTTTCTAATTTCATGCATAGAAATGTGCCATCATGGAGGTCAATGACCTCTAGCTGACCCCAGAGGTCAAACTGAGAATGCCTCCACGTCTCAAATTAAAGCTTATGCCTTCAAGAACAAACTCTGAAAGTTTCATGCTTTTTTCATTTTGTGCACAATTCTTCTGATAATAAGAGCTTAACAGCCCCACTATAGTTGCTCAACTGTCTTAGGTCTTTTTTGTCGTATCTTCCGTTTTATGATGCACCAAATGTTTTCTATGGGTGAAAGATCTGGACTGCAGGCTGGCCAGTTCAGTACCCGGACCCTTCTTCTACGCAGCCATGATGCTGTAATTGATGCAGTATGTGGTTTGGCATTGTCATGTTGGAAAATGCAAGGTCTTCCCTGAAAGAGACGTTGTATGGATGGGAGCATATGTTGCTCTAGAACCTGGATATACCTTTCAGCAATGATGGTGTCTTTCCAGATGTGTAAGCTGCCCATGCCACACGCACTAATGCAACCCCATACCATCAGAGATGCAGGCTTCTGAACTGAGCGCTGATAACAACTTGGGTCGTCCTTCTCCTCTTTAGTCCGAATGACACGGCGTCCCTGATTTCCATAAAGAACTTCAAATTTTGATTGGTCTGACCACAGAACAGTTTTCCACTTTGCCACAGTCCATTTTAAGTGAGCCTTGGCCAAGAGAAGACGTCTACACTTCTGGATCATGTTTAGATACGGCTTCTTCTTTGAACTATAGAGTTTTAGCTGGCAATGGCAGATGGCACGGTCAATTGTGTTCACAGATAACGTTCTCTGGCAATATTCCTGAGCCCATTTTGTGATTTCCAATACAGAAGCATTCCTGTATGTGATGCAGTGCCATCTAAGGGCCCGAAGATCACAGGCACCCAGTATGGTTTTCCGGCCTTGACCTTTACGCACAGAGATTCTTCCAGATTCTCTGAATCTTTTGATGATGTTATGCACTGTAGATGATGATATGTTCAAACTCTTTGCAATTTTACACTGTCGAACTCCTTTCTGATATTGCTCCACTATTTGTCGGCACAGAATTAGGGGGATTGGTGATCCTCTTCCCATCTTTACTTCTGAGAGCCGCTGCCACTCCAAGATGCCCTTTTTATACCCAGTCATGTTAATGACCTATTGCCAATTGACCTAATGAGTTGCAATTTGGTCCTCCAGCTGTTCCTTTTTTGTACCTTTAACTTTTACAGCCTCTTATTGCCCCTGTCCCAACTTTTTTGAGATGTGTTGCTGTCATGAAATTTCAAATGAGCCAATATTTGGCATGAAATTTCAAAATGTCTCACTTTTGACATTTGAGATGTTGTCTATGTTCTATTGTGAATACAATATCAGTTTTTGAGATTTGTAAATTATTGCATTCCGTTTTTATTTACAATTTGTACTTTGTCCCAACTTGGCGGCACGGTGGTGTAGTGGTTAGCGCTGTTGCCTCACAGCAAGAAGGTCCTGGGTTCGAGCCCTGGGGCCGGTGAGGGCCTTTCTGTGTGGAGTTTGCATGTTCTCCCCGTGTCTGCGTGGGTTTCCTCCGGGTGCTCCGGTTTCCCCCACAGTCCAAAGACATGCAGGTTAGGTTAACTGGTGACTCTAAAATTGACCGTAGGTGTGAATGTGAGTGTGAATGGTTGTCTGTGTCTGTGTGTCAGCCCTGTGATGACCTGGCGACTTGTCCAGGGTGTACCCCGCCTTTCGCCCGTAGTCAGCTGGGATAGGCTCCAGCTTGCCTGCGACCCTGTAGAAGGATAAAGCGGCTAGAGATAATGAGATGAGATGAATTAAAAAAAATTAACAAATAGGCCTTTTCTTCAACTTAACATTTCTACTACCTTCATTTTCTTCTCTTTTTTAAAAAACTATCAGCAGTCTGCAAAGAGAGCTCCGATTTCTTGTTAAATCTATTTGTATAATCAATCATAGAACATCTTTCCCATTTTAGAGCTGCTGTTTTTCGTGGCATTAGAGTGAGGTCACGTGCATTTCCTATGGACCCTTTTCACGTGACGTCACGACAAACGCGGCCGCCATTTTGGACGTGTACTACCAGTAGTTTACCACAGCCAACATTGAGGAACGGCAGCAAAGAAAGTTTTTACTTTCAGCAAGACTTCCATCATGCCACTATATTGTTGTGCACCTGGATGTAGTAACCATCAACAAACAAGGCAAGGTTTATCATTTTATCGGATCCCGACGGAGAAGATGGATAGCGGCCATTAACAGATTGGCAGCCCTCGGCATACCAACGCTTGTGTAGTGACCACTTTGTTGGAGGTAAGACGAATAAAATTAGCCAGAAAAGGCATTACATTGCTGTTAACATTCTGTGGCGGCGAGTGTGTAACCAAATAGGTTAAAATAACCCATTGTAAACTCTTTGTTCTTCTGTAGTAGCTATTGTTGACTAGCTAATGTCAACAAGTAGCTAGTATGTTACTGTAGCAATGTTTACGTTCAGTCATTTGGATGACTGTTAAAACCTTTCAGTCTCAAGTTTTTCCTTTACTGTATTTACTAGTTTACTGTAATTATGATCCGGCAGCTATTTACACCGGATCCAGTATAAATAGCTGCCGGAGCCAACGTCCGAGGTTCCGGAGCGCGCTCCGGCTTGCTCTCCCTCAAATTAAGCAGTGCGTGCCAGCTTGCTCCCGGAGTGCTCCGGCCGAGGTTCCCCTCAAATTAAGCAGCGCGCGCCGGCTTGCTCCCGGAGTGCTCCGGCCGAGGTTCCCCTCAAATTAAGCAGCACGCGCCGGCTTGTTCCCGGAGTGCTCCGGCCGAGGTTCCCCTCAAATTAAGCAGCGTGCACCGGCTTGCTCCCGGAGTGCTCCGGCCGAGGTTCCCCTCAAATTAAGCAGCGCGCGCCGGCTTGCTCCCGGAGTGCTCTGGCCGAGGTTCCGGAGCACACTCCGGCCGAGGTTGCCCTCAAATTAAGCAGCGCGCTCCGGCTTGCTCCGGAGTGCTCCGGCCGAGGTTCCGGAGCACACTCTGGCCGAGGTTGCCCTCAAATTAAGCAGCGCGCTCCGGCTTGCTCCGGAGCAAGCCGGAGCGCGCTCCGTAACCTCGGCCGGAGCACTCCTGGAGCAAGCCGAAGCGCGCTCTGGAACCTTGGCCGGAGCACTCCTAGAGCAAGCCGGAGCGCGCTCCGGAACCTCGGACGTTGGCGTGTATGTGTATGGCGATGGGTTTTTAACGACATAGGTATACAGATCATGTGGGCCGAAGTCAGGTAAAGACGAGGGCTTCGTGTACTTCCGTACGTCAGTGAACAATCCTGGTGGAAGCAGGTAAACGTCGTTCTCTAAGCCTGCTAACCTCAATTTTTGCAAATATCTCTCCCTCTGCTCGCCCTGTAAATGCCCTACGTCGCTGGATAGTGAAGGTGTTTTCTGCATCTCGCTCCTTTTTCTTTTATGTTTTTCGTTTGTCGCCTTCCTCGCATTCAAACTGATTCGAGCCGAAGTCCACTACATGTCCAAAATGGCGGTCGCGTTTACGAAGGTCATGTGACTGAAAAGGGTCTATATTGTACGTTAATTATACAGCCTGATAATTATCACAATTCATTATTTGAGTCATTGATTCAAATCATAAATTGGGATCATGATTTATCATTACACAATATATCGTTACATGCCTACATACCACCGAATACATACTCAAGTACAAAGTGCTATGGGGGGGGGGGGGTAAATCTTGAAAGCCTTTGTAGTCAGTTTTAAATTTTAATGGAGTTATCCATGAAGAAACAAAATACTCTCTGTACTGATTACCTCATCACTGTGGCAAAACATTGGCGTGAAGACATTCTCCAGTAAGGACAGGACGTGCTCATAGGCCTCAAAGAGACATCGCATCTTTTGCAGTTTCACTACGCCTGGGTATGGGCCCTCTGCAACTACATGGGGAATGAAAAAAAGAGGGGGAAAAAAGACAAGAAATTCAAAGAATGACAACAGGCGAAAAAGAAAAATGAGCCCAGTTTAAATTATAGTTTCAGTCATGTCTTTTCATCCTCTTTTTTTTCCATTACAGCCTTAAATGATGTCCTGTAGGCACAGTGACAACCTCAGAGAAGTACGTAGGTCATCATCACCATTACGGCCTGACCATCGTTTTCCACAGCTTGTATATTCTTTACTATAGCTTGTTTGAGGGCAGGCCTCACAATCACAGGTTTGCACTGGAAACACTATAGAAAAGAATTCCTCCTGAACTGCAACAGTCACGTTTGTCTGTGCAGTTTTGTAAAATGATAGCTTGCTGCTTTTCTCTCAAGTGGTGAAGAACAGCCTTTTTTGGACTCATGGTGTGTCATCGTGCAGGAATATCTGTAAATGAGGAGCTGTTCTTGTCTAAGATTGTGAGCATTTAGTTAATTACAGCACTCCAGTCCTTTAAAAGTGTGTTTTTTATATAACAACAACAGTTTCCCAGGCATCATGAAAGTAGAAACAGGAACTAATGGTTTCTGGGGAGGAGGGAAAAAAACACACACACACACACACACACACACACACACACACACACACACACACACACACACACACCACTTCATGCTAACTAATTTAGCATATTTACTTAAAAAGATGCATATGCAAACACTCACCATTGCGAATTTCCTCAATGATGAAGGGGTCAAAGCTGATCTTGTCAATGCTCTCCTCCAGGCAATATGTCACATAGATCTTCTGTACTTCACCATGCAGGCACTGCATTTCAGAGTCACTCAGCTCCGGACACAAGATCTTATCATTGAACTCCTCTACACACACACACACACACACACACACACCTTTATTATGCAAATATTAATCAAAATTCACAAATTGAGAGCTATACATTGTGCACCATTGGTATGGTCTTAAAGATTTTAGTACATTTCATTATTAAAGGCACCAGAGATCTCATCTCATCTCATTATCTCTAGCCGCTTTATCCTTCTACAGGGTCGCAGGCAAGCTGGAGCCTATCCCAGCTGACTACGGGCGAAAGGCGGGGTACACCCTGGACAAGTCGCCAGGTCATCACAGGGCTGACACATAGACACAGACAACCATTCACACTCACATTCACACCTACGGTCAATTTAGAGTCACCAGTTAACCTAACCTGCATGTCTTTGGACTGTGGGGGAAACCGGAGCACCCGGAGGAAACCCACACGGACACGGGGAGAACATGCAAACTCCACACAGAAAGGCCCCCGCCGGCCCCGGGGCTCGAACCCAGGACCTTCTTGCTGTGAGGCGACAGCGCTAACCACTACACCACCGTGCCGCCCTGGCACCAGAGATCTGTTACAGGAAAAGGCCATTTCACTGATATTGCAAGCCCAAAAGCAAGTCAGCAAAATTGTGAGATCATCATGCTGACACACCACTAACCACTTTAACCAAACCCTTAAAAAACATGACACAACAAACTAGCTTCCGATTCCGACAACATCTTGGTACACACACACCCCAAAAAATAAATAAATAAATAAATAAAATAAAATAAAATAAAATCAACCCCACACATCAATAAGCTAAATTGCATCTTAGGATTCTGAAGCTTGTGGCCAGAAAAAAAAAAGTGTATACTGAGTAGTATCTCAGTAGGCCTTTATGGTGGAGCATCTAAAGCTGCAAGTATCTTTGACTTAAAACACACAACCATATGTCGTTTGTGTTGAGATGTTAGAGAATTAATAAGCCTCACACAGTCACAGTGAAGTGAGTTAAAGGTGATTCCAAATCGGTCATGCCTTCTCGTTAACCATTTCACTCACCTCTGTTATTAGTTAACTTCTTTACAAAAAAGTGTGAAGTGAGTTAAAGGTGATTCCAAATCGGTCATGCCTTCTCGTTAACCATTTCACTCACCTCTGTTATTAGTTAACTTCTTTACAAAAAAGTGTGCGCACGCGCGCGCACACAATTAGGATCTCAGATATTATATGGGGGGAGACACACTCACCCACAGCAAGGCAGAACTGCAGCACATGCACGGCTCCCTCCTGTTTGAGGAAACTCATAAAGCGGAACAACAGATCTTGCTGCTCACGAATCTCCTTCAGGTCCAGCTTCAACACCTAACACACACAAAAGTGATTAGATATACAGATACACACATTGTTTCAGTATGTTGCTGGAATACTTGAAGGAATTTTCAATAAACATCCATCTACCACTTATCCGGGTCTGGGTCGCAGGGGTAGCAGCCTAAGCAGAGCTGCCCAGACCTCCCTCTCCCCAGCCACCTCCACCAGCTCTTCAGGGGTAATACCAGGGCATTCCCAGGCCAGCTAAAAGATGTAATCTCTCCAGCGTGTCCTGGGTCTGCCCCAGGGTCTCCTCCTGGTGGGGCATGCCCAGAGAGCCTCCCTTGGGAGATGTCCAGGGGGCATCCTACCAAGGTGCCCGAACCACCTCAACTGACTCCTTTCAGTTATGCTCAAACATGATGTTCGTTATGGACAAACCGTTCATGGCACAGAAGTCCAACAACAGAACACCACTCGGATTCAGATTGGTGTTCAGAATGGCAGGCAATTCCTCCCAATCACACCCCTCCAGGTCTCACTGTCATTGCCAACGTGAGTGTTGAAGTCCCCCAGTAAAACAATGGAGTCCCCTCATGGTGCACTGTTTAGCACCCCACTCAAGGACTCCAAAAAGGCCAGGTACTCTGAACTACAACTTGGCGCATAAGCACAAATAACAGTCAGAGACCATTCCTCGACCCGAAGGTACAGGGAAACTACCCTCTCATTTACTGGGGAGAACTCCCATGTTAGCGTGCCAAACTAGGAGGCTACCAATAGCCCCACCCCTGCCCGGCGCCACTCACCCTTGACAACTCCAGCTTGGAAGAGAGTCCAACCCCTCTCCAGGAAATTGATTCCAGAGCCCAAGCCATGCGTTGAGGTGAGCCCAACGAGTCAGTACCTCTCAACCTCCTGCACAAGCTCAGGCTCCTTCCCCACCAGAGAGGTAACATTTCATGTACCAAAAGCCAGTTTTGTCAGCTGGGGATCAGTACGCCAGGGCCTCTGCCTTTGGCTGCCACCCGATTCACAATAAATAATCCACCCAATTTTCCATGAAAACAAACAGTGTATTCATTGATGAATATCTAATCAACTGATGTCACAAATGACCCCAGATATACATTTCTAAGACTTTTTATTGTTGCCATCTGGCTGGACTTACAGATGGATTTTTGTTGCGAGAGTCTGCATATTTCTGTAGGAACGGCACCAGTGCAGATGGAGGCTCAGTTTCTGGCTCAGGCTAACAGAGAAATAAGACAAATGAGTCACAGATAAGAAGCTCACTTCTACAGCTGAGCACCATATTGCAAGAGTGACCTATGAAATTATGAAGCTGTTCTCATACTAGTAGTTCATTTTCTGGAACGGAAGCTCCTACAGGAGTCCTAGCTGCAAGGTTTATATTAAATGCACTCAACATAATACCTCTTCATTTCTAATGGGAACAACTTAAAAAAAACAACATGATGTATGGAGAACAAAATCTAAGATTAATGAAGGTGACCCTTTCTGTAACATGGAAGGTGGCTTCAGTAAGCTTAGAGTGGCCAAAGACACGTACTGTTTTGCTTTTTTAAATTAACTTGTTTCATTGGTGTTCCACAACATGAAAAGTAACTAGAAACGGATAAATAGTATGACCCGTTTAAACATTAATTAATTTTAAAGAATTGTAATCACTGGCAAATTGCTGAGGTGTGTGTGTGGGTGGGTGGGCGGGGAAACAAAAAACACCACACCCTCAGGATGTGCCAGCACTGGAAAATAATCAACTTCAGCTTGCTAACAATAACTCCATGTCAGGCCAAAATCACTCCACCCCTTTGCTGAGCATTTTCCACGAACTGTGCAACCCCAAATGATTCATTTCCATTTCATGGACTGTTTACATTCTATAATTTGTGCTGTAAATCCTAAGCCAAAAGAGACTAATCCTCGCTTTGTCTGACTAGATGATGAAATTTATCTAACATTTATTGACGTACATCCAGTTTTGACAGGATGTGAAGCCTACTATTCAGTTGGTAAGATGTATTTTGTTTTTTCCTATTGGTAAAAAAACAGCTCCAGGCATTCAGCACACTTTAAAGAGACATCATGTGAACTAGATCGGCAGGTTTAAGTGCAAGATAAATCTAAAATTGCTCACAGGAGTGTCATCAATGAACAGGAGGACCATGTAGTTCACAGTGTCCTGGAAAGAAAGTAGGAAAAGGACCTCAGTTGCAAGTGGAACACATTGTCTACTTCAAAATCTTCACTGAATATAAACAGCAATTGATTGAAATGTTTACTTCAGCCAATAAGAAAATTTACACACTATTCCTTTTACACCAAAACAATCATGCTTAATCTCTCAAGTTTCAACTGACACAAGTTTATAGTTACCTAGTTAGCAGAGGACTGGCTGTGAATATGACTCCTGCTACATGAAAGAACTAATACTACTGTTTTTAAGCTGTGCAACATAGTTTTGTCCATTTTTTACAGATACATGTGCACCTTACATTGCTATAAGCAATAATTTAAGGTAAATGTGCAGTAATTTAGCTGATGTTAGTTGCACTAGCCTTGCAGCTCAATTTCATCTCATCTCATCATCTCTAGCCGCTTTATCCTGTCCTACAGGGTCACAGGCAAGCTGGAGCCTATCCCAGCTGACTACGGGGGAAAGGCGGGGTACACCCTGGACAAGTTGCCAGGTCAGCACAGGGCTGACACATAGACACAGACAACCATTCACACTCACATTCACACCTACGGTCAATTTAGAGTAACCAGTTAACCTAACCTGCATGTCTTTGGACTGTGGGGGAAACCGGAGCACCCGGAGGAAACCCACGCGGACACGGGAAGAACATGCAAACTCCGCACAGAAAGGCCCTCGCTGGCCACAGGGCTCGAACCTGGACCTTCTTGCTGTGAGGCAACAGCACACCACCATGCCACCCACAGCTCAATTTAAAAAAAAAAAAAAAAAGGAACAGGCAAACTTCCAATGTTAAACTTCTCATCTGATTTGTAGAAAATTGTCTAAACTATGCCTTTAAAAACACTGAATAACAGCGCTTTCACACTTGACCTGGATACACACCAAGACTCGATTCGAGGCTCATTTAGACTGGAGGCAATCTCAGTGAAGGTTTGTTTTGACACAGACGAATTTCAGTAAACGGTGAGTCAGTTGTGCAAATTTTTTCTGCTTCATGTGTAATATTTACAAAATGGGAGATGATCTGTATATTCCTGGTCCATGTTATTAATGTATGCACCACAACGTTATTGTATTCTTGAACCGGATTCATTTTATATAACAGCAATAGATAGTAGGGGGAGGGGAGAACCCACACCACCACAATTTGCATTCATTTTCATGCTATTGTTTCTATAGCAACAACAAGCACTTGGGACTTGTATGGCAGACACTCCACATAAATTGACTTAAAAAGACAATGTGCGCAAGTGCTGAAACATTGCAGTTTTCTTTGAGAACATTTACGGAAAGAGTCTCCAGTGTCAGCGCTTTATAAGAATCAGAGTAAAAGATCTGTTCTTTCAAGTTTACCACCATGGACAACAAAGCCTTAGTGAAAACATTTTGTTTAGATGTGCTCTTCCTTACGTACAGGGTCAGCCATGAAGTCCATGGTTGGGAGAAACACTGAGCCAGCCATAACTTCTCGAATCAGCAGAGACAGAGATCTAAAAGTGGAACGACAAAGAGTTTGTTTGGTCACTGTTCAAGGAATGTTATTAGAGTGATCAGTCATTACATTTTACCACAAAAATTTGAAAACACGAGTGAAAACACACACATACACACACACACACACAAACTAAATATTATATATTATTAATAATGGACAACAGACACCCTTTGTACCCTCACGCTGCAAAAAAATGACGCATCATTCTTTATTAATTAATAAATATGGTTAGTGTTGGGGGAAAAAATTGCTGTGTAGAAGAATAAAACATAGGACATATTTTTATAGGAACTTCATGGTGGTAAGAGTCATGTTGCTTCATGTCGACCTGCTTCACATCACCCTGTCATTGATCTTTGTCCTATTATAGCACACACTGTTGTGTTTTATTCCTTCCTTATATCGCTTATGGATGTACTTCCTGGATTTTTCTAAAAAATGACTGACCCAAGGTCTTTGGGATAGTGTCAAATGTCCTCACATTCACCTTTTACAGATTACATTTGGGGGGAAAAATACAAAAATATAAAGAAGTCAACTAATTTATTGTGTTTACTGGGGCTAAGGTAAAAACTCGATTTAGTCATAGCAATAATAGCCCCCAAGCATAACTACGTCATCACTTGATCACAGTGCATTGTGGGGGATAGCCAGGGTCAGTAGTTGAGCAATATTACGGAGGTCAGATTAACTTTACGTGAGAGCGATGTGAGAGGAGCGATTTTACCGTGCTCTGTCGTGGAAGACAATGAAACTGGTGATTTAAAGAGGCGGATAACATGTCAAGGGTTTACAGCAGGAAAATCGGAATCCAAATCAAGCTTGTGAAAAGGTAAGAGTCTAGACCGAGTCTACCACACTGTACAACATCAAATCTCAGAATGTCTTATTTCTGAGGACGTATACTGGATCACGAAGCAAAGTCTAAATTTGTTTCTTTTAATCTTCAGTTATTCCTTACCATTTTCTAAGAAGCTTTGTTCTAATGAAATCTTAGCCTTGTACTTAATCTTGATCCAGCGCAATGAAAGTTACAGATGCAGTAAGGGAAACGATTATGAAAAATCAACTGTTGGCTTAAGTCTAAGATTGCTTTGTGATCCTGGGTCCAGATGAACAGCATCAAAACACTTGAGTGATTAGTTAAATAAAACCTGATATCAGGAAACATTTAATAAAAAAAAAAGAATAAAAATTAAAAATAGAAAAAAATCTCTGGAAACCCGCTGATCTGCCATGTTATGTTCAGTATAAATGCATTTACTTCAATAAATGCCGCTAGTGAGGTACACTGACATACATACCCGAAAGAGAACCCTTCGTGGTTTGGAAGTTTTATTGGTCTGGCAGGCTCATTCGGCTGCCGAGTGCTTCGGTACGTTGAGAGACAAAGGCCAAAGAATGCTTCTTTGTTTTACAGGCTTTGAAATATCACTAGTTTCAGACGATGAACAGTGTCTATTGTTATAATCTTCTATAACCGAAGGTCATTCTGCAGACCACAGAAATATTGCTGGGTTACAGTTTAAGTATGTCTTTTTCCCCACCAGAGAAATGTAAGCTACAAACACTTCATTTCGATTCAGTTTGAAGGTTTTTGTTGCGAATTAAAACTTATCCATTTCTTTCTTTTCTTGTTCTCGACTGGCAGCTGATAAAAGCTCAAATTAGGTGTTCTCTTTGTTGTGGAGGCACAGTAAGGCACACAGCAATTAATTTTAGGGATGTTTAAAACTGGTTAGACAGAACAATGCGGTGTTTAACAATGGCGAAAGTAAACAATATGGAGGAGCTGACCTCGGGTATCGCCCATAATGGATTGCGGTAAACAAGCGATGATGTAGTCATGGGTTAGGGTCATTACCTAATGTCAGTGGCAGGTCCTTGTAAAGAAACAAATGTATGCGTGTTCTGCACCTGCAGTCAGTAGCTTTAGGAGGCATGACGTAAGGGAACAGCATCTCTGTGAGCTTTCGTAAATAGAGCAGCTCATCTCGACGACTGCGCAGAGCCACGTGCAGATCTGCACCATACTCCTCCAACACCACCTGCTGCAGGGGCCGGTTTTTATCCACTAAACACACACACACACCATGAATATCACCACGAGAAAACAAATGTCAACACCAGCTTCATGCATTAATTATATGTTTATATTTACACTGAAAGTCATATGACTGACCTTTCTGCTGTGCTTTGGCAGCGATCTCGATGTGCTTCATTGCTGCTTTCATCATTTTGCCAATGATGGCTGATGGAACGTTCACCTGGACAGAGGAAGTGTCAGAGCCACAAGCCTTATGGTGAATGCAATCCCAAGAAACGACTTGTGTAAAACTAACTGTACTTTATCGCTAAACAACCCAAATATGAAATAAATCAATGAAAGATTATTACTAAATGAGAAATTCTTTGTTCCTTTAACTTATGTTTCTTAATTATTATACAAAAGGTATTTACAAATAACTGGAATGTTCTATGCTCTGTGACCATTATTATGACCATTTCTTATAACATTTATTTTCCATACAAATATTTTGCAACATTTTGCAATAAGGTTCTTTAACACTGCTGAAACATTAACAAGATGTTAACATATTTTTTAATTAATGTTAAACTAAATATAGCTTCATGTTTATTTCAGCCCAACTAAAAACAAATGACAGTTTACTATAAATGGTGATAATTAGTTGAATTAAATATTGGCACCCACAACTCAGGCTTAATTATAAACCTTGCACTGCAAATATGTTTTTTTCCCCCCCCCAAATCAGCTGATGTGGGCATTAATTACTTAACATTATTTATGGTTTTTTAATGCTAAAGTTTATGGTTGATTAAAACTAGATGGCCTTTCAATTTCATAAAAATCGGTGAAATTTAGTTCCCTCTGAAATTTGGTCATTGTAATATACATGTTAATTTCTCTAATATCTTTATTTAAAGGAAAAAAAACAACACCCCAACACAGGCCATTCTTTGGCTGGGAAGTGATTAAATTTGAGGGGATTCCCTTGCAAATTAGTCTAGATGGAAATAGGGGTCCACGCGCACCCCCCGGCTTTTTTTATGACACCTGATTTTTTTGTATCTTTAAAGTGTCTACTTTCAGAATCTGACAGGTACCAAGCTGAAATAATGTCCCAAGGGCTTCATTTTTAACCCTTTAATGTACCTGACCGGAACCCGACAGATTGAAAAAAGGATACAGAATGGGTCATAACTTTTGAAGTAAACTACATACAGAGACAAATTAACACATTTTCCCATACAATACTGACCCAGTGAATAACATTAAGTGATTGTTTTTGACATTTGACAACATTTAAACCGCCTTTTTGGTCAAAAACGGCAAAAAATGGCCTAAAATGTATAGAAAATCAACTGTCTTTTCATTCTTCAAATGTGTTTTCACCACCTCTGGCTCTTCATTTATCATTTACAGCATCACTTTGATTATTATATCGGGTATTAAGCTGAAACAGTATCTCTCTCACTTTATTTTAACCCTTTGAAACAAAACCTGTGCAGCATAGCCCAACAACCAAAAGTGGGATAACTTTGATGTAAAGAAACAGGGACAAATGGGCACATGCAACTAATTAACAGACTTAACAGATAACATGTTGATTCGTGTTGTTTTAATGATTTTCAAAATAACTATTTTCATAAAAGTAGGCTGGCAAGCAGTTGTCCTCCACTACTCATCTTCATCATAACTGAAGAGATCTTCAAAGTCTATTTCTTCCATATCCAGCTCTTCATCCTCATCATTTGGTTCATACTCTCCCTCTTCATTGACAGACAAGTTGTTGCTCTTGGAATCAACTACCTTGTCGACTACCTGCTCTTCTGACACTGCTCTCTGAGCCAGTACCTCAACAAGAGAAGGAGGGAGGATGGGTCCAATCGTCCAGATGGGTTCCAACACCTCCTCCTTTCCTGTCTTCTCCCAGCCCATGCCTGGGTCATATGGTTTGGGGCTCTCGATTATTGCTTCATCTGCTCTCTTGTAGCAAGCAACTCTGTAGTTGACTCGCTGTACATGTGGGATGAGACATACTTTGGGGGGAGGCAGGCATTCCAGGTCTACTTTTGACTTTGAGTCCAGGACTTTGTCAGCACCAACCATGTTTCTCAGCATCTTGGCCCGTACGGCATCAACTGATGTCGTCCGTGTTTCGCCATACATGATGCATGTGAAGCACTCCATCTCCTGTTGAAGCTCATTGGTGACCAGCCAGTTTCCACCAAGCTGCTTGAAAGCATTGTGGAGTTTAGGATTCTTCTGTAGCTTCTTCAGAGGATTGACCTTTCCTTTGCCTTTAAAAGCACTGCTACAGTCTTCCCCAGTAAAGACATAGAATCCCAGCAGTGTGCTACAGTAGTCAGGGCCCAGTGATTCAGACAGTTCTGTCACATTTACGGTACCTGTACGCGATGTTTGCCAGAGCCATGGTCAAGATAGATTGAGAGGTTGATCTTGCTGGCATGGTAGAGGAGGATCATCAAAATGTCTGTGTCAGGTGTCCTCACCACACATGACTTGTACCCCCATTTGACAGCCTGGTGGAGGTACAGCACAATGCGACTGACTGTCTCCTCCTGGTTGGACCGCAGTGCATAGATTTCGGAAGTCTGGACCTATAACACAGTGAAACTAAGTAACTACATTATTATAATATAACATTCACAATTCCAGAGCATTTGGTTTACTTATCAATCCTCCAGTATTGTTAGGGTGACTGCTTATGTCTCCGGTCAACTTACTTTTCCATTGGTTGATGTTATGTCATAGGATTTCCCATCAACACACACCACTGCTCTCATACTCCTCTCAATCCGAGATGCTGCCTCATTGCTCCCCCACACCTTAAGAAGGAGGTCACATAGCTGCTTCTTGTTCAACTCATTACCAAGGAATGACTTAAAGTCATAGGGCGTCCGGGTGTTTGGACCATCAATTATGTATCTTTCAGTAAAGCCACGCCTGAGTCGCTCTTGGGCTTTGATGGAATCTGGCTGGTAGCAATCTGTGGAGAAGACAAACTGATGCTTGGCAACCATTAGGTCCAGGAGCTACATGCAAATCTCCCCACAGGTTGGTGGTAAGTTGGTCATCATGTGAAAGAGGGCATTGCCATCCTGTATAATTATAAAGGGCATCCTGAGGGTATGGTACTTCTTCATCCCTGTCCAGATGGTGAAGAATGGCGGACTTATTTGTTTTGGCAAAATAGCCATCAGGAGAGCCAAGGGCATGAGGAACAGGTGAGAGAGGATACCGTATGAGTTCCTCAATATTGATGGGCTTGTCCATAATCTGCAACTTTACAAGAAGTTGATAGGCTAGGTTACTCTGCTCCTGGTACACAAAGAGCTGTAATAGAAATGAGAATCAATGAGATGAGGCATAAATGTAGTAGGCCATAATATAATGCATTGTATTGAAATGAACCATTAATACAAGTTAAATCAATATCCACCTTCCCCTGTGCTGATGTAAGTTTGACCCTCTTGCTGCACTGATCCATTGTCTTGAGATTCAGCTTCTTGAGGCTGTCAAAGAACTCACTCTTATTGGACACAAAGCGCTCTTGGATGAACTGCTCTTTGGCAGCCCTGCCTGCAGCCTCGGCCCGCAACACATCAACCTCAACCTCTGGATCAATTGGAGCCCCAGATGCAAGGGAGTACCGTCGACACAATAACATTTGAAAGAATGAAAAGACAGTTGTTTTTCTACACATTTTAGGCCATTTATTGCCGTTTTTGTCCAGAAATGCAGTTTAAATGTTGTCAAAAGTCAAAAACAGCCACTTCATTTCATTCCTTGGGTCAGTGTTGTATGGGAAAATGTGTTCATTTGTCTCTGTATATGTGGTTTACTTCAAAAGTTATCCCACATTCTGACAGTTTTATCATTTTCCGGGTTCCAGTCTAGGGCATTAAAGGGTTAAAAATGTTGACTTTGGGGCATTATTTCAGCTTAATACCCAGTGTAATAATCAAATGGATACTGTAAATGATAAATGAAGAGCTGGTGGTGAAAAAAGTACACAATAAAACTTCAAAGAATGAAAAGAAAGTTGAATTTCTACACATTTTAGGCCTTTTTTTTGCCGTTTTTGACCAAAAAGGCGGTTTAAATGTTGTCAAATGTCAAAAACAACCACTTAATGTCATTCACTGGGTCAGTATTGTATGGGAAAGTGTGTTAATTTGTCTCTGTATGTAGTTTACTTCAAAAGTTATGACCCATTCTGTATCCTTTTTTCAATCTGTCGGGGGTGCGCGTGGACCCCATTTCCATCTAGACTAAATAATGTGCATGAAATCGCTCACTTTGTGTAGTTAAGCAGACAGAGGAAGTCCATGTGTGCATGCTTACCTTCGGCTTCATCAACTTTTGGGTTTTACGGCAGTTGGCATCCAGCGTTGCATTACTGGCATCTACAGGTTTATCTTTGACCGTGCACTGACAGTTACATTATTCTGTCACTAGATTAGATTAGATAAAACTTTATTGAACCCTTTGGGAGGGTTCCCTCAGGGAAATTAAGAACTAAAACAAACAATTGATCACACCAAAGTGCTCGCTGACCGCCGATATTTATTAGTCTGGTCCTGCGTTTCCTTTCCTTCGCAACATAACATCTTTTCTTCTTGCTTTCCATTACTGTAGTCAGTCTTTCACGTTTCATTCACGTCCTCCATTTTTCTCTCCTGTTTCAAATTTGTATCCCACAATGCCTTGTACGAACGGGGAAAGCCCACCACATGATGCATGACATAGTATCTTGTATTGCGTCATGTTGAAGCAAGAAAAAATTAGCGGAGAATTTAGAGCCATGTGGTCCTAAATTCATTAATTGTTCTATTTAAAAAAAATTAAAAACCCAATAAAATTGGAAGTCTGTGATTCGAATTCAGTAGCTTTCGGTCCACTAAACAAAAATAATTGGGTGTCAAGGAAAATTATTTTTATGACCTAAATTTGAAAAATCTGAAAGGCAGTCTACCTTTAACATTAAGAAAATGTGGTAATGTAACCATTTAAAAAACATTAAATCTACATTATGCTGTTATTGTTACATGAAAGACAAGTATGTTTTCTGTTGTTTTTAATGAATTTTAATAAATTGATGTGTCATTTCATTTTCCTAAGCATCATTTCACAGAACCTGCTGCTCACCTTCTGGGCTCGCCGAACCAGAATAGAGGCGAAAAAACGAAACGTCTGCCTGAGTTCGTCCACGCACGCTTCATCATCTGTAATATCCCTGAACACCACAAAACACTGACACAAATTAATCAGTAGCCAAGTGATCACAAATGTGAAAAGGGAAAAAGTAGCCAAGTGATTCACTCTAAAAGGGAAAAATACACAAGGGTGAATATTTGATTGTGCCGTACCTGTACCACGGATACACAAAGTTCTCTAGGACCAACTCCAACACCTGGACCCCAGTGAAACGCAGAACATTAGAGTTTATGAGTACTCATTATAGTGGACCTGTAAGCTTTCATCCATGATTATACTGTACCTCTCCAATGGAAGCGTCCACCTTCGAGTGCACCTTCAAACCCAACCATGGCTGATAGTTTTCCAGAAGAAGAGCCGGTCTATAAACAATTAAGACGCATCATATTATTATTATTATTATTATTATTATTAATTATATTGTGATACTTTGAAATATACAATGCTAGAAACTGACTAACAAACATCAGTATGTATATTTCCACTAGTGCATATTGACCAAATATTTCAATAAATTTACACATTCATGCTGGAATAATGATGAAATACATGAATGTAATGTTAGCCACCACTTGGTGCTCAAACGACAATGCTGTAATACTTTACCTGTGCCGTTTGCACTTGTTCTTCCCACAAATTGCACAACTGTGGCCCTGTGGGAAGAGCTCCTGCTGCTCCTGCTGCTGCGCGCCACACACACACACACACCCCAAGACAGCAACAGGTCAATTTTCCCAATGTTTCATCATAATGAGTAAATAAAAAGAAGTTCTAAAAGCAGGCTCTTACTTTATCCTTGGTCGTTATGGAAATCAGGACATTTGGCACGAAGCTGTCAGGACTGAGCGAGCAGTAGAAGGTGACCACTCCAGCCAGGAAAAACCAAAATATCATCAAGACATGGAGATATCTACAGAGAGGATGAGAATTTGGAAAACTTGGCAACAAGCTAGAGTAGGTTGTTTTGGAGAAACCGGTAAGAGTAAGCTAGAGTTTGAAAGTATCCAACCAAAAAATCCCACCCCCCACCAAAACACATGAGAACACACTGCCTGACTACTGCTGGAGATCATGAGAGACAGCGCTGGAGAAAACACTGCATGTCACCGTCATGTCCAACCACCTCATGTTTCATTCACATGCAAGAAAACATCTGACATTAGCATAATGAATCTAAACAATGAACACAGCTATTGTTAGTACTCACAGCTGTTGACTAGTAGGCCTGTCGCGATATTCGATGTACCGACTTATCGTATGGTAAATGAAAATAAACTCGGTAATTTTTTTACCGTGATTTCGGCATTTACACACTGTACATCTACATAGGGAAGTCGCCAGACTATTAGCTTGACCCACTGACTGAATAAAACATGCTCTCTGTCAGAGGCGGGGCTCCCAGCATGCAACAGTTATCCAGCCAGGGTATCCACTGAATGGGGAAAAAAGACAACACCACATTGCTCCGTTGTACAGAATTGGGTAGGGACATGTCCCTACCAATATCAAACAACAGCTGATATGTCCCTACCAATATTTCTGATTGGGGGTGGGGGTGGGGGGGATGTTCCATGCACGCTACACAAATGGTTACTGTAGGTTTCCACTGGACGAAATCATGCAAAATTCACTCATGAATATTCGCTCTGGGGGCGTGGTCGCGAAAACAGCAAGCAGTTAAGCTACCGTGTCAATTAGCAAGTGGGTGAAAGCATGGTGAATGCCCCAAAATTTGGCTCCCGAGGACTTAAAAATGAAAGTTACAATAGACACAAGTGTGATATATCAAATGAAAGCTGTTCTGTAGATTTCAGAAATATATACATTTTATAAATCAAACATATTCAGAGTGTAAATTCAGGTCAAATACAGAAGGTTTCACATTTCAATCGAGCCAGGTTTACAGGAATATGAGCTGAAAACTGTGTTCATATTCACTCAAAATGATCTAAATATGCATAAACAGTTTCTTAATACTAGAAGATAAGTGAATTTTATCATATTTGATACTGTCCAGTCACTGCCTTCAAAATGTCACCAAACTCATGGATATCTGATGACACTTCATAGACATTAATTTTTTTTGCCATGGAATGTACGCTTTTCTCTTTTCGGTTCTGGGCATATGCCTCTTATGCAACCTATGTGAAAGCATGCAGTTTTCTTCTCTTCTTTAAAATATACTGTGCTGCTCTTAGGCAGGAGCTCAAGGTAATTTCCTTCGACAACTTTAGCGCCTCCAGCAAAAGTGTTGCCATATGAATCCGTGGTGTCCTTCTCTAGGACCAAGGCAGGTCCACTGGCAACCATCAGGTAGTATGGAGTGAGTTCTTCACAGGCTGCTATGACAACTGTGTCATTTTTTGCAACATTAACTGTCCCATCAAACTGTCCATCAGCTGTTCCTCTTGTTGCTTGTCATCATCCTGTTCTTCTTCTGATGCTCCATCCCACCGAATCAGTTGAACATTGTTTGGGGTATCCACAATGGAGGAATTGCTGGACTTCAGCTCGTTTTACTTGCTTGGCTGTGGCATCTTTCTGTCGAACCCACCTCTGCTTGTAACCAGACATGTTGGTCTGGTATTTCTGTTTCACAAGTCTCATCTTCTCTCTGAAGTCATCTGGGTCCTCAGCTTTCTTTTGTTCAATCCATTTTTTTTTCCACACGATCAGATTCTGCAAGCCTCTTTTTGGCCAATTTAGCTTCATTTAGTTCAGTCTTCTCCAAATCTCGCTTTCGTTTTTGACTGGTTCGCCACTGTTCTCGACGCTTCTCTTTCTTAGCCAATAGTGCAAGAGGAATGGCATCTTCTGAGTCAGACATGGTGACTAAGCTGCTTCAGTGACCTGGAAATACCAATTATATACATAAAATACCAATTTCAAACATATTCAGTAATATAAACCAAGTAAATTTTTTTGTCAAAAAACATTTTTGGTACTTTTAAAAGTAAAAATAAATCCAATTATTAGTGTTAAAGATTTTTCTCTCTTTTAAACAAAACTAACTTGGTTTTACAAAAAAAAAAAAAAGCTATTTTTTAATGAATTGGATTGAGAGTATGCATGTATCATTGTGTCAAAGTTCTTTAAAAATACATCATTTTATTAATAAATTTTGCCCTCCAAGCCAGTTTTGTTGGCATATTAAACAAAAAATAGGCATACTGTTACGAACTCTGCTTTTCTAACTAATAAACATTCGTAAGTATGATCCAAATTTTTCATAAAATATGTGAGCACTATATTTTTGATAAAACCGATGCTTGAATATATCAGTCAGAAGGCAATTTGCATATTTGTGTTGATGTAATGGACAGACATGTACATTTAGGCCTGCACTCCTGTGTAATCAGGGGCGTCGCTAGAAATCTTGGGCCCTATGAAAGATTACAATTTAGGGCTCCCCCGGTAAAATTTTCAAGCTCAAGCAACTGAATTTGAAGTCTGTTTTTGGCTGGCACTTCTACTTTACTATTCATGTGATCAGCTACCTAGCAAGTTTAGGTGATACAATTATTTGGTATATGAACATTTTAAATGCAGAACTGTCAGAATTAGACTGAATAGACTGTTGCCTTAAAATGAAAATTCCATGATATATATGGAAGATATATTTTTTCTTTTATGAGCAACTATTATTAGGCCACTCAGTAGCCTATGGAGTTCATTCAATCCAAATGTTTGTGTTGAGAGAAATTGCATGCATCACTGTATCAGTATGGATTTATAACATTCTGTATGCACATTATGGATACTCCAGCAAACATCATCAATAATCAGGATTACAAAATGTATTCCTTTGTTTCCTCCATTTATTGACTTATTGTATGTGATCAAATGTATGCCTTGATGAATAACTACACTAGTTTTTTGATACAATTACATAGTGCACTGCAAGAAATCCACTAAGTGTTTTTGGTTTCTTTTAGGCATCACACATTTATTAGAAAACACAGCAAATGTTCAAATATTCAAGTTAAATACTTAGCAACAGTATCAATAAATCCACACATGAACAATAGCAATGATATCTATGACCACAGCTAATGTGCAAAATATTAAAGTTAAATACTTAACAACAAATCCACACATGAACAATGGCAAAACACCTAGACTTAATTATACAATAAAGATACCTATGAAAAAAGGTGATTTTTTTTTCACACACAGTGTGATATCCGGACTTCATAATTTATCACACCTGCTCCTGCTTAGCAACTTCTAGAATGTTCACCTCTGTTGCGCACATAGAAAAACTGCCAACTGCTCTAAGCTGCGCTAATAGCTCTGCGCATGCACGGAGCTACACATTTCACGTGTCCCGCGCCCAGAATCAGACTGTACCATTAGTAAAAAGGGTGGAGGAGTGAAATGACAATATCATAAATAATTCAAGAAAAATGTTATAGCAAATCATAACCATGTATAATTTGCATATTTTAACAGATGAAATAAAATATTTTATTTCAAAAACTTACACAAGGCAATACTATTAAAATAATATTAATATCCCTCACAGGCCCCCGTCAGTGCCAGGCCCTTAGAATCGTCCTAACTCCCCCCCCGCGGCGCCCCTGTGTGTAATATTTACAAAATAGCTGTAGTTTTCACATTTTTCAATTATATAAGGACATTAATAGAAGGAGAAAGTATTTACTAAACTTCAGGGTTTTTTATTTTTCATAAAAGCCATAAAAATTATCCAAAAACGGTTGACAACGTAATGGACAGACATTTGAACAGGTATCTTAGAACTGGCATTTTGGCAAATAATTTATAAATTAATTGCTTTTTTTCCTATTGATTTAATTAAAAAAACATGAGAAGTTTACTTAAGTAGCAAAATAAATTATCACATAAATGATTACCTACCAGGCCTTTGGACCAAGTGCTGTTGAAAACTGGGAAAAAGAGTAACAGCAGAGCACATGCTTCCAGCCAAAATGGCTGCTGCCACAACATGTTGGGAGGTCAAGCAGAGGTCACTGCTGAAGGGCTGGGGGGTACAGTAAATAACTCCTGCCATCTGTTGACTGCCAGCTGAATATTGTTCTCATAGGACTCAAACAAAATATGCACAAAAGAAAAAGGGCCACTGGTAACATGCAAAAGTGGGTAAACGGTACTGTATTCAAAGTGCTGCCAAATTTTTGTTTTTAACAGTAGACCAGTGGTGTAGTCTACTTTTTTTGCAGTGGGTATACTCAGTGCTTGCCATGCAACGCCCCCCCGGGAAAAAAAAATTTATACTCACACACACACACACATACATATATACATACACACACATATACATTTTATATATATATATATATATATATATATATATATATATATATATATATATATATACATACATATACACACACACACACAGTGGGTGCATTTGGGTAATTGAGTGATCAACCGCATTACCTCAGTCTCATTAAATTTGAAGGTTAATAATTAAATTGAATCAGTCTCATTTGAATCGTTTAAATTGAATCATTTAAAGTGAATCATTCAAAGTGAATCATTCAAGTGAATCATACCGTTAATTCACTCATGGAATCAGTCTCATTAATTAATACCATTAATTCTGGTGCTTAATAATAAATTACCAAACAGCTAAATTATGGTATATTCCAAATTATTATGATCACTTACTGTATTACATAACATATGCACCTTTTTGAATTCTTTGGGAGATTGGGGACTTCGAGTATATTGTTGGGCAAAAATAAAACACACAGTTTCAAATAATAAATGAATTTATTATAACAAAGATAAAAATGGATAATAGCAGATTGAAATATATACAAACAGTGAGGGGTGAAAAACGGTCCCAAAAAAAAAAAAAAAAAAAGAGCTCGTGCAGGAGATCAGGAACTTTCCTGACTTGCCGTCAGCAACTGTGACCCCCCTTGAGCTGATCACATTCATGCACGAGAAGGAGCTATCAGAGATCTACCCCAATTTCTGGACTGGACTCAGGATTGCTGCCACTCTGCCTGTCACTGTGGTTCAGGCAGAGAGGAGCTTCTCGAAGCTAAAACTGATCAAGACTTACCTAAGGTCAACAATGTCACAGGAACGGTTCAGTGGCCTTGCTGTGATCAGCATAAACCACGCCTTAGGGGAACAAATCTCATATGAAGACATTGTGGAAGAATTTGCATCCAAAATGGCCTGAAAAACCAATTTTTAGGTTGTGCTTTCACTTTTGCATCCTGAATATAATTGCCACTTAAATGTATATAGACTGTTTTCCTCTTACTTCTTTTGCACGTCTTGTTATTTATGACAAATTATAGTGGTTTGCCATTTTTGCCACTTTAAAGAGTGTTAACTTCATTTGTTACTTCTTGTTATTTATGATACACAATAGTGTTTGTTATTTCTTCTTATGTGTACAGTAATATGTATAGGATTTACCTCTTCTCTGTCGTTAGTTCATTTATTTATGATACATGATTGCGTTTTACTATTTTTGCCACTTTAATGTATAGTATTTTTAGATCTTTTGTCACTTCATGTTATTCTGTAATTGTGATTGTTTAACTGTTTAGCTTCTTTTGTTATTTATATGGTGCGACTTTAATGGAGGTTTAAGTCTTCTTGTTAATAATAATGGTGAATGGTACTCTATGATAATTCATTGTGCACTCTGTTGGTAAAACTGACTGACTTGTGCAATATTTTGACCATCGGGTGGTGCTGTAGTGCAGTTGTGCTTTCTTAAATAGCTGTGGATAGCTGTAATGTGAAGTCATTGAGTCTTTTTGTTTATTGTTTATCTTTTATTGTTTATCTTTGTATTTTTTATTGCACTAGTCATTAAAACGAGGGTTATGTATATAACCGCGGTTCTATGAGTTTCGGATGACCGCCAGAGGCGGTGCTTTCAGCACATGGATATCCATCACACGAACGTGCAGGTCGAGTAATAGTAACAACAAAGTCACGTGTGACCTGGGTGACGTCACCCCGTGACCCCGGCATAAAAGACCGGTAAACCCAGGAAGTGACCTCTTGGCAAATCTTCTCGTGTACACTCCGAGTGACTGCCAAGCTCTGGTGGTCATCCGAAACTCATAGAACCGCGGTTATATACATAACCCTCGTTCTATTTCGTTTCTACTGACCGCCAGAGGCGGTGCTTTCAGCACATGGATGACTAATACCAACCAGGTCATGAGGAGTGCCTACCCGTACCCAGTGGTGCTGCGACGGGCCTGGAATGACAGCCGTCGCCACAGGATTATGTGGGACGACATTAAGACGGTAAAACCTGGTGAAGGTGCAGCTGGAAGCCCAGGAGGCTGCGCTGCATATGTCTGAAAGGGGCACGCCCTTCAGTGATGCCCATGAGGCCACCACGCCTCGTGCAGAGTGCGCCCTGACAGCCGGAGGAATCGGGAAGCCACTATGCCTGTAGGCATGTAATATGGCCTCGACTATCCACTTGGATAGCCTCTGCTTAGAGAGTGCCAGACCCCTCGTTGGTCCTGTGTGGCACAGAAACAGGGCGTCACTCCTACGGAAGCCCTCTGTACGCGACACGTACACCCTGAGGGCGCGAACTGGGCACAAAAGTTCCGACCTCTCACCATGGCCCGCCTCGAACGCCGCAAGGCTAAGGGGCTGGTTGACGAAGGTAGCAGAGAGGGTCTTCGGGAGGAAAGAGGGGTTAGGCCACAGGGTGACCCCACTGTCGCCGGAGTGCCACTGCAGGCACTCCCCACTGACTGACAGCGCGTGTAGTTCCCCGACGCGCCTCGTCGATGTAATGGCCAGAAGAAAAGCAGTCTTCAGGGAGAGCCATGAAATGTCTGCCGTGAGCAGGGCTCAGAACGGTGCGTCGCAGAGAGCCTGCAGCACCAATGAAGGTCCCATGTGGGTACCCGGCTCCGTCGGGGGGGTCTCAACCGGAGAGCACCCTTCAAGAAACGTGCCACCAAGGCGTGGGACCCCACGGTCCTTCCCCCAACTCTGGCATGCTGAGCAGAGATGGCAGCTGCATAGACCTTGATGGTGGCAGGGGTAAGACCCTTATCAAAGCAGAGGCTGGCGGAACAGTCAAATGGTCGGCAGGGGGCAGCATGTAGGCTCCTCCCCCCGAGTTAAGCACCAGTTGGAGAAAAGCCTCCATCTGTTGGCATAGAGGGCATTGGTGGGGGGTGCCCGAGAGCTTGCAATGGTGTTGACCACTGCCGGCTCACAAGGACCTCGCAGGGGGTCCGGCCCTTCAGCGGCCATACCCAGAGCTGCAGACGGGCTGGATCCGGGTGCCAGATCTGCCCTCCCAGCTGTGATAGGTCAGTCCTCACTGGCAGGCACCAGGGGTCGCCGTTCAGAAGTTGCAGCAACTTGGGAACCACACTCGGCCCAGCCACCGGGGGGGCGACAAGCAGCAGCCCGTGGTGGTCCATCGCAACCCTGTGTAGGGTTGGCACGATCAGCAGCAGAGGGGGGGAGGCATACAGCAGTTGCCTCGGCCAAGCATGCGCCAGCGCATCCTAGCCCAGGGGACTGGGGCCGTGGAGGCTGAACCACAGAGGGCAGTGTGTCGACTCCCGGCAGGCAAAGAGGTCCACCTCTGCCCTGCCAAAACGTTCCCAGATGGCGAGAACCACCGCTGGGTTGAGTCTCCATTCCCCGGGATCAGGGTCCTGGTGGGACAGCAGATCCGCTGCCCTGTTGGCAGTGCCTGGCAAGTACATGGCACGCAGGCTCAAGAGATGTCGATGGGCCCGCCGAAGTTGGCCGGCCACTTCCAAGCACTGGAGGGACTTGGTGCCTCCCTGGTGGTTGACGTAGTACACTACCGTAGTGTTGTCTGTCCACACCAGAACGTGTCTGCCGGCCAGGCTTGGGAGGAAGTGCTGTAGGCCGAGGGACACAGCCCGTAGTTCCAGCACGTTGATGTGCTGCTGTCGCTGCCCTGGACTCCAGTAGCCTCCGACGGTCCGGCATTGCCAGACTGCACCCCAGCCTCCCAGGGAAGCATCCATGGTGATGACCTCCCTCCGGGAGGGGATAGCCGCCAGCGGAGCACCCCGCAGAAGGTAAGCCCTCCTCCTCCATGGACGGAGGAGCCTGAAAAAAGTATCCGTCGCCTTCACGAGCCTGTGCTTGTGCAGCACCGGGTGGAGGTGGAGACCGTTGAACCACCTCTGAAGCGGCGTAAGTCCAGAAGTCCCAGCGGGACCAGAGAGGAGGCTGCCGTAAGCATGCCCAGCAGGCGCTGAAAGGTCTTCAGGGCGAGTGACCTACCCCGTCCGAAGCGGCCAAGCAGTAGGCGGATGTTGTGGATCCTGGTCTGGGAGGGAGTTACCATCACCGACCTCGAATCCAGGTGCATGCCCAAGAAAGTCGTCTCCTGGCTGGGCACCAGCGAGCTCTTCTTGTAATTCACCCTGAGCCCCAGCTCTACGACATGCGAGAGCACAGTCGCGATGTTGGTGCGGGCCTGAGCTGCTGACCGTGAACAGACAAGCCAGTCGTCCAGGTAAGGCAGGACACGCAAACCCCTTGCCTGAAGTAGTGCCGATGCCGCTGCCGCACACCCGGTGAACACACGGGGTGCCAGCGATATCCCAAAGGGCAGAACATTGAACTCGAAAGCCTGGCCCTCGAAGGCAAACCGCAGGAACTGCCTGTGGTGTGGCACAATGGGAGCATGGAAGTAGGCGTCTTTCAGGTCGAAGGTGACAAACCAGTCGCCCGCCTGGATGTGGTGTAAGACATCCACTGTACGCAGCATGCGGAATCTCATGGTCCTCAAGTGGGAATTGAGGGACCTCAGGTCGAGGATCGGGCGGATACCGCCGTCCTTCGGAACCAGAAAATACCTGGAGTAGAACCCACCTTGCTGTCTCTGCCTGTCGACGGGAGAGACTGCTCCTTTCTCCAGGAGGGTGGTGATTTCCTGCCAGGGGACGAGGGACTTCCCCGGATGGCTCACGGTGGTGTGTTTGACCCCATGAAACGTGGTGGACGGCGGCAGAACTGGATGCGGTAACCCTCGGTGAGGGTCACCAGCACCCAGGGGTCAACGCTCTCCAGCTTTGGAGCTGTTCGCTGGAAAAGCGGCCAACCGCCGGCGCGCTGATGTCAGCGCCGTCCAGAGCGCCCCCGTCGGTCACCATGGGGGCGACGAGGAGTGGACTGGGTGTAGGGGGCGGCACCGCGGGTCCGGGAGGTGGTGGGGCGGCGAAAGTCATCAACCCGTCTGGTCTCCTGGCGGGTGCGTGGCCGAGACAGAGTCGGTGTGGGCCCCCTGAAGGACTGGGCAGCATTGCCATGGTGGTGGGCCTGGCGGGGGCCAGCGAACTGCTGTTACGCCTAGATGACCTGGGCACTCCGATCCAGGGCTTGCTGAGTGGCTTCGCCAAACAGCTCCCCGGGGACAACAGGGAGAGAGTGCAGCACACGCCGGTCGGGCTCGGCCAGAGGGGACTGTGCCCGCCATATCTGCTGGCGACCGAGGGTGAGATACGACATCAGCCGACCCAGTTCCCGCGACGAGTAGGCAAAGGCCTGGAGCCGCGTCACACAGCTCCCGTGATGCCGCGCTCGTCCCCTCCAGCGTCTGGGGGTCCATGACACCTGGCTGGCAGAAGGGAACTTAAATAGGGCGAGAACGCTCCAAGTAAGTAGCCCAAAATAAACTATCAGGCGGAAATAAAAAATAAACGACCGGGCGAACACACCCGTGGTCGGGAATATTAACAAGGATGGCACCGTGCGCTACAGAACTGATAAACAGCGGCGAGAAACACCGCTTTAATTTAAATGAATGAAGACCGCTTACCTGAGCGACAACAAACCGGCCTCCAGCAGCGAGGACACGCCTCGGAGGGCTAGTCAGCTAACTCCACCGAGCGAGAGTGCTCAGCTTAACGGAGTAACAACCAATACGAATATAACACACAAGACAGCCGGCCCGTGAGCAGGCCGGAGACAAGGCTACACAAAACAAGCGGTTGATAATATTAACAAGGATAGGCACTGTGCGCCACAGAACTGATAAACAGCGGTGAGAAACACCGCTTTAATTTAAATGAATGAAAGCCGCTTCTCAATGTTGGGCATCTGCAGGAGGCCATAGGTAGGGGTGTCCTGCATTGCCGCCAGGGCCCTGCAGTCACTAGGGAGGTGGGAAGGCATCTAGGGTCCGCCCAACACCTCTGTAACTCCTCGATGTATGAGGCCGAGGGCGGAACAGACAACGAGGAAGGCTATGTGGGACCTCTGAAGAAAGCACTCTGATGCTGGGCCACCGGGGCGTGTCCAACCCCAGACGGGCCAATGCAGCCCTCAGCGTTGGCTGGATGGATGAGCATCCGCCTTCTGACGCTGCCACGGTGCCATGGCTGGTGACCTGGGAACCGGCCGGAGAGGTGGAGCCGTGACCATCGGACCCACCGCAGTCAAAGCTCTCCGAAGCCCGGATCGACAGTTCATCCAGGCCGCGTGCATCAACGGCCGGTGACAGAAGCGGTGGTGATGGTGAACAGTCGGGCTGCCAGGCAGAAGGGGTGGCTGCGGGAACACTGCCCCCTGTGGCGGAGGCTGAAGATTCGCCAGCAGGGCCTTCATCTCCTCCAGCTCGGTGGACATCACCTCCACCTTCTGAGCCAAATCGCCCGAGCGCTTCTTTTTCGCCTTAGAAGCGAAGACGTGTGGGGGAACCCACGGCGCTTGCTGGGCCCCGCTGCTGCAGCCGACACCGTGTCCTGTCCCCCCGAGGCCCGGGGGATGTCAGACGGAGAATCCGGCCGAGCCAGCCTGGCGGTCCGCGCAGCCACGCTCAGGCACATGCAGTCTGCGCAGGCCATGTCCGTCAGCCCCTGCCGCAGGTGATCAATACCCAGGCATGAGGGGCACTCGCGGTGGCCGTCCTCCGGTTCGAGGGGGACCGGCAGTTGGCGCAGCGAGAGAAGAGGTCCATGACGCCTGGCTGGCAGAAGGGAACTTAAAAAATAGGGCGAGAACACCCCAAGTAAGCAGCCCAAAATAAACAATCAGGCGGTAATGAAAAACGACCGGGCGAACACACCCGTGGTCGGGAATATTAACAAGGATAGGCGCCGTGCGCCACAGCACTGATAAGCAGCGGCGAGAAACACCGTTTTAATTTAGATGAATGAAAACCGCTTACCTGGGCGACAACAAGCCAGCCTCCAGCGGCGAGGACACCGCCCCGGAGGGCTAGTCAGCTAACTCCACCGAGCGAGGGCGCTCAGCTTAATGGAGTAACAATACGAATACAACACACAAGACCGCCGGCCTGTGAGCAGGCCGGAGATAAGGCTACATGAAATAAGGCGGTTAATAATATTAACAAAGATAGGCGCAGTGCGCCACAGAACTGATAAACAGCGGCGAGAAACACCGCTTTAAATTAAATAAATGAAAACCGCTTACCTGAATGAGGACAAGCCGGCCTCCAGCGGTGAGGACGCCGCCCCGGAGGACTAATCAGCTAACTCCACCGAGCGAGAGCGCTCAGCTTAACGGAGTAACAAACAATACAACACACAAGACCGCCGGCCTGTGAGCAGGCCGGAGACAAGGCTACATAAAATAAGGCGGTTAATAATATTAACAAAGATAGGCGCAGTGCGCCACAGAACTGATAAACAGCGGCGAAAAACACCGCTTTAAATTAAATGAATGAAAACCGCTTACCTGAATGAAGACAAGCCGGCCTCCAGCGGTGAGGACACCGCCCCGGAGGGCTAATCAGCTAACTCCACCGAGCGAGAGCGCTCAGCTTAACGGAGTAATAAATCAATACGAATACAACACACAAGACAGCCGGCCTGTGAACAGGCCGGCGGCGAGGCTACAGAAAACAAGGAGAAAAGAGTTGGTGGACTTAGCGCAGTTTCTTGGAGGATGCGTAAGCACAGCCCCAACCCTACGGGTAACGAAACTACCACAGCGCTTTGTCCAAATTTCAATCCAACTCGCAACCTGCAAACGCGAGAAGATGTAAGAGGTCACTTCCTGGGTTTACCGGTCTTTTATGCCGGGGTCACGGGGTGACGTCACCCAGGTCACACGTGACTTTGTTGTTACTATTACTCGACCTGCACGTTCGTGTGATGGATATCCATGTGCTGAAAGCACCGCCTCTGGCGGTCAGTAGAAACGAAATAGAACTGGAAATTTGTTCTTGAAAACAGCTGTTGTGAGTTTGTGTATGGGGTCGTGTGTGTTCTGGACGAAGTAAGTATTTTCTTAGGTGGTGGGTGGGAGGTGGTTGTCGGGTTGGGCCGGGGGGGCGCCAGCAGGGGGTTTCGCCGAGGGAGTAAATCACTCTAGGATCTCCACTGTGTGTGTGTGTGGTTGTGTGTGTATGAGAGGCCTTGTGTGGGTGTGGCCTGTGAAAGGCCCTATGGCCTAGCTAAGGAGGGTGTGTGTGTGTGTGTGTGTGTGTGTGTGTGTGTGTGTGTGGATAGGCCTAGATTAACCTCGTGTGGCTAAACTAAGACAAAGGGGAGCTAGCTAAAGGTGTGTTTGTGTAGGCCTAGATTAGCCTGTGGAGCTAACCCCATGTGGTGGAGGCCTAGATTAGCTTTGTGTTGCTAAGTAGACAAAGGAATGCTAGCTCATAACGCTACTAAATCCACTGAAGTCTTGATGCGGTCCAGATGTATAATAAGAGAACTAAATATGTTAGTAGGAGTAAAGAGAAGCATGCACAGCCTATCTATTAAACAATTGAGAGAACATAGAACAAAATAAATCAACACGCTGCGTGTTTAACAGTGTAACAAATAAACCTGGGTTTAAATTCACACTATTTTAATAAAAGCAAATTTCTAAGACTAGGTTTTGCCCAAAATTTGCCAGTCTTACTTAATATCTTGCCTGTAGCAAGATTATGAGGAGATTTTCCGAGACTTTGGAGGTTCGCCGTTGTGGAGCTCCGTAAAGCACAGGGAATTACGTGGAGAAGTTGAGTTTCACAGAGGCCCGTGGAGCACGTCTGTGGAAAGCAGAGAACTACTTGATCCGGCGCTTCGTGGCTCGTGGGAAGAAAAACTCTGATTAACAATGTGCACAGCGCTTCAATCAGGAGGAATTCTGGTCGCTCCTAATTATAAATTAACTGCTTTGAGCTGCAGTCGTACGTACTTAATGAATGAAACCGGTTGTAACTCACGGAGTTTAAAATCGCGCGATTCTGGATTTTTACCGTGGCCAGTGGTAAACAAAGAAATCGCGCTGAATCGTGGATCTTGCAAGAAAGAAAGAAAAAGAAAAGACGTCTTTATCTGGTTGGCTCGCAGAGCGAGCCTTCCTCTCTGTGTCCGTGTGGAATCACGGCGCCAAAAGAGAAAGATATGGCGGATTTCCAGGTCCTTTACGGACTCATGGAGGATGAAAGTGATCATCATGAAAGTGATCCCGCCCAGGCGTGACGTAGGTCAAAGCGGAAGTTGGCTGATGGGAAATGTAGTTTCTTAAAGAGACAGGCTGTTGTAGTTCTTAGACGGACTGTGTACCTACAATACACACACACACACACGTGTTGTGGCTATACTGTTATACTTGTACTCATCCATCTTGTAACTGTCCGATAACCTGAAAGCAACACTTCATGAGCACCATCACTGCCTAATGGATAGTAATATGCATCTTGAAACTGGTTTTGTGTACAGATCTACTGTATGCAAAACAAATGTGGTTTAAATGTACAAAATTTATAAAATTTTGATTCACCGTTCAACTTAAGTGGGCTTTTCCATCATTCTTTTTTTTTATTTTTCATGTATCAAGAAAATTTGACATATTGACATGTAAATTAAACACATCACACAATAATGTATTTTAACATATTAAATGCATTTCTTATCTATTCAGCAGTAGTACCTGTTCTGCAGTAGGCCTAGTCGAAGTATGAGGACACTTCTGTGTCAAGTTACATGTTGATCCTGGGATTGAGATGCTGGCCTCTTCTGCCCCTCGGACCTGCTTGATCCATCCTGGTGCCCTGTGTCTGGTCGGAGTTTTATCGCCCCACTCCTGTGAAGGACGGCCCCATGAGGACAGTTGAGGGTTATACCTGTTAAAACTGTTAATATTATAGTCAGGCTGTCTGTTGTTGCCCAAATGAGGATGGGTTCCCTTTTGAGTCTGGTTCCTCTCGAGGTTTCTTCCTCATGTCGTCTGAGGGAGTTTTTCCTTGCCACCGTCGCCACAGGCTTGCTCATTGGGGATAGATTAGGGATAAAATTAGCTCATGTTTTAAGTCGTTCAAATTCTGTAAAGCTGCTTTGCGACAATGTTTATTGTTAAAAGCGCTGTACAAATAAACTTGATTTGAAACTTGATTTGACTTCTGAAAACACTGAAATAGTGTCGTTTGTTTTTGTTTCATGATTTCGCATCAAGGCAACAGGCATCAAACTACGTAGCTTTGTACGACCTGTATGCTTTCCCCTCTATTCTGACCTCATTTGACTGGCTACATACATGACAAGTGCAGACGGCTGGCTTGACTGGCATAGCAACAGTTGCTATGGGGGGGCGGAGCTCCCGGAAGGGTCAATTCTCTGCTCTTGGATTAACTCGCAATGCCTTGAGTGCTGAGTCGGGCTCTGTCAGCGTCTTCTTAATGAAGCCCATAGGATTTGAATTGAATAGGCGCTTGTAGCGCTAAAGCACGTTTGGTGGACACAGGCATCTAGGAATGGAACTGTGGAACATTCATCTGACAATGTTGACGTTGGTTTGGCCAGTTCAAATAACGAATATATTTTTCGGTAGGCATATGCGCATACGCAAATCACTGAGCTCTTCAGTGAGTATACGGAAATCGCTGAGCTTTTCCAGTGGACATACAGCGTATACCTGCGTATCACGTAGACTACACCACTGCAGTAGACTGCTGAAACTTTCAGAAATTATGCAACATGACTAGTACATCATGTTAAGTTAATCAGTTGGAATTATTTTTTAACTGAAAAGAAACATTGAGGTCCTAAATTTACTTTCACCATATAAAAATCTAATTTGGGCATTCACCATGCTTTCACCCTGGAGTAAACCTTCCTGGAGAAGCTGAGAAGTGTGATTCCCCTATAACTTCGGCTTGGGTAATGGACGAGTCCACCTCTGAGTCATCAGCCTCCGCTTCCTCAATGGAAGACGCGACGGTGGGATTGAGGAGATCCTCGAAGTATTCCTTCCACCGCCCGACAATGTCCCCAGTCGAGGTCAACAGCTCCCTACCCGCACTGTAAACAGTGTTGGCAGAGTACTGCTTCCCCCTCCTGAGGCGCCAGACGGTTTGCCAGAATTTCTTCGAGGCCGACCGATAGTCCTCCTCCATGGCCTCACAGAACTCCTCCCAGTTCAGAGTTTTTGCCTCTGCAACTGCCCGAGCTGTGGCACACCTGGTCTGCCAATACCCATCAGCTGCCTCAGGAGTCCCGGAGGCCAACATGGCCCGATAGGACTCCTTTCTTCAGCTTGATGGCATCCCTTACTTCCGGTGTCCACCACCAGGTTCGGGGATTGCCACCACGACAGGCACCGGAGACCTTGCAGCCACAGCTCCGAACAGCCGCATCTACAATGGAGGTAGAGAACACGGTCCACTCAGACTCAATGTCCTCCGACTCCCTCGGAAGCTGGGAGAAGCTCTGCTGGAGGTGGGAGTAAAAGATCTCCCTGACAGAGTGCTCGGCCAGACGTTCCCAGCAGACCCTCACCATACGTTTGGGCCTGCCAGGTCTGTCCGGCTTCCTCCTCCACCAGCGGATCCAACTCACCACCAGGTGGTGATCAGTTGACAGCTCAGTCCCTCTCTTCACCCAAGTGTCCAAGATATACCCGGGAAGGTTTACTCCAGGGTACTGGAGAGGAGAATTCGGCCAATAGTAGAACCTCGGATCCAGGAGGAACAATGCGGTTTTCGTCCTGGTCGCAGAACACTGGACCAGCTCTATACCCTTCATAGGGTGCTCGAGGGTTCATGGGAGTTTGCCCAACCAGTCGACATGTGCTTTGTGGATCTGGAGAAGGCATTCAACAGTGTCCCTCGTGGTATTCTGTGGGGGGTGCTTCGGGAGTATGGGGTTGGGGGCTCTTTGCTAAGGTCTGTCTGGTCCCGGAGTCTGGTTCGCATTGCCGGCAGTAAGTCAGACCTGTTCCCAGTGCATGTTGGACTCCGGCAGGGCTGCCCTTCATCACCGGTTCTGTTCATAATTTTTATGGACAGAATTTCTAGGCGCAGCCAGGGGCCGGAAGGAATCCTGTTTGGGAACCACAGGATTTCATCTCTGCTTTTTGCGGATGATGTGTTGGCTTCTTCAAACCAGGACCTTCAGCATGCACTGGGGCGGTTTGCAGTTGAGTGTGAAGCGGCTGGGATGAGAATCAGCACCTCCAAGTCCGAGGCCATGGTTCTTGACCAGAAAAGGTGGCTTGCCCTCTCCAGGTTGGTGGAGAAGTCCTGCCTCAAGTGGAGGAGTTTAAGTATCTCGGGATCTTGTTCACAAGTGAGGGAAGGATAACGTGTGAGATCGACAGGTGGATCGGTGCAGCCTCCGCAGTGATGCGGTCGCTTTACCGGACCATTGTGGTGAAGGAGCGGAGCCAAAAGGTGATGCTCTCGATTTACCAGTCGATCTACGTTCCAACTCTTACCTATGGTCATGAGCTTTGGGTAATGACCGAAAGAACAAGATCGTGGATACAAGCGGCTGAAATGGGTTTCCTTCGCAGGGTGGCTGGGCGCTCCCTTAGAGATAGGGTGAAAAGCACAGTCACTCGGGAGGAGCTCGGAGTAGAGCCACTGCTCCTCCACATCGAGAGGAATCAGCTGAGGTGGCTTGGGCATCTCTTTTGGATGCCTCCTGGACGCCTCCCTGGGGAGGTGTTCCAGGCATGTCCCCCCCCCGGGAGGAGGCCCTGGGGAAGACCCAGGACACGCTGGAGGGACTATGTCTCTCGGCTGGCCTGGGAACACCTCGGTGTTCTTCCCAAAGAGCTGGCCGAGGTGTCTGGGGAAAGGGAAGTTTAGGCTTCCATGCTCAGACTGCTGCCTCCGCGACCCGGCCCCGGATAAGAAGACGAGACGAGACCATGCTTTCACCCAAGCGCGGTTGCAGTGCAGTGACTGGCTGCTAGCTAGCAAACTGTCCTTGAGGAATGTAACGTTAGATTAGCTCGTAAAATTAATTAGTTAACAGTTCGTATTCAGTGTGCAAAAATGACAACATACAAATATGACTGTTTTCCAAGTTTGTGTGGCATGTAAATAATCTGATTTGATACCAACAACTGGTGTTCATTAAGGTCACAAAGACATGATTACATCATATCAAATTGTGCTAATGTTGGCTAATATTGCACCTAGTCTTGCTTGTGAAGTGCCTACAAACTTTAGCAGCCCGCTAACCCTTAATGTGAAGTGCTTCAGTTAAGACCTGCAGAGAGCCCTGACCAAGTTCGTGTAACATGACACATGTAAACAACAACCCGACGGTGATGTGGACATTAAAAGGTGTCTGGGCCACGAACAAACATTTTCACGTAATAAGCATAAACAGCCTCCACCTTCTTGATCAGAAATTTTTGGTTACTCCCGCCTCCCTTTTGAAACCTGAAAACACGGGTCATAGGACCGACCCATAATGGTCGTCACACCCTCGATCTAATACTAACATTCGGGTTAAACGTAGAAAATATAGTCATACTTCCACAGTCTGAAGTTCTCAAATCATTATCTCATTCAAAATGTGTCTCAGTAATAATATATGCACCTCACCACGCTACTGTATTAAATGTACATTCACGTCAACTACTGCACAGAGCTTTATAAATGATCTCCCAGAGTTATCAACTTTGATTGGGTCACTGTCAGCCCCTGCAAAACTTGATCAGGCAAATGAATGCTTCGTGTCAACGTTCCGCCATACTTTAGATAATGTAGCTCTTCTTAAATGGAAAATGGTCAGAGAAAAAAAAATTAGCACCCTGGTATAATGACACTCGCACATTAAAACAGATCACTCGAAAATTGGAAGGTAAAATGGCGTCAAACAAAGTTGGTAGTGTTCAAATTAGAGGGGAAGGAGAGCTTCCTGAAATATAGAAAAGCTCTTAGTGCTGCTAGATCAACATATCTCTCCTCCCTAATAGAAGAAAACAAAAATAATCCTAGATTCCTATTTAATACTGTAGCAAAATTAACCAGGAATAAGTCCACTATAGACACATGCACACCTGTAGTATGTAGTAGTACATTCATAGTAGACTTCATGAATCTTTTTAATGAAAAAATTGAGAATATCTGACAAAAAATTCAAACTACTAATTTAAGGTCAGACAATGTAAGTGACCCTGTAGTTAACAATATAACTGTATCAGATCAGCAATTAGAATGTTTTACGCCCCTTAGAAAAACTGAATTACTTTCATTAATCTCAGCATCAAAAGCCTCAACTTGTGTACTAGATCCCTAACCTACAAGTCTATTCAAACAGATGATACCTGAAGTAATTGAACCGCTTCTAAAAATAATAAATTCTTCTCTTACGATTGGCTATGTACCCAAATCCTTTAAACAAGCAGTTATCAAACCCCTGATTAAAAAACCTGACCTTGATCCCTGTCAGCTGCCCAATTATCAGCCAATATCAAACCTCCCCTTTATCTCCAAGATCCTTGAAAAAGCTGTGGCACAGCAGTTATGCTCATATTTACATAGGAATAACATCCATGAAATGTATCAGTGTGAAAAGGCAGCCCTGCCTTTCCACAAACGTGTCAGACTTGCGCTACAATTTAGTCTGCTAATGTTATCTGGCAGGCACTAACACGGACACCTGCACACACACAAATATTGGACTCTCAATCGCGGAGCCGGCAACCGCGTTTGGAGTTCTTTGCAGCACTAAACATTTCAAGAACTTTCAGTACTCACCCAATGGACTAATCGGCACAGCACTCGGTGAGGTACCCGCCGAGATTGCTCCATACTCCCATTCCATTCCGTTTAACACATATTGCATACACAAACACTCACACTTCCTGGTGCACAAACTTTCTTTCCCCTGGAAAACACGAGCTGTGGGAACTGGGATGTTTTATTTCCCAAATAGCCAATCAGAGACATTTATGACCGTAGGGATGAAAGTAAAATGATTATGGGTTAAATGTGCATTTAGGATGCAGTAATGATGATTTGATGTGATGTATGTTTTATACCGAGAACATATTTTCCTTAATAGTAATGTAGAATGTACATGCATGTATTTTAACAGGGATTTAGAGTAGTATAATTTTGTTGTTTCACCTTTTTGTTTTGTCAGAATGGTTTCAACCACTTATTCAGTTAATTAGGTAATTTTTCAATTAGGCAGTGTATAAAAACAGCAGTTTTCTCAGTCTGGGTGTGGGAGCTTAGGAGAAAGACTGGTGTTGGAGACTGTCTGTTGAAAGCTGGTTTTTTTGTGCTTATTGTAGATTTATAGGTAGTTTTATTTGACAACCATTGTGTTGATTTTTTTTCTTTTCTGTTTATTTTGAAAAGTTTTTTTTTGTTATTGCACTGTAGAGTACTGCAAATAAATCGGCCCCTCCGCATTTGCACCGTACGTTCCCGTTGTGCTTCCTTTTCTTCAGTTTGGTGACCACCCTGCAGTGAAGGCTGAGCTGGACGGCTCAGCTACTTCACATTTGGTGCCAGAAGTGGGATTGTGGCGCCGACATTGAGACAGAGGCCAACAAGACGGGCACAGGTACGGAGTAAGATGACATACAGGAAGATGAAGAATGATCTCCTGGGTCAGCTACCAGCCGAGGAGGAGGCCGAAGGAGCCGTAGGACGAGAGCCACAAGCACACTCTGATGACGGCAGACAACCAGAAGCATTTGATCTCTCAGCCCTGTACAGTCTGCTGAAGCAGTCCATGCAGACACAGGAGCAAGAGATGCTTAAGCAAGAGCAGAGGTGGCGCAGCATTCAAATCCAGCTGAACAACGTCTGTGACGAGTTGGAGGCCGACCGCAGGAGTGGCAGCGGAGGACAGCAGCACTGGGGAGAAGGGGCCAGGCCAGCACCAGTACCTGCAGCAGCGACAGCAGTACCACCTCCCATGATGCCATCCTGGACACCACCTCCTGTACCACCTGCAGCAGCGACAGCAGTATCACCAGCACCAGTGTATCCAGCTCCATCAGCAGCACCACCCGCAGCACCATCAGCACCCCCTGGGATGCCAGTGAGGCCTCCGGCAGCTCCTCTAGTCTTTCCACCATCCCTGTGTCCCGATCCAGCAGCCCCAGCACCAGCGACATGGACTCGAGTAGCAGTGCCTAGGCTAGAGGACGGTGATGTGGAGCAGTATATGACCACCTTTGAACGTCTAGCTACAGCCTACAGGTGGCCTCCAGCTGAGTGGGCCACATTCCTTGTGCCATACTTGACTGGCAAGGCTCGGGCTGCCTACGTCGCTATGGACCCGTACAAGGCAGCGGATTACTACAAGGTCAAGGAGGCCATCTTGGCCAAGTACGAAATCAGCGCTGAGAGCTACCGGTCACGATTCAGGGAGCCGGACGTTCAACCTGGTGAGACTCCAAAAGAGTTTTACAACCGTCTGAAGGACCTGTACCAAAAATGGATACGGCCAGCTGAGCGCACCGTTGAGGAGATTGGTGAGATCCTCATCTTGGAGCAGTTTTTACGCTCTCTTGCTCCAGAGTTGAGGGTGTGGGTCAAAGAGCACAACCCCAACACCGGCCTGAAGGCAGCAGACCTGGTGGATGCCTTCCTGGCAGCCCGTCGAGGACCAAAGGACTTCCGGTTCCATGGCAGCAGCAGAGCACCTCAGAAGGGTAAGTCTGGGGGAAATGGGAGTGGAGTTGGTCCTGGTCCGGGGAGTAATATTCAGAGTAGGGGTCCATCCCACAGACAGTACTCACCACAACACCACTCTCAGCCTAAACCTTTTGACACATCCACCAACACACCTGCTAACATACATACTGTTTGTCATTTTTGTGGTAAACCTGGTCATTGGGCGAGAGTTTGTCCGGTGAAGAAAGTGAAAGGGGCTAGTACAGTTTCTGGGCCTAGACCTATGACTGAGACCATGCATGCCAGCAGATTGCCAGTAATGGAGGTCGCGGTAAATGATAAATCGGCGATGGCTCTCCTGGACACAGGCAGCACCCACACCCTGGTGCGACCCTACCTGGTTCAGCAGCCTGACGCCATGACAGGCAGAAAATTGAGAGTGGTATGTGTGAATGGTGATGAGCACGAGTACCCCATAGCACTAGTGTCCTTAAAAGTGCAAGACCAAATGTTCCACTTAGAAGCTGGTCTGGTTAAAAGTCTGAATCATCCTGTGGTCTTAGGCCAGGATGTGTGGATTTTGCCAGACCTGGTGCAGGCTACTCTACCAGTGAGTTGCGTTGCTACCAGGGCACAGGCTAAAAAGACTCAGGCTGAGGAGTCAGCCGCTAAGGACTTAAGTGAAATGCCATTCAGTGGAGAAATTATTCCATCCCCTGTAAAAGTAAGAACCCGGAAGACACGCCGACAGCGTAGATATGACAAACTGGTTGGTACAGTTAAAGTCCTGTCTGCTGGAGAGCTAGAGGCCGTTCCTGAGGCAGGGGAGGATGTATGGAAAGTGCCTGAGAACTTGAAAGAGTTGCAGGAAAAGGATGACACCCTGAAAGAGCTTTTCAGCAAAGTGGTGGAGGTTGATGGTGTGAGCACAGGCCAGAAGTCGTCTTTGCTGGGAGAGTTTTACTTTGTGCGTGAGGGCTTGTTGTATCATCAGCCTGAGGGTGGCAGTGCAGAGCAGCTGGTGATACCCCATTGTCTGAGGCAGAAGATTTTGTGTTTGGGCCATGACATTCCTTGGTCTGCTCATTTGGGAAGTGTAAAGACTCTAGAAAGAATCTCTGACAGATTTTACTGGCCGGGGTTGTATACTGATGTACAGAAACACTGCAAAACATGCTCCACCTGCCAGCTATGCAGCAAACACACAGTCAAGCCATATTCACTTAAGCCACTTCCATTGATAGAGGTCCCATTCACCAGAATAGGTATGGACATTGTAGGACCCTTGCAACGCACACAGTCAGGCTACCAGTACAATTTGGTCATTTGTGATTATGCCACCCGCTATCCTGAAGCATTCCCCCTACGTAAAGTCACTGCTAGATCCATTGCCCTTGCGCTATTACAGTTGTTTTCGAGGGTAGGGATTCCCCAAGAAATACTCACTGATCAGGGAACAGCCTTCCTGTCAAACACCTTAAAACAAGTTTATGGGCTATTGGGTATTAGAGGGATCAGGACCACTCCTTACCATCCTCAGACTGATGGCCTCGTGGAGAGGTACAACCAGACGTTGAAAGGCATGCTGAGGAAGTTTGTCTCGGCCAATGGAAAAGACTGGGACCGCTGGCTGCCGTACCTGATGTTTGCCTACCGGGAAGTCCCTCAGGCATCCACTGGGTTTTCGCCATTCGAGCTCCTGTATGGCCGGCAGGTGCGTGGACCTCTTGACCTGCTGAAGGATGTTTGGGAGTCACCCAAATCCACCACCTCCAGTGTGATCTCCTATGTCATGGCCATGAGGGAGAAGGTGGAGGAGATGGCCAGCCTGGTGCGCGACAACCTCCAGCGTGCCCAGGAGACTCAGATCACCTGGTACGACCGGAGTGCACGTCGAAGAATTTTTCAGCCAGGCCAGAAAGTCCTTCTTCTCCTGCCCACTGAGGAAAACAAGTTGCTGGCTAAGTGGCAGGGACCCTACTGCATCACCAGGCAGTTGGGACCAACCACATACGAGCTGGAAATGCCAGAGAGAAGGAAACGGCGGCAGGCGTTCCACGTCAACCTCCTCAAAGAGTGGCACGAATGGGAGACGCCACTCAGTCCACAGCTGTTGGTGCAGGCTGTGAAGGAAGAAGAGGACACCCCAGAACAGTTCTTCCCCATAGACCAACCAGCTGGGACATTGGATCTTGCTCACCTAACCTCTCAGCAGCAGCAAGAACTACGGGCCATTGTCCCTGAAGGCCTGTTCAGTGACCAACCGGGGTACACATCAGTGGCCGAGCACCCCATCCGTCTTAAGGATTCTACACCCGCCAGGCAACGGATGTATAGAGTCCCAGAGCGCTTGTTACCTGCTCTCCAGGAGGAGCTGCAGGTGATGCAGAGATTGGGGGTGATTGAGCGTTCGGAGAGTGCCTGGAGCAGTCCGGTGGTCCTGGTGCCGAAGAAAGATGACTTTCGGCAGGTGAACGCTCAGTCACACTTCGACGCCTACCCCATGCCCAGACTGGAGGACCTTATCGAGCGTCTGGGGGGTGCCCACTACATCACCACGCTGGACCTGAGCAAGGGCTACTGGCAGGTGCCGCTGGCTAAAGAGGCGAGACCGTATACGGCCTTCAGGACACCTCAGGGCCTGTTTCAGTTTACTGTGATGCCCTTTGGCCTACAGGGGGCGCCTGCTACCTTCCAGCGTCTGATGGACCGGGTGCTGGATGGCACCGCCAGCTTCGCGGGGGCCTATCTGGATGACATTATAGTCTACAGCTGCAGTTGGGCAGAGCATGTGCAGCACCTGGCTGAAGTGTTGCGTCGCATTCACGAGGCGGGGCTGACCATTCAGCCCAACAAGTGTGCGTTTGTTCAGCAGGAGGTACGCTACCTGGGACACATTGTTGGACGTGGGGTGATCAAGCCTCAGCAGGACAAGATCGAGGTTATCCGGGACTGCTCGCGACCAGAGACCAAGAAGGGGGTCCAATCCTTCTTGGGGCTTGTGGGGTGGTACCGGAGGTTTGTCCCTAACTTTGCCACCAGAGCTGCACCCCTCACAGATCTCACCAGAAAGGCTGGCTCTGTCCGAGTCAGATGGGAGGAGCAGCATGACAAGGCCTTCAGAGACCTGAAGGAGGCTCTCTGCAGTGGGCCAGTGCTGCAGAGTCCGGACTTCAAGCAGCCGATGACTGTTCAGACTGATGCCTCGGGGGTCGGTCTGGGGGCAGTTCTGCTTCAAGGGGAAGGAGATCAGCAGCGCCCTGTGGCTTATATCAGCCGCAAACTCTTTCCAAGAGAGACCAGGTACTCAGCTGTTGAGCTAGAGTGCCTTGCTGTTAAATGGGCCTTGACGCTTTTCGTTACTACCTTTTAGGTAGACAATTTGTTTTAGAGACTGACCACCGGGCCTTGAAGTGGCTTGGGCAGATGAAGGACACAAATGCCCGTATCACCCGATGGTTTTTGGCTTTGCAGCCCTACAGTTTCCAGGTCCGCTATCGGGCGGGCAAGCAGAACACAGTGGCGGATTACTTGTCTCGCCACCCCAGTGGCAAGTCTCCAGAGGAAGGGGGAAATGTGAAAAGGCAGCCCTGCCTTTCCACAAACGTGTCAGACTTTTGCGCTACAATTTAGTCTGCTAATGTTATCTGGCAGGCACTAACACGGACACCTGCACACACACACACGCACACACAAATATTGGACTCTCAATCGCGGAGCCGGCAACCGCGTTTGGAGTTCTTTGCAGCACTAAACATTTCAAGAACTTTCAGTACTCACCCAATGGACTAATCGGCACAGCGCTCGGTGAGGTACCCGCCGAGATTGCTCCATACTCCCATTCCATTCCGTTTAACACATATTGCATACACAAACACTCACACTTCCTGGTGCACAAACTTTCTTTCCCCTGGAAAACACGAGCTGTGGGAACTGGGATGTTTTATTTCCCAAATAGCCAATCAGAGACATTTATGACCGTAGGGATGAAAGTAAAATGATTATGGGTTAAATGTGCATTTAGGATGCAGTACCGCGTGGGTTTCCTCCGGGTGCTCCGGTTTCCCCCACAGTCCAAAGACATGCAGGTTAGGTTAACTGGTGACTCTAAATTGACCGTAGGTGTGAATGTGAGTGTGAATGGTTGTCTGTGTCTATGTGTCAGCCCTGTGATGACCTGGCGACTTGTCCAGGGTGTACCCCGCCTTTCGCCCGTAGTCAGCTGGGATAGGCTCCAGCTTGCCTGCGACCCTGTAGAAGGATAAAGCGGCTACAGATAATGAGATGAGATGAGATGGGATGCAGTAATGATGATTTGATGTGATGTATGTTTTATACCGAGAATATATTTTCCTTAATAGTAATGTAGAATGTACATGCATGTATTTTAACAGGGATTTAGAGTAGTATAATTTTGTTGTTTCACCTTTTTGTTTTGTCAGAATGGTTTCAACCACTTATTCAGTTAATTAGGTAATTTTTCAATTAGGCAGTGTATAAAAACAGCAGTTTTCTCAGTCTGGGTGTGGGAGCTTAGGAGAAAGACTGGTGTTGGAGACTGTCTGTTGAAAGCTGGTTTTTTTGTGCTTATTGTAGATTTATAGGTAGTTTTATTTGACAACCATTGTGTTGATTTTTTTTTCTTTTCTGTTTATTTTGAAAAGTTTTTTTTTGTTATTGCACTGTAGAGTACTGCAAATAAATCGGCCCCTCCGCATTTGCACCGTACGTTCCCGTTGTGCTTCCTTTTCTTCAGTTTGGTGACCACCCTGCAGTGAAGGCTGAGCTGGACGGCTCAGCTACTTCACAATCAGTCAGGATTTAGACCTCATCATAGCACAGAGACAGCTCTGGTTAAAGTAGAAAACGACCTAATGTTGGCGACTGATCAGGGCTGTCTCTCGCTGCTTGTGTTGCTTGACTTTAGTGTAGCATTTGATACCATTGATCACTCCATTCTTCTGGATAGACTAGAAAATGTTGTGGGAGTTAAGGGAATGGCCCTCTCCTGGCTCAGCTCTTATTTAACTGATCGCTATCAGTATGTTGATATAAATGGTGATTTTTCTAGACATACTGAGGTAAAGTTTGGTGGTGTTCCACAAGGTTCTGTCTTGAGTCCACTGCTTTTTTTCTTATATGTTACCTCTGGGTGATATTATTCGTAAACATTGTATTAGTTTCCACTGTTATGCTGATGACACACAGTTGTATGTTTCTGCAAAACCTGATGAGAGACACCAGCTTAATAGAATTGAGGAATGTGTGAAGGACATTAGACACTGGATGCTTATTAACTTCCTTCTGCTTAACTCTGACAAGACTGAAGTACTTGTATTAGGACCACATGCAGCTAGAAGTAAGCTTTCTGATTACACAGTAACTCTGGATGGCCTTTCTGTTTCTTCACGTGCAGCAGTAAAAGACCTCTGAGTGATTATTGACCCCAGTCTTTCATTCGAAACTCACATTGATAACATCACCTGGATAGCTTTCTTTCATCTCAGAAATACTGTGAAGATAAGAAATTTAATGTCACTACATGACACGGAAAAACTAGTTCATGCTTTCGTTACCTCCAGGTTGGATTACTGTAATGCCTTACTGTCTGGATGTTCCAATAAATGCATAAACAAGCTCCAGTTTGGTGGAGGAGTGGGTGGCAGGAGAACGACAGGATTTCAGCTCTTACTCATTAATATTGATGACATGTAAACGTGTTACCTCTGATTGGCTAAGAGCAATGTGCCGCTACATCCAGTGGGTCAGAACAAGCGGATGTGGGTGTCTTTGTAAAAGCTGTTTTGATTGGCTATTATAGTCTCGACATCGAGTGGCGCATGCGCGAGCGGTGACACAGTCCTTGCGCGTCTTTTCGTAACTGTTGTTTGTTTGTTTTGTGTTAAGATGCGACATAACAGTGATATTAGACTCAAATCCGCGAAATCGCAATTATGAGGTTTAATCCATACTTTTTGTTGTTAATTCTGGTCATCTTTTCAGCGGTCTCAAAAGTAGCCGGTCACCGGCGGCAAATCGCTGGCTATGGCTTGTTATGCCGCCGGCTATTGTCGGTCGAGTCACAAAATTTAATATTAAATATTTCTGACAGCAAAAAAAGTTGTGAACGTAAATTACATCCACTATATCATGTATGTCCGTTGCCGCGTCAACTGTGTTTACATCCTCGACATGAGTGCAGCCATTACTGCCACCTGTGTTGCCAGATTGCGTTTACATCCTCGACATGAGTGCAGCCATTACTGCCACCTGTGTTGCCAGATTGCGTGTTTTCCCGCCCAATTTGGGCAGTTTTAAGTGCATTTTGGCGGGTTTTGAACATATTTTGGGCTGTAAAACGTCAGCAGTATCTGGCAACATTTTTTTTTTACTTAATACAAGAAATTAATGGATGCCAACATTTTTGCCAAAATGGTATTTTATTTTCCATTGTTTAGGCAGCTTTAGCATCATACTGTGAGATTCTGTTCAAATTGTTTTTTTTCTTCTATGAAGCCTGAGCCATTTATTTTCTTAGTTTATAATTATTGTTTAATTTAGTCTTCAGGAGAGACTGACTGCACACAGTACTAGTATTAATAGTTTTTTTTTTTCTTACATGAAAGCTGAGGCATTTATATTATATTTTAAGGTAACTTCATGTTGTGCTGTGAGGTTCTATGCACTTTACCTTTTGAACCAACAGGTGCATTTGGATAAGTAAAGCCTATTTTTCTGCATTTTTGTAGTCCTGGTAATCTTTTATATTGGTAAAGTTGTTTATAGGACCATTTCTCAGTGTCTGTTTTTTTAATCAATAGTTTTTCAGTGATAACTTAATATTTAACATATCACTCAATTTTAAACAACCCCTGCGCCTCCCCCATGGCTTGTCCCCATAGTCTCCAAAATTTCTGTGGGAAACACTGGCGTGCGTAACAACGCTAATCAAGCTTAAGCTAGACGACCCGCCTCAAATACCCGTCCCGGGTAAATGTTATCCCAATTTTAGACGACCTGTTCCAAACCATCCCGCCCCATGAAAAATTCGTACTTGCATATCTCTATCTATCTATCTATCTATCTATCTATCTATCTATCTATCTATCTATCTATCTATCTATTTCTGCACGCTTTGCGTGCATTGCATTATGTCTGCCGCTGGCAGACATTTTACCATTTTGCACCCTGCTGTAAATTATTTGTACCCTGCTATTCTCCCAAACTTTGAAGCCCCTGTCCTTTCACTTGATCTCACCACATATGTAGTTGGCTACAACTTCATTCATGGAGGCCAGACAGGCCGCACCACCTACACCCGGGACTTTCTGTTGAGCCTCAGAGCTCCTTCTGCGCGTATCCAGTTTAATGATACAACCCCGATTCCAAAAAAGTTGGGACAAAGTACAAATTGTAAATAAAAACAGAATGCAATAATTTACAAATCTCAAAAACTGATATTGTATTCACAATAGAACATAGACAACATAAAATGTCGAAAGTGAGACATTTTGAAATTTCATGCCAAATATTGGCTCATTTGAAATTTCATGACAGCAACACATCTCAAAAAAGTTGGGACGGGGCAATAAGAGTCTGGAAAAGTTAAAGGTACAAAAAAAGAACAGCTGGAGGACCAAATTGCAACTCATTAGGTCAATTGGCAATAGGTCATTTACATGACTGGGTATAAAAAGAGCATTTTGGAGTGGCAGCGGCTCTCAGAAGTAAAGATGGAAAGAGGATCACCAATCCCCCTAATTCTGCACCGACAAATAGTGGAGCAATATCAGAAAGGAGTTCGACAGTGTAAAATTGCAAAGAGTTTGAACATATCATCATCTACAGTGCATAATATCATCAAAAGATTCAGAGAATCTGGAAGAATCTCTGTGCGTAAGGGTCAAGGCCGGAAAACCATACTGGGTGCCCGTGATCTTTGGGCCCTTAGACGGCACTGCATCACATACAGGCATGCTTCTGTACTGGAAATCACAAAATGGGCTCAGGAATATTTCCAGAGAACATTATCTGTGAGCACAATTCACCGTGCCATCTGCCGTTGCCAGCTAAAACTCTATAGTTCAAAGAAGCAGCCGTATCTAAACACGATCCAGAAGCGCAGACGTCTTCTCTGAGCCAAGGCTCATTTAAAATGGACTGTGGCAAAGTGGAAAACTGTTCTGTGGTCAGACGAATCAAAATTTGAAGTTCTTTATGGAAATCAGGGACGCCGTGTCATTCGGACTAAAGAGGAGAAGGACGACCCGAGTTGTTATCAGCGCTCAGTTCAGAAGCCTGCATCTCTGATGGTATGGGGTTGCATTAGTGCGTGTGGCATGGGCAGCTTACACATCTGGAAAGACACCATCAATGCTGAAAGGTATATCCAGGTTCTAGAGCAACATATGCTCCCATCCAGACGAAGTCTCTTTCAGGGAAGACCTTGCTTTTTCCAACATGACAATGCCAAACCACATACTGCATCAATTACAGCATCATGGCTGCGTAGAAGAAGGGTCTGGGTACTGAACTGGCCAGCCTGCAGTCCAGATCTTTCACCCATAGAAAACATTTGGCGCATCATAAAACGGAAGATACGACAAAAAAGACCTAAGACAGTTGAGCAACTAGAATCCTACATTAGACCAGAATGGGCTAACATTCCTATCCCTAAACTTGAGCAACTTGTCTCCTCAGTCCCCAGACGTTTACAGACTGTTGTAAAGAGAAAAGGGGATGTCTCACAGTGGGAAACATGGCCTTGTCCCAACTTTTTTGAGATGTGTTGTTGTCATGAAATTTAAAATCACCTAATTTTTCTCTTTAAATTATATATTTTCTCAGTTTAAACATTTGATATGTCATCTATGTTCTATTCTGAATAAAATATGAAATTTTGAAACTTCCACATCATTGCATTCTGTTTTTATTTACAATTTGTACTTTGTCCCAACTTTTTTGGAATCGGGGTTGTACTTGGTCATTTATTTATTGAGGAAAATGATCCAATATTACATATCTGTGAGTGGCAAACGTATGTGAACCTTTGCTTTCAGTATCTGGTGTGACCCCCTTGTGCAGCAATAACTGCACAAACCAGACTGATTTCTCAATCAAGGAAAATTATTGAGGAAATAAAATGAACTAAATAGACGACAAAGAAAACATTTCTGACCTTTTATTTTTTAAAATAGCACTTTCATGTCTCAAGATCTGAAATATTAAATTGCAAATTTGCAGAACACTGCAACGCTATTACACTGTTAACCTGAAAGTTCATTCTGTGCAAACAGTTTGAGTAGATACCACTTTTAAAGATTAGTTTTATTGCATTACTTAAACAGTATGAGTATATGAAGAGTATATGAGACAGTCATTGGGTGTACTCATTTTTGTAATTTAAACAAACTAAAACTATCATGTTTTACCTCAGGCCACAGTGCTGCCCTGTTGTGATTGGCTCAAAACTCAAGACAAGTTGAGTTGACGGCTACAGAGGAAGTTGCGCCATTTTCTAATTTACACAGAGCAATTTAAGGTCTTTGCACTTTTAACAGCAAGCTAATTAGCATGTTAGCGGCTACAGTCGGTACTCGGCACGTTAAAAGTGGGTCAACGTTGTAACGACATAACGCTACTGTACAAGCAATGCTTATTTAACGGTAACAAACTTAAGCCCTATATGTTGAAATTCCTCTCTTAGGCCATGTACACACGTAGCCGGGTATTTTTAAAACCGAACATTTTCCCCCCCTCCGTTTATGAAAATGTTTTATCCACACCACCTCGTCTTCGAAAAAAATCCCTTCCACACATAACCGAACATCTGCGTTTTCAATCACATTCATAAGCATTCTAAACCTGTAGATGGCATTATTTCCCCAAATCCTACCCCCTAATCACATCAGAATCGCCCAGCCTCTACACCAGGGGTGGGCAATTATTTTTTCCATGGGGCCATATGAGAAACAGAAAATTTTGTGGAGGGCCGGACCAAAAGGCTGAACTAAATTCTGCATAATATTAATTGTATTTCTTTATATAAAGCAATAAATAGCATTGTTCTTACAAACTGCTAAGACTGGTAAGAGTATGGAAAAAACGAGATTGCCTTACAAAAAAAATTTCATTTATTCAATCAAATTTCCCAAAACAATGGTTAACAAAATGTGAACGTTTGTACCATTTTTTTTTTCAGTCACATTCACCCCAAAACACAATAAAAGACATCACAATATTGTCTTTCTACTCCAAATATCAAGCAAGATACATCATATAATAATGATGCCCACATTTGTAGTCTAATCACCTCATTTGGTGCTTTTCGCCGGAGATCGGCTCCGGCGCCTGCTGGTGACGTCACATGATGTGATTGGCTGGACCGTTTGAAGGATGACATACAAGTTTGTGGTTGGTCTGGACAAATTACGGAAGTAGTTATCGCGCGATTAGGTTTCGTGGGATTTCATGTCATTTTCATGTCGCGCGCGCATTGCGTTTTTGTTGAACACAACTTCAAAATAAAAGCAATGCACATTCAGTCCATGCATGAGGTAAAATTAGAAAATACGTTTATTTTGTAATTTCTCATTAACCTTACGCGGGCCGGTCAGAATGAACCAAAGGGCCGGATACGGCCCGCGGGCCGTAAAATGCCCAGGTCTGCTCTACACATTGTATACTAACGATTGCCAAGCATCCTCTTCAGCTCATACCTATTTTAAGTATGCTGATGACACAGCACTGGTTGGGTTTTTAGATTCCAACCCTTCATCTCTTGAAGGGTTTGAAAAGGAGGTTCAAGGCTTCATTAAGTGGTGTACAAATAACTTTCTACTGGTCAATGTAAAGAAAACAAAAGAAATGATAATAGATTTCAGTAAGAAAGGAATAGCTGTATCTCCATCTGAGATTAGTGGTGAACAGATAGAGCGGGTCTCATCTTACAAGTATTTAGGAATTGAAATTGATAAGTTGTGTTTAAATCAGTGTGCACAGACCAAGTGTAAGAAACTGCAACAAAGGATGTTTTTTCTTAGGAAATTAAAAAAAGTTTTTAGATTAGATAGTGGCATTCTCCAACTATTCTACAAAGCTTTTTTGCAGAATGTCTTGTCTTTTGGCCTAATTTGCATTTTTGGAAATATGCATGCACAGGACCATAAGAAATTACAGCGCATTGTTAAATTAGCCAGTAGGGTCATTGGAGTTGACCAAGTATCTGCAGCTCAGCTGTAATATGAACTTATTTTACAAAAGATTGAGCAAATTTTAGATGATTCAACATATCCTTTGTTTCAGAAGTTTGTCATGAGTAGCAGGTCAAATGGCAGAATTTTGCAGCGAGTAATCTATGGAATCAATTTTGTGCCAAAATGTTCAAACAATACTTTTGAAATATCAAACAAAAACAACAAATCAAAATACAAAAAAACAAAAAAAGGTCAATTTTTTTTAGACTGGCAAACAAATTATTCGTGTAATCGTGCAAAATATCAGTCTATTACTCTTCAGAAACCTTTTATTTTTGTTCCGCGTCTTTCTCAGTTTTGTTTGCCGTAATTTATTTTGGTTGCGATTCCAGCTTTCTCGTTTGCGCTCCCTGACTTTTTGCTTGCAGTTTTGGCACAAACTTCACATGTGGGTGGGCTGTCCAGGAATGCATTCCCATTGGGTAACTTGTGTTTGACTGACAGCTACGCTCAGCCATTCCCTACTCGGATTCTGGCGGACTGTTTGACGAGTGACCGATCCATTGACGGTAAACAAGGATCGAGTGGACTTCAGTGGCGACTATGATACTGAATTTACACCTAGTGGAGTAGTGTAGGCCTAGTGACGTCCCTGCCTCAGCCCAAGGCCGCCCCACGTCAACCTAACTGCAAGACCTATGGAATCTACATAATGTGTACTACTGCAACACATAAAACACATTTGTCCTGTAGTTACACTTTGTTGAATTAATTCAATATCATAGTCGCCACTGAAGTCCACTCGATCCTTGTTTACCGTCAATGGATCGGTCACTCGTCAAACAGTCCGCCAGAATCCAAGTAGGGAATGGCTGAGCGTAGTTGTCAGTCAAACACAAGTTACCAGAGGTGGAAAGAGTACTAAAATATTATACTCAAGTACAAGTACTGTTACTCTGATGAAATTTTACTTAAGTACAAGTAAAGTTACCAGACAAAAAATCTACTCAAGTAAAAGTAAAAAGTAGATCATTTAAAATGTACTTTGAGCAAAAGTAAAACGTTACTTTTAACAATGGGTGTTTTCTGCCTCCATTGTGTTGTGCAAAAATGAAAAAGAAGAGGAAACAAGGATATATGTACATCTCAACCCAGATGTTTTATTTAAAGGAAGTGTATCAAATTGAATGCTTAGGATAATGCTGCATTAAAACTGAGACAAACAAAAAAGGTCAATACACACAGTCATGTCGTTTACATCGCCCTGACCACACACAAAGCATTGTACACGAAATATGAAAGTGAAATGTTGCACCGAAATCTCGTAGCTTGCCTGTGTGCACTATGTGTTATTGAACAATTCAATTCAAACATTATTTGTTTTGCTTAGTATTCCTTTCTGGCCTGTTGGATGTAGAATGGTAGGAGGACTGATCACGTCAGGTTGGCGAGCTAACTTGCTTGCATGATTAGCCAACCGAATAACAGACTAGTTACCGTTATGTTACAGTACCAACAGGTTGCTACTTCAACATTAGCAATGCCATCCACTATTTTTGGAATATAACCAGCCTATTGTCGGTTTTACTATGGAAAGGAAACATTATGATCAGGGGCGCAGATACGTTTTTTGAACTGGGGGGGACAAAAAACTGGGGGGGACAAAAAACTGGGGGGGACAAAGCTGCCAGCAAACCAACCCCAACCCCGATATGCCTGTCAAACTTGTTGTGGGTAACCATAGCAACCAAGCTCGAGCTTGCAACCTGTGCAGTCTGCGCAGCTCAACCAACCGAATATCAGTCTTTGTTTTGTTTTATGTGAGTTGTTGCAACTATGTATACACTGCTGTGCACCTCAATAAACCGAATGGTAATTAGTCTTTTGATTTTTCCGTGAGGTTTGCCTTATGCAAAGAAAGACAGCATAGACGTTTTTTCCTCCCTATAAGTGGGGGGAACCGAACGAGGCGAATTTAAATCTGGGTGGGACGAATCCCACCCGTCCCACCCTCTATCTGCGCCCGTGATTATGATGCCAATGACAATACTTACCTCAACATGCTTGCGCAGATTAGATGTCGAATTTTTGTATGCCGCAATGGTTGTCTTCTTGGGCACACATAATCTGCATTGCATAATGAAACTGTCACCCCTTTTCTCTACGAAGCTGAAGTGATCACGTATGTAGGGCCAGGGGTGCACTTCATTACTGGAAGAAATTGCGTTTTCTGCAGGGTCGTCCACCACAGGTTCCTCGGTCTCCTCCATGTCCGCAGGGGCGCTTTATCAACACCCATGGCCCAGGGGCTAGGCCCCTCATAGGCTACCTGTCAACCCTACCCTTACCGTTGGCCAGGAAAACACTCTTATTTTATTTGCAATACGTGTCAAGCATTTACAGTGTAAGCGCGTAATTAGCCAAGAAGCCTACGATAGGTTACGTTTGGCTCAGTGTAGCTGCGCAAGGCCCATGCTCACATCGCTCAACACATCCGACCACAGAGGGAGAGAAGAACGCGCGCATTATCATTACAGAGCCGGTTCTGATTATTACCATGGACAGGACAGTGATACTGCGTAACTTTCACGCAGGGGCATGGCCAGAGATAACCACACAAGCGCGCGTGCGCTAATGTAAACCTATGTGTTGTAAACATAAAACACACACACCTACAGACAAGTCCTTTTAAAAAATAAAATACATAAAAATAGCTCGGCGGCATGAAAACAAACATTCACTGCAAGACAAGGTGCCCTAGAATCGCCATCAGTTTTTAATATCTATATGGACTTTGTTGTCAGGATTGCACAGCATGAGATATCAAAACTGTACCCAGATACAGGCTTCGAGTTCAGATATTGCATTCCAAATGAGGTATCCACAAGAGAAATGCGTACGAAAGCACGAGCATCAGGAGAGGGTTGCATAACAGAGATTCTATACGCAGATGATCAGGCCATACTCGCTGGATCCATCGAGGAGCTTCAGAATATTCTTCAGTTGTATGATAAGACCTACACCCGCTTTGGTTTACAAATATCATATGTCAAAACAGAAACAATGGCTTTTAACATCAATGAGGATATCAAATGTAAACCAAGTATCATTTCCCTTGGCGGCACTAATATTAAAAACGTCCGCACCTTTAAATATCTTGGTTATAATGTCAGCAACTGTGATGAATCCTCACACTTCCTGCATGCTAGGATAAGTACTGCATTCATGAAATGGAATGAACTGAAACACGTTCTAACCGACCACCGAATACTACTAAAAACCCGTATAAAGTTCCTAGTGGCATGCGTTCGATCTCGCCTCCTGTACAGCACACAGGCATGGCAACTATCATCCAGTGAAATTCACAAAATTGAGGTAGTGTGGCACGGCTTCCTAAGGAAAATGATTAAAGGTGGATATAAACGAAAGAATGCCCCTGACCAAAAGAACACTACAAATGAAGATATAGACTGGAGCTACAAGATGTCCAATGCTGACCTCCGGAAACTGACAGGAACCCAGGATATAAAACTATCCTGCTACGTACAACAACTAAAATATATTGCTCACGTTTGCCGGATGGGCAATAACCAAGTGCAAAAGCAGCTCCTGTTTGAAAAAATGGTTACAAATGGACAAAATGGGAAAATCTGCTGGGCATAGACACCCAACAGATAAGACGTATGATGATGGACAAATCAAACTTTGAGCAGCTGCTACAGCAGAAGCATCCCTAGAGTTTAACTTTGACAGGGGAACATGATGATGATGATGAAGGTACTTGGCTTGGCGGCCACATGAAACGTAAACACCATGGACAGCGGCCAAACTCATAACTCTACAGACCGAAATACACGAAACCAAGTCCTACTAGGGTCTATTTTACCGATCTATGTTCAAGCATCATGCAAGTCTTCCTTCTCCTTGAATAAGACCGTGCATTCAACTGCCTTTTTGACATGACTGCATCGAAATACCACTCAACAATATTTCATGCACTCCATCAAGAAAAAAGTTAAACATGATGAACACGGGCATACTGTTTTGAGCATACGATTTTTTAAAAAGAAACTAGCTACATCAAAGTCCTTCAATAAACCCATCCTTTAGCGCAAATGAGCTTAACCTAGTTCAAAGCATGACGCTAGCAGTAGCTGCATAAGGCAAAATCATGTGGGCCTTTCGTCAACAACAAGCCACGGCAGGCAAACATTAATAATCAAGTGTCCTTACCTTAAAACATTGTCTTGACCACAGAACTTCTCAAGTATTTCACTTAAATCCACACGGGTTAACAACACACCCAACACAGCTAGCGAGAAATGTGGATCTGCGCTAGCTTTGTATTGCTATTCCCCTCAGTATGCTTACTCTGTCTGCTGCCCGAACTGTGACAATTATAGCCTACAATCTTTTCATCAATTTCTTCAGTAGATGCCGTTTTAGACATTTTATTATCCCCATCGAAATATGCTATTATACTAACAGGATTATAACTCAAATCACACGACACGTATTCAAATCACAACTGATTTATTTTACTGTTGGACAGATCATAGCATATCTAGCCTAGCTGCACATAGCCTAGCTGCTGGTAGGCTGATAACTGATAAGTAGCTGATATTCTGAACAGATTGGTGATCCTTACCTTAAAAAAGTCTGTGACTTTAGGCAACGATTCTATCATTACCTGCATCTCTCTTTTTTTTTTCCTTTTATGCGCCCCGCTAACATGTGAATGCTTCATCTTTCAAAGCCTCTAAATTTGTGTCTCTGTAGTCTGCAGTCTTTGGCACGCTTTCGTGCGTGACGTTACATTTTGTTACATTTTATTCTGGTACAGTTGTCGGTGTTCGTTTCACGAACCACATCCACCATGTCTCTTACAGCAGGCTACTGTGCGCTCATTTATTTCTAACCTTATTTCTATCCGTACATTAATGTAGGCCCACGATTCCGACAGTTTATTATTTTATTAATATTACAAGGCCCCTGATTGGCTGTGGCCCAGGGGCTTGAGCCCCCCCTTAAAGCGCCGGTGCATGTCCGCCATCGTCTGTGTGAGACTCGCGCGCGCGACAACTGTCCTTCCCGTGATTCATTTCCAGAATGCATTTCCCCTTCTCCGTTTTAGCCTTTTTTAATTTATAATTTTTTTTTTTTTTTTACTCAGTAACGGTTGTGATGTAAAATGTACCGAAGTACACTACTTAAAAGAAAACATACTTAAGTAAAAGTACACTCTTTAAAAATTACTTGAAAAAGTATAAGTACACAAAAAACCTACTCAAGTACAGTAACGCGAGTAATGTACTTCGTTACTTTCCACCTCTGCAAGTTACCCAATGGGAATGCATTCCTGGACAGCCCACCCACACGTGAAGTTTGTGCCAAAACTGCAATCAAAAAGTCAGGGAGCGCAAACGAGAAAGCTGGAATCGCAACCAAAATAAATTACATCAAACAAAACTGAGAAAGACGCGGAACAAAAATAAAAGGTTTCTGAAGAGTAATAGACTGATATTTTGCACGATTACATGAATAATTTGTTTGCCAGTCTAAAAAAATTGACCTTTTTTTTGTATTTTGATTTGTCGTTTTTGTTTGATATTTCAAAAGTATTGTATGAACATTTTGGCACAAAATTGATTCCATAGTAATCAGGACAACTAGGTACCATAAGTCATTTGTGCCTACAGCAATTAGTCTATATAACAATAGACCTAGTATATGCACGGTTATATTTTAAGTTAATTTATCTCTCTGCATATCCATGAAATTCTGTCTGGTATTGCAATGTAAAGTCATAGCTCTTCCATTTTTTCTCTTTGTTTTTTCTTTTTGTTTCTCTATTTATTCTATTGATTTTCTATGATATGTTTCTGTATGTCTGCAATCTGGTATGTTTACTGTCTGTCTTGTTATCTGTTGTATATGTTTTGTGAGACGTGCAATATTGACCACATGAGTTTCCCCTTGTGGGATAATAAAGTTTACCTTGACGTTTTGACCAGTAACAATGTAGATAACACGAATTTTACATCACATTCAACGAGATTTAAACGAGACTAAAGATGGCGACTTACAAATAATGTGTAAACATCGTTGGAGTTAATAAAGTCTGAACAGCATGAAGGAACATACCCCAACCCCCTGAAATTAATTTAAAAAAAAAAAATTCTCAACGGATTTGGCATAAAGGTCGTTTTTTACTCAGAAAAAGCGGAAAACTCTCATCCCTGACTAGCTTGTGACCATGTCATGCATGCTAATGTGGAGAATATGAACATGCTATTTTGTAACAACAACCTTCGAACAAAAAGTTCATGTTTTACTTACAGCTTGTGACCTGGTGGTCGATCGTCTTGACTACAGATCCATTAAAAACAACCTCGAAGCAAAACCACTACTGAAGGCACCCAAGTTTGAAAAGTCACTGTGGTTGAAATGATCAGAACACAGTACTAATGCTGCATTATACTTCGCTGGTGGTGTTCCAAAGATAAATTCCAACCATTTCTTCTTCAGCTCTATCTTGCAACGTTGCTCCGATTAGGTTTCGTTTCCGTCGGCGGCTCCAGCCCGACTTTGGACGCTCGTAACTCGGGCAGGGGAGGTCCCAGCCTCCCCAAACATGCAACGTTGATGTGTTACTGCCACAAATAACACAGCCACGAACTTGTTCAGGCATGTTTTCAGCTTGCTGTTAGGTCCTCTTCGTTAGTGACTGACAAGATAGGCTCTGCTATCCCTCCTCGCGCTTAAATCCAAGCTTTCTTCCCGTGGGCGGTTGCAAGCCAAGGTGGGCGAGGCCATGAATACTAATTTTCGAAGTGACGCAAGTTCGTAGGGCTTTTTCAGATCTGCTCGTTTTTCCAACTATTTTCTTTCATAAGCTAATACAGGAAACGGGAGTAGAATTACATTTTCACATGCAGCATGCATATGCAACTCAGAGTGAACTATGGTATTTCAAAAAGAGCCAGTATTAAACGTTTTTGGTGGAAGGACACCTTTAATGTATTCACTGTCTGTGAATGGCTTTCCATGTTTAGCTATGCAGTGAGAAATTATGTAGCTAGCTTCAGTGGCATTGTTTTTAGCTGAGGCAAAGACTTTTAAAGTGTGGGCTTGCTTCCCATATCTGCACACTGCGCGTGAGATTGATTCGTCCCCATCTGCCTGATCTTTGAAAGTCTTTTCGTGCTTTGCCTCGAAATGACGTTTAACACTGGATGTTCGACACACAACACTTTCAAAACACAACGTGCACACAGCACAGTCCCTCTGAGAAACGAACCCATATTCTTTGGTCCACGAGGAGAGGAAAGCACAAACTGTTGGCTTCTTTGCCATCTTAGCGCAACTGCTGCATCAAGTGGGCCCATCTCGTGAGAAATATGAGGAGGGGGCAGTGTTGCCAGATTGGGCGGTTTTAAGTGCATTTTGGCGGGTTTTGAACATATTTTGGGCTGGAAAACGTCAGCAGTATCTGGCAACACTGGGAGGGGGGCGCTATATTGTTGTGTAGTTATGCTAAAAGAGCAGGCTCACCATGCAACAGCCAATGACAGTTCAAGATGACGTTTGAACATTTTTAATGTGTTGAATAATTAGGTTTGTGTATCATCGTCAGTGTGCCACTGGAAATTCCTTGGCGTGCCAGTTGTGGCACGCGTGCCTAGGGTTGCCGACCCCTGATATAAACAATCACTATTTAAATGATTCAATTCCATGCCATTTCAAAGATTTTAATCAGTATGTAATATTTTCAAATGCAGCGTCATCTTTCCGATCATTTGTCCCCACTTACCTATTGAGGATGATGGTTGAGGAGAGCATGGAGACGAGCACGAAGCAGATAAATGGGTACTGACGGGCCACTTCCCGAATCAAGTCCACCTTCAGTCCCCTCCTGAGGGACTCGAGGAATACTTTAACGCCTGCCATGTGGATCTGCCAAAAGAACAAGAAAACATCAGGACTTAGTGAATGTTTAAAATGTCAAAACATTTACTACCACAGTGCAGTTATCAATTCTGATTCCTCTGATGGTTACAGAAATTATGGTAGTATTTTGACAGACGTTTTCAACTGCAAGTTAAATCACAGGCTTATATTAACATACTCATTCTAATTAGTCATTGTTTCTATGGGAACAACCTCTAACAAACCAGACACTCCATACAACCTACACTTAACAATTAAAAAAAAAATTTTATTCAGCAAATTATAATGAAGTTTTCCATAAAGAGACGTTTATTTAGCGATTTATGGAAAGAGTCTCGGGTGGCTGCCCTTCCTACTCTGCAACATCAGTTATTACAACAATCAACTCCCCACCCCACTCTTACCCATGTTCACAAATCTCTGCCCCCAGGAGCTACAGTGTGTATAAAATGGACATTCTGATAGGAGACTGGAGAAGGAAATTCTTATTCACTTAAGTGAACGAGTTCTTTTCGTTCAGTATGTTCAAAAGATTTGCTAATTTTATTCGTTTGTCTTTCACAGTCATTCCTTTGGGTGTCATATGCCCCTTTTCTACCAAAGCAGTTCCAGGGCTGGTTCGGGGCCAGTGCTTAGTTTGGAACCGGGTTTTCTATTTCCACTGACAAAGAACTGGCTCTGGGGCCAGAAAAACCGATTCCAGGCTAGCACCAACTCTCTGCTGGGCCAGAGGAAAGAACCGCTTATGTCAGCGGGGGGGTGGGGGGTGGGGGAGTTGTTAAGACCAACAACAATAACAAGACCGTGAAAGATCGCCATTTTTAAGCGACGAGAAGCAGCAGCTGTACAAACGCGAAGCCATCCATTATTATTATTGTTGTTGCTGCTGCTTCTTCCGTGTTGTTTTTGCTTTGATATTCGCGCCAAGGTTTATGTAAACGTAGCGCCGTAACTGATGTATACAGTGACGTAATGACGTATACAGCGACGTAATGACGTGGCTCCGCTTAGCACCGCAAGCTATGGAAAAGCAAACTGGTTCTCAGCTGGCTCGCAAGTTGAACGAGTTGTGAACCAGCACCGGCCCCGAACCAGCCCTGGAACTGATTTAGTGGAAAAGGGGTAATACAGTGTCAGTTCATCAAAATATTTCTCTGTTTTACAGTGCAAAGCAAAACATTAATACGTTATAGCCTAAGTGAGAACTTGTCAAACTTAAAATGTACAAAATAGTAGCTTATGTTTTGTTTTAAACATACCATTACATTAATATAAAATTCACCCTAATAAAAAAATCATTATTGGCCAATGTTAAGACGATATACGAAAATAGTCAATAAACAGCCTGGATTTTTAATAACTACAAAGACACCATGGGTGGTGTTTTGTGAAATCACTTGAATCACTCTTCTTACATGGCTATTTCAAATATTATAGAAAATTATTATAGGACAAGAAGATTTATGTAAATACTAAGCATGTAACGATTCACCCAATTCAAGATACTGGGGTCATGATATTCCCATGATATTTCTGAAGAGGAAAAAAAAAAAAAGCAACATTTTCCAGGTTCTCTCCGACGGGAGAGGAAGTCCGCCACGACCATCTGCGCCCCTGGCCTGTGGACCACCTTGAAATTAAAGGGTTGGAGTGCAAGATACCAACGGGTGATCTGCACGTTGGCATCCTTCATGCGGTGGAGCCACTGGAGGGGCGCGTGGTCCGAACAGAGGGTGAAAGGGCTCCCCAGCAGGTAGTACCGGAGGGCGAGGACTGCCCACTTGATGGTGCTGTAGCGCCCCTCACACACCGACAGCTTCCTGCTGATGTACAGGACGGGGCGGTCCTCCCCCTCCACCTCCTGGGACAAAACCGCCCCCAGCCCTCTGTCCGACGCATCGGTCTGCAACACAAAGGGGAGAGAAAAGTCAGGGGAGTGTAAAAGTGGCCCCCCCCACACAGTGCAGCCTTTACCTCAGAAAAAGCCCGCTGGCATTGCTCCATCCACTGGACCGGATCTGGTGCCCCCTTTTTAGTGAGATCAGTCAGCGGGCTGGTGACGTCCGAATAATTAGGTATAAACCTATGATAATAGCCAGCCAGCCCCAGGAACTGTCTCACCCCCTTTTTGGTCTTGGGCCTCGGGCAGGCCGCAATTGCTGCGGTCTTGTTAATTTGGGGACACGCCTGCCCATTGCCCAAGTGGAAGCCCAGATACCGTACTTCCACCCGCCAAATCGCACACTTCTTCGGGTTGGCTGTGAGACCCGCTCGCCTCAGCGACCTAAGGACGGCCCTTAGATGTTCGAGGTGCCTCGGCCAGTCATTACTATAGACGATGATGTCGTCAAGATAGGCGGCCGCATAGGTGGCGTGGGGGCGGAGGACCCTGTCCATCAGCCGCTGAAACGTAGCGGGCGCCCCAAACAGCCCAAACGGAAGTGTGACGAATTGGTGTGGAAAAGGCCGTTTTTTCTCGGGATAGTGGAGTCAAGGGGATCTGCCAATATCCCTTCGTCAAATCCAGTGTCGAATAAAAGCAAGCCGTGCCTAGTCGATCGAGCAACTCATCAATCCGAGGCATTGGGTACGCGTCAAATTTAGACACCGCGTTGACTTTCCTATAGTCCACACAGAACCGGACCGACCCGTCGGCCTTGGGTACCAAGACCACCGGGCTGCTCCAGTCACTGTGGGACTCCTCGACGATGCCCATTTCGAGCATGGCCTCGAGTTCTTCCCGAACCACCTTTTTTGTGTGTTCGGGTAGCCTGTAAGGGCGGCTATGCACTACCACCCCCGGGGGCGTCTCTATGTGGTGCTCTATGAGGTTAGTGCGACCGGGCAGGGGCGAGAACACATCCGAAAACTCGGTCTGCAACTGGGCGACCTCTGCGAGTTGGGTCGGGGAGAGGTGGTCTCCACAGGGGACCGGAGGGATACCTGATGCCAATGCCCCTTTTTGAACCTCCGGCCCCAGCTCTGCCTTCTCCGGAACCACCGACTCCAACGCCACGGGGACCTCCTCATTCCAGAGTTTAAGCAGGTT